>NC_141405.1:3685771-4285771 GCF_034619465.1 Leptosomus discolor
GTAATATTTCTGCCACAAAAATACTTTGCTGTCAGCTCCAGCAAGGCAACGTTGGATAGCTGCGGTAGTTTGTTGTCAAAATGAAAAATGGTTCAGTGCAAAAGGTCTCATTGCTGGGATGCTAACAATCAAGGAACACTAAGTCAAGCATTTGACAAGGAACTTTGGTCTTGCTGTTAAATACCACTTAATATTGTCCTGCCCGATAATCCCTGCTGTTTAACAACTGTGCAATCATGGCTCAGTGATGGCATTATGCCTTTTCTGAAGGGAAAAAGTAGGCCATATGTCATGCATTTGCCTGCAAAAGAAAATACATGTCTTTTAATATCCAAGGAAAATACAGATGTTTCAAAAATAAGACAATTGCAAACATGTTATAGTCTTGATTCTTCTTTGGAGTTTGTGTCCAGAATAGAGAGGAGTGTTGCAGTTGCAGCAGACGTTAGCTGTAGGTGGAAAGCTGGGTAACTTCCATTCCTATTGTGTTGGAAGCTTGAGTACTTGTACTGTGTGCAACCTAGGAGCAAATAAATGCATCCCAGTCTTTGTTCGACAGAGTGGAACTGGAGAGCTTTGCTGTTATCACCTTGGTCTCTGCTGCTTCTGCTGTAAAAAGGGCTCCCTCATGGTATGAGTTGTCTTTTCCAGTTCAGAACTGTTGCCTTCAGGCCGTGACCTCTCATGTATCCATTCTTTAACTGGTGCTTCTCAGATAAACCTCTGAGTTCTTGGTGTCATTTTTCTCATTGCCTTTCAATATCTGATCTCTTGAGTCATCCAGCCACGTAAGAGTCCTTTCTCTATTTTGATGTGCCTTTTTGATGGTTGACTTCTTTGTGCAAATAATACCCTTTGCTTTTGTGGTTTCAGTCCTATTTAATTCTGAACATGAGTTGGGGGATGTATGATATGAAGAGATTCTTCGTGAAGGTGATAGAAAGTGTTACAACAGAAGGTGAATAGATTATTGACCTGAAAGTCAACAGGATATTTCCTCATTTTAGTTTGGCTGCAAATCCAAGCTGGAGCCAGGAATAACGGTAGTCACACTGGGGGGAGGAAAAAAAAAAAAAAGCTGTGAATAAAAAAGAAAAAAGAAAAAGTTAAATGGGCAAAACTGAGCATTGTTATTGGTCAGTTATTTCCAGCAAGGAATTGTATAGGCTAACAAACAGTTTAAAGTAATCAATTTGCAATAACAATGTAGAAAATAGTGATAATGATTGATAATGATTTTCAGGGAATGAATTACTGGAAGGGCAAGAAGCCTCAGCAGTTAAGGAAGAGCCTGGAGGCAGCCTTTGGGGAAAGGATTGGAGACCCGAAACGACTCAACCTCTCCTTAGTGATGCTTCTGGGACAGTTTCCTCCTGCTGAACAGGAGAACCAAAAGCTGAGCCTGGCAGTTTTTCCAGTTGCTTGCTGTTTCTCCATCAATGTGCTGTCAGGGTAGGCTTACATTGTGTAGCATTTTGTTTACATATAGACCCAAATGAACTAAATAACCTTGTAAAAAGGCAAAGAAATTCTGGAAGAGATGGCTGATGGCAAATATTTTTCTATGCTTGATGTGTCAGCAGGGTTCTGGCAGGTGCCCTTAGAAAAATACAGCACACATTTCTGTGCATTCAACACCCCCTTTGGGAGACACTGTTTCCTCAGACTGCCCTTTGGGTTATGTTCAACACCTGAGGTGTTCAAAGGAAAATACAACAACTGTTTGATGGTATAGAAGGTACAAAGGTTTGTGTAGATGACATTTTGATCTGGGAAAACCAGTAGAGGATCTAGTCAGTGGTCCCTGGCAGCCTTGGAAAAACCAGGAGTTAGGCTAAAAGCTAAACCAACAGTGAAAGTAAATTCTGTGAAATGAAAGTAACATACCTGGGAGAGAAATGTGTATGGCAAGAGTAAGTGTAGATCACAACAAGCCTGAAGCTGTGTTGGCCCCAGTAGGTGAAGAACCACATAGGAATGGGACACTTCTGCCTGACCCTCCAGCTCGGTGTGAAAACTGCCCACCACCCCAGGGTGAGACGAAGTGCATTGTTAGAGACTCCCATTTGTTATCACCAGATCAATATTTCAGAGTGCTGCCAATTGATAAGTATTTTAAAGAGACAGAGTGAAAATACGCTCACATCACGGAATGCCCAATTTAGGTGTGCACTTCCTGCATTACTAATTAGCAAATCCTTTGGCCGAATCAGCCAGGCATATATCTCAGTATTTGACTGCTGTGACCGGTTGTAGAATATACTCGTTTTGACTCTAGAAACTGATACAGAGATGACAGGAAAGGTTGTACAGTTTTGTTTGCTTCTCAGCATTTATCTTGGTAAACTAGTTTTGGAAGGCTTTATTGGGGGAGGAAAAAATTCAGAGAGCTTTTCAAATCTGTTAAGTCTCAGTCTGGAGAAGAAGCTATTTTTAAAATTCCTACAATATTGGGGAAGATTAAGGTCTCATATGATCCCCTCTGTCTTTGAAAGGTCACTCCCATGTATAAAAAAAATGAGGAGTCCTCTGTCATTATTATTACTATTTGAAATTATTACACCTCTCCTTTTAAAGACATCGCCTGTTGTCATGATTTCAGATATATGCCCCAAATCTGTGATAAAGAATAGCATGTGATTACATCCCTATAAATGGAAAACTAGGCTTATCAGACCCAGTTCTGCCACAGTAAAACTCCATTTGTTGTTTTCATCTAAATTTTACCAAAGCAGTCCTTGTGTTTATGAGAGATGAGAACAGGACTTACATAAAAAGAAAGCAAGTTAAAATAGTTTTCTCTTTGGAATTTGTCATGCTAGAACATTAGATATCTCTGTTCTGGGAACAGAGTAAGCAGTGAATCACTGATGATTTTGCCATAAAAGTAAGTAAATCATGGAATGAATTTAAAGAGTGAAGGAACTGACAGAATTTGTGGTTTCACTGTAATCTCTCTTGAAAATTGTTTTTTTTTTCTCTTTTGATTCTCTAAGTAGGTGAAAGAGTATCATGTTTAGAGTGAAGAAAAGGCTAATCTTTATCGAACAGCTATTCCTATGCAATGTATACATAATTTTCTGTAGAGCAGGGGATTTTGTTTGTTTGTTTTTGTCTTTACAGTGATGCAGTTCAAATCCATTGGCTCCACAGGAGCTCAGCTCTGTTTCAAGTGGCCTTAACTTTATGAGTAAGGCACCGCTTTCCTTGTTCGATAGACCCTGAGGGATAGCTTTAAATGAGTCTGTAAATTTATTACTGAAAACTCTGCAAGGAAATGATAGTCTGCCAGACTGAACAAAACAGCAGATACTGTGTCAGATATGTCATATCTTGTCAAATGGCAAGTACACGGCTACTGGGATTGTGTTTCTGTTTGCTATGGATATAAGCTGGTCTCAATTGTTACGAAGGATTACTCACCCTCTTTACATTCAAGAGATGAAATGCAAAAGAAAATTGTTTCAAGATTTGCAGTGCTAGAAGCTGGCTCTGTGTGTTGGAAGCATCTAGGTCGAGTGACAAAAATGGAGGAATTGCCCCCAGGTCTCACATGAAAAAGAGTCTTGTCCAGTGTTTTGGCATATGTGTCTGTAGGAAGAAGATGATGAGAAAAGGTGGAAAAAGTCTTTCACTTGAACCTGGTAGAGCTGGAATTACTCTGTGTCAGCTGAATTTGGAACTGGGCAGTACTTGATGCATGACTAGAGGGGTTTTTCACACAGCCTCCCTCTTCAGGTGGAACTCCTTCGTGCCTGGGAACTGAGTGAGTGATGGTTGGGATGGGATGAGGTGTCACAGCTTTAGCCACTACAAGTATTTCTGGTAAGTCAGACAGGGCTGCCTGTCCTTTGTAGATCTGGATTCACCAGCTTTCCAATTACAGGGAGCTGAAAGGCAGTAGTACAAGCAATACCAGTGGCATTTCTAGTACTTTTTAGCTAATGATTCCCTAAATAGTCACTTTCAAAAGACAGGGAAGCAAGAAAAGCTCCATAAACTGCAAAATTTAAAGCTGAAAAATTACCTGTATGCCTACAGCTTACCCCAAGATGCTAATCACTGAAAAGCCGTACATTTAGAAGTAAGCCTGTCATTAAAAAGGCACAGTGATGTTCTAGGAAGGCATAAATAACCATTACCATTTTTACCATTTCTTCTCTAGAATGGATTTTATATTAGCAGATCTAGGTTTATTAATGGAGCATAGTTACAAGCCAGTTGAAATGTCTCACTCTGGATTAAAAAATGAGGTTTCCAGGATCACTCTGGACTTAAGCCAAAAGCTTTTGCCTTTTGGGTTGTCAAGTCAAAGGCACTTATAAGCTGTTCTAGTTGTTTCCCTCTCGTTTATATCATTAGTTGTGGAAACTGATGTTACTTAAGGTTGTCAGACCGGTGGCCAGCCAGGATGCAGTGGAACTTTGTCCTCAATTCTTCTTCATCAACCTCTAATCTAATATAGCTTGCTCTTGAGGAATGCTCTGCAAAATTTTTGTGGTGTAAGAATAAGACTACGAAATAGTAAATCAGAGATCTGGGCTCCCACACTCAATTCTTTCATCTCCGACTATTCTAGCTTCTATTTTTTCTCCAAAGAAACAGAAAAATACCTTATCATATATCTCCTCAATTAAAAAAAAAAATCAAAATTTATTTCTAGACCGTTCCAAGTTCTTCTTCTTTGTCTAGGAAGTTCACTGGACTTCTTTACCATCTGGCCAACCGACTTAAGAAAAAAAAATGCTGCTCATTTTTAGTAGTCAGTTTTTCAAATGAAAATAAAGCGATTGGATCTTTCTCAAAAATGATGGGAAAACCCAAAAGTTAGCTGGAATCAAATTCACAGCAATGTGGTTGGAAATGAACAACTTTCTTCCATCTTCTTTTTAAAGTACTGTCAGTCTGACGGTTGCTCTAAGTTCTAGACCCTGAATATCTTGTTATCAACCAGCTATTCAGGACTAGGTATGAATTGAAACACACTGGCTTGGGCCTTTTGCAGTTGTGGGAGATTGTAAGCAGGTTGAGTCACCCACATCACTCTGCACCTTAGGGTTTTCCTTTACTTCACCAACAAATATAAACCTTATTATCCTGAGCTGCTTCCTGAACTGGCTCATTTCCAGGGCTTTTCCTTGCCAAAATATTTGGCTGACTGTGGAGACGTTCTCCATATTTTAACTTCCTGAATTGAAGTTAATGGAACCCACCTGGTCTGGTTTGGAGATGAGTCAGCAGAAGAGTCCAGCATATTTAGAAAGTCCTTGAAAGTCATGTCTAATAGAGTCTCAAACCCAATGAAGCCAGGAAGCCAGGATGTACGTCACTGAGGCTTGAAATTGCGTTTGGTGCAGTGCTGTGGTAGTAACTGCATTTCAGTATTTTTTTCTGGGTTTTTATTAGAGTATTTATCCAGAAAGATACTATTTCAAATAGCAATTGCATTTGTGGTTGCAACAATTTGAGTGGGCAGTTTTGTGTAATTTTTCATGCTTCACCTCCCATGCAAAACTTACCTCTGAGTAGAGACCCTGAGGTCAAGGCATGTCTTTGCTGATCATATCACATGATGGTCTGAGCTGCAATGGAAATATAGGTTGTAATTCCTTTCTTTTCTCATCATGCTAAATGAAATTGCTACTGCTGGCAGCAGTTCTTCAAGACTAGTTTTAACACTTCTTTGATGGGTTTCAGAGCCTGTTCTAGGCTGAGGATAAGCCAAGTGAGTGGTACCTAAACCTTGAAGATGCTTCTTCCTGCAGTCAGGGCATTCATCCCTCTTCATCTTTCTGTTCCACTGATAACAAGGATACTCTCTTGGAGAGCTGTACGAAAGGCACATAGTCAGTGTTTTTTTTTTCCTTGAGCAGATTGGCTTCACATACATGGGCAAGTTTCTGATGGGGAGTCCAATTATATTTCTAAGTCTAAGTTACTTGTACATGTGCACTACAGTAGTCAAAGAGAATACAGGCAATGTCTTCTCAGAAATCTTCCCATGAATATCACAGTCATGTTTCAAGAGAAGGAGTTTTAGCTAAAGAACTGACAGCAAACAGAGCTGAAAGTGGAGAGCAAGCTTGTTGGTCGTACAATAACTCCTGCTTTGCAAAATTGCCTCTGCTCCAACCTTCAGCAGAATTCAAAACAGCATCACAGAGTCACTTTCCCAGGCAGAACACTCCATCACACACTAAGGGAAAGAGGAGGGAGAGACAGGGTCTGATAGTTTACAATACGCGAAGCTTATTGTGCTTGTGTATATTATGGAATAAATGCAAAACAAAACCAACTTGCCTTTCTTAGCTGACGTTATGGCTAGTAATTACAACTTCTTTGTCTCTTCCCGGAGAAACTGATCTAACCCTTTTCAGTACGGATCAGTCATTCTACTAAGTAGCAAGATCCTAAGTGGCAATCTTTCATTCATGCTCCTTCCTTTCTTCTCTCTGGTAATTGAAATGCTAAGGCTGAGCCAAGACTAGATGAAACTCTTCAAATGTGTATTTGTGGTTTTCAGAGAATTCCCTACGTCAACGTTCAATGTTTTTAAGGGAGGAAAAAAAAAAGTTAGTCGTAATACGTTCTCGTGGAGGTAGTGATAGTTTCACCCCCAAATGAACTTCCCTAAGAGGATGAATTAAAAACTGTATAAAGTGATTGATAACCGGTATGAGGGAATTGTCTATTCTGCTCTAAAGCCAGTTCCAAAAACTAGACAGCTCATTAGGCAAACACAAGCACCTAGCCAGAGGCCAGTATGGTACGGGGCTTCCCTGTCTGACAAGCAGGTTAATCTCCAAGTGTGCTGTTAGGGGCTGCCTTTACTGACATCCTGAATTCTGTGCATCCGTCTCAAACATTTTAACAGCCCCAAACAGCCTTTAGGATTGGCCTGGGATGTGTGCACCTCTTTTGTGCCTGGCAAGTGGGATAAAGAAATCCTGAAGTGCAAAGTGGGTTGGAGAGAAGCCGTGAGTAAGAAGCAGCGCTCCTAACCCAGGCATGTGAGGAAGAGGGGGGCTTCTGCAGATTCTCTTAAGATTTTAGAGTAACTGAGTAACCTGTCTAATTACAGAGTAACTACAGTAACTAAGACCAGGGAGTAGCAATAGCTTTTGTCTCATGGCTAGTAATGCATTTAGCGAGATCCTAAATATCAGAAGCATGAGCGTGTGCAAATACTTCACTGTAAAGTCAGGGTAAAGCACTACCTTCATTTTTTTTTTCATTGTATCTGTCAAATAACAAGAAATCCTGTTAAGTTTATAGCAATGATTGTACCCTTGTGTCCTGGAGGTGACTAGCCATGAATGAATTTGAGTTAATAAATGTATGTCTAATGAGGCTGATCTTCAGTTTCGTCTTAACTGGAGACTTTTGGGGTTTTTTTAAGGCCTGTGCTGAAATGAAAGATGCTTTTGTGACCTTAATTTCAAACTAGCAACATTTTCATTTTCACCTGGGAATATTACAAAAATCCAGCCACAGCATGGTTATGGAAGCTAGCGTTGAGGACATTTTTCCAGACAAATCCGTGTTTCTAATTAAAATAAACAATGGATTCCTCAGAGCTATGAGATTTTCAATAAACCAAAGTTTAAAAAAAAAAACAACAAGGAGTGAGAGAAGATAATAGTTTAATTAATAGAATCTGGCGACCTTCCAAAGTACACTATGTCAGTTGAAGTATGTGAGGTGGGGAAACTCAGGGTGGCTGGCCTGTGAAAAACATCTTTCATGATGAGTCTTGCAAGAAAATGCCAGTCACGCTTCAGCGAACAACGTCAGGTATCTGGGCTCTGCCGCTGAGCCGGCTTTATCTTCTCTTCACGTGCAATGTACTGTGTGTCATTCTCTTCCAAATGTAGCAACATTTGAAATTAATTCCACTAGATGCGAAGTTGAAGAGTCAAATTAATCTCTTTGTGCTGCCTGACTGAAAGGCAGGGGAACAAAATTCCTGAGACTGGGTCAGGGGAGCAGAAGGGATCGTGGTGAGCCATCATGGCTGTCACTGGTTGGGGCATGTTGGGTTGAGCACAAAAACAGGAAGGAGATGCAGTTGCCAAGAGGCTCAAAGCAAAAGGTGTCAGATCTACTTCCACCTTGCTTAGGTATCAACTGATGACTTCCAATGAAAATATTTTCCTTTAAGACCACTTTCCAGATTTCCAGAGGCAAGAAGGGTGTGTATCGTGCCAACAGCACCAGTATTACAGGTAGCCAAGACTTTTCCTTGGGAGAAGCAGACATGGGTCAACTGTCGAAATACCCAAAATGCTCCACTCCTGTTTCCCTGCTCCCTTCCCTTCCCTTCCCTTCCCTTCCCTTCCCTTCCCTTCCCTTCCCTTCCCTTCCCTTCCCTTCCCTTCCCTTCCCTTCCCTTCCCTTCCCTTCCCTTCCCTTCCCTTCCCTTCCCTTCCCTTCCCTTCCCTTCCCTTCCCTTCCCTTCCCTTCCCTTCCCTTCCCTTCCCTTCCCTTCCCTTCCCTTCCCTCCATTTAGACCTAATTCTATGTTTTTCACCACCCACCCTGGTATAACTGTTGTTGCTTCAAGAGCCTTATAGTCTGCAGACCTTGTCTGCTAGAAAACCCTTCTTATTCCTTTCTCCACTGTCCATATCAGGAAGTCAAGTCAGTCCAGTTTTGTTTCAGCCGAAGGCATGGCTCAGCTGGGAGCTGTAGTTGCATTGGTCTGGTTTTCATTTTAGGCCAATGATAGCCAGATAATGCATTCATGTTACAGAACCCTAAATTTAAACATGGAAGGATCACAATGCAAAATTTCAGCCAGGGAGAGGCTGTCACTCCCATCTCCTGCTTCAGGGTAACACTTGTATTTCCAGCATAGATTGCAAACTGTGGGTGTCTGACATACAGGTGGGTCCACCCAAGATGGTGGAAGTTTGAATCATATTGGAAACCAGATGAGCCATGTCTGCTTCTCATTACACTAAGCTCTGGCTTAAATAAGATGTTTGTGAAGAAGTGTTTTGCTGGTCAAGCAAATGTATATGGGCTTGTGACTTCGCGTGCATCTCCCCAGTACTGGTTTTTGTGGATGGCTGTCACTTGTGCAGTGAAGGGCAATATGACAGGGAATCAGAGGACAGTGGTTCATTTTTGCACTAGGGACTGGGGGTGGAAGGGGTGTGTGGCTTCTGGAGTTAATCATTCTTCAAGGGCACAACAAGGCACAGCAGAGCCAGGTGTGTCTGATTTCCCCAGGGCCTGATTATCTCATGATAACCACATCCTCTGAAGTTGACTTTCTGCTATGTTTTCCCAGGTTTTTGTACAAAGGAATGATTTAGGTAAACTGAGTTGACCATAAAATTTACCAAGTGAATCCCCCCCCCCCCCCCCAAACACACACACGCACTTCTTTAAGAACATCAAGGAGCCAGTCTGCTCAGGGAGAGGGGTTTGCAAAATGAAATAACCCCATTTGTATTTTTAATTTCAAACATGGGTGTCATCTCCACTGAAGCTTTATGAACGTGCAGCTCTGAGATCAGCCTGGAGCTTGTTGAGATCAAGCAGGGGTTAAGGAGTTGGCAAGGGTCATAAAGCAAATGTCAAAATAAACAAAAAAATACACTTTGTACGTATCTTGAGCTGCTGACACCTGTTCCACTGATGTGGTTTAAGGTAGCTCAGTGTTCCCATCACCAGCACCGTGCTCTGCTCTGCAAGCGTCAGTATCCCTGCCCCTTCTGTGTACAGAGCACTCCAGTGTCTGCCCAGTCATGCTGGGTGGAAGTCCCGACCTATGCTTTCTCCAGACAGCTGTGCCAGGTGTGCTCAGTTACCTGGAAGCTGTCCCTTCATCTACAGGGGACACTTCCAACAGCTACAAGATTAGACTTTTCTCACTTTAAAGGTTAAAAATATGTCAAGTTGGAGGAAGTAGTAGTGGAAACTATCAGATTAGGAAGAAAATGGAATGAATCAAATACACCATAGGGCTCAGTTGTTTATATTCCACCTGCATCCCAAACTAGCGTCCTAAACCTCAGTTCTTCTCTGCCCATGGACACTCAGAACGCTGGAACTCCACAGGTACTAGAGCTCCCCAGGCATCAAATTTTTGCTGCTGCCCACACACTGTCT
Source organism: Leptosomus discolor (assembly GCF_034619465.1). NCBI lineage: Eukaryota > Metazoa > Chordata > Aves > Leptosomiformes > Leptosomidae > Leptosomus > Leptosomus discolor. Next base: position 3,695,891 of record NC_141405.1, read on the forward strand.
TGTCTGTGCTTAGCAGCTTGGCGCAGCCTTCATGCATACGCCTTGTTGCTCTTCAGGATGCAAGCGTTCCCCTGCGCTGTCAGCTTGTTCTGGGAGGGGGCGTAGGGCACAAGGGAGCAATGCTCAGTGTCAAATACTGCCAGAGCCACAGCATTCCTTCAGGAGCCAAGAACTGGCTGGTTGGGTTGGATCCTGTCCTAGGGGGCTTTTCTGCCCTTGGAAATTGTTTAAGGAGTATAATGGAGCCTTCTAGATCCCATGCCAGCAGCCAAACAGCTGAGAGTTATCTAAGCATTGTAGCCTTCAGCATTGTAGCATGGGAAGTGATTCTGAATCTAGCCTCAAAAACTCCCAAGTCGCATTTCTAGCTCTGCTGCTAGCTCATACGACGAGGCTGGACAAGGCGCTTGACTTCTTTGCGTGTTGTTTTTCAACAACAAGAAGAGAGATGACTTAATCTCTAATGGATTTGAGAAGAACTCAGTCTTCTTTAGATCACTGATCTAATTCCAACAAAAATCTCTGTAGACAATTTAGATATACTATTATTAGTAGTAACGCAGTAACACAGTAGTAACACAGTAATAGTCAAGATATGGATTCCTCAGCCTATGTGGCCAGCCCTCCTTCTTAATTATTGGTTTTACTTCAAAGCAAGCAGAAAAAAGAAAAAAAAAAAACAACGCTGTTGACAGTCTCAATGCTAATAGGAGAGCCCGGCCTCCTGTGTCTTCTAGCAAATGTGACATTTGAGCTAATGTGTCTAAAAATAAAAGGGAAGCGGTGGAGAAAGTGCCTGTTACCTGCAAGTTCAGCCGCACCCTGGTGCATTCTTTGCCTGATGAGATCTTTTTGTGACAGAGCCAAACTCCAGATTTCCAAAAGCCAAAGTGTCAGTCAAAAATGGTAATTTCACCTCCAATTCTTGCTTGCCACCATTAATGTTTCAACCGCTGACAATGGAGCAGTGATAGGAGTTGGATCATTTCCCTTGGACGAAGTTTCGCTCAAAGAAGCATACTAATTTTTTGAGGTTCTAATTCTACCTGTACAGATTGAATTTAGGGACGGGTTGTCAGTTCTGTTATCTTGAACCACTTTGACCCCCCCTGAGTGCCCAGTGGCAGGGTCTGTCCCTCACTGAAAAACTAAGCAGAACCTGTATTTAGGTGAGCTCGTAACTCCTATAAAGCGGTGCCAGTTCCTGCCCACATCAGCCATCCTGCCTGCTGAGACCTTTGCTAGAAGAGAATGTGTTTTCTCCACTGGAGTACACCCTAACTGAGGACTGCACTCAGCTGGTGCTGTCTCTGCCTCTGGAGGGCTACAGACCTCCACAAAGAGACCAGAGCTCTTACTATCCTACTCCATAAAACTCTGCTGATGATAAACAATGAAGATCCTAATAATTTTAGGTGGCACATTCGTACTGGCAGCTTGTGGTCCTTACAGTACATGAAGCTTTTTAGTCGAAGTAACTTGTTCTACAATAAGTTGAAAATTTCTGAAGGAAACTTTTTCATCATGATTCATCAAACCACAACTTTTTGCAGGAACGAATCCATTTGGACCAAAGCTTCCCAGATCAGGATAGCTCCTGGCTTTTGACAGTGAGAGACGTCTCTAACAGACAGTCAGAATATTTGAATTGGAATACCCAAGGTCCCAAGTGAGAGCTTTCACCACTGGGCTATTATATGTTCTTGGGTGGGTCTTTTCTTTTTCTCTAAACTATTTATTCCTAATGCAGAGCAAAGATGTTTTTGAAATCTCAAGCTTTTGTGGGATGGGAAAACTGTCAGGCATCTTTGGATTTTATCCAGAACTCAGGTTTTTTTCTTTTTTTTGCAGGAATATTTTTCTGAAGCATCACTCTTCTTGTTTTAGACATACTTTTAGCTAAAACTAAAAGCAGATGGAGGAGATTAGGTTTTGTGTATTTCTGAGGGAAATCATCAAATTTTGCTTAGAATGAAATCTATGGAAATAGCTGCAAGAATTGATAAGAATAAACATTTTTTTGCAAAACTGCAAAAGGATAACTTTTCATGTTTTCAGTTTCCTAGAATAAAGTCCATGTCTGCACCATCAATATTTTGTTTAAAATTTTACTTAGGCACATCAACTTTTTATTGAACAAAACTTTTCTTCACTGAAAAATAATTACAAGGCATTTTTCTTTTACCACTCAGTGCAAAAATCTGATTATCTGAAGCAGATTGTCTAACTCAAAATATTTGAAAAAAAAAAAAAAAAAAAGAAGCTAACACTTATTTTAAATGTTTTGCAAAAAATTCATATGAATTTTAGACATTTTTACAATTCTGATTTCTTTTGTTGGTGGGTTTTTTTTTTTTGCCTGCCCATTATTTTCATAGCTTCCAGCCACAAACAAGACACCATCAACCTCTTCTGTGACTTTGCTCAAACTAATATCTCTGTTCCTAATAGTGCCAGATTCCGAGGTTGAAAAATTTGTCTTTCTTTCCAATTAAAACATAATTTCACTTTTCTAGCTAGAAAGATAATGATATTTTGCTTGCACACCCTTTGTCTTTCCTATTCCCATAGGAACCTTTGTTCAAATTTGATTTTTCTCTTGCAAGGTGATGCTGTAAAATTCAGGCAGACAGTGTTTATGCTGATACTGGAGGAGTGAATGCAAGTGATGGTTAACAACATTTTGGAGCCCTTAGCTAGAGATGTCAAATGAAGAGGCTGAGGACAGATATGTCCTTGGGATAAACATGGAAGCAGGCTTCAGAACCAGTTGCCCATTCAGCTCAAGGTTTCTGAGATAGAGCAACGGCATTCAGGCGTTTTTCCTGTGGGCAAGGTGCGAAGCTTTATATGGTATTTTGCAGGTTGGTTCTCCTGTCTTTAACTTTCGAGCTGGATATTGTCAAGAGTAAGGTCAATATTTTAATAGAACTAAAGAGTCATTTTGGTTGGTAACCAAGCCCTGAAGTTTGTGGATCTGATACAAGGCTTGTGCTGTTGATATTTTCAGAATTACAACATGAGTGTCAAGGCCTTAGGATACCGTGTGTCTCATGGTATCCTTCTGCAAGCTCCAGCAAGAGGCCCCTTAGCAACACTGGAAATCCCCACGGTCGCATGAAATGCGCTTTCCTGGCACACCAGGCACTGAGATCATGTGGAATGTCTGACTAAAAGGGTTTTCTCTATCTCGAACTGGAAGAAACAGCAGGCAGTTTTATTGTTTTTCCTGAAACCTGCCTCATTGCATGGGTGAGTGCGCTGGCACTCCAAATTTCCCCCCCTTTCAATAAAACCAATTACCTTCTGCTCTCCTTCAAGGAGCCTGTACAATAGCAGGGGAAGAAGGTCCTTTCTGCTGCCTTCCATTTCACTTGAGGTGATAATATCTTAGCTTCCCAAAACTCCCCTCAGTGTTCCAGCTGCTTACAGCAATCTGATTTTGTCTTTAATGATAATATCAAAATGCTTCTCTCTGAGGGGCTGTTTTCTGGATAGACAACTTCCAAAGTGTAGACCCTGAACCCTGGATATCCAGATGCTGGACTTGGCCAAACCTGTGTGGCCACATACTATAGCTGGGAAGGAGTGGAGGGAGATGAATACCCAAAGCCAAAAAAGAAAGTTGCAAAAAAAAAAAGAGAGTTGTCTTTTGAAATCACTCTTTTTTTGGCATTCTGGTATACCATCTCTCCTCTCACTATACACAAGCAAAATAAACATCAAGTGTATGTGGATCTTCTTGCACAGGATGCCAACAGATGGCAATATTTTATCATCATTTCACAATGCAGTCCTTTACTTCTATGCATTGCAGAAAGTTTGCATTTACTTCTTTTATTGTGTCGTAAGGAGTTCATGAAGCTTGTGCTTGTCTAGTCCTAGAAATACCTCTGCACTGTGGTATTTTTATTTTTAATGGATATTGCAACTGTATGTTCTAGTATATGTCACATTTAAGAATCTTACAGAAGTCTCTTGCAAAAGCACTTACATGCAATGTGATTCTGATCGTGTCTAAGTAACACTAATACCTCCCGTTAGTAGAGTGCAGGCTCTCTGCCTAATGCAGATGTGCTTCCAGGCAGCTCTGATTATTCCACCCTCAGGCATTACCTTTTCACAGGTATCCTCTCTCCTTTTAGATTATACCTGTACCCACATGCAACATTTACTGTTGCTCCCCCAGAGCGCCAGACAAAGTACCATGCAGCACTGCAGCAGTGCCAGCGGCAGTGTTTGTACAAACGAAACCACCGTTCTTTTCTGTTTAGCAAAGATTTTCTTTCTCCTTTTCAGCCTTCCTTTGCTGGGCTTCACATGTTTTACAGTTAGGATACCAGGACAATTTTCTGCCTGAGCTGTCCCAAACTTCGCTGGGTTTGGGAAGGCTGTTTTCACCTTGTTAGCCTCAGAGGTTTTTTTATGAAAACATACCTTTTTGTGGCGCACCTGGGTGATCTTTAAATTTGATTGGTAAGGAAGAAAAAGAGGCTGTCTCCTGTCTCCACATATTCCTGTCTTGTGTCAGACAACCTGTGGAGGGAGATGTTGGCAGTGAATGAAGAAACAGACTTTGCAAAGTCCCCGTGCTCAGGAGTCCCTGAATTGCTGGGACACTAGCATGCAGTGAGTACTTCATGTAGGAACAAAGTGGCCAGAAAACCCACTCAAAGACTCACAAGAAAACTTTTGTAATATAAGAGTTGTCCAACTCAGATGCATCACAGCATGTTTGACTTCCTTCTTGACAGCTTTTCTCCATTAAAGAAGATGCGCTAACAGACATGGTGATATCATTTCTGTGCCCTCTTCCATTTGTGTTTGTGTATTTTAACAGCTGGGTCTTTTGGTGCCATCTTTTGTAATGTTTCAGCCAGTTTTCTATTTGTAATTTCAAGTTTCTTTTCTTTTTCTTTTTCTTTTTTTTTTTTTTTTCCTGGCAGGTTACTCAAGAAGTAAGAAGCAAACTGTCTTTGTGAAATATCAAGTAGTGCAGAACATGCCAGGACCCCTTCAGCTCCCATGGCTCAGAAACGTGTTAGTGACAGCAAGGTCCCTAGGGAAACGTAGGACAGGAGGGCTGCCATTTCAGATAGGTTTTCAGTTGAACATGCCAGTTTTGTCTGAAATGAACCACCTCAGTCCCTGTTGGTCACTTTTTCCTAGTTGTTGTGAGCAAACATTTGGCAGGGAAAGGAAAACAGATGGTCCTTAGCATATTGTCCTGTTTACTTATTCTCAGTTCACTTTCTGAAGTAAATTGGTCTTTTCTTCTTTCTCTTTGGGCCAGAAATCCACATACCTTTACAAAACTATGAAAACCTTTTAATGAATATGCCTTTCCCCCTCCAATTATTTATTATGACAATAGTCGAAGCGGGTATAAGCCATGTCTTGCATCTGATAACATCAGCTTTGACCTCTACAATGAAGGCGAGACTCCAGCAACAAATCCACAGGCAATAAAAATGAGACCACCAGAAAACCAACTACCATTTATTTCTTTTTAAAAGTGTTTCTTTCTTTCTTTCTCTCAGCAGACTTTCCCTGTGTTGAAAGGGATCCCCTGGTCACAAGTCAGCAGGCGAGGCTGTCGAAAGCTTTGACAGTCAGTGAAGTGGAACATTACAACACATGGTAGCAGCACACACCAATGGAGAGTCCCTTCACTACATGGACCTCCCTCCAAGACCAACCTCAGATCGTTCTTCATCCAGGCCCCCCTCTAGTCATTCAGATCCCCTACTTCCACTAGTCCCAGCATTGCCTGGGTCCCCAGGTTGCCCTTTTCCACAGGTATTGCTAAAGCAAATAGCACACAGTATTTACTAGGTGCAACACTTTAAATCATAGTAATCTAGCCAATAAAGTATTTATGGCCAATAAAAATTCCACGGTGGCGTAGCTGATTCGTAAGGAGGATGAATGATGGACTCAGGCCCTGCCCCAGCCAGACTGTCACAAGTCCTCTGATGAACAGAGGAGCAGCAAGAGGAAGTGGCATCACAAAGCTCAGATGGCCCAAGTGCTGGGCATGGCAGGAGAAGGTGGCATGTACTCTGACATTTCTGTTCACAGTTTTTGACTTGTGAGTAGCAAAATGCATAAATCATTACGTTGATGATTTGGCTATGTGGCACAAAAAGTGCTGTCAAACAAACAAAGCATAGCCCTATGTTTACTGTTAGCTAAATGTTTCATTACCTTGATTTGGGGCATACAGATATCCCTAAATGGACTGGATATTTCTATGGAAAACATCAAGCTATAAATTCCTATATATTTCATTGGAAGGGAAATCAAGCTTCCAGCCTAAAGGAATCACAAAGATTTAAACATCAGTATGAAATGTAATAGCAGATCAGAATATGTCTCTCCTGGTGGTGGGAAAAAGTGTGTGGAAGTTTTTTGCCCCTTTCTTTTGAAGCATCTGCTTCTTGCCATCATTGGAAAGCTGGTACTGAGCAAGCGTTGGGAGTTCTGTTTTACCCCTGAAGTCTGTTACCACTAAACCACAGTCTCAGTTGCTGCCAAAATCATTAAAACTTTTTATCGCTTTGTATGGCTGATCTAAGGAATGAAAACTATTTACCATAATAGCAAGGGAATTTTTTCGAATATCAGGTGAGCTTCTAGGTTCTTACTTGAACAGTGAGAAAGCCCAGTACTGCTCTGGTCTAAGGGAACTTAATTCTGAAGCAGAGCTGTATTAGTAGTGCATTATATAATTTTTAATCAAAACTCATTCACCTATAAATCTCATAAACATTATTAAGATTTGTGGAAACTGCCTAATCCTCAGCATGTGGCCAAGAGACTACTGGCTGTGTTTCTGGGCTGGGCTCTGTTCTTACTGTATTTTTTGGAGAGCGCATCAACTGCCCCATGAGCACTCCTTCTGGTTGTAGACGGTAGATGAGTTGTAAATACCTTTACTCATAGGAGGAAAGGAGATGACTAAGATGACATTATAAAACTATAATACATGAAAATGCATCACATAAGCTTCTCAAACTATGTCCTTGGCCACATGGCTGACCAAATCTCAACATCTCGCCTCCAAACTTGTTTTAGCAGCCCTTCTTCTTGGATTAGATAGGTGATTCTGGGGAGGACTGGTCTGGTTTAGTATTACAGAGCTCATATGGCATCTAGCGTGATTCCTCATCTGTTTATCTGCTAGTGAATATATCAGACTAGGTGCCACAGCTAGGTCTTGGAGAATAATGGAAAGTCAGGTTAAAGAGTAATTAAAGAGTAAGTAATTCTTACCTTGTCAGGCCTAGCGTGTTTATGCTTTTGATTTTTTGATAGAGATGTCACTATTGAAGTTCTTGTGGCTGTTACATAAGTGATTGTCTTAAGTCCAAAGGGTATCTGAGTAGCTTGTTGGTTTGAGGATCTCATCAGCTTTTCAGCAAGTTATGGATTGGTGTGATCTTCCTTTTTTGGAAGTCAAAGATAAGGAATGAGACAGTTCCAGTGGAAATCACCTCCCTTTATACATTAGTTCGCTAGAGTAGACAGGAGGAAAATTAGGATACCTAATTGCCTAGGTTGATTGGCATCTGGGAGCCCTGTGAGTCAATGGGTGTTTCTTAGACTTTTTGGAGACAGCTAGACTTCTGGTATTACTGACAGGTATCTGTGTTGCCACTTCCCAGGGATGTGGATAGGCACTTGCTATTTTTAGATGGAGCATAGAGGAAGAGGAGAAGGTAAGAGACATGAACTCATGGAACACTTTATGAATCGTCTCTGACATTATGTTGCCTAGTCAAATCTATTTCTTAACCCATACTAGTTTTGCTGGCGTCTTTCCATGTTGCCACCCAAATTAACATTCTCCCTCTTTAGAGGTTAATGACTTAGTGTTATTGAATGCCATTCTACAACAATGACAGCAGAAATGGGAGGGGAGAGACACTCTCACTGCAAATACAAATATATGAGGTTTTTTGTTTGCTTACTTCTGTTTTTTTCCATGCTAATTCTTAGGTGACTTTCCATTTGACATCTTGTGCAGCTCTGAAAGGAGATTCTGCTCCAGCAGAACTTGTGCCTGTAACATCACCACCCTTTAGAACAACAAACCCATCAGTACGTGTAATTCTAAAAGCCCTGACATGGCATGACATAAAGATGAACAAGGGCAACACCCAAAGTTAGCAAAGGCAGGCTGTGGCACTGGGGTTCCTGATGATCCATAGGTCCAGTCTCTTAGCTGGATACACTACGTCACTTTACACCAGCAGGTAGATTTGGCCGCTCAAATTCTCACACACTTCTGTCATACTAATGATTTCAAACTGAAGAAAAACCAGCTAGATTGATCAGTCAAATTTCCCTTGAAATGAAGTTGTTTCAGAGCATACTGAGAATACATACCTCCAGCCCTCAAATGGCATAGTATGTCCAGCCTCTGTTCCCCTGCTCTTTGGAAGAAAGGAAGCCTGTGGCATAAAGATGAATTTTCCATTAGGATTTGTTGTGGTCATTCTTAATTACCTTGAGGATTTGTGGTTATCTGACACCTCGTCAGACCTGGTCTACAACAAGATAGAGACCTCTTTTCTGTCAGCTTCTGCAACTGGCTTCCAGCCTGATGGTTTTGCAGCTTTGGTTTTTGCCTTTCCTGTACTCCTCTGTAGAAGTGCTCGCAGCCTATGGCTGAAAGCAAAGAAACACTTTCCATGCACACGGAGTATTGCAGAAGTTTGTGTGTGTGTATGGAAGCGCGTGCATGTGTATATCAACAGCTGCATATATACTTTCTTTTTTTTAATCGTTTCATAATGCAGGTGAAGGATCCTGTACTTCAAGTCATATGTTCTTGCATTGTATGATGTGATGGAAATTAACACCTTAATATATATATGAAAACCAGCTCCAATTAGAGGTTTTTTTCTTTTACTGTGTTTCCTGCTCCTTATGACTAAGTGTGGGTAATTATCTTGGCTCACTTTTTCCACTCCACCCATGCTTAGAGAAAACCTGTTGCAAGTTTTCTTGATATTTTGGGGTTTTTTCTCCCTCACTTTTTTTTTTTTTCCAGTTTTGTTAATTAAAAAGTTTGCAAATTGTTTTATGTCATAATTATTTTTATTCTGGTTTAGCAACATGAAAGTAGAGATTTGAAATGCTCTAAAGGAGAAATCTAGATGTCCAATGTGATTTTTTTTCTTTTGCTTTATAAAACAAAATTTTAAAAAATCCAAAACCTTATAAAGAACATCCTCATATAAAAAAAGATCAGACCAAATAATAACAGAAAACTCTGTTGCTCTGTTGTTCGCTTCTGAAAGAGCTCCTTTCTTGCCGATTATTTTGTTGCAGTTTGATCCAAATTCTGTAGCATTCTGGACCTTGTAAGGTTTGTTATGATTGAAACATAAGGCCACATCTACAAATCTACATCATTTTCCCAGAACAGCTATGCTAGAGGGAAAAAAATCTCTCACCAGAGATTTTCCATGTCCCCATTGTATAATGCACCCTAACCACCAGCTCTGCAACTCCTTCATGCTTGGGCAGAACTATCCTCAGAAGAAAACTGGCAGGGTATACAAAGAAAATTAATAGTTTTCTTGCTGTAGCATCAGGTCAGTGTTTTCCTAAATCTCCCCCCACTCTCCTTGAGGATATGCTAGGAGCAGAAAACATGTTTTTAAGTACTTCAGAGACACATCGTTTCCTTGGGCACTCTACGGCAGAGAAGGCCACATCCCAAGGGGACACTTCCCATCTAGCCAAGATGTCTTGGTCTTGGTCCTCCCATCTAGCCAAGATGATTAAATTGACTGACATTGCAGTTGGAAGCTGATAACGTTACTGTAGAAGAGCGACAGTTGACTGGCATTTGGAGATGGGTCCCTGCTTTTTCTAAGTTTTAGGTTGTCTTACCTTGTTCTGCAATGAACATTAATACAGAGGGGGTTTTGCCTTTTTAAAAAATAAAAATCAAGCTTTGTTTCTCTTTAACTTCTTTTGCTGTTCATCCTTCCACAAATGTCGTCTTCCAAAGCATTGTTGTGATCTTTGCCATTCCTGCTTCCCAAACAGTCCTATCACTAGGGTAAACAAGGAGGGCAGTCAGTAGATTACAGCTTGTTAAACACAGAGCTGGTACCAAACACATCACTCGGTCCAACTGCTGGCAAGTTTTGGCCCTCACAGAAAGTGTTTTGAAACAGGGAAAGCATCATCCCCACATACCTCCTCAGTCAGAAAAACATGCTTCTCTGGCATGTTTCCTTCCTTCCTGGCTCACTTCTTTTTTTTTCTTTGTTTCCACCCATGAAAATGATCCGCAGCTCCCGGGAGGAAACCTGGTCACAAAGCAAAAGCTCTTTCAATTGATTTCAATGCCAGTTTCTTGTCTGTAGAGCCAGACCTTTGGAATATACATTTTCTCACCTCTTAGAGAAAATCAGGCAAAATGCAGCAGTAAATTGTCAGATAATACACCTCGTTCATATAACATTTCATACATAAATAGCAAAAATATAAACATTGACCTCTGTGGATCAAATGGAGGGGTTCTCTTGGGCATTTCTGCCTGACCTCTGAAACATCCATAACTTTTTATTTTCTCTTATAAATGTATTCTAACTTCTTAAAGGATTTACTGGTTTGGTCTGAAGAGAGGCTTATTGTCTTCTGCTCAATGGCTAAACAGCTCTCATTTTAGCTTCTAGAAGACTTAGAGATTTTAAATACTTTTCGAAGGGTGACAGTGGTGTTAAATGGAAATCAATTATTCCATGAATGCTGTGTGCAGGTGATAGGAGACCCTTAATATTTCTGGTTTGTGATGTAATGTATTGTGTGTTAAACAGCTCCAGACAAACCCGTTATTTTAGTTATTCCTTTTTTCTTGGTGTAAAGTTGTTCACCAGAAGCACCATGAGAGTAGCGGGGGAAAAGGACTGTGAAGCCTCTTGAAATGCTACAGAGGGGTCTGTACTGAGGAGTAGAAAGAGGATAGCTGGAAGAGATGAGGCACCACCTTTGCTGAGGAACCTGAGAACAACAGGGGTAGGAAAAGCAGGAAAACTCCTGTAATGCTGCAAATTTCGCTAAGTTGGAACTAGAAAGCGAGAATAAGGTGAGCAAAGAGCTGCCTGATGCCTAATAAAGGTTCTGAATGGAGAATGATTCCTCATGCAAAGCCAGGGCTTAGGAGAGAAGTCAGATGTGCTCTGCTCCCCAGACAGGATGATTGCAGTAGCAATTTGTCCCCATGGCAGGCAAGAATGCATAGGAGCTCTTGTAGTGTATATCTATATGCACATCTAAACTCATTAAGCATGTAAAGGATTCAAAATTTATGAACTAAATTATCACTCTCCTAGTAAGACCCGTGCAGAGCCAGCTAGAGCTGTCTTCTACCCGTAAGAGAGAACTGGGAGAGCAGAAATACTGTGATCGAAATGAAACGAGCTAATGAGCAATGTCAGGTTGTTCAACAAGGTTTTGTTTCGTGATTCATTTTTGTTCTGTACACCATGGGTGAAGAGGCATCTTTATACAATGATTTCTCGCTTTCACTGTTTCCAAATGTTTCTTTGAGTTTTCTGTCACAGACATCGCTAGTGTCTACATATGTGTGCCTTCCTTTCCCCATGTGCTTGCTTGTGACCCTGGGGCACAAGTAGGCAGCTTACCCAGGGCCAGAATTAAACACAGCATCAAAGCAAAATTAGGCAGCTCCTCAGCATGCGTAATTCACAGATGACGTTTTGACAAGTGTAAATGCAAAATTTCCAGGAGGAATAGTCTTACCGTTTACTGCAATTAATTACCAAGCACAATTTATAACACAACAAAGAGGAAAAATACTGTGTCCCAAACATAACTTGGGCCTTCACAGAAGGATTTTAGAATTTTTAATATGCAAATAATGAACGACTGAAGAGGAAAACTGGTGTTTACCTTCCTTCTTAATATAACTGTATGCTCCTCCAAAGCATTTCCCTCTCCATTTCTTTCTTTTGTGACCTTGGAATGCTGGGACCTTTCTTAATTAAAAATTAGAACATGGAAATGTGTTACAGGATTAGCCAGAAAGAAGGAGGCAGTCAGCAGAGTATTGAGCTGGGACTCAGGGGGGGTTCTGTTCTTCTCCACAGCTTTGCTACCTGGGTGGAGAGAACCAGTAGGAAGTCCTCAGCACTTCACAGGATCCGACCCTAATATCCGCAGGCTACGGTGCCTGAGTAAGCTTGTGGGTTTTCCTGAATTACGTTTGGCTGTCAGCTTTTCTGCTGCAGTCAGCAGGGACTTGTTTTGTCTTGCCTTCCGCCAAAATAATTCCCACAGACTGAGCAACCAGAAAGGTTCAGGTACAGGTTACAGACTTCCAATCATCCAGAAAATTGACAATCGCAACAGGAGATGGATTTGACTGTGTCTCTTGTAGAATATTTTTCCTCATGCATGAGACTTTAGGCAGACATCTTTGAGAAAAATATCAGATCCTTTTGTTCTGCCACTTCCCTTGCTTTGTCAGAGGAGTCTGACAGATCCAGGGGAGGTTTCATCACCAGTGTGCTTGATACCAGACATGCCATATACACACTGGAGTGTCTGCTCTGTAGCAAGTGAGCTTGAGGAATCATATGAGAAGCAAGAAGAAATTGATAGGGAAAATAGAGTCTTAGGGATGAGAAGAAAGTGAAAAAAAGGTGGATGCTAATTCTGGTGATCACAGACAAAAAGCCCGATATTTTTATGCCCTGATTTCCTTTTAATACTTGCTGCTATCTCCTGATAACAAAAGGTTCCTAGTGGCTATTCGCTGGAGAAAAAAAAAAAAAAAAATGGGGAACCCCCAAACTTAGGTTGGAATCTGATTCCATAAAAGAACAGTGATGGCATTTGTTATGCAAAGTTGAGGTGCTGTTCTGTTTTAGGTTCCACTTCATCCAAAACCTAAAGGAAGAAATCACCATCATTCAAGTAAATGAAAAGTAGTTCTTCTGAAACAGAGATGTCGCCTTTGGAGTCCAACCCTTGCTGTTGCTGCCTGTTGTGTGCAGTGCCCCAGCCCTATAAAAACTGTGTAACATATCCTAGGCTCTGCCACTCTATGGCTTGGCACAGCTTATGTGGTTTCCTTCCCCTTTGTCTGCCCCAAGTATCTCTGCAATGTAAGGAAAAATGCTGATCATCATGAGATACAAAAGTGAATCCCAAGCCTTTATCATTTGACTGCGTTACTGAGAATTTTCCTGGCGCCATAAGGCTACATCTTTCCCTGTATACATTCTGGGAACGAGGTTCAGCAAAGAACAGCTTAAAGCACAAGTTACGCCATACGTACTTGTTCAAGCTTTAGTGCTTTGTTGAATCAGGATGTGAAAAGTCAGCTGACAGAATAAAACCCAGCTTTGAAATAAAGGTTTGTTGAGTGAGGTTCATTCATCAAGAGCAAACACAATTCTTCTTGAGAATGGACTACAGTTATTCTAATTCTAACTTTTTTATAAAATGTCAAAATGATGAGTAACAATATAACAAATAATGCCTAATCCATGATGGTGTGTTTTTCTAGGCTTCAGGTAGGGAATTGACATTACGGATTCTAGTTTATTAGGCATGTTATTTGTATGTTAATCTGTGTCATGTGCCAACTGTAAAATACCTCCTCTTTTGAACAGCTATGTTTCCTGAAGAATCTTCCCATCTGCCCTTCAGCAGCAAGAAGGTCAAACAATCCAAGAAAACTGTATAAATACTATCTGTAATTCACATACATGATATGGGAGTGTAGTCAAAAAATAGTTATGAAGAAAAATAATTCAATTCTGAGACTGTTGTAGTTCCATCAAGTTATCATCAGGCGATGTGAACAGACTCCGTGAAGGAAATATTCTAGTAGCCAGTTCTTGTTCTTCAGTTGCTCTCAGTAATAGTTCACATCAAATATGGAAAAGTTAATATTTTAGTTTCTTAAACACTTAAGAATTTTCTAGCGCCACACATCTGATAAAAATCAAACTGCTCAGTCAGAGAGGAACAGCATCCTCTCCTGGCAGGAATGTCACTGTCACAGCTGAGCCGGCCCCGTGGTCACAGCCCTTATAGCCATTATCAGATCTTCCTTTCTAACACTTTCTTATCTAATTTATCCTAAAGTCTCTCAGTCCCAGGACATATACTTGTCATTGCTGAGTCTCTACTAATATTCACCTCTCAATCCCTGTAATTTTTGTTTTACTTTGAGTTATGGTAGGTTTTATAACATTGGATACTGTTTGCTCTATTTTCCCTTGGCTAGAGGCTTTTCCAGAGTAGCCTTGAACAAAATGCTTTCTATTCCCTTGCTTCAGAGGAAGCCTTTATCTCCAAAGGGTGAATATCTTTACTGATCACCTTAGTAAAGTGCTTTGAAAGCTGCTTGTGACACCGTATCTGCAAAGTAATGACTGCTGGTAGGATTGCCATTGAAGGAGACTTAAGAATAACAAGCTTTAAACCAATGTTGCAGAGGTATTATCTAGTGCCATTGCCCGAAATTTCCAGTACAGCTTCTACTATGATGCTGGAAAGTCTCAAGGCAACACCAGGGGGAGGGGAGTTTAACCCTTTTCCTCCTACTTGGAAAGAGTAAGCTGTTTCTGTCTGTATCTGAGTCAATTACCACCAGCTAAGGTCCGAGATCAAAAATCATCCCCCTGCTCTTTCACTTAGGAGCCAAAGAATGTTCTTGCCAAGGGCAGAAAATGCCAATTAGCACTTTTTTAACCTAAACATTTTATAAGCACAAGGCCTCACCACACCACTGCGAAGTCCTGATCTGCCCTTAAAAATATCACCGATGTGGGTTACAGTTTTTCCCAGCCCTCCCACAGCTGACCAGCTTTCCTGTACAAGTGACACTGCAGCTGCACCAGTGCAGACAGTTTAGTCAAAACATCTTCTGGCCAGGACAGCTTCTTCTATGCGGGGAGCTGGCAACGCTACGTGAGACCAGCACTGCAGTGCTTGGATGCCAGTTGTCCTGTGGGGAGAGCGCTGGCTGGGGACTGCACTGGGGTGAATTCATTCCCCAGGCCCGTAAGTGGGGCTTAGACCAAGAAATCAGCTCAGCTTAGAGGTTGAGAAATAGAGGAAGGGTGGCAGCAGAGTGGTGCCAGTGGCACTATGGGGTTGGTGTAGGCCTGTGGTCTTCCTCCCAGGGCTTTCTCCCATCTTTCCAGCATCTTATTTGGGCCTAATAAAATCTGCCAGCTCTCACTCAGCGTCTGATGCCCTTTGGCCCCAGGCCCTCAGAGGAAAGCTGTGTCACAATGCAACAAGGCTGCAGAATTTTCAGACCCAAATTTCACCCAATTAACCACTCTGCTATAAAACAGCTATTATAATTTTCTTTTTTTTTTAATATGTTTTTTCTGTCTTTCCTTTTTGAAATGTGCATGTGATTATGACCACACTTCTAGGCAGCAGCACTTACTATGCCAGTGTCTGGAGATTTGGTTTTACTAGTCTTCTTTATTCAGGACATACTCTTTTCTCACTACCTCCTACTCCGTTTGTTTCTATTGATTCTGTATTTATGCTCCAGCTAAGGAGGAAAAATTAGCATCTCTAGTGATAAGTCATCCACAAAGAGCAATACTGAACATGTGGTCTTCACTTCCACTTCCAATCTGATTGTATAACTTGGAGAAAAGGCCTTATCTACCTGTCTGATCAGTATATAATGCTGCAAGGTAGCAAATGGGGCTCTTTTCCACTCACTCCCTGTTCAGACCTGCTGCTTTTTGCTCTGTGACACATAATGAATGTCAAGAGAAAATATTTTTCAGGGAAGAGAGTACTTAACCCCAACAATTGATGTTGATGCTGTGAGCAGCTCAAAAAGGGATTCACCTTCAAACATGTTGCCGCTCAGTAGGTGGCCAAGTAAAAGTGCAGTTTGCTGTCAGGCAGAGGACCAAAGCTGAGCTCTTGGTAAGAAGAATGCTGTTCCTTCTTTGGAAGCCCTGACGTCATTTTTCCACGATGCATGTGACATGATAAAGACAACTTGTGCAACAACTAGAAGACTTGTTTTAAGAGGTCAGGACACTACCAGATGGCATGCACCAACCAAAGCCAGTGTCACCCCAGAGGACCTTCCTGTAATATATGAAGTTTTGTCTCCTATAACGTTTTCACCTTTCAATGCAATCCCAGTAGAGTGCCAGCCTCCGGAAGAGTCCCTGTGGTTTCCCCGTAGCAATTTCAAATGTCTGGAGCATTTGGCAGTTGCCCAGGTCCCTGTTGAGTGACTGGGATCGCATCAAACCTAATGCGTTGGGGTTACGGTGCCAGGTGATGGGATGAAAAATCAGGATTGTTATTAGGACAAATCACTAAAAATCAGGTTTCCGTCAATCTGACCAAAGTGCCTGGAAGTTCAAAGGATAGCATGGAAATTTCATCCCCGAGCCACCAAAAGTTACTAAATACTAAAATTAGACTGGGAGGAATCTAGTAATTCATGACAGTGTAATATCTAAAGTCAGTCAAGTCAATTAGGAAGTCCTCTTTCTCTGGCAATGGTTGTACTCCTTACAAAAGACGGCATGAGAAGCTGTCCTCTGCCCTATGAACTCTGAAGTTAGTCAACAGGAGAGTTACCCAATTTTGTGAGGGCACTAGATGCTAGTAAACAATAAGGGATAAATAAATAATGCTTCCCTAGCCCTCTGCCTAATCTGGACCCGTAACCGACAGCACAGTCTATTTTTAATATGGAAATCCCAGAGCAGCTGGGTTTGTTTCTCCTTGAAAGGATTCAGCAACATTGCTTTCATTTTTCAGACTTCCATTTTTCTGTACTATATATTTTTTGCAGTCAAAATTCAAAGGAGCAGCAAGGGGAAAAGTTCACTATCCAAATAAAGCCAAAGATGAGCAAAAAACTGTATGCAAAGTCTGTTGCTGGTTTGTTTAGAATCCTCACCTTGGGTTTCGCTTCTGCTGAAAAAGCAGAGGGAAAAAAAAAGAAAATTATTACAGTCACGTTGGAAACCTCAGGAATTATTTTAAATGCATCACAATAGTTATAATGTTGGGTCAATTTTTGATTTGTAGGATGGCAATGTTTATGATGGAATTATCAGAAATCTGGGGAACAAATCTGGGTGCTAGCATGAGAAACATGGTGGCTGTCTCAAAGACTTGCTTGTTATGGCATGCTACCTTTATGGCAGCAAATCCCTCATACCTATTTGCAGTCATTAAGATAATCTGTGGCAGGAGAGAGAAGGGAATGGAGAGAGAACACAACTGCAGAGAGCTAAGGAAATTACGCAGACACTGTCCACCCCCAGATCTAACTTTTCCCTTCCATGTGGTTTTGGGATACATGTGGGATTTGAGTTGTACTTGGAAAGCATAATGCATGTACCAACATCTGGAAGTATCATAATGGTTGCTACAAGAATTATTACAGTAGTTGTGGATGAAATTTAGCGCTTTGCAGCACATGCAGCCTAACAGCAGCTTGCTTTAGTTATTGAAAATATTTTAATGTCCTGAACCATATTTAAACAAAAAGGAAAAAGAAAGAAAATATAATCAAGAGAATAGGCAAGCAGGATGGACGCTGAGCTCTTCTGTCCAGACAGCAGGGGTTTTGAGGACTGGAGCTCGGTCATGAAAAAAATTGAGAGCCAGAAATTTTAGCTCATGAATCAGTTTTATAATTGGATTCCCTCTTAAGCTTGAGTCAATCCACAGAGGCTAGGGTTAGGGCTTTTCAACTGTTTCCACTAATTGGGAGTGCTTCATATTTTGGATGCCATCACGGGAATCCACTGGTTCTCCCATTCCAGTGGAAATTAGGAGGAAAAAATACGAAAAGTTCAGCACTTAAATCTGATGGGTGCTTTGAAATACTTCTTTGCCATTTTTGTGTTTTAATTGGTTCATCTGGGGGACAGATAGATGACAGCACAACACTTGCAGGGATGTCAGGCTTGTTTGCTGTTTTTACAGTGATTTTAAAGGCTTGGGAAGGAGCTACCGAAATTGTGAAGTGCAGTTGTTATTTATTACTTGGTCTATTTCTTGAATTCAGGGAGGGCTGGAGAGTTTCTCATTGACAGTATTCTGATTTGGGTTGTTCTCTGAGTGGCCCTGATGCTGATAGTGGCTATTTTTACTACAGGATAGAGCTTAATTTCTCATGCATTGAGCCCGATGGAGTGCTTGGTGTGGCTGTTGAACTGGTCCTTGGATCAAAGACACACCTTGATGACAACCATTAACACTTTTTCATGTAAAGTGCTAGGAAGTGTTGTGTATTAGGCATGGATTGCTTGATGTGCCCTGAAAGCAGCAACATCTGGACATAAGCTTTCAGAGGATAGATGGGTTTTGTAAGGATGCGATTTGTAAATACGGAGTAACATCATACTTTGATGTGACATTTAAGGATGCAGTTGGATGTCAGCCCACCTTTGGTTTTCTCTTCACATCTGTACACGGTCCTGTGGTGCTCTGAACCTTGTGGACATCTTATCTGCACTGAAAAATTGAGAAAGTCTGTTGGATTCCTAGTGGGGAAACTGCAGCTCTCTCTGAAGCAAACCAAGCCCTGAATTAAAAGAACCCAAATTAAACCTGTTGACAAAGCTCATTTCTGGCCACATGCCACTTCAAACAGGCTGCAGGCTGGGGAAGGTGGGTGTTGTTTATCAGAGACACATCTCTCTGAGTTTCATAATAACTGCCTTTCAGGAAGAGGTCTAGTTAAAATCATTCCTTGCTGTATCCCATAGTGCCTCCTTGCACCCTGGGCTTTTAAAACCTGATTCTGGGAATCAAAAAATAACAAAAAAAACCCACCCAAAACCCAAAAACACCTATTCACTTAGGTCAGACTAAGCCCAGAATGGAAAATTGTCCTAGAGGTGCTTTTGGTTCCAGCAATAATAAGACCTGTCATTTGTTACATGTTAATTGCATGTTATTATCTTTTGTAGGTTAAGTCAACCAAAGGTTTCTTGTATAGTTGGAAACAAAATTGTAATCTTTAGTATGGTTTGCAATGTCAGCTTAGTTTGGGTTTTTTTTTTCTGGTTGTCTTTTGGAATCTTGCACTTAGACTGGTACTTCGCAAATATATTAGATACCTGTTTCCCCATGGAAATGTGCTGCCATTTAAACTATCTATCTTCCATGTGATAATCTCAAAGCACAGCATTACAAACTTGGAGTCAGTGAGCCTGAGCTTCCCATGGGAAAGGTATACCATAATCCTCATTTTTGAAAGACTACCAGAGTAAGCCAGTGATGAATCTCGGAAAGGAAACAATATTTCCAAGAATTGAAGTTGTTCTACCACCGCAGATAAAACCATATGCTCTTACCAAGTACCCGGTAATAGAATTATGATAGTTTTGTAAAACTTCACTTTATTAAAGAAACATTAGCTTTCCTGTTCTCTCCCCCCATCTCTGTCTCCCTGTCATTTTGGTCCTTATATGTCTCAAGCAATTCTCTTCCCCCAGTCTGAGGATGGTGTGTAACTGTCGCTGCCTGCACACCGTGATTTATCAAGATTGGGAATCCCCAGTGCTGACTGGCTGTTCCTTGACACTGTTGATCAATCAAATTCTGAGACAAGCAAAGGCAGATACACCGAGACAGAGGGTTTGGCCGGACTGTAAGCTAATTCATTCTTGATGGGCTTCTAATTGTTCATGGCTGAATATTATTTGGCTGAAGATCTGTGTTGATAGATGGAAGAGGATACCCGGGATTTCTTGCGTTCAAAGCTAAGGAAAATCGAGCCTAGGGAAATACGTAAAACACATTGTCCATTTTTTCTTCCACTTAGGAATATCCTGGCAAGCTACGTTAGACTTTCTGAATGCACCAGCATTTCTGCAGGTTACTATATCATGTTATACAAAAGCAACACCACAGCAATCATCCTCCAGCCACTGCACTCTCATCCCATATTTTGTCTGTTTCCATCTTTTACTGACTTTTACTGCACAAATAATGGAGAGTCTGAGATTGCTGGCTGCAGACAGAGAGGACAGTTTTAAAAGCTGAGCAAGTATTTTTTCCCCATTGCCCCATGAATGTAATATAAACCTGGAATTGCAGGATTTGCCTTGTTATCACCATATGTTTTTCTCTACAGGCCAGTCTGGTCATGCTTCTCCAGTCAGAGCTTCCACATTCATCTGTTGATTTACTTTCTCCCAGGAAAAAAAAAAAAAAAAAAAAAGGGAAAAAAGAAATCCCAGTCCTCTTAAAGTCTTCCCTAAGCAGTATCCTGCTACCAACCAGAACAACTGAGATAATGAATTTGAGTGCTCCAGGGAGAGCTTTTCTCTAAAGAAGGGAAATGTGTAAAGACAGTGACTGAAGTCATCTTCAGAACTGTTTCTGATTTATTTTCATTTTTCCTAGAGGAGTGAAGGACAGAACTTGCTGCTGACTTTAACCATGTGGGTGACTGACCTGAGCTAGTCTCCTGGGCTCCTTCTGCAGTCAAAGGGGTGAGAGACACACAGCCACCAAGAGGGGTGATTCCTCTCAGCTTCTGTAGTTACCAGATTTAGGCAAGCTCTTCGCAAATACTTCTTTCTCCACCTTGACCTGAGAGGCAGTTGAATGCAAAATTTAAATTGGATGATGACATTTCAGAGAGCTAATGCTAGGGAAAATGAAGTCTGGCTCTGGTTTCTGCTCTGTACGAGTCAGTTCTAGGTACTCTCTCCCCTTCTTTTTGAGCATCTTTTCAAAGGTCATACGACTGACAGCGACAGTGTGTGCAGTGGTCTTGTGATCATGGGGAGTTAAAATAAAAACCAGTCACTGCGTTACCATTCCTTCGTACCTCACACAACTATTTTGTATTTTGAAATGTAATTTAATTAACCCACCTGTCCCCTTATCTCCTATCCTGTGTCTACTCACCTGTTTCCCTATCTGTAGTCAATCTGTTTTCATGTGTGTCTACTTATATAATCATTAATCCAATTCCTTTAATTTCAGCTCAAAAAGGAACACAGTTTAACATGTTTCTCATCATGTGTTGTGTTCTGCACCTGGAGCAGTTTGGGGATATTTTGGGGTTTGGGTTGGGGGGGGTTGCTTTGTCTGCATTGCAGTTTGCCTCCAGGCATTTACAGTGTCTGATTAAAGCCTTCCCCCTCCTGAAGGACAGCAAAACGTTGTGCAAGAAGGAACAAGTGAGATGCTTTTTCTGGTCGTGGCAGGCTGAGAACAGACCACCGCACTAGAACAAAAGAAAGCAAAGAAGAACCAGCAGCTATAATTACACAGTGTACAGCTGGGGGTAGGACCCAGCACATCCCTGTTTGTACAATATAGGTACCTTTTTTTTTTTTAACTCTTCCAGACTCTTATGAAAAATGAAGCAATGGGTTAAATTTAGCTCAGTCCTTGGGAAGTTCACTGCACATCCACCGCCAGCGTGGAGGTGCAACCGCAGCTGCCTGGGCTGTCTCCTTCGAGAGGGGCCAGTCTTAGCAGGTGAAATTCGTGTTCTCTGTGTTTGGACGGTGTCCAAACGTGCAGGAGGTAATCAGAGGGCTGTAATTCAGGAGACGCATTCAGGACAATGACTACGTCAGAACCCTCCTTGTTTAGACAATGAGCAGTAGTGGAAGTAATAACACAATTCTGTGTCTTATTTTTCTTTCACATAAAAGAAAAATCCTTCCCCTATACACAGTTTACCACAGGCAGAATCGTTTTCAACCCTGTCATTAATGTTTCTTGTGCTTCTCATCCAGAAGAACCAACCAGTCCTAACATGAGCTGCTGTTGCTCCTGCTGGAATGTTCCATTATAGTAAGATTTCCCATAAAAGGAGGAGCTGTAATTCATTGTGATAAATACTTGTGGTTATTTGGTTGTTTTTCTGTGTCATTGATAAATAGGAAATGTACACAGCACCCTCATACTGCCTGTGCTTCTGTAACTGCTCCTCTTCTGTGCTTTTTATAAACTAGATCCATTCTCCCTCTTTTTTTCAAAGCCTGTGGCTTAAAAAGTCGCTACCACCGGGAGTCCAACCTGGATGAGCCTGTAAAGCTGGCCAAAGAGAGCACACATTGTGTCATGGCACGGGTGTGGAAAAAGACCCGCTTCAGCTGAAGTCTCCAGGGGAAATGTCTTTAGTCCCAACAGGCTCTTGCTTTTCCGTGGGTTTTTTGCTCCCTATGCCTAGGGACACATAAGGGCCAGTTGCACAGCTCCCCTTTTATTTCCCTCTTGGGAGGGAAGGAAAGTGGAAATGCACATTGTGCTGCCCACTGTAGCAGTCTGTATGCTGTACACTTTATCTGTGTGTTGGTGGACTGTTGTGTCCTTGGAGGGTCTTGGGTGCCTCTGGGAGAACCTGAAAGAGCTGCTTGAACAAAAGCTGGCAGGTCTGGCCCTTGCCTGATGGGGGAGGTCAGCACGGCAGCAGGGGAGCCTCTGGGTTCTCATCGGGATACTAGAAGCAAGCTGGGCATTAGCAATGTCACACAACATTATCTTACTCGCAGCATTCCTCTCCTCGGGGGGCAAAAACCTGCGTTCCAGGGAAGTCCTTCAACCCTAATCAAAGTAAATAATATTTTACCTGGGGCCATCTAGTGGAAGAATAATATACTGCATACGCTGCAGAGCCCTTATCTGTGCTAGAGCTGGCTAGGAGACTGGAAGTTCTGCAAGTACAAACGGTTTGTAATGGAAAAATCCCCCCTTTCAAAATAATCCCGTGAGGAGGAATAGAAAGAAATCCAGTGTAAATCTCCTTAATGTAATTTTAAAAGTAGTTCCACAAACTCTCTATTTTATGCTGTTTTCAAACTGGTAAAGATTGAAAAAACAAAGTAAAAGTTTTGAGAAACCTGTCATTTGGGGGAAAATAATTCTTTTCACAAAATTGGAAGAAACGAATTAAAAAATATAAGATGATGAATGTTCTTAACTTTTTTTTTCAGCCTCAACTTCAGTGAGACCTCATTTCCAGATTGAAGTGATAATAGAGTAAATAAGGGAAATGATGAAATTGTTTTGGAAACAAGAGCCTACTTTTTGGCTTGCATTTGTGCAGTACTACTAATAGGGGATGCCTGGCATGACTAGGTCTCCTTGGAATCGGCAGTAACGATGGGAAAGTATAATTTTTTACGTCGTGTCTTGTGTTGCTGTGCCCAAGTGCTCACAATGGCTGCAAGTCCCAGAGAAACCTGAGAAACCTGAAGTTCATGCTGTTCTTTAGCAGCACATTTGTTTGATTTCCAAATGAGCAAATACATTTCTTGCTCTTTGCCATAAAAGCAAAGTGAGGAGGAATATTGTATCTGACTGGAGACACTTAAAAGGCAAGAGAAATGGTAGTGGAAGGCAAGGAGTGGTAGAAGTGTGAGCTCTGTCATGCACAGCCTGACCTTGCTTCTCCAGCCCACTCAGCCCTGACACAGACAAGGCCATACAGGAAAATTCTTTGCTTGTTTTTCAAAAAAAACCTGAAAACTTCAAATGTTCCATTTTTCTGATAACCATCTCTGGGATGGCCATTCTTGGGTAAGTCTCTTGGGCAGCTTGACCATCTCTGTTAAAGTTAGAGAAGACTTCAAGGAAAAAAAAAGACAATAATAGCCGAGAAGCTTTTGTTCTTTTTGTGCTCCGCTGATTTGATGTAAGCATTTGCTGGGTGCATGTGCTAGGTTATCTAACGCATCCTCAGTCAGTGATTTTGTATCTGAGGTTATTCGAAGCCTGCCAGAGAAGTTGTTTCTTTTAATAGAAATATCTATTTACAACTACAGAACAGGTGAAATGGGAGCAATTCTTGTCCACGTTCCTTAATGGGACGTTAGCAAGTGCACGTAACTTGGGCAAATGGGTCACAAAAGCCCTCCCAGCTCCCTGTAGGAGCTTTCAGGGACAAAATGAAGGTAAAGCAGGAACTGCTGAGGAAGTTTCAGGGAGGCAGAGCTGTTCTGTAACCACAGGGAGATCTGAGGACTGATTAACCAAAGCAGAGTTTAGCAAAGGTCAGAGATCTCAGCTTATGGATTGTGGATAAAACAATTCTTATATTGGCTCTGAGGTAGGAGTAGTTGATCTAATAATTATTATTTTCCATCTTGAGCTCATAGGAGGTTGACTCCTTCCAACTTTTATTTTTCTCCTTTTGGGATAATGAAGTGGATAAAACCCATGAATGTTCTGTATCAGAGTCCTTTCTTGACACTCTCACATGCTCCTAAGTATGTCATCAGTTGCACTCAGAGTATTAAGTCCCTGCTGCCAATACACGAGCAAAGGTTTCGGAAAGAGTTGAATTGGAAAAGAGGTGGGATCAGGCTCGCCCACATAATTTTCTTTTGTGCCAGTGCTAACAGACGTTTCGAGTTAAAGTAAGAAACAGCCAGGAAAAATGTGCAGATGCTTAATTCTCTGCAGGATTTATAATATTATACGGTAAACGTTTGCACCCTATACAATAAAACCAAGTTGGCTTTACTACATATAAAAGAAAACAAAACAAAAAATCACAAGTTTGACAGCAATTAGGGTGAATAGACATTTATTTTATCCTTTTTTACTAGCAGGACCAATTGTGATTTTATGCTCTGAAAAAGCTCATTTTAAAGTTTTATGTCTGAAGTGGCCTTGCCAAATCTAGCTTAATATTGTTACATTAAATGGATGGTAAAATGTGTTCTTAAAACCCTCCATCCTGTAAAGGACCTGGAACCAGGGAACTACTGCTAATGAGAGTCAGGTCCTGAAACACAGCCCTCATGCATGTTTGCTAGCAACCCAACTGAAGGTGTTTGCCAGTCCCTCCCAGTACGCATCGTCCTCACTTTTCAGACTGCATATACCATCCAAGCTCCTGTTAATTTCCAGCCACCCAGACCACTGGCCAATCCACAGCCACAGCAGGAAACCCAAACTGCCTGGAACTGTGTTGGCACCATGAAAATATTTAAAGAGATCTTTCACATCTTCAGCAGTGGATCTCTCCCTTCCTTACACCCCCAACCCTGCTTTTTCTCAACTCTTCTGGCTTTAAGTAGAAACCCAAAAACCCTTGCTTAGAACCAGCTTCACAATGGTTAGAGAAATTCTGGTAACATTTTCTTTTCTTCACACTCCCAAAATCTTTAACATTGTGTAAGATGTCTCCAAGTATGGAGGAGCTTCAAGTATGTGGTGCTGAGATCACTCCCATCATTATTGGTCACATTACCCTCACAGAAGCCAACATGATCAGGTGATTCAGCTCTCACAGCACCCCTGATTTACTCGAGCCTCCAAATGTTTTCTTTCTCCTCTTTTTGAGTGGTGAGTTGGACAAAACTCTTGACTGTTGTGCACCAACAACTGTTGTTAGTATTCACACGTGCACACACTGTTCACTGTGTCACCGGTACAAAGGTAGTACAAGAGGCTGTAGAAAGAGCTGAACTGGAGAGGAAGTGTCATAATTAGCCCTGTTCTAATCATGAGGAGCTGAGAGACAGGACTGATTAAGAGAGTGGCTTACTCCAGACAAAATGCACCTCCTTGTGCACCAGGCCCCTCAAACTGGTTAAGCAGTTCTCCAGGTTTGTGCGGAGGATGCCAATTACCAGTGCTGCCCTAATACCCTGCAAAGTTCAGCAGACTCATGAAGGGTGTGGAGAGCTTCCCATGCACACCCAGCGCGTTCACTTCCCTCCCCAGATGAGACCAGGAAATAACATGAAGCTAAGAGGAGATAATTACAGGGTAAAAACTGTCCAAACTGAAGGTTAGCTGTTGCCTGAAGGTAACACGTGAATGCTGCAGATACTGAAAGCTGCCACAAAAAAACTTCCAACTGCCACCGCGCTATTTCCAGTAGAGCAGGTCTCCAGGCAAAGTTCACCATGTTGTTCCTGTATGTGAAACTGGCTCCCTGGAGACCTGGGTTCAGTTCTGGGTATTATTTGTACAAGGCCAGTTAACTCCTCCAAGTCTGTATTCTTACTCAATAAAAAGCTGCAATGTCAGGGTTGTGCAAGGAGGAGAAAGCCAAACAAAAGTTACGTAAAAGAGGGCTGGAAACCTACTGCTTACTGTTATAAGTTGTCCAAGGGTCTGCTGCTGCGTGATACTTTATCAGGAGTGAGCACTGGATTGGGAAGGACAGCTCACAAATTGATGATGTGTAGTTGACTACGCCAGGAACTGATATCAAATGATATATTCTGTAATCAGGTTTTGCTAATAATAAAGATAGGGCTCCACGCTACAAAAAAACCCCAATATAGTTTAAATTCTTTGGTCTTGCCCATCAAACCCAGAAATTTTTGCCAATATGCCAGCCTACATCCTTCCTTTTCATGAAGAACTTAATTATCAAGTTGAAAAGAAGCAGGAGGAGATGTGTAGCTCCCTGCAGTGGCAGCGTTGATGTGGCATTTTCCTATAACCAGCCCTCTTCCTGCTGCCCCTTGTTGCTAGAGCTGAGTGAGGCCATGGCTTGATGAACCCACCTCAGAGAGATGCTGATCCTAAAAACTGAACACAACTTTCAAGAGATGCCTGTATGACTGACAATGTAACACACCAATACTTCACCATTTTCTAAAACCACTCTGTCATTTTGCTTAGGAGATATTATTCAGCGAACGGAAAGTTTAGTATCTTAAATTTCCTTTAACTAGAATACAAACATTTTTTTCCAACCAGTCTTGACCAACCTTTTCTTTCTTCAGAGTCTTGCTGAAAGCTTTTCTACCTTTCCTAGGGTGGTGATTTCCATTCTCTTTGTTCAGTGGCACTTATTAAACAATTCTTTTTGACAGACTTACATGCAAACAGTAAGACTGCAGTAACTGAGAAATTAAAAATATATTGCTAATACAATGCCAAAGGCGCTTTTTTTCCCCCATGAATGGTTTGACAGCATTTGCTTTTTTAAATGTAACCGTCCTTTAAACAAATCATGTTTAATACTGACTTGTTCATAAACCTCTGGTCAATCATTTAGTGAAAGGTCTTAAATGTGTATTTAAATTCAATATTTATAGCATTTTATCTTAAATATTTTCAATATTAGTATTTTGCTTGTTGGAAGTTGGCAGTCATTAATGTGGACAGTACCCACATGTTTCTTAGATGGAATTAAAGCATCCCATTAGAAAATGGGACTTCGTGTTTGCTTGGTGTTGGTTACTGCAGGAGATAGATAGCTGATGTGGTGCATTGGGGCGCATTCACTGGGTAGATCATCTCTTCCCTGACTGTTTTTTAAAATACAAGCTGAGCTACCTTCCCCCTCACTGCTGAATGTAAGTAGAGCTTATGCCGACCGAGCAAATAGGATAGTTAGTGACAAACTTCCCCTCAAGGCTGCTTCTGATAGCTGCCGAGGCACAGACCTTGGCTTAAAGTGGCATTCACGTGAGGATGCTGCAAGTCTCTCCACCGGAGACAAAAAGTCGTACGCTGCCCTTGAGACTTTGAAAACTGAAGTGAACTCCATGAAAATTAAGTGACAGAGAAGTGCAGTGCATGGTCTGGTTTTACCACTCCACCATGGTCAAATCGTAGATGTCCTTAAAATTAATCATCTTTTTTTAGTCTGTAAGCATGTTTAGCTGTCCCTTTTACCACTGACAGGTGTCTTTGTTTTCAAATGCATTTTCCTATTTAAAAACTTAGCCGTCAACTTTCCCAGGGGAACGCAGGATGGTTGGGCAAGAGGCAACGGCCTGGGAGGGCAATGCCTTTCTGCCGGCATAGGTGGCACCGCGGGAAGTAGTGCCTTGGGAGAGTTGTGCAACAGTTGGGTTCCAGGCAGCTCATCTGGTGCATTGTGGGCATTGGAGCGAGGCCAGTTGTTTAGCCTGCCAGCTTCAGGAATAGCATTTCTGATGTGCGGGAAGGAGAAAGCAGCCTGGATGATTCAGTGGTATTTCTAAGGCTAATGAGGGAATCCGCTTTCTGCAGGTACGATTAACAGGAAAGAAAATAAATATTAGCCAGTCTGCACCGGAATGGCTTTCTTTTTTGCCACACCATTGTGACAGTCCTTGAACTGAACACCTGCAGGGTGGTTAGGAGCCAATTTTTAAAGGTTTCCACCCAGAACACTTTTTTTGGAGGGACTGAAGGGCACATTGGGGGATTACAGTTTTAAGTGGGCATTGAGTTTAGATCTGACGGCTATTTGCAGATATTATTAGATTGTAATTTATAAATTGACCTTCTCTCTTAATATACCTGTAAAATAGAGGTTGCATTTAGAATAAATCCAGAATGCAACTATGATTTTCAGCCCATCTTTAAAATCAAATGTGAAATCTACAGTTTGATTGGGGTGGGGGTGATGATTTCAATGGAGTGATCTTTGTTGCCCAGTCCTTTTAAAAACAGTTTCAGAAAGTTAAGAAGTCATTTTAGCAATGCGTGAAGATACCCTCTCAGCTCATGACAGCATAAACACATGAAGGTAAACCTGCTGGAATGTTTCTAAGTGCAGAGATACCAACATGTGCCGAGACAGAAAGATCTAGCCTATAGAAAATAAATCTCAAGGCCTAGGATTTGGGTGTTCGTCCTCTCAGCACTGGATACAGAGCTGCGGGTGAATGTGCTTCTAATTTAGGCCATCTCCAGTAGGCGCCTGAAGTTGAGTGGAATGAACATGTGCCAGGTATTATTCTGTGTAGACTTGGTGTCACTGGGAGGAGAAGGTACTTCAAGGAGAGCATTAATTTGGGAGGGGCCTAAAATAATTAAATAACTTGCTTAATGTCACAGCATTTTAGTTTATACAGGAGGAGAAACTCTGGCAACGTGAGTCAGGCCCTCTTCTAAGAATGACTAATATTATAAACAAATGTAAGATAGTGGCATTAAACTCACTTTTCTAACTGCAGTTCTTAAAGGTCATAAAACCGATTCAGTTTTCCAGTTTCAGCTTTTCCCATCTACTTTGCTGAACAGTAATCAGGTCATTGGGCCATTTCCCTTGGAGACTGACCAATACGTCCTCAGATTTATTCTAAATATAGCAGTCCTTTTTTTAGCATTGTTAGTTTTCCCACTTTTTTTCACTTTACTCTTTTAAAGTGAATTTAGTGCAGCAGAAAAGTGCCAGATCGACATCACTGGAAAATGACGTTCCAGGGCTGCTGTTTATCCACGGAGAGCAGCCTGTGTTTATCCACAGCATATTGGCAGTTCAAGCTGACTTTTGCACCGCTCCACCAATGTGCCTTAACCTTGACCTGTGGAAACTCGGCTAGCCTTAGCCTCTATACCTTGCCGTCCAAAACCACCCTGCGTAGGCAGCCAACAAGATTACCAAATCCTCTGGTCCTGGTTGCTTTGGAACTCAGACTTGACAGAGGCTGGACTTGCAGTTTTAGTGGCGTCAGCAACATCCTTCTGCGCAGCATTCTTACACAGAAAAACTGGGATTCGGCTTGTCCATCTACAGCTGTCTAAAGATGAGGCATCTAGTCCAAGCTGGTGTCTCTGGTCACCCTCTGTAATTACCTGAAGAGGGGAAAGGACCTATGCTAAGAGCCCCTGTGTGAGGGAGGTGGCACAACTCTGTTTCTAGCATGGCTTTTCTCTCTTCCATTGGCTTTGAAGTGGGCTAGAGAAATAGCTTAAACTAGCCGGGTGACTTAAGTCAATTCCCACCCAAAGTGACTGAGGAAAAATGACATGTTGAATAGCCTCGTTCTCCTGCTATGTCACTTGCTATATATTTTCTTAGGCCCCAGTCCTACAACTAGATTCCTGGAGACTCAAGCTTCTGCTGTGGCCGATACCATTCACAGAGCAGAGCTTTCTATTGCAGACCCTCCAGGGTGCTGTCTGCAGTTAGCTTCATAGAAGGGAAGGTCTTTTGATACCTTGACGTATACAGGTTTGCTCAACGCCTAAAACAATAGGGGAAATGTGGTCCTGTTGGGAGCCTCTGGTTATGATTGAAACATCAGTTTCTAAGTAAATAGTATTTGAGTTAAATTTTAATAACTTTGCACTGCTGTTTATTGTGTCACCAAGAAGTATTATGTATGGTATAATCGCTACGATTTGCTCCTGTAATTGCAACTTCATGTTTTGCAAAATGCACGATGCTTTTCACTTTCAATCCATGAAAAAATTGCAGATCGACCCTGACAGCTCCCAGCTTTTCTGTTTTCCCCTGTGAGCTTTCATTTCTCTTGATGATTCTTGGCTTTCTACTTCGGAAACTGCAGGACTGTTTGCAGGCCACAGGGTGTACATATTAAAAGCCAGGGTAGCAAGATGTCCCCACATATATTTCTACTCATGATGTTCCTCAAATGATATTCTAATGTAGGGCCATCCAGTCCAAGGAAATAAAATCATCTTCATGCTCTAATGCTGCTCATGTTCCAAATTCTAGAAATGATGCAGCTTTGTTTAAGTGATACAAATGCTCCACAGTACAGTGGGCTTTAAATGCAACATTATAAGTTACACCTTCTCTTACAGTTTAGTCTTTGTTGTTCAAGCTAATGTATGTTCTGGCAGCGGGGAGGCGTAAAGAACTGCAGTGAGTTACCTGTTTGGCACGGTTTGGTCTGTTGGCTTACTGGGAAATTCAGTGCTTCAGGAAATACTTTCTCCTCATTTTTGAAGTCAATAGAAGATGAAGGTGTTCAGCAATAAGGAAACCTGCAGGTCTACCAACGTCAGCGGTACAGCTGCAAGAAGAGTCCCTGTGCAAATACACTCACAAGAATTTTACAGTTATGACTGGAGACACTTAATACAAATTTGGCATGAAAACAGAAACAACAGACTAGCAGAATTCTGGTTGGTGGAGGACGTTTATGGGTAATGATCAGTTCAGTCTGACAGATAATTGCAATGATCAAAAAAAATTTGGATCCGACGTACGATTTGCCTGCACTTTTTCTTTTATCCGCTGGCTACAGCTGTACTCACCTGAGCACAGCCAATCTGCCTAAGGCAGCAGGAACTTAAGCTCCTTACAAAGCCCATCTGGAAAGGACCTACAATATCATCAATCACATGTGGTGTCTGTGCAGCAGGGGGTATACACAGAGCTGTGTGTCTGACATAAATATCTGGATCATGTCTGCACTCCACGTGCAAACACTCGAAAATACAGGAACATCTGCCCCAAACATACTGGTCTGGGAAACTGGCCCTGAGGATGCTCCCATTAGGTGGATTAATACTGCCATGAGTCCACTCTCTCACTGTTTGGCTTCTTGACACCCACAGAAGCTGTGGTTATCGGTGACTTCCCATTCCCTTCTTGTGGGAGCCGTTCTGGGGTTTGCCAGCAAAGAACAAATTTTGTTTGATTTTGGTTTGGTTATTTTTATCAAAGACTGATTTAGAGGGTGGCTGACCCTGGATTGGTGAAGTAGCGTTTGAACCTCTGAATGCTGTGGTGTGTCACGATCTCCATTCAGTTCTGTCCTCTGCTAAAGGTTTTCTCTAAAACCTGGATGAATCAAATAGATGAGTCTCATCATAGCTAGCTTCTGTCATGCAAGAAGACACCCAGGTGAGTCCCCACGGACTCCTGACATGCCACTGGGGAGAACTACGTATCTGCAGAAGGGGATTTAGTCAGCCTCATTCTTCCTCGCCACTGAGGCACTAGGTGTTGCCTTTTAGTTCCCATGAAGAAATAAAAATGATTTCTTCTTTCAGCCCTTGGGCCCTTCTCCATTCAGAAACCACACCAGTCTCCACATCTCTGCAGAGTGCTCAGTGTGAAGAACACACTAGTATTCAGCCATCCTCAGCTCCCAACAAACAGTAAAACCAAAACAACACATAGAAAATACTTCAACTCAGTTCTGTAACCTGTGAGAAAAAGGAGAAAATACTTTTTAAAGTTTGTTTTACAATTTATTGTCTCAAAACAAACCCAGCTAGTGGGTCTGCCTTCAGATAGACAGATATTTGTCACTCTATTATTGTTTTACAGTGTCAGTTCCAGACACTTAAGTATTGTTGGAATGCAGTAGGGGAAAAAAAAAAATCATGTTTTAAATCTCCGATGGGGTAATAAACTGCAGCCAGGAGCTAATTGTCCTGAAACTTGATCCTTTACAATATGTTATTGCTGTAATGGGACTACCCAATTCTACTGCACTGGGGTTTGTTTCACCATTAGTTAGGTAGTACATACACATTCAAAAAAAACCCCAGATCACAGGTTTGCTCCCAGCTGTAGACTTAAGCACAATTCTCAAAGCGATCGATGCATTTTGTACATTAAGCTAGTAAGGGAGGGTATTAATCCTCATCAAGTTTAATGGCTCACTGTGGATTTGCTTCCTACCAACTTTCTTCCACCCAAGAAGTCCTGAGAATGTTGTACCCCTCAAGTCAGGAGAAAATGAATCATTACCCAGAGTCTGGAAGGCCAGAGGTGAATTGGAAGCCGCACTATGGAACACTCACACTACAGTATTATTATTTTCTTTTTACACTAGCATTAAATAATATTTGAGCTCAGGGTGGTCAGCCCAATGGGTGGTTTAACATGCTGAATGCAACCAAAGAAAGAGTACATCCATCATGTGCTCATTTTAGTTTTTGTTCTACAACCTTTTTTGTTTTGTTTTGTTTTGTCCCAAACTAGGTATCAGCCAAACAGATCTTAAAATGCAAAGTCCAACTTCTAAATGTTAACCCCCGGGTTGGATGGAGTTTTGACTGGAAAATCCTTTGAAGATCCAAAAAACCAGTAATGTTCTTTCTCAGTGTTTTTCTCATCTGTGTTCTGGGTAAGGTCGATTAAAAGATGTGCCTAGTTACCATTGGAAAAGCTAGTCTAAGGATATTTTAGCCAAGTAGAATGAGATTTATTGAAGCTGGTGCAATTTTGGGTAATGTTTTAATGGAAATTCACTGAATTTTTATTTTCAGAATTTTCCAGCTGTAAAATTTAGTATGAGAATTTGTTCTCATAAGATTTTCACCCAGTCCTGGGCTCATAGAATCGTAGAATATCCTGAGTGGGAAGGGACTCATGAGGATCTCTGAGAATCATCATACTTCCTTAGCTCCAAGCAGTTAAGCAACACACCGGCTAGCAGTGTGTGGAGTTCACTGGAGACACATGCTTCAAAGCCATAGAGATAAATTTAGATGCATCAGAAAGAAAAATGTCTTAAAGTCCAAGCAGAATAAACTGTTCTTTTGTCTCAGTTGCCATCCACTTTACCTTCCTGATGGTGTCTTTATGTGTGTGAGATTTTTAAAATCACTCTTCCAGTTCGAAGAGTGGTGCAGTGATTCTCCGTATGCTATTGAACCTCTTCAATCTGAATCGTTATGCATTGTTCCTCCTGAGCAGGCGTCAGTCGTGTGCTTCTGTGACTCTCCAGCAAATCTATTCAGATGCGTAACAACTGATACGCTTGTGCTACTTTATCATGCCTGTGCTTCGCATGCAATAGTCTCATTCTGAAAGCAGATACTAGATATATAGAGAGATAACTTAGAGATATATATAGATAAGATATATATAAATACATAGATATAAATTTAGGTTTGGCAAAGTATCTCTCTGTGTCTGTAGAAGATGCTGCATCTGAACTGAAGCTAAGAGTACTGCTTGTCGATGTTGGTACTGATGGGGAAAAATGACTTTCTCACTAAAGCTGAGTAATTTACTATTGTTCTGTGTGACTCAGGTAAGTGAGTAGCCCATTAACACCACGTTGCCAGGTAGATAACAAAGACAGTTGCTTTACACAAGGGAGAATCTGACAGGCAGACAAAATAATTGAAGAGGGGGTGATACTTAATATGAAAGTATTAAAGAACTCTCAGGACCCAGGCGCACAGGGAGCACATGTGAAGTGAGGAAGTGTTTTACACAATCATTTGTCAGACCGTAACTGCTCATTAAACAGTGGTCAGTCTCTCTTTCAAAGTAAATTCACTCCCTCCTGCCTAAGGAGAGCTGAGATGTACATGTATATACACCCATAAGCTCCTATGGTTTAGACACAGCAATTAGAAACTAATTACACTAAAACACTTAATCCCAATACAGAGGGGGGGAAAAAACCTGTTGAAATTTGGAGCTGTTAATCCATCATTCTAAGTGAACAAGTGCCAAAGTGAAGGTACAAAGCTGAAGCCAAACCAGCTCGAGGAGGTTTTTCCGTTTACTCGTTCTTTAACCATGAAAGTGCATGTTTTGTCACAGGGGGTCTTACTGTGATTATGTTTGAGCTGTTCCAGGGGCATTTCAGAATATAAGACTTGAATTTTATTCTCAACTCTCTCTGTGCATCTTGATTTAGTTCAGCCAAGGCAAGAATTAAATGCAGCTTTGGTGTAACTAATAAGAAAAACTCGTACTAATGAAAAAAGGAGACTTTCACTCTCAGATACTTCCAAAAGAGATGCTGTAGTTTATTAGAGTTGATTTAATTACTGTGCATTATATTTTAAGAGGCTCTGTGACAAACAGTACATCTCTACTTTGTTATGGAGTGCCTCATGTTGTGCAATGCTGATAACCATGAGTTCATACAAAGCATGAAGCACGCCTGACAATTTCTCTTTCAGTGATAGCTCGACAGCAACAGTATATGGCTATTAGTAAGGCCAGAAAGCAAATGTGATTGTCTCTTAACAGTCCTGCAGTCTGGGCAGCAGCAGAACACTCTATAAAACACTCTGTGTGCACCTTTCATGCTATTACACAGAGCCGACATCTGAGTTATCGCACATATATCTCCACTATCTGCCATGTAGATGACAACTTCTGGACCAAGTTCTCCCAGTGGTTTGTGATTCAGTTTCACATGTGTGTGGTTAAGAGGGTTGTAAAATTGCTTCTTCATGTTGTGACACAACAGGAACTTTCTAACCAAATCAGGATTTTTTTCCAGTTCTATGTAGAGCTGACCAAAATCAAGAATTTCCATTCTATGAGAAATTCCCCTCGATAAAATCTAATTTGATTTTTCCTTCTGAGTTATGTCGAACTAAACAGTAAAAGCCAGCTAGGAGAAGGTAAAATGTTCTTGCTTCCAGAAACCAGAAATTGTGATAATTTTTGACAAAAGTCAGAAAAATTGATACATATCTTCAAAACATTTGGATTTCACAATAGAAAGCTGTTGCACTGGAAAAATATCGATCAGCTCTGCATGAAAGATCATATTGCATTTGTGGAGGAGAAGTTAAGGAGAGGCCTTTGGGTGATTCACGTTCCTCCTGTTTCTCCCCTGACTTTGTGATGGGCCAAAATAAGCTTCAAGGTCACAATCACATTTTGGGCTGAGTAGTTTGGCAGGTAAAGCATATTCCACAGACATCAGGGGTACACACAGCTGAGTCGAAGTGGAGCCCATGTTCAGCTCTGCACAAGAGAGGTTGATTGTTTTGGCCTCTTTCCTTTGCTCTAGGGTAAAATAGAGGCACCCTTCTTGGGATATTATTGGTGCGAAATCGTAAGTTACAGTTTTATTACCAGTTGCTGTGTGCATGTGTGAGGGAGAGAGAGGAGGAGGTGGTGGGTATGGGAGAATATAACCACTCTTTTGTAACTATGAATCCTTTCTTTTTTTTTTTTTTTTTTTTTCTTTGCAAAGCACACATTTAATTTTAGGGAGAGAAAAGTAGAATTTGCTTTTCCACATAGTGTTAAATAGACATATTGTGACAATTTTTTTTTTTTTTAAGTCTGCTTTTCTTCAAACTTGTTGAATTCTTCAGTTAGCATTGCTGAAAAATCAAAAAAAAGAAA
Organism: Leptosomus discolor; assembly: GCF_034619465.1. Lineage (NCBI taxonomy): Eukaryota > Metazoa > Chordata > Aves > Leptosomiformes > Leptosomidae > Leptosomus > Leptosomus discolor. The sequence continues at coordinate 3,731,655 of NC_141405.1, forward strand.
TAGGTGGGCTCTGTGTATGTATTCTCTCTTCTTCCACATTACATCCTACAAAACATTTCAATCAGATGTTGCAGTTTTTACATGCAGCGTTTTCAAGAGCTGTGTAAAACCTTGCTGTCAATGCATCAGCTGAACAATATGAAGGTCTTGGTGACACAGATGAAATCTGACTTACTGGCATTTATCATGAGACTTCTGTCCAGCTGAGTGAAGAAGGCCACAAGCAGAAGTGCTACCCAAGGGGAGAAGGAGATAAAATTAGAGGTGATTTTCCCAAGCACAAAAAAGAGAGTTATTAGTCCCATAAACAAGCCATAAATAACTGACTCAACAGTAAAATTTTTGGAGAGGAGAATGACAGAATTTATAATATCCTTCATACACATTGGACACCATATTCAGTGTAGTTTAATGGTGCAGTATTCAGTCACGATAGTTTGGTGACCTGGTAACCTATCTGTACAGTTGAGGATGACAAAGATACTCAGAAATTTAGTAAGAACACTTCTACTTTTCAGGTGATGTTAGACCCAGAGACAAACAGAATGAGGAGCTTTCCCTTATGGTCCCTGCAAGCACTGACAAATCATATATATCTGGAGTCAGGGTTGTTGAAATATATTTCCCCGCCATTAACTCCAGGAAGTTTTCATTTATTGTTTTGGGACAATGTATGCTTTGGGGCAGTATCATGAATAGTTGGTCTTCATGCCCCTCTCCTCAGCTGCAACTGCAGAGAAGTTTAGCCATATCCTGATGTGTGCTTTCTGTGCAGTTCGTACCTCAGCCATCTCCATTCTCCTAACAAACTATGGCTGACCGTCTGCATTTACAGTCCATGGGAGGCAAGTCCATCAAGATGTGTCCTCTTCCACTGTGTTTCAAGGAGGGATTATCCATTCGTATTTTAGTTCATTTACAAAAGCGATTTAACCACCGTTGAAACGATCTGTATATGTCGTTCAAGCACATTTGGCAAGATAGGAGCTCACCTTAGGCACCACAGGGAGGTGGGGAGTGGGAATGATCTTTTTTCACTCTTGCATGTTGATGGTCTTCCAGTTGTCTTAATTCTACCTCGGATGGTGTTTGGAAGCAGAAGGCAGGGATGGCCAATGACCTCTGGCAGAGCGGACCTTGTGATGGTTTCTGTCACAGGCAGGCGCAGGACAACTTCTTTGCTCTTTGAAGAGAGACTCTATAAAAGTTCTAAATTTAGCAAACATTAAAGTAACTTCGGGGTTTTTTTGAATGATTGTTACAATATTTTGTAACTTCTGTTCCCCTCTGGCTGGGATTCGAGAAACCTCTCCCTCCCACCCCCTCCCCAACTCCTTGACAGCAATCGCTAGTTGTAAAATAATAGACCATCAGCCAGCAATAATTTGCAATCCAAACAGACTTGACGCTCTCTGACATTTATTGAAACCTCAGACCCTGTTCGCTGGTTTCAGTTTTCCTCCCTTTGCTCTGTTTTTACAGACAGACAAGTGCTTAGATTTGGGTTTAATAATGAGGAGAAATTTCGTCTTGGCCCAGCTTTGCTTGTGTTGGCTGCAGCGGGGGCTTGCAGCAGACGGGCGGTTGGAGTTAATTACGCTAAATGGTGAGAACATTATTTGACCCCACTGGTTCGGCACCAGATGTTGTACGTTGCCTCTGAGAAACCAGCACAGACGTAACGCTTTCAGAGCTGGATGGGGAAGGGTAACATACTTGGAGCTTAGTAATTTTTTTTTTTTTTTGTGGCATTAACTATTCCAGGATAAGCCCGTGACAAACAAAGCACTGCGCCTTATTAGGTACAGATGACAACATTCAGCTTTAACCACTTGGGGCAAATTAGGGTATCATTGTATTTTTGGAATTGAATGCATCAAAAGCCCCCAAAAAATCATTTTGCTAAATGTACAGTTAACATTCTGCCAGCACAAGGTATCAACTTTGGTAAATCCTTCCTGGAAAGTGAACTTTACATTTATGGGCCAGACATGATGGAATTTAATGTTTGAAAATGATTAAAGGATTTTGTTCTTTCCTAGTAACAACTGCATTTATCAAGGTGGCAGACATGGTGGCCTTAGAAAGAGCTGAAATGTAACTGAACTGCTGCGCTTACACCGGCTTGGGTCTGGGAATCCCTCTGGTCTTTAAGCATTAGGGTTGGGGAATTACATTCATAGATATGGGAGGCAGGGAGTATAAAGTGTTTATTGACCCCAGTCTGTGTTAATAAAGCATTAGAAGTATTACCTGCTTGGGAATTGTCAGGGCAACGCAAAGTTGTACTGACCTTCAAGGAAAACTGAAACTCCTCTTAGTCTTTGAATAAACTATTTGGACTGTGGAAACGACAACATTTCTACAGACTTATATATTACAGGAAAGCAAGCTAAAAAGCATTCTTACCACAAAAAAAAAAAATGTATTCCCATTGCCTTTATTTGCTTGTAGGTTAGTAATAAGGTTCTTAACATTACACAATTCCTAGACAAATTTGAGTTATGTCTCCTCTTCCCCTCCTCCAGTAGCCCTCCTTCACCCCCTTCCCATCTGCATGCGAGGCTGCTCTGGATGCAGGGATAATCAATTCACACACCTTCCAGGTTCAGTTCTGAACAGTATTTAGTTACCTAGATTTGGGGTGACATTCTCCACTAGAGCAAATCCATTGACCAAAATCAGCAGAATTCAGAATCATTTGACAATTTTAGTCGTTCGAGGTCTCTAGTATTTTTTTTAAAAAACATCACCGTTTACCTGTCGCATTGTTTCAGGTTCTTAACTGTAAAAAATTCTTGGTTCAGCCTTGCTGTTCCTTCCTCATTCTCCCACAGAAGAACTGGAAGGGCTGTGCTTCTGAAGACCAGACTACACAGTCACAGAATCACAGAATGGTTTGGGCTGGAAGGCACCTTAGACCATCTGGTTCCAACCCCCCTGCCATGGGCAGGGACACCTTCCACTAGACCAGGTTGCTCCAAGCCACATCCAACCTGGCCTTGAGCACTACAGGGAGGGGGCAGCCACACCTTCTTTGGGCAATTTGTGCCAGTGTCTCACCATTTTCACAGTAAAGAATCTTTTCCTAATATCTAATATAAATCTACATGATAAAGTGATTCAAGTGCTCTGTTACTACATCTAGATGAAACACTCAGAGGATTCTGTTAGAACTTTCATTTTCCTGTTTCACTTTGACTTTGGCTGCCTTTCAGTGCTTTTTCCCAGCACACACATGCAGCAGAAAGTTACTGTGGAAGTGAAGAAAAAAGCAAACCAAACCAAAACAAAAAGCCACCCAACACAGAATGCTGCAATTTGACTATTTCCGCTCTCCCCTGGTTAAGTGAGATATTCTTGGCCATCTTGATCTATCAAGGTCCTACAGACAGGTCTTTTCATTAAAAAACTAAGAACAAGCCCTCTGGAATAAGTGGAGCTATTCTGCAGTTACTGCAGTACAAATCTGAACAAAACATCCCTGCTGGTAAAAGCAATACCACCTCCTTACAGCAGAGAGCTGCCTCCCGTGCTGGTGAACTTTACCTGAAGTGCATCACTGTGATCCTTCTGCCCGTGCTGTACTTTAGGGCACATACCCTCTGACTGAAGTCTATAAATTATGCTGATATGCCAAGGTTGAGGACCCACTAAATCACGAGGAAGTGGCAGTGATACAAGGCTCAGTTCAGTTCTGCAGCTCTGAAACCTCCTGGTTTCTCTTAACCCTCTGAAGTAGGTGCAGATGCACACCAGCATGATACCATGGCCAGACCTTCTCTTCTGAGACTGACATGAACTATCAGAAGTAGTATTTTGTACCCATCTACTTGGACCAGCATTGGTAGGACACGAGAGGTGATAACTGGAGCTTTCTCAGATGTCTCTGAACCGTAGAGGGGATGCATTCGATCATGCCAGGGTCTAAGGGCTGTCAGGTAGGTACAGATTATTTCAGCTTTTTTTCCCTCTTTGGACACTAAATAGGGATCTTTGGATGAACAATACAATTTGCTGTATATATTTTATGCAAAATTGTATGCCTAACGTCCTCCTTAAGAGTTCTTATTAAGCTTAACAGTCACAACAATCTTTTATTGGATGGAGAAAAACTGGGTTTAGTGTACTGGGGTTCTCTAAGAGACAATTAGATTCACTTGCAGACTGCAACATTGTCTATAATTTACTGTGAACCATGAGAGGCATTAGCTGAAATTTTCGGGAGCAGATTAGGTTGAAAAAATTTATGACAGCATTTAGAAACATTAGACTTAAGACTGCATGCCAGAGCATGACAAAATAGCAGGTAATAACAGATCTCATTAGAACTGTTTATTTAAATTGAACATTATCCTGTCAGGGATGTTTTCACTGCTGTGTAGGTCTTATTTTCACCCAGATTAACTTCTACCAAATACAGGCACCCAGAGATGTCTTCCTATGGACTGGTCAGTGTATGTATTCATTCTGACGTTCTCATAAAGTTTCATGTTTTCTATCTTATTTTTGAATTATAAGGACAGTGCTACTATCTATTCTTCTTTATTCACCATCTCTGTATTCAATTATCTTTATATATCAAAATGGAATTACATTTTCCATAGGATCTAAGTGACTCGAACTCCAATGTCCTATTTCAAAATCATAGTTAAATCCGGAAACTCTTTAAGCACCTCAGTCCCATATAAAGGTGCTTAAATGACTGTGTGGCTCTGCGCCATTACCACCTTGAAGCCTTAGTATCCACAGATGTTACACTGCTAAGTATCTGATCTCTGACAAAGTAGGATTCAGGAAGTACAGCTCTTCAGAGATTCAGAAAACATCGTGCTACAGGAGAAGTCTTGGCTCATAGGGTTCAACTGTACGTTCAGAAGGCTTCTGCAAAATACAGATAGCACCCTAAGCCCAGATCTGAGGGCTTAGCTCACCCCCCTGAACAAAAGTTGCTGTTTCTCTAACATTTAAGCATTTGCTTTTCTTTTTCTTGGACCATAGTCCTTCTGTCTCTTAGTCTTCACCTTCTTTCTAGTACTTACTCTTTGTACTTTAAATATAAAATATATGTACAGAAATTACCTAGACCTACTCTCCTCTCCAGATCACCTAGTCTATGTTTCCTAAGCTTAAATAATCTTTCAAGCTTGTCAGACCTTCAATAATACAGGCATATCAGCTGTTCTAGTGGATGTAAAGGTCTTCCATGAGTCAAACATTTAGATAACCAGTGTATTGCTGGGTTGTTTTTACCACACAGAGACATCCTGGATGTGTCTGGACCTGTTGTATGGTTTATCCACAATAATCAGGCCAACTATCTCCAACAAACAGAGGTGGTAGCAGCATACTTATATGTACAAAGATTAGACAAGACTATGACAAATGCAAAAAAAAACCCAAAGCACCAAACCTTAGAAAGATGCAGTTTCACTCAAGCAATTGAGCTGTGTGCGACAAAAATTGAGTGCTGCCCACATCTCCAGCAGACATTAATTGCACAGCTCTTAAAAAAAAAATCAGTGGAATGATGTCGTCATTGCTCAGCTAAAGTCTGGGCAATTGTTTGGATTTTGCAACTGTGGGTATGAAAAGTACTTTTCATGAGTTTGGTAAAAATAATGTTAAAATCACTTTCTATCTTTTATTTTATTTCAACAAATCAAACCGTTTCCTTATATGTTAATCACAAGAATTTGGAAAGATTTAGTCTTAGGACTTTTTAAAAGGATGTTCAAGGGCACAGAAAACGGCTCTTTGGGAAGGCAACACTGGAGGAACCACCAATATATTTTCCTGGAGGCCGTTCAACACTAAGAATCTCCAGGTAAAAAAAAAAGGAAAGATGTTACCTAAAACATGTTGATAGAGAAGGGGCTGTTCCACCAATTTAAGAGAGGCTCCCTGATGTCCCACTACCTTTGATTTCCATTTTCACACCTCTGTGACTTTGATGAAAAGAAGTAAAATGCTATTAACTTCAGCACAGCCATTTTAATAGGGGCTTTAATATTCACTCCACATGCTTCACATCCACCTTTTCCTTACCCTCAAAGCTCCAGTAAAACAAATTTTAGCCTATCAGGGTTAGAAAGTGTCCTGCCAGAAACCCATCAAATCCATTTACTAATGACGTATATTCAAGACAATATAATGTTTTTGATTCATGTTTTTTGGAAAGCATTTTGAGTTGACTTCCCTGTAAATCTTGCCACTTTATTAATCCCTGTTGAGTAGCTGGCAGACAGCTCTCTGCTTTATTTGGCTGATGGCACTGGTTTTGAGATAATGCCCAGCCCTGCCATTCTCGTTAGGGCAATAAGCAATTTGAAAAATGCCTTTCAACAGCAGGTGAAATATCTGAATAGACCCACCTGCCAGGGTCCCCAGGATCAATCAACAGCAAAGGCTGTGGTGGCATTAATTACTGAAGTTGTGGGGGTGAAGCATCCCTTTTGCTTCTCACTGAAGGTACTAGACCTTTTCCGGGGAAGGTCTTTCAGAGCAGAATTTTGAGTGCGCTTCTGCAAAATTTCTCTTGCTGACAGACCTTTGTTTTCCCTGGGGCCAACTTTATCATCATCAACACTAAAAGCATAGCATGTGTATGGGGAAGAACTTCTGAATTAAGACAAATGCTTGCTGTTACGCAGAAAACCCTTTCACCAAAAATACTATTCAACCCCCTTCTTCCATCACTGAGCCAGCTAACTTCTAGACTTCTCTATTACCAGCCATGTTCTGGTCCCTTTGTTATTGTGCTGGGTGAATAATGTATATGCTGGTCAGTTTTCATGACTTTTCTGGTTTGCCCCACTTTGTGATCTTTTTGTGTTTGTTGATATTTGGTTCACAGTGTTTTAATAACCTCGAGATTCACATACACAGAGAAGAATCTGGGTTGTTACTAGATGTAAGTGACCATAAAGATAACTAGATGGACCTGAAATTAAAGACATACGGAGGATTTTTTAAACTTTTTTAACAGTAGGCCAACAGCCACCAGCACAGTTTGTTAACAGAAGTGGCTGGACTTCACTGCTAAAATCTGTAAATCATTCCTGCTTATGTTTCTAAATGATATTAACTTCAAGCCACTGAGCTCAGTTGTGTCGTTTTTAGGTAACAGAGAAGAAATTTTTCCTTGCTTCAGGAAACACAGGGTATAATTCTGTGGCTGACGTTGTGGTAGTGTTCAGACTGGTTTTTCCTTTCTGGCTAAGCTCTGTGAAATTATAGTGTATTTTAAACTTGAATTCTCAAGCACCTGAGAGAAACAAACCCACTGGGTACACGTGCAGATACAGTAAGGGTAGCTCTTCAGCTTCCTGCACAGTAGCAGGAAAGATTTCTCCACGCTTCCCTAACAGACGTCCTTCACCCTGCTGTATGGGATTTAAACTGGAGCCCTTCGTCCTTGATGTCTTTGCTGAGCCAGCTAACCAGATGCCGTTAGTGCTAGTTGTTGTGGTGGGTGATCTGCATTTTAAACTAAAAAGAATTAATTCTGTGGTCTGGGTGGGAAGCTCACCCCCAGGATTTTTGCTATGTTCTCACATTGCAAACAGCAAGAAAATGCGGTGGATTTCATCCCAGAATGGCAGTGGGCATCAGACTTCTCTGCCTGCCCTCCCCCCATTGAAGGCAGGGATATTGTTTTCACTGAGGACAGCGTGGTACCTCCTGCCATAAAGCAAATACTTAGAGATACTGTCACCTCATAAATTTGCAGTCTTTGGAGCATATGTGCTGATTTATAATAAATGGCTTTTCCTCCCCTTCTCCCACTTGAATCCAAATCATTGCTAACTCCTCAAATGATGATGAGCTGTCTTCTCTGATGTGGCAGGCTCCAAGGGCTGGTGGAACAGACCCTGGCAGTCCACAGCTCTGGTTAGATCAACACAGTGCCACTGCACATGATTGCCAAGGTTTAAACAGGGTATGAGAAGTGCACATGAGAAGGAAACGTTGGCTTTATGGTGCTGCTTTAATCCAGAGCTGTGCAGTGGAAAATACCACACCAGCAAAGTCAGATTGTGGTTTTTCTTTCTGGCTAAAACAAATCTTTCTTCTTAGTTTCTGCCGTATCTTGCCTAGGGAGAAGGGGGAAGCATCTGTGTTATTGCTTGCTAAACAACTCAAGTGTGCCCAGCCAAGCCACAGGAGCAAATTTTTAACAGGGGAGAAAATTCACAAAGGTATTCAGGCTCCAAGCCTGGGCTCCACTTCATGCGGCAGCGTGTCTTCCCACCTCCTTTCCCCAACCCCAGCTGTCCTTCACCTACAGACAAAACCACCAACTGTTTTTCTGATTCTACCACAAATTTCAAGGTGCTGTTCACCTTAGGGTGAAATAATAATTATTTTTGTGACTAAATACCTTAAGGGTATTTAGTCACAAAATCTCTTCTTCATACCATCCCTTCATACCCAATCTGTGCTGATGTGTTGCCTTCCCAGTCTGGCTAAAAAGAGAATTCATGTGTCAGTCCCATCAGGTGAATACTAGGACTGACTGACTCTCCGTCATAGGATTTGAGGGGGTTGTCTGAAAAGCAGGGGCATTTATCTATGTATTGGTTTTTATTTATTAGGTTAGCCAGCCTCAAAGCTAGAGGGTGGAAAAACTGACATGGGAATGAATTGTGTAAAGTGGGGTAGAAAGGATTTGTTCCCTTTAAAAGGCAAAAGTCGGCTGTAAACCTTTTGATAACTGGTCTAACTGAAATTTAATAAATTTGCAAAATAACAAAAAACTGCTAAAAAGCAGCTTTTGCCTGCAGTCTTTCATTTTATGCTGTGCACCCTTCAGGAACCATGCTACCTAAAGCGGTGTTTTCAAGCTGCCCATTGTGAATTTAAGTAAAACTTTTGCAGAAATAACCAGTATGAACCACTAAATAATTGTTCTTCCATAGCCTTAGCTAAGGCAATAAAGCAACTCAGTGTAGGATATGCGAGGTTCAAATCAGATGTTGACAGAAGTAGCTCTGTTAAATCAGCTGGCAGAAGATCTTCACCAAAGTGACCGTCTACAGAATTATTTTATGGCATAGCAATTTCTGTGCAACAAGGTGAGCAGAGGGCTCTTTGAGCATTCTCATTGAGTAATGAGAAACCTCAGCCCAGTTCTTTCACTGTGAGAGTACAGTCCAATGGTCAATACAATGGCCCAAAGCAGATTGTGGTTTCATCTGGTCATAGCTACAGCTGGGGCTGCTCCCTCCCAAGTGAAGAAGTTGCCAACTGGCTGAAATTCTTTATAAGAAAATCTCAGATGGTAGCTCCTCTTTTAATTAATCGATGTTGCAGCAGGCAGAAAAAGTACCTGGAATAGAATTGCCCAGTTTTCATCTAGTTTGTTGCCTCCTCTTTGCCCAAAAAGAGGTCCTCTAGCCAAAACACACCACTTGTTCTTATTAATTAGTTAGAACTTCTGTGTATTTATCCACATTTCTCAATACTGAACATCTCCTTCTACCTATTATTTTACGCTGCTGAAATTCAAGCAGAAGGAAGGGGTTAGAATTAATTATGATCTTTGGCTAGGAGGATTAGCCACAGATGTTGGATTATTATTACTATACTGTATTTGGGAATGACAGAAGGAATGTGTGGAAACTGATGGGATCTGTGAAAAGAAACAAGAATGTTTAAAGCATAAATGAACTTTAATTCTTTTTTTTTTACTCTTCAGTAATAACAGTGATAATGATAATCAATAGGCCTGTTTAGAAAATGAAGCACTAAGGTGACAACCTGTGCAACCTCCTACTGCCTGTGTTCATTACCAGTCATCTTGGACATTTGGTGGAGTGGGCCTTTGCTCGAGTGACTCACAGGCAAACACACCAACAGCACTTCACTCTCTTCTACCAGCCAAGCGCCTTAGATGGCTCTTAGATCTCTCAGATGTTTCCTGGAGAGTCTTGTTTCTCCCCACCTCTTGTCTCACACCCTCCTATCCCTGGCACAGGTTGTTGCTCTTGCACTAACAATCTTTAGTATCTGTGTTGGGCCAAGATCTATAAATTACCATTGGCAGAGCGAACTGAAAATGCTGTGTGTTTCATTTCACTATATCACACCTTGAACATACCTTTTGGGAAAATACTTGGCATGAAACAAATGTGAAGGAACTATTTAAAAGCTACTGCAGGCAACATTCACTCCCCAGATTTTCCAAAGGCAGAAGGGCTCTCTTAAGCCCCTAGACCAAATCCACACAAAAATGCCCTGCCCCATCCGAGAATGCCTGCTTATCGGTGTAAACATAACGTGTATCTGTTTAGGGGGACCAGCATTCAGGCTTGCACTGCCAGCTTATTTTTCTGCATACTGGTGCAAACAAAAGGTGTGCTTTCCTGTTGGTAAGGGTTTCCCTGGAATATGCCTGTACCAGGTGTGTCTTCCACATGAATTACATGTCTCAAAGAACTCCATGTTTTCTGTATAAAACCAGTACCCTTAAAGACTTTGTTGGTTGGACACTTGCAAATCCAAACTGAGCTTTGGGAATCTCTAGTCAAGTCAAAACCACCTTGCCCTGTTTGTGCAAATGATCTTTTCTAAAAGCTAACTCCTTTGGTGGTATAAATTGGCATAATTAGCAGGGAAGCTTGTCACAATTAAGGGTATGGCCTGTGTGTTATTAAGTTGCTCTTCTGCCCATTGTGATTACGACTGGATTTGACCACATAACCTTGTTCAGCACCTGGGCATAATCCATAGCACCATGAACTCAAAGATTATTTTTCTGTTCAATGAGTTGAGTTAGTTTTGCATTTAGCTCTGGTAGTGGTTTGCCATTGTTACAACTAGTAGAGAGTAAAAGAAAGGAAAAAAATCCAATGTGGACAAGGCCAAAGTGAATAACATCAGAAGCATGATCATTTGTCACCTATGGTCACTTGAAACCATTATTTCTTTTACACACTGTAATTTCAGATAGACTTGTGTAAACAGTGTAAAGATTTATTTTCTCAAAATATCAGAACCACTTAGCATGAGTCACAAGCTAGATTTCAGGCAGATAATTTTCTTCTAATAGATTTTTGGGTTAACAAGATAAAAATTAACATGAAAATGATTATGTGCTGACTGAAGGAAACCTGGTTTTATTTTGTTCCCTATTTGTTTTACAAGGGAAGTCTTCAAATATCTTGCAGGGGCAAAAATATTTAAAGTGTTTGCACATGTTTCCCATTTCCATTTTATAAGATTCATTCACAGTCAGCCAAATGTATCTCTCTCTCTCTCTTTCTCTCATTTTTTTTTTCTTTTGATACACTTCTTAATTAGTCTTAAAGGCTCCAAAGGTGCTTTTTTCTGTCTGTCTCTTTATTCCAGACGTAGAAAGTGGCAAGCAACGCTAGCAGTTAAGTCATAGGGCTCTAAAACCAATGCTGGATGCGCCTCAAAGGATTATGGGGTGTCCTATGATTTGCTCTTTCTACTTGCTATAAAGGAGCAAAGTGGAGATCTAAGGCCCGTGCGTCATTGTGAACTGGAGTGACTGCACTTGGATAATGTAGAGCTGGCATTCACTGCCAAATTCTAGCTCCTGTGAAGGCTTTGCCACTGGGATCGGCGTGTAGCTCCATCTTCAAAGGGCTGCAGCCTGAGATGAATCACGACAGACTCCGAGTGTGCGGGGAAGCCGAGGGGGTTTCTGTTCCTCTCCTTCTCCACGGTCAGACCCTGCCAGGTCTCTGTTACGTGACGGGCAAGAGGACAGGTTCTTTCTGTCCCCTTCTCTGTGTCCAGTTTGCTGTGCCACGAGAGGCAGGGGCACCATGACAGAAGTGGTTGTGCCAAGCTGTACCGACGGGGTGTCTCAGCAGGGCTGCTTGCACTGGAGGACCAGCCTTTACAAAGATTTAGGCATGTGGGTTTTGGGGGGTCAGGTACTTTTTTCGCTTTGTAAAATCAGATCCAAAATGGGTACAGACAAGGGTAATATAGCAGACCTGAGTGACTGGAAAGTGGTGCACAGAGGAAGGACAGACTCTCCTCTGAGACTCTGGGTCCCACTGGGTGTCTCAAAGCACCGGCTCATCCTTTGGCTCTCCTCGCTGCCTGCCCTATGCCAACTTTGTAACTGCAAGTGCTCAAGATAACAAACTTAACACGGCTCAAGGTCTCTCTGCTGATGAATGTGGCTGCGGCAGGACTATCAGGGCAGAAATGAACATTTTTAAGGAGAATCTTATCACAGTGATTAAAGTTGCTTTGTATTTTGCAAAGTGATCTTTTTTCCCATCACCTGAGTTTCAGCACCACAGTGAATTCTCTCCTCCAGTTTTAGCAGTAGAGAGAAAAGGAGGGTTTAAAGAAGTTAGGGACTGATTACACTGTTACACGTTCTACCCTTTGCTCAGCATAATGATAGCCTCAGAAATCCCTCAGACCATGATGAGTCATTTCTTAATCCATTTAATCCTGAGTTAAGTCAAAGTCATTTAAGGCTGGTCAATAAGTCTTGACTGATGTTGATGTAAATGAAATAGGAATAACTAGTACTTCACCAGGACAGAGCAAACATATATTCTCACCACAAAAAACAAAGGGGGACGACGACGACAGGACTGAGTCCTGAGTTAGTCCCTATTAGGGAAAGGGAAAAAAAAAAAAAGAAAGAAATAAAAAACAGCTGTTTGCAGGAGATCTCTGATGTATTAAAACTGGGACTGGAAAGTTGCCCTTCTGCTGGTGTAAATCAGCAGATCTCTTTTCAAAGCGGGCAAGGTTTCAGCGATTCCTGTCCAGAACAAGGACAGAAGCCCTTATCTGCCTGAAATCTGATCTGCCTTGAGTCTACTGAAGTCCTGTTGGGGTCAATTCAGAAAGGAAATCAGACTCCGTGATCCTCAACAGTGGAACGGATTCGAGCTTAGACTTCTGGTTGTTTGCATTAAAAAATATGAAAAAGCACGTGGCTTCCTTGTGGGTCCACGTAGCAAAACATTTCAGCAAAAGACCAGCAAACCCAGCAGCGATCCCCGAGGTCGGCAGCAGCTGAGCCACGGCAGCCTCACCAGTCCAGCATCAGCAGAGAACGCCATTCCTTGGTTTGAACGAGTTTCTCCTTGTCGAGTTTGGAGTCTGCCCTACCAACGCTACAACAACCTTCAGAGGCAACACCTGAATCTTGCTTCTCCTTCTTTCTTCTCTTGGAACATTCTCAGCAGTCGCTGCAGTGGTTTTACCAAACATGTCAGATTAAAGGTATAACCAGACAAATAAATGCAGTCCATCTGAGGGCATGTTTCCTCTCACACGTTCAGTGGCTGTCAGCATTTTGAATAGGATTCAGAAACATGTCCTTGAAGCTGGCTGGAATGTAGCTTAATGTATCAGGGGCAGCATTAGAGAAAGGAGAAAAAAGGACGGGGGACGCTTTCATGGAAATGCACCCCCCCACACACCCCCCCTTTCCTCTCTAATGTTGCATTTACTGCAAACTAGAAAGAAACAAGCTGTAGCAGCAAGGAGAATGGAAGCCTCCAGCCAACTCACTCTGTTTGTGCGTTCAGTGGAGCAGTTTCTGATGTAGTCTCTATATCCTGAGGTTTTTTCACACTCTCTTCCAAGCTTGTTTTCTTTTTTTTATCAACAATTTATTTATAGTGAGAGGTGGCTCCTTTCAACAACTTCTAACTGCCAGATCTCAGCACCGTACAATGCTTGTCTTTTGCTGATATTCCTGTGTTAAAGGGAAACTGAGGCATGGCGTTACAAACTGACTTCTCTCTCATGCTCAGTTCTTCTCACTGTTTTCTTTGCGCATCCCGTCTCCCTAGGAATAACTCATCTTTCCCTGGTCACGGTTTTGTCTTGACCTCAAGGAAAGGAGCAGTACCAGACTGGGCAGTCTGAACTGGCCCTTGTTCTTGTTATATTTGCATCAAGCTTGCAAGAAGACAAGTTTTCTGCAAACAAATGATGAGAGTTAGTCCCCTCCTGAGTACACGGATGCTCTTGGCACACAGGGAAGTCCCTGAAGGAAGGTGAAGTGAGTGCAATACGTCGGCAGCAAAGCAGCAGCAGATGCAGGTATCTGGACGTTCTACTAGAAAATATGTCATGGAATGAGCAGATTTTAACCTCCTCCTAAACTGCACGTCATCACTATGGAAAAGCAGTACTTTAGCAAGAGGAGGATCTTTCAAACATTGGTTTAAACATGCAAATATTTAACTGTGCTTTTGATTGCTGCTTTTTTTTCCTTACTTAAAATGTCTACTTGTTTGTTTGTTTACCGTCAAGTCTTTAATTTAAGGAAAATAATTAATCTCAAAATCTTTTTAAGTCCTTTTTTTTTTATTCCAAAGCTGAACACATTGCACTGTTCTTCTCTGAAACCTGTGGGGGCACAGGTGGGTAATACTAGAGGTCCACTTGGAGAAGCTGAAGTAAATGAGCTATATGGGATACCTAATGACTTCTGCATTTATCTCCTTTCATCCATGTGTATTTGTAGGAGACAAAGTGCTGTGTTACGGTGAAAGAAAAACCATACGGGCTCCTGTGCATTGTTGGGTACTTAAAATATCTCCTTAAAATGTAGATTTTGACTTTCTGCCCAGCTCTGCCTTGAAAGTTTTGCCACTAAAACCTAATTGCTAAGTAAATGTTCGCTCAGTATTTCTCAGTGGAGGACAGAAAGAAAGTGGTTCAGTGCTTAGTTTTAGTATCATTTTTGTTCCTGGTAATCTGTTCCTTTTATTTTTTATGTGACATTCTTTCGGTTGCAAGCTACTAATCTTCCATCTTGGAATGGACTGCACCTTTTTGAAACCAATGGGGGAGGGTAAAATGTGTTAGGTTTCCAAGAGTTATTTACCACTTCCCAACCAAAAGATGGATTTCCCTTCTCCAGGGTCGCTGGCACCATCATTTTTCCCTAAATATTCCTGACATGTCACAAATCACTGCTTGGTTACTGACTTGGAAAGGGTCTCCTTTGTGCTTCTCCTGAACAGGTTGGAAAGCTGGTGGCTGAGATCCAGAAATGAATCCAACACTGGGGTATAAGAAACACTCAGGGCTCATGGATATTTGTTTAATAAGATGCATGGAATTAATTAAGTTAAGCTTTAATATGATAGTCCTGTTCTGTGACCTTGCGAGCTCCATACCTGGGGAAGGGTGGGGAGTAGGTGAGTGCCGCCAGGCAGAATGCCCCAAAGACTGATACTGGGTGCTAGCTCAGGGCAACCGCAGACATTCACTGCCGACAGCAGCAGCTCCCTCCTTGCTTTTGGGCTGCAGAGCTGAGGCAGAGAAGTGACAGTCTTCAGTCTTCCCTGAGCTGCCTGTTGAGGGGAGTCTCAGGAAAATCCCCGTTTATGACGGGACAGGTGTGCTCCAGCAGCACGTCCCAGCACGGGCACAGCACCGCCTTTCTACCCAATGTCCTCCTAGCAGGAACTGCACATATACCACACGAGGAGCTTCGAAACGGGGCCCTGTTTACACAGAGCTTGCTGAGATGAACAAATTCAGCTTCTTTAGACCTTCTTGCAATGCACAGTTAGACTGTGCGGGCTGTGAGGTACCGCACGCCCTTTTCCCTTCTCCTCGGGCAGCTTGGGGCTCTGGACTGCAGCAGGGGTGCGGAGGTTGTACCAACCCACAGATAACAACTGTAACATTTCTGAGCATAGCATCACTTGAAAACAAGAAAGTTTTGTTTCTTGCTTTACCTGGGAAAGGAGCCTGCATCTCCCGTGTCTTGCACAGTTCAGGTCTCCATGATTTGTAAGCACCAAGCCATCAGTTAAAACTAACAGTAACACTGAAGCTCTATTATATTTTGCAGTAGATGCTTATCTAAGTGACATGCATAGTACTCCAAAATGGCAAGATTTATTATTTGCTATTTATTTGATCTTACGGATAATTGCTTAATTAAAGCAATTAGTAGCTGCTTTCAAAACCCAAAATCATTACTAAGCTAACATCCAGTAAGCAGTTACTCCAACCATAATACCTTCCTTGGCTCTGTGACAGTGCCAGCCCAGGTTATAGTAGCTACACCGTAAGGTATGTCTTCACTGCAAGGCAACCCAGAGCAGTGTACGACTGGATTCTGGGACATAAAGCTGGTACTGCACTCTTTGTGGCATCCATGTAACTATTGTCTCTATAACTGCAGTCTGATCTGAGTTTGGCATGTGGGAGGAAATAGATTTTAAAGTGGAAGACTTAAATATGTAGAAATCCTTCTGGTGTTTGATAATAAATTCTAGCTTTGAGTGATATTTTGGCTTTTTTTTTTTTTTCTGAGAGGAATTCTTCATGGCCATAGTAAATTAATCCGAGTTATTTCATGCTTCTCTTGAGAAAGTACTAATATATAATATATACACACACATACATATATATAGTTAGGCCAGAACCAAGACATAATGCTTTGAAAGGACGTTCTGTGATGGAAACCTCTGTTGAGGATCCAGTGGGGATTACAGAAAAATGGCTTAGTCAGTTGAAACACTTGTCAGCCAGAATGTAAATAAGCAGAGGGTCCATAGCCACAGTCCTAAAGGGAGAAAAGGAAATTTAATTCATTTATGGCTTCACTCTTGAACCCTCCCACAGCACAGGAAGCAGTAGGCCGTGTAAAACCTATAAATAGCCATCCGACTTCAGGTTCCTTCTCAGACGGAGAGTAAAAAAAAATATAAAAAATGCTCCCTGGGGAAAAACATGATCTTTTCTACATGTTTGAGTTGTCAGTTTTGACAGAAATGATACAAGCTAATTAAATTTTTGTTAATTTATTTTGTCTGATTCCACGACTGCCTGTCATACAAATCGCTCAGTGAGGCAGACTTTGCTTTGCTATGGACTTCCCAGTTCTCTTCCCCTCTGAAGCACGATTAAGTTGATGCAGGCAAAGTGGACCCATTTAAGTCAAATAAACATGAAGAGCATTTAAGTTCATTTCTCCCTCCATGCTTCAGCTTTGTATGTCTGCTCCGAAGGGAACCCAAACTGATTTCAACTTACAAAGCTCTCGTATGGGAGAAGGACTGCTCTCTTCTGGCCAACTGGTTCTGTTAGAGGTGAAACACGAAGATGCAGGGGTAAAGGACAAAATAAAATTCCATTCTGGAACTGTCCTGGCATTTGTTAAGCCTGGAGTAACTCAGCAATCGTAACTTTGGCCAGATTTTTCCCAACCTGTGAACTGGTTTGACATCCAAGAATTGTCTCATCTCACATCAGGAAAAAACTGAGGTTTGTGAGGCGGGTTATCACGAAGCAAGTGCAGGGAAAGGCTGCGGTACCGAATAGCTTGTAACGGTCAGGACAGCGACCCTTCGATTGCACAACACTTACTTTTGAGTCTACTATGCAGAAGAGTGCTGTGGTCACTGAACTGTGATACCGGTTTATTTCTGTCTTAGTTAAATATTTATTATTTGGGTAAAGCAAAGTCCCATTTCATTTCTGTTGGGATTTTAAGCTTCTCAGTTGCCTTTTCCAGTGCCACACGCTGCCTCTGAAATAGTCACAGTAAGCTTCAAGTTTTGATCAAAATAACACTTCATAACTATTTTGAGAAAATATTACAGGGTTGTTGTATGTTGTACTTCTGACATAAAACTCGGGATCCAGAGCGTGTCTTTGGACCCAACAGGTTCAGCATGACTGACCCAGAACATACGCCCTACATTGGTGTTAATTAAGGAGACGAAGGTGACTGGCAAAGGGCATTGCCCTGATCGGGCAGCTCAGATATCACTTTCCTGTTCTGTCATGAGAAAACACCTAGGTTTTCTGCAGGGAGCACCATTTGGTCAAATGGTTGGCCAGGTATTTATTAGCATTTTTATTAAATTATGCCTTTGAAATTCCCTTGCCCGGGAAGGTGGAGAAATCATGCGCACAGCCCCTCCACCATCCGGAGCAGTCACTGCCTGCTTCGACATGCTACTGTCTTCATTTTGCATTCTCCTGTAACTCTGTAAGTGCAAAGCCAGCTCCAAAGAAAGCACTGTGAAATCTGATTGTTGGGAGATAATCGGTTGAGGAAACAGGTAAAAGACAAACCCTGGAGGTATTTATCCTTTTTTTTTTTTTTTTTTTTTTTTTTTTTTAACCTGTCTCCTGTAAGGGCTATGCACTTTGCAGCCCTTTCACAGTTCGAAACACTTTTAATAAACATACACAAAAGGCAAAGTGTGGATGGGTTTGAAGCTGGAGGTAATCAGATTAGAAAATGAGATAAGCAATTAGCAGAATCGTTCAAAGTACCAGCTGAAAGAAAAAAAGTGTCTCCATCACACGCCCGCAGACATCAGCCATAACCTACAGATGTTCCCTTGCTCAGATTCAGTCTGTTTACATAAACACCCAACACTCATTCCAACAGGGCTTTATGTTGTGTTATCTTGTTTAATGGGCAATTTCTGCATTAAGGGATCTGCAGTTTTAAATTAAAGCTCTAATTCTTTTTGGCATTAAAATCCCAATGTACGTGACTTTACACTCATAAAGCACTGGCAGTTCCAAGCCCATTTTCATCGAACAGGAACGTACCCGTAGCACATTCTGCACTTTACATCAACTCAGCGCTGCAGCCGAGGGCATGAAAACCAGCCAAAGATGGCAGGAGTGTTGAGTCACCTAAGAATGGTTTCCATAATAACTCAGCAAGCTGAATCAGGAGCAATGCTGTGAAAAACTCTCACGTGTGTACACAGCAATTAGCCGGTGATGCAAAGCTTCCTCACATGTCAACATTTCTATTATAGCAGCAGATACCAAGGGACAAATTCGCTGGAGATCCATAGGCACCTAGAGGTGAAAAGTCATTCTTAGTGACATTTGCAAAGCTCCATGAAGATTAGCTCATGGGAGTCAGGAACCTGATTTGTGGCTAAACGCAAATGTTCGTTTAACTGCATTTTTAACATGTAAACGTCTATCAAAACTGATCTATGCTTTCTTCTAGACCTCTCCATTTTGTTTATTTGTTATTTATTATATTTACTGAAAGTGCTTAAGTGAGGGCCGAAAACAGAATTTCTTTCTGCCAGGTGCTGTGAAAACAGAGAGGAAACTGTTCCCATTCTGAAGAGTTTTTAATATAAGTAGATGAGTTAGTGCCCTCTTTTCAGTGGGAAACAGTAACGTGCTTTGATGGCATGTTTTTCACCCTCACAAAGAGACCTCAGCACTCTCTTTGGAGTGACAGAGGAGGGAAGAAGGAGATTACTAGCTACATATTTCTTCATACGGTATTTCTATCCTAAATACGATGATGAACATGGGTGGATCTTTGAAGCACTAAAGTAATGCTAACCTCCTCTTTCAAACATGCTGCAGTGGGAAACTAGATGTTACTAAGATGTCTTCAATAAGCATTTAATCATATAATCTAATATATTAATATTATATATGCCCCGGAGAGCCAGGTATGCATTACAAACATATGTAATAAACGTTTATAATCCAAAAATCTTCTAGAGTATTAAGAAATGACCAAAAATAGTAAGAAGGAGGGTTTTCGTAAAAGAATTCCCATCCAACGTGAAGCAGATGCCTGCAAATTACTGGTTCCCTGTATTTTGAGATGACTGTCTCTATGCCATGAGCAGTAGAGTTTTGATTCTGGCAGTGGCGAGGCACAGACTCAAATTGGTGGAAATGATGCAGAAGGCCCTTTGAAGTCTTTTTTTTCTCATCTTTTGGACTTAGGTTAATGCTTCGACCTTTTGTGCTTTCCAGCATTAAAGAACTGTCATTTCTCACATGCTACAGAGACTCCCAGTGGTGGTCACACTCCCAATGTAAGTGTTTCAGGTAGAAGGGTGAGAAATATGCCAAAGAACTCACTGGGCTGGGAAGCTATTTGCAGGAAAGGGTTACTCAAACCATCAGTGTTGGCCACGTGAAGATCATGGGGTGGTGGAAGTTCCTCCAGGATGAAGTATCTCTAAGGAGAATGTGACACTCTGCCCATCTGACGTCTCATATTTCCCCAGAGTTCTCTCTATAGTCATACTATATGATCTACTCGAAAATTATCTGTTAGAAAATTTAGTTTGAATGTCTGCCTTTAAAATCCTAGACCAGTGAGCTGAGCTTCTCCTTGTGCTCACTCGGTTACGGTCCCAGTGCAGGACGAATGTTACTTCTGCTGTTTGCAAAGAGCCAGTGAAGCTGTATGAGCAATAAAGCAATAGTGAGCTGAAAATATTGTTGAACCATTGCTTTGCATCTTTCTGCCAACATTTGAGATGTTGACAAAAGATAATGTTGACGTTTCAAAGCTGGGGAAAAAAAATCACAGAGTATTTTTGTGATGTCAGAGGAAGAAGGAAGCCAGCTTGAAATGAAGGCCTGCTCTCAGGCTCTAATCTTGTAGACACCTACTTAACTTTAAGCCAATTAAATCAATGGACTACTTAACCTTTGCCTACAGGAGAAAGGATTTGCCAGCACAGTTTATATTAGTGCCCCAAACAAAATAAGCAATCCTCAAAAAAGCACTCTTCTTTCAGCAAAACTGTATCTGCCCTTAGTGTATAAAAATGTGGCCATGTACCGTTAAAGAAAATCTTTCCTTTAAGTGACACCAGTAAAACAATTGTCTCTGTCAGTCAGTCCTATATGCTTAATAAAGAGCAGCAAACAAAGCATTTGCAGGATGAAGGCTTGATTTCACAGAGCAAGCCAGCTTGCACAGAACCAGTATTTGAGCCCGTTTTGCTCGACGCTCCTGTAAATCCACCAACATTTTTCACGAGCCAGGTTCCTGGAAGCACAGAACAATGGGCAAGTCCAGGGCTCTAGGTCAGACCTGGAAAGCTTCTGGGGCTTCCAGCTTGGCCTCTACCCTGTGGCTGGTGCTGGTTTGTGAAATGTCTCCCAGGGGTGCCTGTTCCCCAGCTCACAGAAAGGCTAAAGCCCCCACAGAGGGCACAGGAGAAAAGGATGGTATGAAAGACACTTCTGGCTATTTGCTTTTGTCAGTTTGTTAATACCTGAAAGCGACTTCGCACCACTTGGTGTGTATGGAGGTGTTGTTGTTCTGCAGAGCTAGTTAGAGAGAAATGTTGCGTGCTAACTTTAATGAAACCCAGGGCTCCACTGAAACAGCACCAATGGTCTAATAACACGTTACATCATTTGTCACTGGACACATTGAGAGTATGTCACTGGAAAACCTTTAAAAGCCGAGATGTAAGTGGTGTGGAGACAACCGTGGCCTCAGCAGGGTAAAAAAGACAGTATCATTTATAAATGTTTTTATGTATAATATTTACATTTGGAACATTTAAATGTAAAAAGGAAAAAGAAAGCCTACACTTAACATCTTCCCAGATGTTAACAACATCTGTCTAGATGTCAGCCCAAGAATCTGACATTTTATGTGTAAAGGGGAGCGTTTCAGTGTTTCTTTTTTTATTTTTCTTTCCCCCCGCCCCGATTAATTGTCCTGCGTGTTGGTCCCATCACTCTTTGCTCTGGGCCATATGGTCATATGTCATTAACCCTGGAGACCAACAGCCTAAGAAAGTGGAACCATATGTTCTTAGCAAAGACAAATAGTAAATATGTCTGCGTGCAACAGGATGGTTGGTTTGTGAGGACGGGGCTTGTGTGTTGGGGGGGATTTTTGTTAAAATTAACACAAATACATTTTGGGGGCAAAGCACATGGACAAACATGCCCTGGTGTGCAAAACCTAGTGGCTATGTTGCCTTCTGGCAAAGCAGCTTGTGTGTCTAAAGGAGGGCTTGCAGGCTCTGCCCCCCACTCTGAGGGAGGGGAGGGGTAGATGCTCTTTCATTGCCATGTTGAAATGATGCTGAATACTGCAGGCAAAGTTCCCCATCTTTCATCACAGGGTCACTCTGAGCCACCACCAGCTGCAGTGGCCTCTCTGTCCATCCTTCCCTTGTGCAGTTTGATCTCTGTAAGCTAATTCTTCTAAATATCTTATTTCCTCTCAATTTAATGTGACAAAAAAGGTGTGTTTTTCCTCTGTGCCAATTCTTTTTTGGCTGTCATCATTTTGAGCCAAATGAGAGATTTCCTTTTAGTTCAAGGATACTGTGGCAGCTCTTTCAGAGGAGAGTAATTCCATGGGACACAAAAGGGCAGGAGTCAGTAGTTTGTTCGTCTGTCTCTCACCCAACAAAGTCACCCTGACACCTCAATGTATCTAAGGAAAAATGGGAAAATATGCACACACTCATGGCTGGCTGACGAGACAGGCTGAATTACTTCTTTCGTGCCAGGTGTCATTCTTATTTTTTGTGTATTTGATGTTAAAGCCTGAGCTCTCATTTCCAGACTAGGGCAGTGTTATTGCATACTAAAAAGCTGTTGTCTTTCAACAGTAGCAGAGAAAGCCAGTGAATAATAAGTGGATATATGTGCCAATGAGATATTTTTATAACAAAACGTCCACTTGTTTGGATTATTTATCACGAAACCATAATAACAACACCACCTGTAGAGAATTATATAATGATGCAACACTCAAAAGAATTTGGGCTGAATATCATACCTTGCAGATTTGCTCTCATCCCTTTGAACTTCACTGCAGACATGTTACTAAATTTGTCTACTAAAAGAAGAAGAAACTTTGTAGTCCTAAATAATCACCTCCTTTCCACGCACGAGCCCAAGAAAGGCCCAGAGACCTATATTTAGAGCAGGTCAGGAGACCAGGGTTGATAAGCTGATTCTTGAAGAAAGGCTGCTTCGTCCTGCCTGAGATGCATCACATTCCTGAGAGCTCGGCCCAAGTATTGCACGGGCAGGCCACCACAGCAGCCAGGCTCCCAAATCCTGCCTTCTGTTTGTTTGTTGTCTTTACGTAAGCCAGATTAGCTCAGCCCAGAACAACACACATTTGTGGTGAGTAGCTACAAGGTGTTTGTTTGGATGAACAGCCCGGTGAGGAAAAAAGTAGCACATGCAGCCATGTATGGCGCCAAGGACCTACAAAAAGGCACAGCCTATAGAGATCCCAACCTGGAACGCTGTTAAGACCAGTTTTGTGCAGTGTCTCAGTATACAACACACATCGTCACCTTTTCTAGTCCTGTCTGGCCCCTAAAAGCCGGCGCTATGCCCGGGTTTGACCAACCCATCCTATCCTAGGTTACTTTGAGGCAGCCCTTCCTTGTTTTATTGCCATGGGATGTGATCACTCTGCTGCATTTCTGATTTGATTCAAATAAGAAAGATCTGCCAACAGATTTGCTGTGGAAAAAATTAGATGTATGGGACTAATTCTGATCCAGATGTAACCTCCGGTAAGGTGAAGAGTGCCTTTGTCCTGCCCTTGAAGGGCATATGAGGTCTCTGAGTCCATTCTTGCCCTGTCATCCTGGGGCAGCCTGACTGGTCTGTAGGTGCAGGGCTGTCTGGGATACAGCTTGAAAGGCCAATCCTTCCTCCAGCTGCTCTGCTTTCTGTGGGAAGCCAATCCACATTTGTTTCTCGTCTTTGGATATTTAATGTTGCAGGCAGCCCAGAGAAGTCGACTTTCACTGTGAACATGCCTCTCACTAGCCCCAAAAGTGTCCCCACCTTTGCTGTTGTCCCCAGCATGGCCAAGGATGTGTGCTATCCTGCTTTGAGAGAAATACCACATCTGGGAAACCGTGGCGATCTGGGCTTATCAAGTTTCTCTGGGCATTCTGGGATATCCTCTGTCGACGTTGATGGACTGCTAGTTGCTTCTCAGAACACAGCTAATTTGATCATATTTAGCATGCATTCTTCACACATGATCTTATTACGATTCCAGTGCTCTTGTTTTTGTTTATTCAGGCTGACCTTAGGCATCTCCTGCCATCCTCTGCCATGGTCAAGACCTCCCAGCTTGTTGCCTGGTGGCCCCCAAAGGAAGGTGTGAAGATTAACAGCCTAGAGGATGTATTTAATGAATGGCAACAAGGGATTAGTGACACAGTGTCACCTTTCATGGCCTCTTTAAGCAGGCGAGCTGACACCCGTTTATTTTTGTTTGCACTGTTGAGTAAACTCTGGAAACAGACTGGATTTACAGTCTCTGCTCCCCCAGCGAGGACCCTCGTTCTGTCCACCAGCCTTTGCTGGGGGTGATGATAACTCCCAACTTTTTCCCAGGGGAATCCTGGGCCTGAAAGTTTCGTGGCCTTCTCCTTACTGCTAAAGATGTGGGGGGAAAGCGTTGTGCTGGGTGAGAGATGTTTCAAGACTTTGGAAGGTCTGATTGACAGCTCTCTCCATGTCCATCAAAAGCCAGCCCCATATTCACCATTGCTGCCACCTGTGAAACAGTTCCTCTGCCTGGCCAAGGCTTAGCTGCTAGGGAGTACCCGGGCAGCCTGTCTGCTGCCCTCCTGCCCTACCTCACAGCCCCCTGCTTCCCGATTATTTTGGAAAGGAAAATTTTGGCAATGAACTCTAAGGCTGCGGGACATAAATGCAGAGGGTTTTCTTACTGCAGAACTAACTTCGCTGCTGGACAGGGAGGCTGTCTGACCACAGCGAGTTACATTTATGTAGTTGCTTGTCCTTGTTCCACTGATTGACATCTAGAGCCAAACTCTCCCAGACAGCAGTGGGCTTTGATGAAGCCTTCAGGGACCAATCTGATGACCTTGCTTCAGCAAAGTGTGCATACACCTGCTTTATTTTAAGCAGTTCCACAAGACCTATCAGCTTTGCTGGGATTTTGAACATGCTTCAAGCTAGTACATGTGCTGTGCTCGGTGCCGGGCTGGGCTGGGACATGTGGTCCTCATAGCATGGTGCTGGATAAGGTTATACCACAAGTGGCCTTGCAGTAAATTCTGAGTAGTTTCTACTGTCTCTGCTTTCAAATTATTCTTTGCACTACAGAAATCCTAATGCTCAGAAATATTTTTCCTGCTGGTTGCCTTAAGTTCTACTTTTCTTCATTTCATTTCATTCTTACCAATGCTCTCACCCATTACAGATCTCTTGAAGGAATCCGCAGAGCAAATTTGACTATGACACCCTTAGGTTACATCTCAGTGCCACTGCTAGGGATTCAGAAGAAAATACACAAAGCAAAGGAAAAGGGTCAGTTGAGCAGAAAGCCCAGCTGCACGGATGGTGGAGTAAAGGGAGGTTAGAGAAAATCTTTTGAACTCCATATACAGGGGTAATCTTTGCTGCTGACAATAAGTAAATACATTTTGTAGTCATGGGGAAACTAGTGAAGTTTATCTTTTCCAAGCAGCTTTCTGTGGCAAATGTTGCAACTGTATCTGAAACGCAACGCAGAAATTAGTGCCTGCAAATGAGAGGCGACTCAAATAGCTTTGATTTCTCTCTGGTTCAGGGAGTCTCATGAGATCCTGTCTCCCCTCATGTCAAGGACAGAGGCCAATATGTTTCCTTTTCATGGAGAAGAAAACAAACAGCCTAAAATCCTGACAGAGCAGTATTTCAGAGAAATGCTGGTCTGATTTAGTAGTGCCGGCTTTGATGCATTTTTAAATGTATTTAAATTGTGCTCCTGAGCTTATCTGATTATTTTTATACTGGAATACATTTTAATGAATAGTTCGTGGGAAAGAAAAACAAACAAACAAACAAGTAGAATGCTCTTAAAGATGTTTATTCTATTTTTATGTATTTTATACAAAATGCATCATAGATGGAGAGATTAAAATCCTGACTGGCAGCTTCTATTCATGGAAATCACTGCCAGAGAAAGTTGTTTATGGTTAAGGGCTGAACCACGGTAGCAATGCCATGTCAGCCTGAAACAACAGATCCAGATTAAAAATGCATCAGCCTGTCATCAAGTGGTCCGAAATCAGAGCAAGGGCTGGAGATGAAGCAAATTTTTTATTAGGAAGAGCTTCTTCCCTGTGAGGGCAGTGAGGCCCTGGCACAGGTTGCCCAGAGCAGCTGTGGCTGCGCCTCCCTGGCAGTGCTCAAGGCCAGGCTGGATGGGGCTGGGAGCAGCCTGGTCTGGTGGGAGGTGTCCCTGCCCGTGGCTTGGGGTTGGAACTGGATGGTCTTTAAGGTCCCTTCCAGCCTAAACCATTCTGTGACACGATTCTATGATATGCAGGTTAGGACTGAGGTTTGTCAGCAGAGATGTGTAGGTTCAGTTGGGAGATATACATCAGGCCAAATGCAAAGCAGGGGAGGTGGAGAAAGCTAATCCAGGACTGACTTTGCCTAGCTCAGGGCAATGTAGTCTGCTCCATTGTCTTACAAATTAATTTCCCCTTCACTTCACAACTTTTTATCTTTTTTTTTTTCTTTTTTTTTTTTTAATCATACTTGCTATTATTTTTAGAGCAATTAAAACATAGAAACAAGACCCAAGGAAACACCCACTGCATTCCTGGGATGATCTGTCTGTGCTCCCTGCATTCCACCCCAGGCACAGAGGTGGGAGGCAGCTGTGTGCCAGCACCACCACACTGAATTCCCACAGGGTAAAAAACCATGGATAAAGCAGGGTGATACAACCCAATTGCTTCCAATGAACACAGGGTCTGGAAAGGAGTCCCCCAGGGCCTTTTTCAAGTGCTGCTTCAAGAAGAGCGCACAAAATGCCTTCCACTAACCAGGACAAACCTATCTTAAAAAAAAAAAAAAAAAAAAAAAAAAAAAAAAGCCAATTAACATTGCACAGTCTCCGCACCCAGATTCCTGCCGGTTGGCATTTCTCTACCTTGGATGCTGTGTGTCTTTGCAGCTGGATTCCTGAGGCTTAACACCTTAATTCCTGAAATGAGCCCCAGTCCTAATTCCTGATTTTAGGAAAACAACATTCCTCCCATTGAATGAAAACATTTGTACACAGTTCATAAACCATCTTCCTGAGGGGTGGGAGGGGAGGGAGGCTGGAAGAGGAAAGCCTGCAAACGCATGGCAGTGTAGCATAGAAGTGCATTGTCTGTAAGTCCCTGACGCTGCTGGCTATAGGAGCCAGCTGCTGTTTGGGTAAGTGCTCTGTTCAAATACTCAGATCCCTCGCTGGACAGGGCTGTGACCAAAACACTACACAAATACTAATAAACACGTTGCGTAGAAGTCTCTGGATCGGGGCTTTCGTTTCTCTCCCTCAGTAGCAGACCCAGATTCAAATTCAGCAGCCAAACTCCCCTCGGCACCATTTGAGTGGGAGGGTGCGCCCCGGTTTGCTGACTGACCCTGTCCTATCCTAGCACAGCTGAGACAGCTCCACCTCTAGGGTCAAACAGCTTTTGTGAGGAGTGGAACAAACAAAACCTCATTCCCCATCTGCTGTGCCAGAATATACAAGTGGATGTGGTTGCTCTATAGTTGCCATGTTGCTTGTATTCTTTCTTCCATCCATGATGTGTTGTGGCTTAGAGGAGCCCGTGATGGGATCCAGCACAGTCGTTCTTACATCTTGCAGTCTGTCTCCTTTGTGAGCCTGTATTAGCCAAGCTAAAACCAGCGTTTTCCCTCAGTGAGAACAGTTGCTCAGTTCATGTTTTTGTAATATCCACAGGAGCCACCACTCTGCGAGATCAAGTTCAAAGCAGCCAATAAGTCCAAAAAGTAAGATTTTATGAAGAGTGGTGTGGACACATGCACACACATCTCTACCATAGCCACATCGAGGAATGGCAGGGATTGACCTGGAGCTGCAGTTTGTATGGTTTTGGGGAAGAGAAAACTGTCAAAAACATTGAGGTAAATTATTATATTGGCAGCCCTGGTGCACCATGGCAAAGTTACCGGTTCTCTCTTACCTTCTGGCTTAGTCACAGGCTGTGCTGTGATTTTATAAGATGATCTTTTCACAGAGCTTCTGGAAATGGTGGCTCTGAAAACAAATTCATTGTGTGTGGTGGCTTATGAAATGGTCATACAAGGTGAAATGCCATTGGAGGAAAAAAGGAAAAAGGAAAAGAACTCAAATAAAAGATACAGACAGCTAATTTTATACCAATTCTCATCTCAAATGTCAGGGAAAACTTTTCTTGCACCTTAGAAAGTGCAATGACATGATAACTGGGGTGGTTGGTAAAATACATTGAGCGACGGCTCACCCTTGCCTGAAGGTATCTCTGCAGTGCACTAAGGATTGTCACCATCACTACTCTATTTCTTTTTTTGCTTGTTTTATTCACTGGAGAAGAGCAGAAGTGCAGGTCATATTCAGAATTTTAATGTGAAAGTGTATCATGCCTGAGAGAGAGCCACAGAAGTACTAGGAGCACGTTTCCTCCTGGCCTGCATGAACGCTGGTGGGGTGGATGCAAAGCTGACTACAGAAGGGGGAGACAGAACCCTTTCTTACTGATCCTTGCTGATACAAACACACAGGCATGGATTCATCCCACCTGAGCTGGGAGCCTCAGTACCATCAACCAGGAGATTCACTGGGAGCAGACTATCACAACACGTTCACTTTGAAATGTGAAGAGGAGTAATGCTGGCACAAATTAACTAGGAAGATGGTAGAAGCTCCAACATGTGGTGCCCTTACTGCAGGATTGGTCTGTTTTTAAAAGATTTGCTCAAACAGAAAATTTTGGGCGAAATTCTTTGGCCTGTATTCAGCAGGAGGTTTGCCTAGAGGGTTTGAATGGTTCCTCCTGCCTCTTATATCTCTATTCTAGGAAAATGTAGGTGAGAAGCAAGAGTGATAATGTTCCTACCTGCTTATAGCTCAGAATCGTGTTCTGCTTCCCTGCTAGAGCTCAGCATGTTAATGCACCTTGTCTCTCATGCCTGGAAGCTCATAATCCACTCAACATCCTGCCAAGAACCTCATCCCAGTCCTTCTGTCATAACAAACAGACCTCTTCCCCATGGGCTGTGTAAGAGCAGCAAGAGTTGACAGAGAGGCTGACAAAAAGCAAGCAGAGGAGACGAAGTGAGCTCCAGTGGGTTCTAAGTTATATATTTTTTTCCTAGCACACATTGCCTGTCAAATTGCAGGATCCAGTCAATACAGTGAAATTACAGTCATGGGGAAAAGGAAAAAAAAAAAAAAAGAGGAGAGAGAGGGAAAAATTTGATTCCGAATTGGAGGGATTAATGGTCAAAAGAATGTTCTTCTGGGAGTAATCTAAGTGTTATATTTACATTTGGCTTGGAATTATTTGCAGTGAGGAATTTCAAATGCAAATATTTTAAAAGCGTAACATGTAGAGAGACACTGTGGGCACTTCTGTTTTCTCTAAAAAAAAGACGAAAAAAACGGTTTTCTTGACTATTTTTTATTGGAATCTTAATGAGACCATAATTACAGCAGGAAAAAAAGGAAAAAATGTAGCTCTTAAAGGTTTGCTGTTACTGTACATACGGGCCTTGGATTTAAAAAAGAAAAAAAAAAACCCTAAATTTTTTAAAACTATTTATTTTCCAAAGTGGTGCATGGGAGGGAAAAAAATGACTTAGCTAAGTAAGTCTTGTCCATTTATGTGCTTAGTCTGTATTTTCTTTTTCTAAAAAAATATATATGAATAAATGTTGAGAGTAGGCATGTTCTGTTTGTCTTGGCTCTCTCCTTTATCTTGTTTTATTGTGTCACTCTTAGAAGGGGTGCTTTAGGAACAGCAGGTTTTTCTGGATTTCTTCAGAGTCAACAGTGAAGCGAGCACTCGGTGTCTTTGGGTTATCTGCTGTGTTTGTAGCTGCTCGGCTGTGAAACCCAGAAGGACTTTCACACTTCTTGTTCTTCACTTTGCTCTCCCTCGCTGGGGGCAGCCCCATATGCTGACGTTAGGCAGGCTTTGCTTTTCTGGGACTTCCATGACTGCCCTCTCCTACCTGAGCAGCGTAAGACCAGACTTGAGCCTGGCAGCTGAAATCAGCAGCAGGATCAGCGCAGGCACCAATGTTTTATGTCACATAGATCCTTCTGAGGTCACCTCCTCTCTGTATGTTCTTCTATAGGCCCTAAACCCCTCTGCAGCTCACTGAGCTGAGGGGTTTCCTTTCCTTCATGGGATGGTCACAATTTTAAATCACTTCTCATCAGCAGGGTTTCATGTCTGTAGTTCTTCCATGGGAGATTTCAAGATCTCCAACTATTTTCTCTTTTTATTCACATTTATTAATCCTTTATTCATATACTTTGCCTTTAATTTTGCTCAAGTTTTCCATCTTTTTCTTTCACTTCTTTCCACCGTTATTTCTCTTGCTCCACTCTCATGGATGCCACTTTAAGTGAGAAGTAAACATGTTAAAATAAAGTCCCTTTTTTTTTCCCGAGGAAGAAAGTGTCTATTTAATATCCCATATGCCCATCAAAGCCAATGGAGAGGCAAAGCATGACAGACGTATTCTGTGATTCAAACCTTCTGGGGATTGGCAGGAGAATAAATCTTGTGTCCAACATCTGAGGACATCAGTACCAGGGAAACTAACCTGAAGCTTTTGGAAAGGGTCCACTTAGCTGTCAGTCAGAAAGAGATAAACTTTACATGAAATAGGACCTTCTAAAGTCATTAGTTATCCACTTCTGCCAGAACCGCTGACGCGCAGCTCTGGAGGAAAGCAACGAGAGGCAGCCAAAGAGAACAGAAAACAAACGTGAATGGCGATATGTCTCTTAAGAAAGTGCCTAGTACAAACGTGGAAATGCTTCCTGGTCTAAGTAAAATAGGTCTCAAAAAGACTCACATACATACAGTATTGATCCACAGGAAAATTTTGTTGCCTGGAAGTCCTGAAAACAAGGAGATTAGATCATCTCCAGGCAGACAGATGTAGCTCTAAGCAAAGCGAGTACCAGTTGTTCAATAATCTGTTTAACTGACTCCAGGAAGATCTGTTGCTTAAGGGAAAAAGGAAAAAGAAGCTGGGGGGAACTGTGGGGAAAGGACGTGGAGTGGTGATATTGCTATGTCAGGCGTACATTTGGTATATATTAAATAAGCTACCACCACCTCCCTCCTCCTGCTACTCTGCTCATACAAAATGTTCTTTAAAACCCAGTCCTTAAACTTTGCTGCCCTGGAAGATGCTCAGCTGGCTCCGCGCGCTGGACACCAGACAGCAGTTTGCATGTGGAATCCGTCGTCCACAAAGTTGTCATTCTTTCAGCAGGGAAAGACACCCTCCCGTGGACCGTGCTCCTCGCCCGGGCTTCGGGGAGCCGGTCACCTGCCCAGCAGAGGGGATGTGAAACGCAAGGCTGACAAGATGCTGGTGCACAAAATAACAGCCCGGGTGAGTGGAGCTGCTTGTTTAACACTTGCAGATAGCAGGGGAAGGCTGGAGAAGTTACGCTGATTTACACCAGCTTCTGGCCCCAGATGTTTTCCTTTGTTATAAATAAAAAGCAATAGATAAAAGGTGACACAAAGGGCTCCCTAATCCTCACAGAGTTCTTCCCATCCTGCCTGGATGCATTTGCTCCTGCGTTTCTCATGCTAACCACTCCAGGCAAATGGCTTTATAACGCAGTCTATAAACTTCCACCCAGTGGAGCTCTGCCAGTGCCAACCAATGACCCAGCAGGCAGCAAGCATGTGTGTCTGTGCTGACTCAGTGATCCAAGTCTGCTTTTAATTTCCTTTCTCTAGTTTTCCTTCATCCTGCAAGAAATAACTGTGAAGTAAATCAAATGGCCTATCTCCACGGGCTGCCCCTTGGCTTGGCACAGGACAAACAGGGGGAAGAGGCTGCCAACCCTGTGGCTGCCTGACAAAGTGGGTTCTGTTAGCACAGCGTAACTTACTGCAATAACAATCTGCTCCGAAAGCCAGCGGGTCTTTGCCTGCTATCGTTTCCACAATGGCAGTGATCGCAGCCTCGCATTCCTGCTCCTCGGTGGAGCCAAAGTCAGGAATCACTGAGACTGATGGAAATTTCTGGAGGGGAAAAAAGAGCTTGGGGTATTAGGAGAGGGCTACTTCTGTGTTTAGAGAAGCTTTTTATTTTATCTCCAACCTCAGGCTGACAGCCTGACCAGGGGAGGGGGAGAAGGGAGCAATGCCACAGAGAAGGACTCTCAGCAGATTGCCTGTGGGGACACGGTGGAGAGTGATTTGCCAGGTAGTTCTCTGAGTTAACACCCAGGCTGGGGATTAGGGCATCATGTTGCTGGAGTTGCATGTGAAACAGGAGACCCGCGCATCTGCGCTAATGGACCTGCTGAAGAGCAGGGTAGTCTGGCTAAATTCCAGCTTTGGCTAACTTACCTAAAACTCCCCTCAACATTATGAGCTAAATCTGGTATTACCAACGTGTCCTTCCAAAACGTAATTTAATGTTCCTGTGTGCTGCTGAACAGCCACCGTGCTCCATCTCAGAGGTACCTCACCTGCACGAACACAGAGCTCCTCGATATGCCTTGTAGGAGACTCGGTGGGCCAGACCCTGTGGTCCACATTCAGTCGAAGGCCCAGTTGTTAACATAACCAACACAACATTTGACCTGCTGTTCGGAAGGGATTTGAAATTTTCCAGTGGAAGTCGGTACAAAAATGCAAAACACCATGTAAATGAACAGGCTCAGCAGATGCAATAGCCATGAAATGAAAGATAGCTCGCTGCTGACTGATGCCACATCAGAGCAGCCTCAAAAATTCATCATTTCTTTTCCCTTTTGGTCTGAATCCCTTTGGCTGGAATCTGTTTCCCCACCCAATTGCTACCCTAATTGTTGAAGAGACTTCAAGAAATGGCAAAACCAGATCCTGAACCTGCCCTTGTGTCTAATGTCATCAAGGGAAGTTCAATTATTGCTGCTAATACAACACATGTGTGTAATAGGTGCTTCAGCCATCTCTTCGTGACACGTGTCCTGGCAGAACAACACCCTGCCAACCGCGTTGTAATACTATCCTCAATTGTGGAGCTGAAAAATCCTCTCCAGTACGACAACTGCCATTACCTCAGGTTTACCAGCTCCCTGGAGGACCCTAGGGACCTTGAGGAATCCTTGGGTTGGTGCTTGTTTCAGTCTGTGTTACTTAGTTGAATGACAACGTGAAATGAGAGTAAGCTATCCTGTCAAAACCGATGTGGAGCCATGGGAAAGGTGGGAGTTTGTTAGAGGTTTAGCTTTGAGCTAAATGCTGCGAAGCACTTCTAACCTGCGACTTTCTGTTGGGTTGGCTTTTCCCTGTCCCTCTTATCACAGCATTTGCAAGTAAAAGTACATCAAGCAGAGAGATATATGTAGGACATTTGTGGGCACACCTGTGGCCTACGAACTTTTATCTCTACTGTAACATTTCAACAGATGTTTTATGCTTTGTTTTCAACAGCTCTTGCCCTGAATTTGTTATTGCCCTGAGTAAATTCATTTTTAACAGCTGGCTGACAGGACAGGCTTTTCTTCTTGACTGGCTTTATTGCTTCTAACAGAAATACTCAGAAAAGTGCATTCTGAAGGGACAATAAGAGGGAAAGTCAGGTAGAAATGGAAAAGCTTAGTATGTATCAAGCTTTAAGTTTTATTTACAGAAAGTTAAATTTGCACTAACAGCAGAGGTTAAGTTCTCATCCTAACAGCACTCCGGTGTGTCCTGTGTTTGTGCCTGCAGGTGCTATTAAAGATGATGTTCAGCATCATTCCTTGGTTTGCCAGCACTATGGTGTATGGGTGCACTCTGCCTGTCTCTGTAAGACCAACTGTTCACCCAAAACCGAATGACACCGGCAGAAAACATTAAGGCAGAAGTATGAATGCTGAAAATTTAAATATGCTTTAATCATGGATCATGTTTTAGCATAAGGCAAAGTTTCCAGGAAAACTGTGGGTTCAGTGCCACTCCCAACCCCAAGTCCCTCTTTAAGAAATAAGTAAAAATAAAAAATATGTATTCCTTTTCTGCCTCTGTGTCTTTCCATGTGATTTCATTTGCTGCATCTCTTCATACTGCAAATTAATAGCTGTCTTTTGTGATGTTCTCCTGTAGAGAGGATGCACTGATGATCTCAAGTGGAAAGAAGATGTTGACAAATTATTTGAATGATGCCCAGGGTTATGAGAAAGGTGATTGGAGAAGGGGGCTGCCTAGCCTCTGCTCTGGTTGGGTTTGCTCTGTTTGCAATGTGATCCTCAAAATAAGCTCTCATGGTGTAATATCTCCCCAAGCCATAATATCATTCTAATAATTTAATTTATAGCCCTGTTTGTTTTCATTTATGGTTTAACAGACCAGCTGGCAATTAGGCCCTAATTATGCTGTTATGCAAAGTAGCTCCATTTATTTTTATAACACTGGCTGCAGCATAAGCCATATTTGTTTTTAATTGTGAAATCAACCATGGCAATATACCATAATGATCCATGTGTCACAGCTGGGAATGCTGCTCGGCTTGGCCGGGTAAGGTGCAAAAGAGCTGGATGGGTTACAGCACTCGGATTCCCCATTCGCATCCAGACAGGGGAGTCTAACATGAATGCTTAGTATTTCCCTGGATCCAGCACCAGGCTCTTGGTGTTGCTACTTGTCCTCCTTTTCCCTTTATAATTTCTCACCAGACGAAACCCAGCCGTGACATTCCACAATAGCACAAGGCTCTACCAATTCCCTCTCATTCCTGGCCGGCCATGCAGCTTGCTGGATGCACCGAGGTGTGCTGTTAACACCTTGTTGAAGTAAACACTTCGGCATGTGCATAAGGAAACCCTCAAAAGGGTTGGAGATCAGCAGACACATCCTGCAAGTCGTCTCTGGGTTGCAGACCACCAGGTATTCAGCCCTAAACTAGCGTAGCACCGGCGGAAATTAATGCAGCCCTATAGACACCTGTAGTAATGGGGTGCTGGTCCTCATACAGAAGGCTTTGCAGAGCACAGGAAAAGCCAATTGCTCCTGCAGTAGGAGAAGGATGCACAAGACAGCTCAGAAGATCTTTCTTCCCTCATCCTCCATTAGTCACATCTCCTCGTGGGATTCTACTTTTCTAGTTACTGTCAGTCCTAATTTCTCTCCTCTATTCGCTTTCATTTTGCTCTGGTTTTTTCGCCACATTCACATGATTCAAAGGTTTTTTCGCCCATGTTTCCAGAAACCAAGTCTGAGAATTCCCTCAGGTCTCCAGCTGTAGGTGGTTGTCTTCCCAACCCTCCGCTTGCCAAAAGCACACGCACACTCAAATGCATGTAAGAAGACAGCTTAGGCTTTGTGATCACAAATGTTTCAGACATAGGGTGTGACTTGCATATGGCTCCAAATGTTTAAATCTGTATTGGCCAGAAGACATTGGGTCTGCAAAACAAGAATCATAATAAATCAGAAGATGAAGGGGGCTGCAAATAACAGGAGAAAACGACAAATGCCTTGCTTCTACATAGCTGTCTTCACCCATTGGACTTTTTCACAGAACTACTTGTCTTATCTTACTAGACAGGGACCAAACGGACATGAGTTCAGCTTTTGGCATAGCCACAGACCCCTTGAATGATCTCAGACAAGTTACTGAGCAGGCTGCTCTCGAACTCTTCTCCTGCAAAGTAGGGATACAGTCTCTCCTTCCCCTTTCCCATCCTATCTGCTTGAATTATCCTTCCTTTGCGAAAAGGTGGCGTCTTGCAAATATCTGCACATCTGGTGCCTCTGAGCAGTATCTGATTTTAGAGGGAAGTTGGTGCTTGCTGTTACCTGGGATTAGGTAGTGGGGTATCTTTCCCTGCTCCAAAGTAGGCAGTAATTAAATCAGGTCATCTAATGGACTGGCTCAAAATGCAGCTACTGCTGAGGCCCCTGTGGTCTCTTCCCGAGGCCCATATCCCAAAAAACAATACTAATTACTCCAGGATTGTTATTTTTATCTCGTGCACTGGGAAACTGATATACAAAAGTTGACTTGTTCCCTCCAACTGAGCACATCAGTTGCGCAGTTCAGGGTGGAAACTTGGTGTCCTGCCTCCTCCCCAGCACTCTATCTGCTGAACTATCCTGATAGAGGAAGAAAAACGAGCTTCCAACCTCAGAGTGCAGAAGCAAATGAAAATAAGTGGTTTATGGAAAAGTGAGTAGATAATTTTTCAGAATTTGTTTTTAAAACAAAACCAAAAAGAAATCAAACCCTTTCGAGTTTGGCTTTAACGCCAGTTGTGTGTCCTAGTGCTTTATTTTTGTTTGTTTGTTCAGAACCAGCTTGTCAATCCCTAATGGAAATAACTAGAGACGTGTGTGAATTAACACACAGGCACACAAAAATGCAGACAGCAAGAAGAAGTCATTCCACAGTCTAGCCTTGTTAAAGAATACAGTCAGTTTCCAGCAGCAAACCTTCCCCCCTCAGTCTCTCTAGCCAGAGGAATTTCTTTCACCTCCTCAGAAGCTGGTTATTAAAGCTAGGCTGGTGCTGGTTCCCAGGTAATAGAACAGCAGCAAAGCTTAACTAATCTATATTTTTACTGCAGTAATTAAGCTGTGCACTTGCTAATAAAAAGGTAACACTTAAAATTAAGGCCCCGTTTCTAAATGCTGTATTAATATTTATGAAATGATTACTGCATACAGCCACATTCTTTAAGGACTTATTAGAACGCGTGTTATAAAACTCAATTGTAATAAACCCTTAATGGTTATGCTCTGGCGAGCTGCAATTTTTTCAACCCTACGAGTGGCGTCTTCTTAAAACGGGAGGAAAATGCTCTTCCCACCCCTAAAGCCCCCCAAAAGTTTTGTCTCTCCATGACTGTTGGTCCCGGCCCAAGTCCTTCTGCTCAACCATCTATAAAATGGGGTGGGATTTCATTGCTGGGGTCTCTCTCGTGCTCTCCAGCCACTTTGGAAAGGTCTGGAACCTGCTGTGACATCATAGGGATCATATGACCTCCTAAATCGTTTCTGCCATCCCACACACCTATCTGGGTTACCACAGGGCTCTCAAAGAGCAATAGACATCTATGTTTCGGCCACTGAATCCTGCCCTCAGCATTTAGACTTAGTTAGGTGACTAGGCTCCTTCCACAGTCAACAGAAAGAGAGAGGACTGATGATGATAATTTACCCCCTCTCTCCAAGGCATTTTGACATCTGTTTGGAAACTCAGTGTGATCTGGAACTTCAGTTTGTAGCTTCAGGCAGCACTTGCAGAGGGAACAGGGTGAGGTCACTCACAAAAAAATTCAGACTCTCGTCACCATGGTCACTTCATGGGCCAGTAGATACAGAAGAGAGAGATCAGGGTGCTGTGAGCAACAAAGTACTTAAATAGGTAATTTTCTTCATAAAGGAATATATCATAGTGCCAAGGTACTCCTGATGCTCATTTTTGGGCTTCTTTTTGATAAGCTAGAGACCCAACAACTCTTTCACCCTGAGGTATTATTTTCAACCTGCAACTTTTCCACTGGAATAAGTACTCTGACTATTTCATCGAAATGCAGTTTGCAAGGGGTTGTGCTTAAGGTGATAATTTGCAGCAAATCTTTTTTCTTTTGTTTCTCTTTTTTTTTCTTCTTTTCTACAGTTGTAGGGTGTGATGCCCTTTGCCTGATCATGGTCCTCCTGCCTCCTGCCTTTCCTTTTACTTCAGCTTCCTAGAAGGGCACACTTGGGATCCCAAACTTGCAAAGACTGAATGTCTATAAAATATTTTGCACCATGAATAGCTCAGTGTAAGCCAGTGGGACTTCTCATGCATAAAAAATATTCCCATGCAGAAGTGTTTGACAGTTTGAAGCATAAGTGATTAACCTCTTTTAATTAAAGTCTGCAAAAAAAATTTCAGCCCAGCTCACAGACAGCATAAAAACTGGGATAAACTCAGAGAGAAAAAAGCCATTTCTGTGAAGAAGCCCCTCAAAACAAAGGCAACCTCTACCCCAAACATACAACATCTTTAAGGGCCAAAATGCGAAGAGTTTGTGCTCAAAGTGACCTAAGCTAAAGCTTCGACTTTACGGTCTAGTAACATAGCAACATTTGTTATGTATAATAACAGCATCCAAAATGACACAATAAAAAAAGAATTATCTGTGATTAGAACTAAACTATTGAAATGTCTCCAGCTGGAGCCAAAATTTGGAGGGGAGGGGGAAAGAGAAGTTTATTATTTCAGTAGCTGCAGTGAAAATCCCCTCTGGGTGCTCTGCAAACCACCCTCTGCTCTTTGAAACCATCCCCCTCATTGACATGGTAATGGTCTTTGTTGAATTCAAAGACGATTACATCAGAAATGTGTGGCCTCTTGTGGGTTTTCCAAGGCTTATAAAGCACACAAATTATATGAAAATATTGGGTTGAAAAATTAGTAAGCCATAGGAGTTTGTGTTGTTTTAGCCACGCTTTACTGCAGGGAAGGAAAACTGTGGCTCCTCCAGACCTTTGCCCAGTCTTTCAAAGCTACTTTCTTTATTATTTTTCTTTTCTGGTGGGCTCACTTCAGATATACAGCCTCTATTTTTAAAGGACTTTCATACTGGAGCAAACTTTTCAACATACAGTGTATAAAGACCAGAGACCAATTCTCCTCTGAATGGCTCCAGTTCAGCCTTACTGTTTCTACAGAATAACCAAGGAGAAAGTTCCGTCCTACAACATTCTGTCAAATGAACTCTCCAAAGAGGTTGCTGTCTTTAGGGATTCTTGCATTCAGACGACAACTGTGCATGTGAAATGGGAAATTGTGGTTGGAAATGATTTTTTAAGATATCCTTAAGAAACACTAGGTTTGTAGACTTAGTAGCACAAGTAC
Source organism: Leptosomus discolor (assembly GCF_034619465.1). Classification (NCBI taxonomy): domain Eukaryota; kingdom Metazoa; phylum Chordata; class Aves; order Leptosomiformes; family Leptosomidae; genus Leptosomus; species Leptosomus discolor. The sequence continues at coordinate 3,770,262 of NC_141405.1, forward strand.
AGCATACCCAAGATGGGAAAAGCAGAGGTTGCTTCCAACCCCTGCAAAACAAAAATAAATCACAACTCACCCCATATCAGCTTAGCTGTTCAGGACACCACCTTGTGAAGACTAGAGCCCAGATTTGGTTCACTTACGTTTTATGGCTGCAACAGCTAACTGCTCACGTAGCTTGTGGTGCCCAAGACACTGAGTCCTGGTTCATGTGGCTCTACAGCAGGACTAAGCAGAGACCCAAATCAGCTGTGAAGACAGGCGTATCTTCTGGAGAGGGATTTTGGCTAATGGCTGGTATTGGGGAGCTGGATTCAGGTCTCGTGGTTTCTCTTTTCTTGCTGCTAAGGTACTTAGGTACTCTCAGTAGGGTTATTAATGAGCGAGCTCACTGCTCTGAGCTTTTATTTCTTTTTCATCTTCCTGTGGCTCATGGTGAGGGGAGAAAAGCTCATCCTGCCATACCCACATTGTCAGACTTGGATCTGCCCAGAATCCAACTGACTCTACCGTGTCCTGAGTGGCTTTTTTTTTAAATTGTCATCCAAGGGGCAAATTTACTGCCAAAGGGAGTAAACAGAAGGTACAGGGGGAGGTTCCCATCACCAATTATAAAATACTTGAAGATCATACAATTAAAGAGCTATTACTGCTGGGAAATGCTTTTTTCACTCGCTAGTTCTCCTTCTACTGAGCTTTCTCCAGTACAAGCTCCCCTTTATAAGAACTCTGCCTGACTGAACATTGATTGCTAGTTATATAATTCTCCAAAATGTCAGAATGCTGCCCTGAAGGTCAGCTTCCAGGAAGGGTTGATACAACAGTGTTGATCCAGATTATTGACATGGTTTATCAGGGTTAATGAATGAGCTACAGCATGAGTTCCCCTGCTTTCAAAGAGGTTGCCACATAATCAGGCAAATTGTCCACACCACAGAAGCTAATAAATGAGGCTTGTGAAAATGAAGGGCTGTGAGTAAAATGTGTTTGATGACGTTTGTTTGGAGTTTCAGGAGAGTTCAAGTTTGTGTTTGTGCTGGTTCCGGTGTGAAAGACTGCAATTCCCTGCTTGGAGCAGGGAGATTTGTTGATGTCTCCAGCAAGACGCTGAGGATGTGTGAAAGGGGCAGAAGGTAGGAGAGAAAAACACCTTTCCCTTCTGTCTGAGAGCATAAAGATCATAGACACAATGCACCGAAATAATAGTGGCATTCAAGAGGCAGGAAGAGACCAAGCCAGAATGCTCTTCAAAATGGAAAAAAAGGCTGGCCTAGAGATCATATTGTTAAGATCTAGAAGACCCCACATAGGTCAATTTTTTTTCTGTGCTACAGCTTCCCACCATCCGGCCAGGGAAGAGGAATGGCTTTCAGCTGGATCAGCTCACAGACCTGGCCATGGTCCTGTGAGCTGCTGAGCTGGTAGGAGGCAGTGGAACTTGGCAGCTGGAGGCAGAAGGCCGGGCAGGATCTTCCCGTTCAGCAGCAGTAGACTTAGATCAGCCTCAGCCCAACCATGAAATCATATCCCATGACTTGTGATGAGGACATTTTCCCAAAAGGCACAAGTAACGTTTACAAAGTATGCAAGGGGACCTGGGAGCTTCAAGTTTCATCCTCTTCCAGAGTATATGGAGTCACCAAGCACCAAGGGTCCACCATTTGGACCTTTGCACTTGAGGGGACAGACTATCTACAGTGAGTTCAGCTAGAGCTGCTGACACAGGGGCTGTCTCCCAGGCAACTGCAGCTGAAATCTCCTCGCTTCCCAGTGTGGCATGTTCAGGAGGACACTGGTTTTCTCTTGCAAGCATTGCTACAAAGCAGTGACCTGCGGGCAAAAAAACATATTTTGATTTTTATCTGGTTTTGAGAGGGAGGGAGGCTGGACAGCACAAGGTCACTGCAAAGTGCTCAGGCCGCACTTTCCCCACAGAAAAGATTCAATGGCCAGCTCAGCTTGACATATCCCTGCCACCTCTCTGCACGCTATGCTGTCTGATCCCTCCTCCCCTCTTCTGCCAGCTCTCTTGCTTGGAGGTTGAACCATGAGTTGGATCAGGAACCAGATCCAGGGTTAGGAAGAAAGACTACCAAAACCAAACAGACAAAAAGCTGCTTGGGGTTTTCAGACAGCTCTGAGCATCCTGTTCCAGGCCAGGGACAGACCCATCACGGCAGGCAGCAGAAGCAGCACAGGAGGCCAGTCTCGCTGCTGAGCACTTTGCATCATGAAACCATGGCCTCCGTCTCCTCGATGCTGCTCAGTTGCCAGGTTGCTGTTAAGGAAAGCACCAGTGCCAGGAATTAGCTATTCATCCGTGGTTCATGTATAAACACTGCGTGTTCACCAGAGCACCCGCTACCGCAGACCTAATAGGACCTTTAGCTCTGCCTATGTGTAAGGGGCAGATAAATTTAGAAGTGAGATAGTCTGTTTTGACTACCAATTAGGTGGGTCTGAAGACAGGAGGAGACATAGGGGAGATGATTTTTCCCTCAGTGGCTGCTTGGCGCTGTTACGCTAGCCTACGCACACATGATTAATTGCCCCATCATTCAAGTAGCTCTTTTTATTCTGGCCACTCACAATATTATTATTATGAGCTACTGTTTTTCCAAAGCCAATTATTGTAGGATTAAAACACAGCATCTGCCCTTGTATGTGTGTAGATGCATAAATAAGGAACCAGTAATCAAATAAAAGAAATACATTTAATTTTTTCTTTCGGGTTTTTTTTTTTTTTTTTCTCTGCTTCCAGCCTTTCACATTCATCTATAAAAGCCCTTGAAGGAAAAGGCTTGGATTTGAAAAAGCAATGGGAGAAAAGTTTGTAAGGGGAGAAATCAGTGGGACCCCGCAGAACAAACATGTATAAAGGCTTTGTTTCAAACTGGACGAATGCAAAAGCCTATTGGGGATAATTTTTAGGCTTTGCCTATTTTTAAAGGGTTGAGGAGCAGGAGTAAAGTGAGAAAACAATTCTCCGTAGGAAGCTGTAGCAGACTAAATGGAGCTTGTTGTTATTGGCAGAGGCATTGATGCTGAGGGCAGCAGCATCGTTACTGAAGCTGGAGGCAGCGGAGGTTTAAATAAATAAGGAGCGATCCATGAACCAAGATAAAATGTGATCTAGCTGTGCAGGGTCCTCCTGTTCTCTAAAGCAAGGAGGTTTGGCAGGGTGTGAGTAAAGGGAGATGAATGAGGGTTATCAGATAGGAGACTCAGGAGAAAGTAGAGAGTTATTTATCCTGGTTGGGGCATTATGAATTAGTCACAGTCTTCGTGAGGAATGAGGATTTTATCTGTTCTCTCTAGCATGGAGGCACATGTACACTTTGCCCCCAAAGATGGAGTTAGAGAATGACAAAATCAGGACCCTATTGAGCTCTGCTCAGTGCCCAAATCTGACACTCCCCTTATTGAGGGAAGTCTTTCCACTTGGTTTCAGTGACTTAGGCTCAAGAAGAAAACCCAAAGCTTCCCACTCAATTCTTCTCTGGCCTTAGTAGCAAGCTCACATAAAATTGATGGGGATTATTGCTGGCTAAGGCCAGCATTAACACAGGATTTGGCCCAACATCTCACATGCAGCTAAGTAATATTAGTAACAATAAAAAGGCCCATTAAATACTTTCAAAACCAGTAGCCTGCAAGACTGCACACAAAGTCAAGTCTTGCCTGGCAATGTGTCCAGGAAGGATTTGAAAGAATTCCCTAATTCTAACCCTCACCCAAGCAGAGGCTGGAGATGTGAAGGCCAGGTGATAAGAGCTCACTCTGCCTGCATAATGCAACCAGATCATGACCAAACCTTGCAAAGAGATGTTTTTGCAGACCACTGCTTGCTGGACCGTCCTCCCACTTTCAGGAAGAACTCGGGGGGGGGGGGGGGGGGCCGGGGGGGGGCTGCTGTGGACAAAATTCCCAGCATAAGGGACAGCAAAGCAAGAAATCAAGGGCAGGAACAACCTGCAAGGAAGGACTTTATGGATATCATTGATTTTTTTCATCACTTGCTGTTCTACCTCATCTTTTCTCAGCAGCATTATCTCATCTTTTCGTCTGGGCTCAGCTAGCCCAACTCAGAATCAGGCAGTCTTGATGATGATGTTCTGATTCCGGTATTCAAGCACAGGCTGACCTTGAGCAATGCCGTTAGAGGTGCCTCTGTGGTAGGAGACCCCAGCAAGGCTGAGCAGTCGGGCCTCACACCCCAACTGCGCTGCTCCCTACTCCAGCCCTGGGATGAAAACACTGCAACAGTTCAATTGAAATATGTCCACGCAAACATGTGGAAAATTTCCCCGTGATCATAATTTTCTGTTTTCTTAAGGAAAATACTGGCCCTTGCCGTGTCTGGTTTGTAGAGGTAGAGATTAAGCAGAAAAAAATTATTTCGATGCATCAACTGTAAATTTCATTTTGATGAGGTATTTGCATCGATTTTGGGATTTAGAAATTAAACAAGATGCCTCTTAATTTTCAGATTGGGGAACATTCCCTAAACTTCTTTTTCCTGGAATGAAGTTTGGGAAAAAAAATAGAAAGAGATAAGAAAATAATACTTCTTATCCTGGTTTCCTCCTCCAGTCTTTGACACTGAAAACACATTTTGAAACAGTAAAAAGTAGAGATAAAATAGCAAAGAATGTCAGTCCCGTCTCCTTTTTCTTTTCCATTTTGGTGGGGGTTTTTTCTTTTGATTTGTTTTAAGTTTTCCAGTGATAATTCAAATGGAAACAATAATGAAATTTTTAAGAGTTCTCTAGAAAAGTGAAAGCTCTTTCTGAAGGGTACTTTTTCTCATGGGTCTCTTTCCCAGGGCTCCCTTTGCTGCTCTACTGACAGCTTGTGATGATCAAGTCATACCAATGCTGTAGCAGGAACAAAGTGCTCCCATCAGTGCAGAGCCTTCTCTGGAGCCCCTTAACCATTCCACTGCTCACGTCCCCATGACACACCTAACGAAGAGCAGAGCCTGCCTTCCTTTTAGCGCTGCGCTGTGACTGCAGGATTTCTAAGCTGCCAGTGAACCTCTGAACACTGTCATTCAGTGCTCAGTGTAGGGGTCATACCAATGCCTGAGTTAAATAAACCAGTTACAGGTGAGATGCATCCCAAGAAACTACTTTGCCTCCTAGATTGGCCAAGAGCTGGGCACAGATCTGCAACTGCAGACCAACGAGAACAGATCCATTGCTGGATGCCAACAAAAGGGAACAATGTTCAGTGTCCTGAGAGCACCAGAGCAGGAGAGGGGCAGAGAGCATTTATCCTTGCCAAGGTTTCATGCCCAAATAGGCGCTGTGACTGTTAGTGTCGGGGCTCTTTGCACCAGAATAAGGGCAAAACCCACTATCACACACACCTGATTCCTGCAGCAGAAGCCCGGGGCTGTTTGAATACACAGGATCAAAGAATCAAGAGCCTGTTTGTAATTTCTCTATGTAAATAAGACCAGCGTTTGGGCACTCAGAGGCTGTATAAAGAAGCCTTGGTTTAGCAGTAAAGGAGAACTATTTTTACAGAAGCCAGTGAGAGAAACTGGAGCCACCGATTTAGGATGATTACAATGAACAAAAAAAGTCAAGCCTGGGACTGTTTATTTTAATTTAGGGCTTTTGGAGGCATCGCGAGCTGGTGAGCTGGGAAGATATTATTTTTATGGATTTAATCAGATGGACAGGATTTGTGGGCATTGCTAATTGAATGGAGAAAACTGAGAAATCTGTCTGCGTTGCCGTGAAGCTCTCCATTTCTTTTCTCTTAGTGTCTGGGAGTCAGGAGAAAAGCAATTATATCACCTCACATAGGCTAGGGAGGGTAACAGTCCTTGAGAGATGATACAAATAAAAAGAAAAAAAAAGTGCTTTAATTTGGAGGGGAGCCTTCAGTCTGTCCTGGGTTGAGCTGCCCATCTGAATTCACCCTGCTCCGTGGTAAATAAGGGCTAGCAATGGCCTGGTGATAGAAGCTCATCAGGACTTCCAGAAGAATGCTCAGTATATTTCAGTGCCTGGAGTAGTCCTTGAAAAGTCTGTCCTGAGAGGGGAGGAGAAGTGTTTAGTAATTCCCAGGACTTGGCCTTTCCATTTGAAACTCCTTCTGAATGCCAGATAATGAATCTTGTAATCCTAAACCCTGTAGCTCAGGACGCCTGATTTTTCCCATTGCACTGGCAGACAACTAAGGATTACGTACATGGTCCAAGACGTAGGAAAATGCAGCAACAAAGTCACCAAAATCTTACACCCAAGCTGCACACTCAGCAAGATGGAAACTTTAGTGAAGTATGGCCATGCATACTTTTTCCCTGGTGATTTTTCAACGTTGACTACCCCACGCACCAGAAAACAAAAACCAGGACAATATCAAAAAAAAATTGAGCATGGGTGAGCTGAGGGGTTTTAGGGGTATTTCTTTCCTTGGTGGTTTGTTTTGTTTGTGGCAGAGGGAATTCCAAACAAACCAGGTGATGAAGAACAGCCCCGAAGCTGCAACTTCTTGAGTCTGCTCAATGATGTCACTGAAAAAGCCATCAGGGTGTAAATATCCCCCTCTGCACACCCTGCAGTCCCCATTAGGGCAAATGTGTCAGGCTCACGTAGGAGGCAGGACTGAACAGCACATTAGTTACAGTCCAAAAACACGATCTACAAATATTTTCTATATCATAATTATACAAAATGAGTGGAAATTTCTCCCCCCTTCCCCAAGTCCCAAAAACATAGCCCATTATGAACACAGAGCCATGCTGCCAACTCTACAGGAACATAAATATCGTTTAAGTCTTTTTGTACTGTGTAGTAGCTGGAAAGTGGAAAAATGATTGAGGGACAAGTGGTTTTTAAAATCCCCCTGAGGCTTATAACTTACCTGTTTATTTCAAGAAGAGCTGCAACTGCCAAAAGGGAAGGAGTTACTTGAGTCGCTATCATGTTATGTTTCCAGAGAATATTTCAAAATAAACATGGATAGAATCTCTGCTCTGCTCTTTCTTTCAACATTAAGATACACGGCGAGTACATGACTAAGGGCATGGGGTGCTCCAGCACAGGCTGTCGCCTAAATTCAGACGTGGGCACAAGGAAGCTCTGGGTCACAGGCACATCACTACCAGAGCCTGCAGCAAGGTGGCATCTTCAGAACCAGGAACAACCAAGGTTTTTCCCTTTGGCCTCAGGAGATGCTCAAAAATGAGAGTGTTTTTTGTGGTGAGAAAAAGGCAGTGTTCAGAAACACGGTGGGTAATGACCACAGCATAGGTGAAGTAGAAGACAGGACCAGGCAGACAACCCCACACATCAGCATGACTTTGGCTTGTAGGTGTCGATTAAAATGATCCTCTTTTTGCTACATAAAACAACTCCATTGAAAGTGCAAATCTCACGTCATTCATAATCGACTGTCAAAAATGGAAGGGAAAACTTCTGAAGACATCAGTGTAGGTAATAACTTACCTCATGTGGATGAAAGAAAAGTGACATTGGAAAGTGCATTGTAGTTCTTGGTAGTCTTTGGGCAAGAAAGAGAAGAGAAATAGCTTAATCTTCACGTTTCTTGTTAATCTTCACAGGAGTGTGAATTCAGTGTTTCTTGCTGAGAAATTTACACCAAGTTGAAAGAGGACAGGGCTAACAGCTATTTAACTGCTGATTCCTTTTCCTTTATTGGTGTGAGTGATCCTGATGGAGTTGTGCAACAAAACACAGTGACGTCTATCAGAAATAACAGTTAACGACACTGAAGGTTACACGCGAGGGGTTGCGGGAAGTGTGTCTGAGACCTGATACCAAACCTGGCATCAAGCCAACTGCTAACACTCAACTTCAAAGAAATGATACGGATTTATCACTGATCTGTACTACCCATACCAATTATATAGCTCCCAGAGGACTCCCTATATGCTGACTCTGCATCTTCTTTCTGCCTATTTGCATTTAGATGCCACTACTTGCTGTATTATCGAGCTATTTTTCCACGGTGTTGCCCAACATATGAAGGGCAGACACATAACAAGGGAATGACCCTCCTGAGTACATTGCCATAGTCTGTGTCAGCCATGGAAAGTCTGAACCCACCGATAAGATGTGTAACCCAGCTGTGATAAGGATTTTCTGTGGAGCTTGGTGCAGCGAGGTAGACGTGAAAGAATGAGGAAGGAAAAAAGAGTCTACTGATTGCCCAGAACATAGTGAATTATTTTAATGATGCTTAATCTCAAATCACAAATGGCCCAGGAGCTGCCAAATTGAATCCCACATGCCTACTGTGAGGAGAAAAGGCTCAGCAATGCTGTAAATAGCCTTAGGGAATGGCTCCCTGAAAACTCCCTTTGCCCAGAGATCTCCTTGTTTACTGCAGATGTTCTACCTTCCATGAGCAAAGACGTTTTCGCACACTGCTCTCCTGCCCTTGACTCCCTGGTTCTGCCACAGCAGTTTGAAGACTCACCTCATTTAAAGGGGGTTCCTTTAAAGCAAGGCAAAACCAACGACACTGAAATACGTCTATACACACTAGAGCTGCTCAAAAGGTATAAACATCCTGAAACTTTTGGGTACTTCTCGCCCACACAACACAACCATTCTGCCATAGCCTCGCTGGACTGGCAGCTCTCTGCGAGCAGCACTGTCCATGCAGAACTTATTCTCACCATGCAGACCTTATTCTCACCAGGTAGCCGTGGTACGACTGGTACCTGTCACAGAATACATTTCTGTGAGTATTTGAGCAAATATAAAATCACATTTTTCAAATATAGTCCAGGTGCCAGGCAGAAATTACGAAATCTAGGTAATATGGATAATGATGACTGACACTGTAATTGCAGAAGATCCCTAGTTGTGAAAGAGATATTTGAGTTTTAACAAAGAAAAAATGATCTCAGGAGAACAAAACAGAAAAATATTAAAATGCAGCCACCTTCTTCCTGAAATTGCAGAATAAGGTGTTCCAGATAAGCTGCCACATTATTAACAAAGCAAAGACCAAAATGGACTTTTGAAGTGTAATCATGTTTTCTTCTAGCCACACGTAACTCTATTGCCATTATAAACCATCACCTGCAAATCTCTAGTGCGTCCAAGTAACTTTCATCTGGCATCAACGGAAGCTGTAAAACAAGTTCATGCATAATTTGCACAGACCAGGTGTCTGCAATTTCCATGCACTGATCCACTCAAAACCCCCAGCCAGTTTCAACTGCCTTGCTTCATACCTGCAGAGATGGCAGTAATGATATTCTGTTTAATAATCTGGGCATCTTTGTGTGAGTTGAGTTAAAGACTCACCAGATTCTCATCTAATGAACAAAACTAACGAATGATAAAAGATCATCAGGAAAACAGACACACCAAGGAGGAGAATCCACAATCAGCTGATGGCATCTCAGCAGCTCAAGGAGAGTTGAGTTTTGCTGCCCCAGAAACAAGCCTAGATTTTCCCAGCCTTCACAGGAAAAGGATGGGTGGGAAAAAGGAATCAGGACAATGAACTGGGGGAGAGTTCCAAAAGCTCAAGCGTCTTATTTCCAAAAGAATGAGAGAGATGGGCACAGTGATAGTCTCTTTCCCCACTGTGGTTGCCTTCCACCCATCTGTTCATAGCAGCTCTCTGGGCTTTCCAGGGCTATTGGAAGGGTAAAACGGATAGCCGAGCCATGGGTAATTTTCTTTCCGAGTGATCTGCTGTCCTGGGCATTTGCCTGCCTTGTCTGTGCCGAGAGCTGGTGATGGAGCGTGATGGAGCAGGCAGCACTCCTCACAGCCCTGGCAAGGGGACAGGAAAACTGGCCTGATTTGTGGCAGTCCAGGAGCAACACACTGCTGCTGATCCCGTCACGGTCCTGTTTCTGCACTAGCCTCAACATTTGTCAGTCTTGATGGGCAGCAACTGTCAGAAACCAAACTTTTCCATGTGCAGAGAGTTCACATCCTGAGTCTGAAAACAGCCCATAGAATTAGGTAGTCTTGGGTAAATGTCGAATGAACAAAAGTAGAAATTGATAATATGCTCAGCCAGGACAGACACTTCGTCTCCTTACACTGTAAACTCTCTTAATCTCAGCAGGGATTTAGGCTTCCCTTGGGCCATAGAATCTGTAGAAAACTGGGATGAGTAAGTTACACAGTTGTTTCCCTCCAGTTCCGTTTTAATTGTCCCCAGCCTCATCAGCAGAAGTATTGGTGCTTTCACAAAGTTGTAGAAGTCTTAGCAGTTTTCTTACACCCCAGCTGCTGGAGTCAGCTACATGGAGAAGGGTCCAAGCATTCACTGAAAATAAAATAGGAAGGGTTTCAAAGAATTTTCAAGTTAACCTTGACAGGCTGAAGACAGTACTTTCCCAAAGACAGATGAGTCAGGCACCATATAAAAAGAACTAAAAGATTCTCATTACTTAAATCAAATCGTCTCATGACTCTTGTAGCTGGTTGGTAACTCCTTACTGGCTGATGTTATCAATATTGATGAAAATTCCTCTAAAGATTACTCTGTTAGGTTCAGTCTGGTTCCTTTTGGGAGTCACAGTATCATCCCTTTTGTTTATCAGCAGTCACCGTCGGTCTGTACTGCCAAGCTCAGCAAAGGCGAGTTCTAAATGTGTTGCAGGAACTAGCTGATCCTCAAGCTGCTGGGTAAAACCTTCTATGGTACCTGCTATGGGGAAAGCTTGTGCTGCATTTGACTTCGGTCCTAACATTCGCTACAAAGGTGTTGAAAGGTCCACATCTGTCTAACCCATGTATAGCCAAACAGCAGATGGTCGTGGCAGTCAGCCTGTTACGGTGGGGAGATCGGTGCAAGAGCCTGGTCAGCTCCATCAATCTTACCTGCACCCAAAAGACACTGGAAGCCTGAAGCCTCTTTTTTTATGGATAAAAATAAAATTTCAGTCTCCAGACTTTTCTACAAGCACATCACTCTCTTCGCTTGTCCTAGATGTGCCACTGACCCGGAGCTCGCATTCCTGCTCAGCGTGGCCCTGTGTTTTTCAAAGGCAGTGGAAATTTTGTTTTGGAAACACTGCCGGGAGTGCAAACAGGAAGCAGGAAGGACTTTTTCAGAAATGCAAGAATCTGAAGGGAGTGCAGTTTCCATTTTTTTTGATCCAACCCATGAATTAGTTTTGCGACAACAGCAAGATATGAGTGGTGAGGTCAAGAGAAAAGCAAACATGTGGCAGCCACAGAGAGTGACTTTCAAAATCGCCTGTTGGAACTCTGAGTCATTTAATGTGCTACATGCAGCCGGGATGCCTAGAAAAATAAAGAAAGATGCTGAACAGTCCCTGCAGTGCAGCTGTGTTATTGACAGATGGGATTAAGTGGTAGGAGTGCTCGAAGTGGGATATTTTTTTTATAAGCATATTGCCTTTGTTTATTGTAATTTTGATTTTTAGTTATTTCTGTTAAGGCATTTGGGGACCTCTTACCCTAGAGCATACAAATGAATGTTTGTTATTGTTTCTGTTAGTGCTGTTATTTGATTTGGGCATGTTTCTGTGATTCAGCAGTACCCTTAAGAGATTGCAATGGGACGTGCTGCAAACCAGCTTGGTTGATCAGCAGATCCCAGGGGTAAGAAGCAGCAAAAGAGGATGATTTTTGCCCCTTTGCAAGGCAACAGGTCTGCAGAAGGAGCAGTAACATCAAGACCCTCATCCTGACGGCAATGATCATTAGGTATGGATTCAAAGTGTCCGTAGCCTGCAGAATTATTCCTTCACCTGATCTGAAGGGCTTTCTCAGGTGGATTGCAGTAGTAACCGTGCACTGGAGGGGCTCAAAGGGATTCTGCCCTCTTACCCTACAGTTCCCCCAACCCACCCTTCAATCTGCTCCCTGCCCACGCTGCTGTAGGCCTTGGTGTGGTGTGTGTTCCCCAGGAAGTGCTGCAGCCTTTCTGCTGTTTCAGCAGCTCCAGAGGTGGTTGTCGGGGACCGACCAGAGTGGGTGCACAGACAACCAGAGAGAGAATGATGCTGGGGTGTGTTGAAATTGCAGCTGTGTGGCTGCATCTACCTGAATTTTTGGTTTCTCGGTGAAAGCCTGACTCTGCAGAGTTCTCCAGTGAAAAGAACGACCAGCTTGTATGTGAGTCCATGTGTGTGCTCATGCAGGTACTCTTTTATCCCCATGCTTAGGTCCATGCTCTCTGATTTGACATTCAGCAATGCAATGGGGGAACTTTAACAGCCAAAAGAAATGTCTTTCCTCAGACTGGACATTGAGTTAAAGAAACCTTGAGGGAAAAAGTGAGCAGAAGCTAAACAAGAAACTTCCCTGTGTTCAAGACCAGGTTGGATGAAGCCTTCAGCAACCTGGTCTAGTGGAAGGTGTGCCTGCCATGGCAGGGGGGTTGGAACCAGATGATCTTTGAGGTCCCTTCCAGCCCAAACCATTCTGTGATTCTGTGATTCCAGTCTTGTTTGTCTTCTTGCTCAACAACTGCACCGAAACATTCCCTTGACCAGGTTTTTATAGCCAATAGGTTAGAGTTTTATCACACACAATTTAGTGAGATTGCCTAACTTTCAGAGGTGTAGCTGAGCTTTTGGCCTGCTGATTGGCTCAGGGATGTCTTGCCATCGCCAGCCGCCCATCAATCATCACCAGCCACCAGTATTTGCCTTTCAGGGATGCCGGAAGAATGGCAGGGAGATTAACAGAGGCACTCCTTGGTTTTTCAGAGTCAGTCAAATCCTTTCCCTTTCTGCCAGTCCTTTGTGATTGGAAAATTACGGTATGAGCTTATCAAACATTGATAAACAATAGAGGACTTCCGCACTTGGGAAAAAAAAAAATAACAGGATTAGACAGGCCATTGCATTCCAGGGCTGGTTTTTTTCTTTACGGTGAAGATAGGTCTATGTACCTTAAGGGATTTCTCCAGCAGAATTGAGCGAGTGAACTCTGTAGGGGAGTGTACCTCATAGAAAGTGTCACTCTGATCTGCTGTCCAGGGGAGACCACAGCTATGGTCTCCTCATGCTGTGACATGATGCAGAAGACTGTGTACTGCATCACATCCAGCAGCAGTGTAGGCAGGGTGGAAAAGGCTTTTTTGTCCTTCCATTCCATGAACTGATTGAATTCAAGAACTTTTTCCAGCACTAGCACTTTACCAAGGCTCCTGAAAAGATGCAGTAATGTTTCTTTATCGTGTTCATAGCACACCTTGAGATGGGCTCATTTTTTAATCCTGACAAGGTTTCTCTGTAGAATTCCCAGGCTCCATTTACACTGGGGTCAGTCAAACCTTTCCTCTAGAGAAGTTGAGGATCTGAGGTTGCTCCAGTGACATTAGAGCAGGGCTGTAGGTTTATACCCTTAGAAAACCTGTCTCTTCTCACAGATAGTGAAGGTTTTAATTTTCTTCACTTTCCAGTGGGATATTAAATATGAAGGGTTTTATCTACCTCCTTGATACTCCATGACAAGCAGCAAGATGTAAATCTGCTATTGTCCAGACTAGAAGTAGGTAAATTCTGCTTGCCTGACTGTACCCATCGCTGTACCCTGCCCACCTCAGTCTGCCTCATCATTCACTTGCAGAAGTAGCAGTTCCCCTCCCAATCCCCAGTTCTTTTGCTCTCCTCCTTGGCCTGAGGCTCAGCTCTCAGACTGTGGCACGCATTGGTCTTGTTGCTGCAGCAGTGAAGGAGTTTCTTGAACATTTCTCCGTGTATTTCAAACTGTGAAGACTGTTCTTGGCTTCTGCCCTCTCGCCTAGACCCAAACAAAATGTTTCTCAATGGTAAGCTGTCATTAGAGTTCAGAGAAGCAGAGAAAGCAGATCTGATTTCATATCTAATTTGCTGTAAAATGAGAGGCAGGGAAGAGAGGAGTCCTTTTTAATTAGAAAAAGGGTTTCTGACATGCTTTAGCCAGCACAGTGTTTCTCTCCAGTGCAAGAGCTTTCATGCGTATAACCCAGCCCTTGCTGTTCCAAAGAACGAAACATTATAAATATTGCTCTCTGGTCTGTCTTTATTCCTATTTCTCTTCCGAGTACTTTGGATCACTGCCGTCCTCCTGATCGCCTGACAAGTGAACACTGAAGGGAAAGAGGAACAGAGGGCTAAAGCCTCTCCATCTGTCAGGTGCCAGTTACGGGAGGATGTAGGAAGAGGACAGAGGGACTGTTAGTTCCCACCAACATCGCTTGTTGTACTACGTGTATCCCATGTCATACAATAAGTCCGTTAAAGCACGGGCTCCTTTTTCCCCAAATCAGCTTGGGTCCATGCCTGCCTCCTGCAATATTTTGAAGAAGCGAAGCAGCAGCCCACGGATATTTCTAAGCATGGAAAGGCAAAATTAAACAAGACCAAAAAGACTCCAACATAGCAGAAAATGTTCTTTAGAGGTTGATGCAGGCTTGCGTGACTCTCTCATCGGGACAGTGAACGCCCAGTTTGGGTATCTGGGGCACAACCTATCCCATCTATCACTGAAGAGCATTCAGAGGCAGAAAAAAGCAGCCAAGTTGCCAGGGCCAGAGGTCTCTGCAGGCCGTGTTCCTGTGCAAACACTGAAATGTCACAGGCAGACTAACCACCCTTCTGCAGAGCAAGGCCAGCCTTTGTCAGTGCCAGAGCAGGCAAGCTGTGGGCACCTGGATCTTGTGTGGTGACATCAGTGTAGCTTCAACTAAGCTTGCACTTAAGGGTCTGTCCATGGAAAAACAAACTAATAAAATGTAGATTTGCAAGAAATTATCGCTGTTAAACCAGGCTGCTTTCTCCTCCCACAAAACTGGGTCTCAATTAATGGAAATATTTATTTGGGTGACTTGCAGATTGTGTCTCCAGCCAATTAGCTCCATCTCAATGTTCTATTTCTTGCCTTTGAATCAATAAACAGTTCAAGATTTCCTGGAGTCAGAAAATGAATGTCAGTGCCAAGAACTGTGGGTGTATTAAAACCATACCTACAACAATAGCCTCAACAAGGGAGCTCTGCTAATCACTCCCTTGTTTGGCTGGGTGTCTGACAGAGGAGCTAGAAAGCTGAAAGTATATAACACCCCCAATAGAGGAAACCACAGCTTACAAAACCCATGAAAAACATTTACTAACCTCCAGGTACCCTTTGTTCTCTATCCCTCCTGACAAGTACTTTTCTTCAGCACTACATACCTTAGATGCCTTTGCAATCAGATTTGATTGTGGGGCTTATAAGGTGGATTGAGATGAGTGAGTCATTATCTGCCATTTATCTTTCATTTAATGAAAGGCAAAAAAATCACAAGAAAACAGGACATGGTGTTCCTTTCTGTAATTTGGCCAAATTATTCCAGGTTGCTTTCAAAACTGAACGAATCAGACCAAAACTCCTGTGTGTCCATGCGTGCCTGTGCACAAGCACTTCGTATGTGTCGTGCATGGGGGGAAGGAAGTAAAACTACCCAACATCGAACAGTTTCTGCTGGAGGGTGCTACAAGGGCAGCACCTTTGCTCCACGCTAAGGGGCATACCGAAGCTGGGAGGTCTTCTGCCTCAGCTGAAATTGGTTGCAAAACTGAGGCACAGCAACAAAAAAGAGGTCTACCTCTCTCTGTGCTGACAGACCCAGGCTCCTCGGCAGACCTACCCGTGAAGCTGTTCCAATCTGGAAGCTTTATGGCCATGTTAACATGGCGCCTCTCCACAGGTCTTATTAGTTTGGGCAAGGTGCCACGTTAATGCAGCTAGAAGGCTGCTAGGCTGGAGCTGGCTCGGATCCGGCCAGCTTGGAGAGCATGTAGGCATGCCCTTTCGCTCCGACATTGTTAGGTCCGTTACCACCCAGGCTGACAAAGTCTGGGGCTTACTTACGCCGTGGAATGTTATACACCTAGTTCAGACAGCTCAATGAGGAAGCCGGTCACTGCAGGTCAGTAGGCTGTTGGGAACAAACACATCAGGGTAATCCAAAAGCAAGGTGGGTTTGGAGACCAGTCTTTATCTTTACACGTGGTCCTCCAAAAAGCCCTGTACTGACAGGCTTAGTCAAAGCGTCTTGTTTTTGCAGGTCTGCTTAAGTGAAAGCCAGTAACAACCAGTGGTGGGGCAGCTCAGAGGGCTGGTGCTAGTGGCATCTTGGGTCGGGATGTGATGCCTGCCACAGAGCAGGAGTCCAAGATCTCAGAACACAGACTGCAAGTGAACAAAAACACTGTAGGTGAATATGGGCGTACATTAGCCGAGCTGTACAGATTTTATCATTGCAAAAGGAGAGAGCTTCTGAAAGTCAGGGATAGGTGTGTTCCTGAGAGAGAGTTGAAATCCAAAATATGAAATAAGCAGTTTTCTTGCAAGGATGGACTAAGAGAAATCTAGGTGACCCCAGAAACACAGCAGTGGGGCAACATGAGAGTTTGGCAACAGAGGAGTTAAGATGTACCAGAACAAGTCTATGGTATCACTGACTTGAGGCTGTCCTGCTTTATCATCCTTAGGAAAACGATAGCCTTTACAAAAAAAAAAAAAAAAAGCAGCAAAAAAATCAGTGTTGCGTGGTCCTTCCATCCACAAGCGTGTGCTGGCTGGCTCTCGGCCTCTCCAGAGGCATTTCCCCACACAGTGAGGTCAGCATGTGTCATTTTCTACCTACTGCTGCCTCTAGCACCTCACCCCCACGCCGTGGCCTGAGCTGTGTCCGTGGCCAGTTCAATCACTTGCTGTTGCCAAGCGTGTCCAGCATCCGTCTTTGCCGGCATACTGTGTTGCAGCCGTGCTGCCGGCCGCCAAGAGGAGAAACCCAAGATGGAGAAGAGGAAGGTGATAGATGCGTTGGGGCCTGGCGCGTCGGTGGTATGCTGACTTGGCAGTGCTGCGATCGCAGTGGTCAGGAGAGCCGTGGCTCTGATTTCAGCCATGCCAGCTGCCTTTGCAAGACGTAAATCACTACCGTGTGCCCTATAGAAATCACTGTCAGTCACAGGAGATTTTGCAATTCTCAGAATTACTCTATTTGAAATTCTTTTGGGGTTTTGCTTTGTTTTTTTTTTTCACTGGGAGTTGAAACTGAACTCAGTGCTGTAAACGAAGCTGGTTTTTATTTCTTCCCCTATGACAGCTATACAGCCTCAGGTCATGATCACATCGAATCGTCCAAGCTAAGCAGCATATGAGTTGGTCAGTGCTTGGGTGGGTGGCCTCCAGCTAGAATCCAGATGGTGGTAAGGATTAAATCATCCCCGTGAAACAGCACCAAATTAGTGTCCTCTTTTGGCACGATGGGACTGACAGTTACTCACAGCCTTCAGACATGATACTCTGCTCGTGCTCTGATTGTTCCCAGCCCTGGGTAATCCTGTCATGCTTCTCACAAGCCCAGGGGTCCCAGTGTGGATCCAGTTCTGAGCTGGAGCATTTTGCACCCATTGAACACCAGCATAAGGGATGAGCCCAAGGGCAGAACGATACAGGGTCAGGCCTATCATTTTGAGTTAGGAGCTGGCAGATCAGAAGTGGCTGGGTCTGGCAAACATGATTTAGATGGCTTCTGAAATGTTTTATTCTTTTTCCTCGCGTAGCCTCTGTCTCCTGTACAGAGACGCACATCCTAGACCTTGTCGTCCATTAACTCCTAGCAGTTTTGTCCAAATCCCCAAAATCAGGAGGGCCCCTTTGTGTGGAAGTGAGAGGAGGAGGAGGAGGAGGGCCAGGGGAGCGCTCACACATGCATCAAAACGCAGTTTTGTCCTCTTCCCTGTCGAAGCAAATGGATGAAAACCGGGCAGGCTGGAGCAGCCCGTCCAAGTTTTGGAGCATCGGCACAGAAAGCTGAGCCAAGAAAGAACACATGGTGGTTGTGTGTTGCAGTGACACTTCAAGAAAAATCGCTTTGAGTCGTGAGCCTGATCACTTAACTGCAGCGGGCACCCTCCCAGATTTCCTGAGTCAAATGTAAATTGCCTGAGGAAACGTCCCCCTCCTGCCCCTCACCCCGGCACCGTTCCCCCATCGCACACACACTCCCTCTGACTGCACACCCTATGTCTCAAAGCTATTTTACTGTGTTTACAAATTATGAAAATTCTGGTCAGTTAATTATGAAAATATTGGTAAGTCTGGAAGGCTGGCTCCTGGATGGAGCCGAAGCAGAAAGCAGGCTGGAAAGCCCTTGAAAAATGAGCCGCTTTCTCTCTGCTCTTATTGCCAATGGATTTTGTTGTTCCAGGGTACGACTCTGCGAGTCTGCAAAAGCCTCTTTACAAGCTGCAGCTCCGGAGGCCGGGCCGGCAGCGTGCTTTACTCTGCTAGGAGTTAGCAGGAGGGAGACGGACAAACAGAAGGGTGGCAGGAAGGGTGAAGCCTGCGTTCTGTTAGCCCAGCGTGAAACTCGGTGCAGGGGCCGAGAGCCCAATCTGTAGCTGTGGAATTCCGTGGAAGTACCTCAATTCACACTGGTTTAGTCACTGGTCCCGAATTAACTTCAGGCTCCTCTAAAACTGGAGCATTGGTACGAAGTGCAGAGGGCTGCCTCTGATCCCACCATGAGGGGTTTTGCTCTGGTCCGGTTCTGAAGTGAGCATCGCGGGAGTCAAGTCCGGTTTTGCCTGTGTGGTTACTGCAGATTTTGTGTTAGGTTGAGGGGAAGAAGGGCAGGTCCCGCAGAGTTGACTGCTGAAGCCAATGCAGTTATTTCAGCAGAAAAATTGACTTATTGCTGCAAACTAATTTTCTCTATTTGCCTGGTATAAGTGGGAGGAAAAGATATTTTCACTCTCAGCCTGTCTTCAACACAACAGATTTTTTTCATCAGCTGAGTAGCCAGCCATTGATTTCAAAAGGATTACACCAGGGCACAAAGCTTAGAGAAAAGATATTTTTTCTGCTTTCTCTCTTTCCTTATCTTCTCTAAAGAAAACAAGGTCTTTTTTTTTTTCAATATTAAAAGAGAGGAGAGAATCTGTGTAAATTTTTAATACCATTTCTTTACATATACTGGCAAATAAAAGAGTATAATATATGTAAAGTACAGCGTAGTCACAGTATGGCAAATCTGATCCATTTTCATTGCATTTGAATTATGTGTTATGATGATACATTCGAATATAATGTCTAGTGTCACGTATCCTGAACAGTATGAAAATTGATCAATTTTCTGATATGTAACACATGGTTTAGACATTGTTGAATATGTTAGAAATACACATGCTGTGTTCTTTGCTAAGAAAAGAGAGAATTTGACTACAAATTTAGAATGTACGTTACATTTTGCTGGAACGACAGGTATTTTAGTTGATTTTATCACTTACTTTACTAAGATTATCTTTACGTGTTAAATGAATACCAGTTCATTAATACTGTTTGGATTTAGCAACAACAAACATGTATTTCAGAGCTTCTGACAATCAGTATTATTCCTTAGGGAAGGCGAGGTTGGTGCTTGTGCCCACTGAAATCCCACAGAAGGCAGCTCACTGCTGTTGGTGCTCTGTGAAAATCAGTACAGTTATTGTGCTTGCAGTGCCGGCTGCAATAGCAGGTTAATGTTCAGGAAAAAAAATCAGAATTTAGGATCAAGTGATGCAAATACAGCTATATTTACATTTTGAAATAAAATTCTTTCTCATCAAGTAATACAAAGGTCCATTCAAAGAGACAATTTTCCTATTAGAAGATATTTTAAGGTCTAGAGGGTTTCACAGAGAACTAAATTACCTATCAAAAAGAATAATCATCTTGTACGAGCAGAACAGCTGACATTAACCTTTTCTAGGGAGAAAAAAATTAAAGATTAAGAAGTCATCTGGCTACAGTGGTTTGTTTTTCATGGAAGTGCATTTGGATCTAGGGCTACGGTTTAGGAGACAACTTCCTTCTCTAACTTAGCAGTGACTTCTTGTGCTGAAAGGTGACGCTTGGGAGCAAATCCCTGTAATTCCAAGAAAAGCAGAGTATACACCACCCTAGAAGTCATTGTCAGCAGGTGATGTAGGAACTTTTTCAAGGCAGTACATACTGCAGTGAATGAAAACATTTCATTTAGGTTGCTTTAGAAACATTTTGTTTAGGGTTTTGCTTTCTTGTACTGTAGTTTGATTACTTTTCTTTTTTAAAATGAAAACCTATTTTGGACTTTTAGAGATATGTCAAACTGAAATTTTCAATAATTTCTTCCTTTTCACAATGAGAAATTCATTTAGCTGATGTTTCCCATGAACACTTTCCACCAATGTTAGGCTGAAAGTTACTGAACAAGTTAGTCTTAAATAACTGTGACACCATGAGCCACCTATGAACATTTCTGCCAAAGACTCATGGATCACGTTATGATAACTAAAATGTTAAACCACCAACGATCTTTAAGCCTGATAGAGTTAAAAGCAGACTTCTGGCCGCCTTTGGATCTTGTCAACAGCTCTGGAAAGCTCTTTCCATCAGTATTTTATAGACAGCGTAAGTGGTGTCTTCCTGCAAATATTCCCTTCTCATAATTTGTGAGGCTTGCTGGGTTGTGTGTATACTATTTGCTGGCAGAATTGGTTGTTAGTGGTTGCTTTTTTTGGGGGGTAATATATGTTTTTGCTGTGTTTTTGTAAAAGTGTCCAGCTATTTTGTGGGTTATTATTGTTATTATAAATTATTACACTTGGGCGCATAATGTTCATTCCATTCCATGCACAGTTATCAATTTGCAATTTGTGTGGGATTAAGGGGAATTCTGCCTGCAAAATCAGTTTAGCAGTGAATAAATCGACCTGGTGCTGTAATTGATGGCCAAACACTACAGGCTCCTGAAACCGAACTGCAGCGGAGAACACCTCTTGTGAAAGTCCTATTTGGATACAGTGTCAAAAATACCAGCTTGGCCCCATTATTCTAAAGCTAAATCGATCCATATGATTGGAGTATTGCCCAGATATTTTTTTTTTCAAACAATCATTTTGAAATTACCGTTATCAATACACTAATGCATGTTGAAGGCTTGTTGGGTCTGACATAGGAAGTGATGTAATAAGGGAACCCTTAATACTCGCGGCCCTCAAACAGGAAACATTTTCCTCGAGGAATAGTATACTTGAAAACTGCAGATTACAATTTAATATTAACCAGATTTCTACATTAAACATGATTTCCGAGAACAATTTGATTTTTCTTTTTTTCCCTTTTTTTTCCCTGCTTCTTCTCAAAATGATCAAAACTGCATCCAACCACAAGCGGCTCCTGGAATGAGCCCATGGCTGCCTGCAATTTAAATGTCAGCCTCGGCAATTGCAACCTTACATTGGATCTCTCTCCCAGCCCTTGCCACTCACTACTTCCCTGTCAATCTCAATCTGCCTCGGATGCCCACACGTGTCAGTAAGCCTCATTTTGTCCGCCTTGCCTGGTTAGGTACATTTTGCTTCAGGGATGTATGAAGGTGTCCCCCAGGGGTTTGGTGCTCTTGCCAGTTAATACATAGCCCGCAGCAGCTGATGGAGTAACGATAACACAGCAGCAATGAAATCCAGTTGTATTTTTGGAGACAAATGACAAATTGCATAATCTCCAGTGCAGTGTGAGGGACAGAACGAGGAGAATTAACAACTGCACAATTATTTCATTTTCCGGACTAACTGGCTACTTGATTCTTCAACTGACCACTACTATTTGTATGTATTTGTTCATGGTCTAGGAGTCCAGTTCATGAGCAGTCACGATGCCAGGCTGTTAACAAACACAGCAAACAACAAAAAGTTGTCCCAAAGAGCTTCCAACGTGACTGCCACCCTGCACAACCCCCAGTACCAACAAATGTGACTAACATCACCTTTCCTGCAGTGTTTGGGTGTCTGCGTGCTCCCACGGGGAGATGTCCTTGCTGCTCCCTGCAAAGGTCACTACCAGGAAGCCCTTCAGGCCGAGCCAAACACAACTCATTTCACCGTCTCCTTCAAAAGTCAAGTCAGACCACACCACTGGTAGCAAGACATGTTTACCAGATCTGCAAAAATGATGGGTCTAAATATAGCACCTGTCAAAATGGTCCTTAAAGAGGGGAAGGAAAAGGGATGGTGTGGCTGGGAAGAAAGGTAATGCAGAAGGTCCCTGGCATAAACCTTCTGGCCTAATGCATCTTTTCTCTGGAATTGTCTAATTGCTGTCCAGAGGCCTGCTTCTACAAAACAGAACCCTTCAAAGAGCCAAAGATTTCAAAACTAAGGAAATTTCTGCAATACAGCCAGCTTCTGCATGTAAAGGTCATTTACAGAAGCAAAGAACAACGAGAAGGTGGCTGCTGCAGGCTCATGGTTTGATTGGTAGCACCAGTTCTGCTGGATAACTGCTTCTTAACACTCACCTACTGAAAAAAAAAAACCACTTTTTTCCAGAAAGGTCTTCAAAGGTCAGAAATCTCACGGTGGCATTCTGCACTTTGCGCCTGTGACCTGCTGCTCTAGAGGCTGGGGTACGTGATGGTGGACTGGGAAAGGAGAGGCACGCTTTTCTCAATGTGGACAAGAAAGGTCAATCTCAAAGGTGAACTCCCACGCTTTACATTAGGAGTGCTTGAAAGGAGTTCAGCAAAAGATATATAGCACAGAGCATTCCCTGGGCTGCTAAGGATAGAGAGGATCTGCTAGAAATTGTCTCCCCTATGCTTTTAAATGCAAGTGCTTTGTTCCTTGCCTGGTTTGAAATGGTCTTCTCTGTTCTCACATGGAAGAATCAAGAATATTGTTTGCCAGCCAGAACTGAAATGTAAACCAGGATCCCCAAAGAGCAGTATGACAATGTAACACTAATCCAGCCCGTTTCTGCTGATATGATGCACGTGGAGAAGGAGGTTAACCACATCAGTGCCTCCTGCGGTGGGCAATCACTGTAATGTGAATTGTGACCTTCACACAATTGCTCATTGGAAACATTCACATGGAGACCAAATCTCTCCCAGGTTGCATGATAGCACAGGCTTTGCTTTTTTGGGCTGTCATTCCCCATTTGGCACACAGTACAAAGCCATCCAGGGGCTCTGAAAGCCATGAAGCACAAGCTCGGACTACCCGTGTGCTGCCAGCAGAATTGACAAGCATGCAAGAAAAAGGCTCCTTGGGCTGCCAAGTCGTGTAGCTTTTGAATGAACTGGCCTCCCCATGAAAGCTCTCTGCTTTCTTGATCAGCAAACCGCTGATCTGCCATGAAATTCTCCCACCTACATTGGTCTTCAGAGAAGGAGCCCACATGGAGGCTCTGGCCCAGAACAACTGTTATTCTGTACCAAATCCGTTCTGTAGCTCTTCTGTAGGGCATGATACTGTAGGCACAGACAGCTGGTAGAGGGCAGTGAGAAACCAGAGATGAAAAGATTCATTGGAAAAGAGAGCCCACATACAGGTGGTATTTGGTACCACAGAAAGGTAGTGGCCACTCATTGCTGGCTTCTGGCCACAAAACTTTGTTAAGGACCTTTGAGGCAAGTGACTCCATCCCAACTGATGCCAGTGCAGTTGTCAGTTCCAACAGAACTGTGCAGAAATATAGGAATAAACGAAAAAAGAAAGAAAAGGGCCACTTTGAATGTTATATTTTAAATCCCAGCCCTAGCCATCAGGAAAGTATGCTGGGTTTGAGACAGTATGGTCCGAGCATCAGCTGAGATTCACCTATGGTTTAGGGTTTACCAATGACAGGATAAATTTTCTTCAGCCAATTACAATTCAACATTTATTTTGAAATTCTGGTCAAAATATGTATTCTAATCCCAAATGATACATGGGAGTGTTCCCTGCCCTCCCCTTTCCAATTTAGTCCCCAAATCTGAAGGCTGAGTGGATGCTTTGATCCATCTATCCACAAATTTGATGCTGTCTTGTAGATGCAAGAATGAAACCTGAAATTCATAGAAAGAAATGAGCATTTTCATGGCTCCAAGGGACCTGCTGAGAATACCTCCCATATTTTGGGACGGACAACAGACTCCCAAGAGAGCTTGAAAAAGTGGCTGGCACCCTTGGTTTTCTTCTCTAAACTGGATGCAATTTCATAATCCCAGTCTGTCCTGTTCTAGTTTTAGGTTTGTGGCTTTGGATAACCACCTATATGTGCCTATTTTCCTTCATTAGGTGTCAGGTAACAAGATGTTCTGAAACAGTGTGTACCAGCATGGGAACAGCAGGGTTAGAAAGCAGTGCCAAAAAGCTGGGACGAATTTCTTTATCCTTACTCTTGCTCTGGTGACAAAATATTTGTTAAATTCAGCTAATTAGAGAAGGTCGATAGAACAAGTACGTAAGTGTTGCAGTCTGGCTCAGAGGATACCGTGCATGTGTACTTTCTAGATTCAAAAGAGCTTGGGGAGTTTCTGTGCGTATGATATGAGTCTCTCTTTATAGCAAGCATTTCTTGAACAAACATAAACCTCATGAGGGAAGTGCTTTTTTTATTTTTCCTGTCCCCAGAACCTCAAGATAAAATTAAAAATGCCAGGACATAAAATATCACGTTTGGCTCTATTTTACCTAGTTACCAACAAAAATACTGGTATCAGTTCCTCAGCTGGCATGAATCAGCACCATTTCAACAACATCCTTCGAACTGTGCCAATCCACCAAATGACAATCTGGTTCCATATATATTTTTAGTCAAAATACTCCGTGACGTGTGTTACCGTCTTTCTGGAACCATTTACAGTTTCTGCAGTATCATTTACTACCATTTTCTCTCGATGTGTTTCCAAGAGAGCTGTAAATGTACACTTTCGCTACAGGCACTGAGCATAAAATAGGAAACAAAGAAGGAAGGTCAAACCGATAGATGAGTCACTATGCAGCAAAAAAATCCAATCTCTGGGCAATTCCAGAGCTTTCAACATTGGTTGTATTTGGCAATGCAGAGCGTAGGTATCCTAACTTATTGTGGAGCAAGAAATTACCACACATCAACACACGCCGAGTGACAATCCGCAGATGGATTTGCTAACATGTGCCTTGCTCCTTTGTGGTGTCTTGTTCATGTGTTTCGCTCCTTGGAGTCATTAAGATGGGTGCAAAAGACAGATAGGGAACCGGGGATTTCCTACTGCTGTGCTACAATACCTCTGCCAAAGTCCATGGATAAGATTAATTAATATAATATACGGAAACAATAAAATCATCTCCCTCATGACATTTTCTATTTTCTTGCGCTGCATCCTGTCATCTTCCTGATTTCAAGATGACTCTCAAAATGCTGCTGAATGAGAGCAGCACAATTTTGTAATCACTCTGCACTTACTTTCTGTTGAATAAAACGACTGTGCAAGGGGAGGAGTAACAGAGAACCAGCCTCATGGACTTTTTTCAAGGTAACTTAGTCTGTGGTTGCTTAAATATGGATTTTAGTACACCTTTGTGAGCATATAGTTTTTCACTGGATAACATGATCACAAAAGCCCAAACAATCAGGCTTATGGTTGTAATTATCAGAAACACATTTATGTAATGCAATAGAGAAAAGTTTAATCTTACGGTCTTAGATCTATGTATGACTCTAAATTCATCAAGAAAACACACTATGAGAGGGGAAAAAAGATATTCCCTCCTCCCTCTTTAAAATCCCTGAAGGAAAAAGAAAGCAAATTTCTGAGGGAAACCTCAGCCCTAACACAATCTCCAAGTGACGGGAAATCCACGTCTACAAAACCTGTAGAGTCAGAGGGACTTGCAGTTGTATGTTGTGTTCTGATTAGCTCATGTACTCAGAGGAAAAGCACAGTTTCTCAATACCAAACTTCATTACGATGAACATAATTAGCTTATTTTCAGCAGATTAGTTGGTTATCACCATTGGAAAGTGCTGAAATACTGATACCCCCAACACTCCTGTCCAGAATGGAGCTGCTAAATCTAATTTCTCAGTCTGGGATTGCTCATTTTGCAAGTGGTGCCAGCAGGAATTATCCAGGCATATTTTATTTATTTATTTTTATTATTTTTTTAATCTTTCCTAGGTATATCATGCTACTTTCTGGTCATGACCGGAGATCCCATAAATTGTCATTGCTTGCAGGGGAAGAAAAAAGAGAAAGACAGACAAAAAAGCCTTCCTAATTCTAGCAGCACTCTAGTGTCAGTGACCCAACCCTATCCCAACTGGTGACTAATGAAAGATGTGATCGCCAACAGCTGGATGGCTCTGGGCTGGGTCCTCCTGCCAGGTGTCTGAAACTAGAGTCTGCAGGAAATTAAATGGGCCAAGGTGGGCAAGGAGGGTGGTGCTAGGAGTCAGGCTCTGAGCAGCCCTGCCCCAGGTTTGATTTTGGGTGGTAAAGGGGCAAGTTTCCCCCTAGAGCTCCACAGTCTGTACCACGGACAGAAGGTAAGAGTCTCTGTGTGCTGTTCTGTTTCCCCGTCAAGACTTTGCCTCGTTGATAAGGACCGGTGGCCTGTTAGGAGATGCTGACACAGAAAAGGTGTTTCAGCGTTGATGTGGGTTGGCTTGTGCCCATGGATGAGGCAGTTGCTTTGTGATGGGATTCTGGCTACTCCCTCCAGGTGGCTTAGAGCCCTTGGACAAAGTCATCTCAATCTGACCAAAACCAACCCCTTGGCCATTTCAGGGTAACCTGTTTGGTGTGCATGTTCGTATTGCTTTTGAGGTGGCTTTATCTCGGGAGCTGTTAAAGCTTCCCAGGTGAGGATCCCCCCATCTGGATTGAACAGGCAGTATTGTAGATGTTGGGGGGTGGGAAAGTGACTTTATGCAAGAAAAGCTTAAGTTTCCCTAGCAGACTTTCAGGATCCAGGGGGGCAAAGAGAGATTTACTGATACCTGCAGTAAATGATTTCTGAACCTGACTGCTTGGTAAAATGTTTTGAGGACATGGAGGGGAAAACTGCTGCCTCAGTACGAACATTATTTTCGTTAGAGCCAGCTGGTGGTTGTTATTAACTGAAAGGTCAGGTGATGTCATCTTGAATAGCAATGTAACACTGTGACAAAAAGTTATATGCTGTGTGGCACCTACTCTTTCCCATTATGGCCAGGTGTAACAATTATGTTCTTTTGTTCCTTTGCTCTCCTTCTTTCCAAAGGTATCTGCATCTATGCCTGGTCTGGAAAAAGTCTCTTTTTGTTCAAAACAGTCTTGGATGGCAAAGGATAATTCTGTCATTGCTTGTTGCAGAAGGGGAGTGTTACTCTTGGGGAACTCAGGGTTATTCACACTACGGAGGAAACATGAATTTTAAGAGTCTTCCCTGGGGGCTCACCCCCAGGCGGTGCTGCAAATTGTACATGAAGTGGTACTTTGGCACTGTTCTGAAAAGGTTGCCTGGGCCATCTTGCATCAATGACTAGGTTTTTTTTATGGTTTTATTGCATTTTCTCATTGTGCAGAGTGTAACTGCTGTTGCTTGCAAAAGCAGATGGGTGACAGATTGGTCTAGGTGACCTTACCAAAAGGCACAGTTTATCCTTCCAAAGTTTCATATAGTTTGCTAAAACATTACTCTTAACTACCTATGACAAAGCCAAAACTCTTGCATGCTTACAGCTGTTTCCCTCCTGGCTTCATACAGTAAAACCCACCTACTATGTAGCTCAGCAAATGCTCATTTTCTGAGATGGTCTCTAACAGGCCATTCACTGATGGAGAGTTGTTAATATAATGAATTTCAGAGGTGCAGATTACAACTTGTTCTTGCTTCTTTTGTTTGCTTAGGCTATTTTTCCACTGTTTCTCTATCGATAACATGAATCATCTGGTATTCTATAGCATATTCTACCATTTGCCAACACATGAGGGAAGAAATAATTTCTTCTGGAAGTAGAATAACCAAAATTATTCTTATTGTTTTATTGGCAAATAAAAATATAATTTATTAGCCAGTCAAGAGCAATAACCCTTAAGTGTACCACTTCAGAATAACCCATTAAGATTTTTTTAATACTAATTTTGTCTGAATTTACGTTAGTTAATTTAAAAAAAAAAAAAAAACAAACTGGACCTGGCTTTTCAAAAGTATTTAGGTGCCTAACCTGAAGTTATTTCAATAGAAATTAGGCAGCTCAATCCCTCTGAGGCTCTGGGCCTCAGCCCAAATTCTCTGCCGCTGTAAGCGTGTGCAGCTGCGTTGCTCTTGGTGAAGTTTGATCCATTTACTTGAGCATATGGTCAGGGCCGTGGATGGAGCTGGTGATTCCATTTATAGATACTTTTTTGAAGGATTTTGGGCTCTAATGTATCCAGGTTTGTACAAGACTGCGGAATTCCCTCTGTAAGGAAGCGTGTTTGTGTGGCGAGTGGATGATGAGGAGTCGAGAGAGAGGGCAAAGGGTTTAGTGAAGTGAATTGTTTGTTCATGTGGTCTAGTCAAAGCTCTGGTAGTAGCTGACAGCTGTGCAAGGGCCATTAATAAGGAATCTCCAATGCATTTGATTCTCTAGTTAAAATATTCTTGTGTGTGTGTGTAACGTGGACCAGTTAGCAGTCCACACACAGTTCAGTGGAATTATCTCTGTGTATACCTGCTGCAAATAAAACTCTTAATTTCTAACTAAACAGGCTGCCATCACCCTTTGTCCTCGTTTTTAAGGCTTGTCGTACCAATAAAATGGACTGTGAGAATATGTTGGGCGAGAACCAACCCTGGTCTAAGAGTTTGAGCCTCGGGAAAACAGCCATTCGTGTGTCAAGGGTTAAAGAGAAGAGTGCTGTGGGCAAGCTGGGACTGTGTTGGCAATACATCATGACGCATTGCAGGAGCTGCAAGAGCTGAGAAATCCTGAAAAAAATAAAAAATGGGGGGGAAGTTCAGCCTTTAAAGGAGTGACCTAAGTGTGAGCCCAAATAGGTGCCATATTTCAAATGAGATGTCCCATTGTGATAGATCTCAGGGCTTAATGCAAAAGATTTTCCAATTTCTGGTCTCTTAGTATAAATCCAGGGAGTTACGTGGAGAGGCAATGGCTCTGAGTCTTCACAAGTGGTGACTAAGCAAGCCTTCCTTTCCAGAAAGGGAGGAGTGGGACAGTCAGATGCTTTTCATCCCTATTAACTTCCAACCCCTGCATCAGCCTGATCAAACCCAGGGGAACCTGAGCAAATATTTAAGCTTCTGTTTCATTTGCTGAATAAGGCCAATGGGCTGCACTGGGACCTGGGAGGACCATGGACTGCAGCTTTGCTCAGGAAAAAGCTTGTGGGGCAGAACACGAGTAGGAATATGGCCCTTGGATGCAGAGTGAGTCAGGAGATGCAAGCCATGCTGCAGAGAAGATGCAAGGACTCATCTATCCAGCCACTGGCATTATTCCTGTTGCTCCCATTTAACTCTTTCTCTCAGGTTGGTGCTGGCCAGTTCATTTGTTTGAATTCAAGGATCCTGGAAATGGTTGCTTTCTGTTTCAGCTGAGGGGCGTACAGTAATTGAACATGGGCCAGCAGGGATTTCTTTTTGCTTTCTGTCTCTCTTGGTTACCCTAAAAGTAAGAAAACAGAGAAAATAGTAAAGCAAACAAGAAGAAATTATCTGCTGGGGTGGAGTTCTTCCTTTTTCCATCACAGAAATTTTTTAGCAAAACACCCCGAAAATGTTTGACATCCGTTTGTGGAATCTCTATAATTAGCGTTAATAAAAGGACATGTCAAGTACACCTACCTTGCAAACCACAGATGCCTTTTTTTTAATTCCCTCCCTCAATGGCTTTAACTTGTTCTGATTGGCGTCTGCAGAGAAATTATAATTAGCCTGTGATATGCATTTGGTGTGCATAATGCCTGGGTTTTTCTATAGGTATGCATATATTCCCACACAACTCCTAGGAGGATTCCTTTACCTAAACAGCTCAAGGTATCCGGGATAGCAGAAACATTAAAATAAAAATATCACTGTGAATTGAGTTGGTGGTCTCCAGCATGTTCCCAGTGGTTGCTTGCCCACATCAGCAAAACACTGTCTGCTGCAACTGATGCTAATTACCACCCCTGTTGGCAACCTCAGCAGAACAACCCAGAGCTGAATGGACTACAGAGACCGTTGGCATTGAAAGTGCTCCCAGCAGGTCTGCAGAGTGGGCAGCATGGAGGGAGCTCTAGCTGCCCGGTGGAATGTTGTCTCCTCCCAGTTTTGGAGATAACCTGTCTCTTATGAGGATCAAGTCCCATTCATGGTTGCACCAATTTACTTTTTTTTTTCCCCTCTTCCTATTTTTGTCCGTACAATTCTCCAAATCTCTCCGGAAACAGATCATTGGTCAGAAGTTTTCTTGTGTTATCTTTGTGGAAGAGGTTTGGCTAGGTCTGTGCTGGTGGTTGTTCTTTTTAAATTGAAAGTTCAGTGAGAAATAGGGGGGAAAGAATCTGCAATTCTTTTTTTTAATCCCTTTGTGGCTGAGCCTGAAGACTTTACTTTCCTGGAAACTGATGGGTGTGACTTGCCATTATTTTCTGTCTTATGATCTCAAGAAGATTAAAAGGACAGCCTGCATTCCACTAGCTTTGCTTAAGCCTCAGGTGTTTAGCCTGTCTTCTGTAAATACACCTTCCTTCTCCAGCTGGAGGAGGAGGGGTGGGGGGAAAGCGCACATGTGTGTGCAAACCTGTGTCCTTGGTGAGCCTCTGGTGTCAGCTCAGCTGTCTCCAGCCAGATGGAGTGGGAAATTGGACGTGTGATTTGCTGTGGAGTTGGCTGGCTGGAATGATACCATAGATTGTTGTGTGTGTAATGAGAGTGTAATAACTCTGACGCTGCACCTCCCATCCCAAACCGTGCTGCAGACTTCTTGCAGCGTTGGATGTTGTTGTTCATGTGTATGAAACGCTTCACCCGCAGTTGAAACATGGCCAGGGTGGAGGCAGATAGGTGACAGCCACCATGGCTGGGTGGCATGCAGGGTGCTGCGGGTCACTGCAAAGAGGGAGCCTTGCCTGTGTGAAGCTGGGAAGGGTTTACGTATGATCTAGTGCCTTAAGGTCATTGGAAAAAGGATGGGGAATATTTAAAAAAAAAAAAGAGGTTTGGGATCTGTCAACCCTTCTTCAGGTTGATTTAGTGGTCAGGTTGTATTATTGTTTAGCAATAGGTGCAAAGTTCCTGGGTGGTGGGAATCTATGCACAGCAAGTGAGCTGTGTTGCTCAACCAGATTAGATCTTTCATGGGGGATTATTTTTTCTCATCTCAGATGAGAAGATCCGTCATGCTATGGGATATTTATGATGTTCAAATTAAACAGGTGTTATGTACTTAATCTCAATCCCATTAAAACTGAAGAGCTTTTTTCAGCGATATCCATGTGTGTTGCAACAGCTCCTCAGATTCAAAGGGTAAGGTGTGTATTGACTTTCCCATCAAAATGTCATGTCTGAAGTGGTTCATAAAAGCTTTATATTCACAGAGGGCCTAAAAGAAACATGATAAGAGGAAGAGCTACTGTCAAAAGCAACTCAGAGCAGTCCTCCTGCAGTAAATGAAGAAGATAACTACAGTGAGAGAAAAGGAAATGTAAATAAATAGATTTAAATTGGTAGTAATTTTTTTTTATTTAATGTTTCAGTCTATGGGGACTTCACAGGATTCTTGAGTTGCATTTTCCCCAGCACCATTTTCCTTTTGTGTCAACACAGAAAGCTGCTGTACCAAGCTTTTGTATGGGAAAAAAACCCCAACATTATTATAACATAAGCCTCACCTCAAAAACGGGCTTTTCCTTCTTTAGTGATTTGTGGGGGAGAGGATGGCAAAGCAACACAGGGACAAATCCACCCTTTTTGGGTGTGCAGGCATGGGCAGGACATGTTCCCCCTGCTGCAACACTGCTTGCTCAGAACAGCGACCTGGAATTCTCACCACTTCCGAACCCAGGGATTCCTCCAGACTTTTTTTGAAACCTGACAAGCAACTGCCTCGGTACCCAGAGCACAGGTTTGCAACCCCGATGTGTGATAAATTAGACCTTTCACTCGAAGTTTTTCCTGGCAGGAGTACTAGAACAACCCTCTGAATAGCTACTACTGCTGAATTTTAAAATCTCTCTGGCTTTTTGTGCAGCCAAAACTTGAAATTACAGTCAACTGGAGTTTGGCAAAGTGTGATGTTCTGTAACCTTATCTTTTTATAACAATCATGTTTATTAGTATTATACAGTGCATTATAGGGCCCCTATATAGAGCCAAGGTGCTGTGTCTGTTGCAGCAGGATGGATAGTTTAGGTAATCATAACAGAGGTCTGTAAAATCAACCCGAGCCGTGTGGTCCAGGGGCTGGAGAGCCCTGCGGTTCTGGAGAGCAGTGCTGCTCTCCCCAGAGCGGCTGTGAGCAGGTTCAGCCTCTGTCCCCTCTCTTGGTCACTGTCTGTAAGAGAATCATGCTCATTAAAGGGCCTCAAAGGGGAGCCCAGATTGTTTTCTTTAATAAAAAAAATGAGTAAACCACCAAAGTTTAACCTCTTGGATCATCTTGACCCCATGCTTTTTCCCACTCAACTCCAGTTTGGTTTGGTGGCTGGATTTGGCCTGGTGCATAGAATAAAAACTTAAACACATATGTGCTTTAAACTGAGCGCTGCACATTGTTTTCCCCTTGTTCTACCGGTGGACACTGAGTTCAAGCCTCTAAGTTTCCACCAAAATGTCTAATAAAACTCAAATTATCTAAAGGTGCTTGCAATGATTTAAGGGTTAATAGCCCTGTTATCCTGTTCCATGAGTAAAGCAGGGATGAGACTTTGCATCCTGGCAGTAGAAGCTAGCAAAATCATGTCCTTGACCCTCACTCAAGTCTGTGTAAAGGTCTATTCCCCGACCAGTTGACAGAAGACCTGCAAAGCTAAGAAAACAGGGGCTCTTTCTCTAGGATCTTGGCACCTCCACCTGAAAGACCTGCAAGCACCTTTCATCTGTTAGTTGAGGGTACTTTGTAGTTGCTCTGTAGGAGGAAGGAGATAATCCTGTTGACCATGAGCCTGAAGTCTGCTGATAGGTCTGTAGGAAACCATCTGCAGAGGTTCTTGTGTTAGGGAGAGAGGTCGTTCCTCTTTGAGTTTATAACAGTCGGGCTTAGGAAGCAAGCTTGGGTAGCTGCTGAAGAGGGCTGCTGTCTTTCTGTTAGCGTTGTAGCAGAGTATCCAAGCTTGGTGCCTGTTTTTCTTGACATGAAAACTATTTTCACTTCTGGGTTTGGACATGACAAACCTTCATTTTTCTGACCTTCGCCTCTCTTTCTTCCAGCTAGATTTGCATCAAGCCACCAGTTTTAACGGAAGCCTTTCGAAATCCAGGTGTCAGCTTAAATAATGGGACTCAGTGAATTACTGTCTTTCTTACTGCTATTGTCAAATTTTCTTCCCTCTTAAGAGCACAAGGGCATATATCTTCGTGAAGCAGCCCTCAGGTTTTGTGAAGACTCTTGCATTGAAAGCACATCAAGGTGTTAGCATCTTCTGAGCTGCTGAAGGCAAGAAAAAGCTGATACTTTGACTCACCAAGTGAGTTACTTCAGTTTCTTCTTCTTAGAAACTGATACGTCATCACTTCAATGATAATATTTATGAGGGTTTTTTCCTTATTTTTCAAGCATAGAAAAAAAAATGTCATGCCATGTTTTAGGAACAAAATGAGTATTTTACACACATACCAATAGCTCTCTGGAAAGCACTTAAATTTACAAGCTGTTCGTAAATTTACTGACAGTTGGCAACACTGCATCCAACACACAGGAACCCTTTTGGAAAATAGATCTATTGTAAATAATATATATTGCTGCTTAATCTGAGCGTGCTTTAGCTCAAAGTAGTTTGAACAAATGTGTTACCTAATATATATTTTTTAAAAAGCTATTTGACCTGGAAAGATGATTTCAGTATCTGAAAAGCTATATTTAATAAAACCCAATATTAGCCCCTTCCTCTGAACGTTCTTCAACAGAACTCTTTTGAGGATACCTTTTTCTGGCATTAGAGCAGTCTGAATATTTTTATCTCTTCTGCTGTGGTAACATGTAACTCAAACATATAATCTAGTGCTGGTATCCCATATAGATGGAGAATCTTGATTTTTTTTTTTTTTTTAAGGTCAGTGGTAGTTATTTGCATTTCAATCAGGAGCTGGTTTAGATAAACAAATTGGTGCGTCTGTGACTGCTTAGCTGTGTGCATTACTACATGCAGTTTGGATTTGAGGTAGCTTAGGTTTATTTATATGCTGAGGTGGCACTTCATCAAGATAGTAAAAATTTATTTCTATTATATCTGATAAAGAGTTGTAATACTTGAATTATAGTGAATCTGATGTAGAAAGCCCATTGCTGTTATCCTATATTCTGTATTTCTGTGACTGTAGTGGTATTTAAAGCTGAAAAACTAGTTTAAAAATCACCTGATATTAAGATTTTGTAGTGGAAAGAGCTGGCTGTGGGGAAGGGGGACAGGATCTTTCCCTGCAAGCTGCCTTTTCAATTCCATCCACCTAGCTGGTGGGGATCACAAGATGCTTCTCAAAGTGCAGCGAAGGTGTTTCTGTCATTGCTGCCTCAGTGCTCACTGTTTGTAATAATTCCTTGTCAGGTTCTAAATGAGCATGATTTTTTTTGTGATAGTCAGGCACATCCACATATCTGCTCTGCAAATACTATATTGTTCATTTTGAAGGGGGAGGGGGAGGCATTTTTATTCTCTTAAGCAAAACCTGGGCAGCACAATAAAGCAACACCACAAAACTTTTGCTAAATCATAGAGAAAACTACTTCAAAAACATTTAACTACTACAAACGTGTTTAATGTCATCGCTACCCAAATGCCGCACGCTCCCTTGGTACCAGTTCTGGTTTCTGTTTGACACCATCACTGCGGGGCAGCCCATGTACGGGGAACAAGCCCAGGGTTGCCAACCCAACCTGAGGGCTCTGCTGGGGTCAGCCCCAATGTGCTGGCTCCTCACGAATAGATGTGATGGGATCAACAGCCTATCGAGTTCAGAAACTTTGTGCAACGTATCCAGCGTTGTCCAGGGCTTGAAGTCGGTGGGAGACTTTCCATAGACTTCATCAGGAGTCGGATCCATCCAACAGTGAATGAAAAACAGAACCTAAGCCTCGTGGCTCCCAGGCGCTTGCCTGGCAAACAGAAATTGCTGCTCTAAGCAGGAGCGGAGGTGACCTAAGCACCCGCCGTATTACACGATGGACAAAGCACTCGAGCAGCTGGTTACCACCGCAGTTCTAATCCTGTTTCACTTTTGTGGTCAAAGACCGCGAGCTCTGAGGCCAGCTCAGCCTCCGCTCCCCGCTCCCACGCCGCTGCCTGCGCTCGTCTCGTTTGCTGTCTCGCCGGAGAAGCGCAGCCTCCCCATCCCTGGAGAGGAGCTGGGGGAGATGGAGGCTCTGCAAGCAAAATGCAGCCCCGTGCAGCAAAGGCTGTGCGTGGAAAGGGCTAGGAAACAATATATTGCTTTTGTCTAGCTGTAATGAAAATAAATGAGGGCTTCAATTTAAAGTAGTTACTAA
Organism: Leptosomus discolor; assembly: GCF_034619465.1. Classification (NCBI taxonomy): domain Eukaryota; kingdom Metazoa; phylum Chordata; class Aves; order Leptosomiformes; family Leptosomidae; genus Leptosomus; species Leptosomus discolor. The sequence goes on from NC_141405.1 coordinate 3,805,661, forward strand.
AAATTTGTTCTTTCCTCTGCCCTAATTCCAAAACTGACTTGCAGCTAATTAGACGGAGTCAAGCACACTCTTGCTGTGCTGTGCTAGTGTAAACAGCAGCCATCTGAGTTTCATTACAATAAGGAAATAAAATAAACACAGGGCCAGAAAACAGTAGTTGGGCATGGCTCATTACAGCACAATGCAGTTAAATATTTTTTTTTTGGTAGAAGCAGCAGGATTGGACAGGGTATGAAGGGGACTCTCTTCATGTTTCCGTCCTGGACTTTTCCTCCACAGTGCATCACAGGGAAAAGCAAAGCCCCTGCTGCTCAGCTCATGGCTTAAAAACATCCCTGAAGCCTGCAAATGGGGCTTCACTGCAAAGCTGCCTTTATCCCCCTGCCCCCAGGGTTCCTGGTGCTGGCCAGGCAGAAGCTCAGGGCAATGTGGCACTTGCCATGTGAGGGTGAGACCTCAGGTCTAGGAGCACATGACAAGACTGACACTGTGTCTGGCTGCTCTCTGGATCAGCCACTTTGGCCAAAGAGAAATTGCAGGGTTTTTTCTCCTCTTTTAATAATAATTTTCCATTCTGTGAAGGGGAACCCCCTACATGCTTCTCGTTTGAAATCTTCTGTGTACAGCAGCTGCCATCTTCTACATTTTGTTGCTCAGAGTCCCTAGTGCAACAGGCTAAGGAGACATTTCCAAAGCGGCATCTTCACTTGCTTCTGAAGGACCCAAGGGCCAAAATTTCTGAGCTTCTGGAGATTTCAAGCAGTGGTCCGAGCTCTCAACCCTCCTTTCCCATCTTCCTTCAGCTGGAGGGGAGGAGGAAGCTCCAAGAGGGAAGCCTCAGTACTTTTTTCCTCTGCTGGATCACTCCCACAAGCAGAGGGGCTGGGTGTCCTCTCTGCTTCTGTGTGCAAATTGATGGAGAACTGAACTGGAAAGCCATCGGCCAGAGAGCTAATTTTGCCCAAAGCATTATCCTCCCTTCCATGCATGATCTGTAAGATAATCTCATTCTCACTGGATTCTGAGTTGTGTTCCCAGAGTTCAGCCTGAGCTCATCTCTGCTCAAGCTGTATCGATCTGGATTAGCCCGTTGTTAAATACAGATTGGCAAGAGACTGCGAAGCCAGATTTTCCAAGGCAAAAGTACTGCTGCTGTGGGTGAATTAAGTCCTCTCCTTATCTGGTACCATGGCAGGATTTTCTGCTGGCGCTTTGCTCTCGCCTGCCTGTTTGCAGGTGCGCTGGCTCCCACGGGCTGCTGGTTATCGCTAGACACAGTTCTGTAACTCATTAGGAACCCTGCTTGCTGCCAAGGCTACAGAGCGGGAGAAACATTCTGCTTTAAGATACTTAGAGAGGAAGAAAAAGTGAAGAACTTCAGCATGGAGGGGAAAGACCTGCCATGCTAGATGCAGCCTCAGACGTAAGGATGAGCCAACAAGGAATTCATGCTGGTGTGGCTCGTGTCAGCTTAACAACAGGCAAAGGAGGGAGCAGTGCCTTTGAGCCGAAATCATGCAGGCTGAAAGGCAAGAGTTGTCCAACTCGTACCCGTGGACTCTTCCTGTACATGGACACACATAAACCACCAGTGTCTCCTTTTGTCCAGCATGTCAAATAAACGGACACAAGAAAAATGGTTCGACACATATTTTTCTCCTTCTTTTTCAGTCTGCTCCAATGGTATTAAATCTGCCTCCAGACTCTGATTTGTTATAACCCTTTTCAGAGGAAAGTTGTTCTTGATATTTTCAAAACTCTCAAAATTTTATTTTCCGTATTCTACTTTTTGAGTGAAGGTTTTTCCCTAGACTCTGTGTATACTGCAAGAAAACATTACTTGAACATTGAATATTAGAGTGAATTTACTCATGTTAAATGAGGTTAAATATTTTACTGGTTTGGGAATAAATTAGAATACATGATATTCCTTGAGCCATAAATTGAAATACCTGTTATTTTTTATTTGTCAGAAATACGAATTGAACCTTGTTTATAATGATTTGTGTGTTTTCTAGATGAATTTTAAAACAAAATTCAGCCTCTGATCCTCTAGAGTCCTTCCAGCTCCCCCTGACTCCAAAGGGCTCTGTGTCCCACAGGATTCAGATCTTAAGCTAACACTGTGCTTTTAAACAATTATTAATAAGAGAAAGGAGAATGTGGATGTCTGTGCAGTCAACGCAGGAAAAAAAGTAAAAACTTGGCTGAAAACCCCTAAAGGTCCAGAGACGTTGATACCAGCTTAAAAACCATTTTATAGCCTGAAATCTTATTTGCACCTTTGAATTAACTGGTTTATTCCATAGAAATAAAAATAAGCCTCTCTTAGAGCAATGGGGTAGCAATCAGTGAGGCTGAAAAGCAATTAAGTAAAAAGCATTTGAGAATGACAAATTGGAGACAAGCAAAACAAAAACTAAATGCAACATTGAAATATGTGTCCTGGAATCAGCATTAAAATTAATCTATGGAAGCAGTCACCAGTCCATAAAAGCAAAAATGTGGCTTTTTTTCTGCTGTGGAGGTTTATAAACGATGAGTGTGTTTTTAAACAAATGTCTGAGTATTATGATTCTGAACGTTGCCCTTCTTGTGTGAGCCGGCCCCAGTTTATGACTTTGGAGCCTTTTTTCAAAGAATGTCTTGCACATAATGAAAAAAAAAAGAATTAAAGAAAGAAAAGCAGCAAGATTTGGGAAGGCTGTGTGCTGGTGTTCATGAGAGTATTTTAAACCCAGTTTGTAAAATGGGGATAGATTAGAAAAGAAATTCATGGTGCCTCTATTTTCTCCCATCTAATTAGAGCTAGAATCTCTCCTCAGTGACAAGCTGACACATTGGATGCCTTAAGTTCACATTTTCAGTAGCAACAGGAGAAGAAAGGGATAAAAGGCCTTCAGGACAGATGGGAGAGAACCAGTACAAGTGCACCAGTACCCCCAGCCCTGCAGTGAGAGCGTCCTGTTCGAACTGGGCTCAAACTGTGCAGCAACGGAGTTCAGCAGAGCCCTGGCTCGCCAGTGTTCCCATGCTTTTCCTCTTCAACAAACTTCAGGAATTTCCCAGACTTTCTTGTCGCAGCATGATGGGATTCCCAGTTGATGGCTGGGAGACCTGGGCCGGACACTAGCCTGAAGCCCCGGGGGAAGAAGCACCAAGCTCTTCCTGGCTGTGGTTCCATCCAACACCACCGTGTGCCACCCACAGAGGGTTTAAAATTGCAAACCCCACCGGCATGAAAATTGCCCTTTCCACAGCAATTCACTTGCCACCGGCGGTGCCTTTGCTTCCCCGTGCAGCACCAGCGTGTGCCCCCGGCTGCAGCTGTTCACCCGGCACTCTGCAACCGGCGCTGGCACGAGGACCTGGCCCCGGCTCAGGGTGACGGGTGGAGGCGCCAGTTGGCAGCTGCCGTGCGCCAGGAAGGTGAGAGCCAAATCTCCCTCTGATTCTCCCCCCGCCAAAATCCCGAGTCACGCCATGGCTTGGACCTCGTGGTGGGGGCTCTCCAGATTGACACCGACCGAACTGGGGGGGGGGGACTGGCATAGGAGAAGCGGGTGCGAAGGTGCTGGCTGGGGTGGCAGGGAAGCATCTCCCAGCAATGCATCTCTCCAGTTTCAGCCTTGTCTTCCCAAAGCGAGGAGGAGATCACGCGAGTGCCCTCCAGCAGGGAATGGGCTGGAGAAGTCCTTCCTGGCAGGACAGGGCCATGAAAGAGTTAATGGCTGTTGTTGTGAGCTGCTGTTTTATTTTTCTGAGTGTTATATTAATAAGGAGCACCTTGAAACAACAGCTCCAATTTATCCTTGTGTCTTTCACCCCTTTCTCAAAAAAAAAAAAAAATTTAGAGCATTTTTACCACTGTTTACTTTTCCAGTTTCTTTAATTTGGGTAATTGCTTGGTCAATTCTCAAAAATATATTTTCTGTCTTAAAAAAACAGCAGAAAATGACGGATCACCTTCCTTTCCATCCCAGCTTTGGCATGCGGGTCCCAGATTGTGCATTCTCTCTGCGGCGCCACACCAGCCTCCTCTACTTAATTAATTTCCCTTCGTTTGTGCAGCCTTGCACTTAAAGAGACACTATCCCATTTTGATGGTTTCGCTTTGGCGAGATTTCAAAAGTGTCACTTCTTAAATCTTTCTTTTTTTAAAAAAAAAACCTTCCTGGTGTGCTGTATGGCGAAGGTTGGCATTTTTAAATTCCCACCACTCCCACTCTTTCTCCCCGCTTCCTTGTCTCCCTGTTCTCTCTAGCTCTCAACATCCAGATCAGGCTCTTTGGAAAGAGAAGGCTGTGTGGGACCTTGTTTCTTGGCTGTGCTTGTGAAAGGTCAGTGTGGTTTGGTCTAATCGTGCTTTCAAGTGCTTGAATGCCCAAGAGCTGTTTCTTCATGTGCAACTGGTCAAAGGCTGTTCTCCCTTTACATCAGCACAGTTATACCAGGCTCCTGCACTCAAGACCTGTGCCATCATCAACAATAGCAAAGGCTTTGATCCAAACACCCCAAAGCATAAGCATGTTTGACTCTTGGAGCAAGCCTCATGCTTGGATTGGCCAGGGCGTTCAGGTTTAAAACCCATTATTTTGGTTCTGTATGAAGGTAATGTCGTTCTAGCTCATATCTTTCATTTCAGGTTCAGGATTAAGATGTTTCCTCCCCTTTGTTCCCCTTCAATCCATGCAACTGAAAGGAAAGAAAGTGCCAGAAGGACTTGTTTTTAAATGAGTTTTATTTTAAAGCAGATTTATTGTATGTTTTCATTCATTGTCCCATTTTTCTTCTTCCAAAGCTCGTTGAGCACCCTGGGTCTCTGTCAATCCAAGGTAGGGCTGCTACTGTTAAGCAGCATTCCGCAAAGGCACATTTCCTACTTGCCAACAAGCTCAGCTCTAAATCGTTCTCCTCCTTTTGGTCTTCCCTCACTCGTGAACCTGGCGGTGCCTCCCAGCTCCTGCCCTGTCCTGACATGGGTGCACAGCTCTGCCCACCTTTGCTCTCCCTCCCTTCAGCAGTGCTGCGGGGTTTGGTGTGTTTAAAAGCTGAACAGGGAGCTGACTGTACTAAGATAGTAAATACCACCAGGAACTGAGAAGGTTGGCTGCAAGTTTTTCTGTGTGTCTTGCAAATCTTGGTAAAATGGACATTACAAACTGCTGCAAGTCACGTTTTGCACCTCATGTGAAGCTTTGAGTAAAAGCTCCCACCAACTTTGATGGAGTCTAGATTCATCCAGTAGTCGGCTTGTTTTGCTGCAACTGGGAGAAAAGCTGCCAAAGTATATCAGGTTTTGCTGCTCCCGTGCTTTTCTGCCTGGAGGCACTGGACAGCCTGATCTCGCAAGAGGTATAGAGCTGAGTTTTCAAACCGCTGAGGTTTTTACTATTTGGATAAGCATCAAACTTATCTGAAGTGAACTGAAAACCCCTGTGGCTTGAGGAGGGCTCTTTAAGAACAAGGTGATATTTCTTTTTTCAGGCTCAGCTCTCTCTGCTGAGACCAAAAATGTTTTCTACTCTCCATGCATGGAGCCTCAAGAATTCAGAGGTGTCTTCCAGCACCATGCCCAACTGTCCTGAGCTTCTAGGAAGCCAAGGGATGAAGGCTCCCCTGGACAAATGGACATTACAGCTCCACTGCTCTTAGGCCTATGGAGACCAAGGGCAAGTGTCTGCAACCTCCCACCTCCCATTTTCAGCAGAATAGACCGTCCACTTATAGAAGCAAAAGCTGGCAGGGGTCAAACCTGGTGCCCAAGGCATACAACCTCGCTAAATTCAATCAAGCAAAATAGTCACTAGTCAGAACTTATCTCCTCCTGAAATAAAACATACAGTAGAAGAAGAAACAAATTGCTTGACACCTCATTAGCAACTGTAAGCAGATTCCATTTTCACTCCAGGGTCTCATTGGAGTGATTTGTGAGGCAGCTTTTTCCTACCTCTGCCTATCCCCTTAATGATCCGCGTTTTGAAGGAGTTGGAGGCAACACAAGAACAACAGTGATTATTTGTGTTCCTCTGGGACACCCGTCCTGCTGTCTGCTGCTGGAGTGCTCCTCTACCTGGTGTTGTTTCTGGAACCTGAAGCCCATTTCATGTTGCTTCTGTGTGTGTGGCTGATGGGTAAGAGGACAGTTGGCCTGGAATAAGATAACCAAAGCTTGTACGTCCTCTTAGAGCTAAAGCGTTGATTAACCAGCTGCTTGGATGCTTGATGGAGCAGACATGCTACTAAGCACAAATGTGTGGGTGGTGGGTCAATGTTGTTGCTTTAGGGCTTGAGAAATGTTATTGGCTGACCGTGTTCTCATGCTACAGAAAAGCACATCCCAAAAAGATGAAAGAAAAGGAATAAAACCCCCTCCTATAATGATCAATTTGTTCCTTCTTAATTAAACTTCCAACTTCACCACAGTTCGATCACACCACGCTTCCTCCACAGTTTTGCCTTCTCATCTTGACTTGAAAAGCAATTTAATTTCAATTTCAAGACCTTTTTGTTCTTGGTTTTTTTTTTTTTCCTTTCAAATCCACCATCCACCTACCCACCACAGCAGGACATGTCTCTCAGGAAACCGGTTCCATGCTCAGTAATAATTTTTGAAATGTAAGCACATCAAAAAGGACTTTGACAAACACAGTAAGACTTTTGAGGGAACGATTTGTTGTTGTGTTGGGATTTTTCTTCGGTTTTCAGTGCCCATTTTTCAAATCCACACACAAGCAGATAACTTATCTCAGGCAGCAGCAGCAGCAGCAATGAGCCCTCAGAAATGAGCCGAGGGGCAGCAATTTGGAAGCCCACCCTGCGGGAACATTTCTGCTCTAAGGCAGCAGCGTAGGAGAGAAATTGCAATTGTTTCTGGGATTTAACGTTTTTCTCAATTGCCAGGTAGGTCTTCTACCAGGAGAAAGAAATATGTTGCTGTGTCCTTTTGTCTTGATTTGACTTAGAAGTGGAATGGATTAAACCAAGACTTGAAAAAAAAAAAAAAAAGAGAGAAAAAAAATCTCATTTGTCTTCTAATCTTGTCTCCTTCTTTCACAGAAGTCTCATTTTAAATTTTTTCCTATCATCTTTCAAAAAACCCCAACAACTTCCTCTACTTCCTACATCACAAAATAAAAAAGCTGTTTTCCTTGTTAGAGTAGATACTGTCTGTCAGTTAAACAATGCTTTAGTCCTTTAAACAAAAATGTAAATATTGAAATCAATGTTTGTGATTACAGGTCATCATTCTAATGGAGCCATCAACTTATAATGCTCAAGCCGTGGTCTTATTGCTCTTCAGCAACTTCTTTAGTTGTTTATAGGTTTCCTTTTCAGCACTGCTTCCCGAGGTTCTTCCCTGATCATTTAATTTTCTTTCTTTCATTTCATTATACTGGATATAATTCTTCCTCTCATCAAACTATCAATTGTTAGGCAGCTTAACCTTGAAAGTAGGAACGAATTTTCACTGTTAAAAAACCCAACTAAACTAGAAACACCTATCTGTTTGATTCCTTTTCACTGACTCCTTTCATGTTACAATATTTCATCTTGGCTGACTTCAGCCATTTCATACAGGCAGGCTGAGCCACTCTCCGGAGATCACTTACCCTCCCCACTATGGAACAACCATAGGTAACTGTTTTAGACTAGATTTCTAATGTTTAGCAAGGTAGAAATAAGATGGAGCCTGTCTCACCTGTACAAGGAAGGCAGAAATTAAAGTGATATCTGATGAAATTCTGTTTGAGAGGGGGGAAAAAAATGTTACAATCAATTTTCTCTTTTTTTTGACGGAATAGGGAGTTCAATTGGTTCTGATAAAAGGGATATTGTTTGACTAACAGGCTAAGAGAGGGCAGCTTTGAGCTGAGTGAACAGCTACTCAAAGGCTGATACAGTAGCAAAACCAGCAATGCCATGAATACATTTTCCAGGGATCTAAGGCAAATGCATGTAGAATTGAATGCGAGTCCACTGTTGAATGTTCAAGTCCATAGTGCTGAAATACTGTATATTTATTATGCAAACCAAAGCTGAAGACAGTTTCTGTTTGATGGACTCCCGGTGATGAATGGATTGTTTCATTCGAGTAAATGAACTGTCAGAAACAATGGCTACATAGTACAATTTCTCTCCTTGTCCCCAAAGGGCAGGAAAGCTCTGCAGCCAAAATAAAGTTGTATTTTTTTGTTAAGTCTAGTGAAATGGCAGGCTTGGGTAGAAAATTCAGAGAAATGGATATGGATAGTTTGACCTTAAAAAAGCCCACCTCTCAGCTAAAAGCACCTATGTTGTGGGCAGACTTGTTTCAAATTGAAGTGAGATAAAGGTAAGTATCTGTCTAGGCAAGATACTAGAAGTCCTCACTCTGGTTGGGGTCAGAAGTATGTGTTTGGGAGAGTCCCACTGCCACCATAAATACAGCAATGAGGTAAACTGGGTCCTTGGCATGTCCCATCTTTTCCTGCACCACAGGAGCTTAGGACCCGTGAGCAGGCCAGGTGAAAGAAGTCTCCTTGCTCATCTGGCAGAAACATGCGCTGGTCCCACAGGACCTTGGTCATAACCCGTGTTTGAAATTGTGGAAGGATGAATCCCTCTGCTCTCAGAAGAGGGAGCAGCTACGTAGAGTGAGCTACTGTCCCAGCCAGGGGAACGGTCAGTTAGAAGTCTGGAAACAGCCCCCAAGGTCTGCAGGAGACAAACTAGCTTTCCAGCTGTGTGGTCTGTTCAGCAGTTCATTTCTGAGGGGTGAGAGAGATGGAGACCAGACCTCCTAGGAGCACCCTGCGGAGCCTTCAGACCACTCTTCTGAGGTGCCTTCACGGAGTGTCTAAAGCTGCAGGACTTCACTCCATGAGTCCATGTGGCTCTTCACTAGAATTGTCCTCAGCTTTCCTTCCTTTGTGGCTCTGCACTTAACAGTGGGTTTATGCCCAGACGTTCAAAACACCGCTCAGATGCTCATTCCTTTACATTTCAGATGCTCTTTCTTTTTTTGACCGAGTGCTCCTTTCTGGATGCCAGGGGCCATCTCAGCTGGCTTTCTTTAGGGCTAGCGAACCCAGCACTACCCGGGCTCTCAAGAGACCCCAGCCATCACTGCCACAAGACGTGGAGTATTCTCAGGAACACTGATGAGGACACAGCGGTAATTAGCCTTTGGCAACAGAAGATCTCACTCCACCAAGTTACCCAGATTTCCGAGCAGGAAAAAGTGAGTTAGACAAACATCATACTACATAACTGACCGTGACGTTACATCAGTGACTATGATAAATGATAAGAAAATGAGGGCTGGATTTCGTTTCATTCCAATTTTTTACAGATTCATAAGCGGAAACATGCTGTGAAGTCAGTCCTGAATGAAATCTTCTCAGCTGAAGTCTTTTCAGAGGCAAAGTGCTTTCTCAAGAAGTGGTGAGGCAGAGAAACCCTGAGCTGTGTGCATGTGTATACGGTGAACATTTGTATTAAACAAAGCCTTTGAAAGGAAATAGAAAGCATATTGCAAACTGCAGGTGGTTTGAGATAGCTGTGAAATAAATGTTCTTGGAAGCAGCTTTTTGCAGGTCAGGATATAAGGGGCTGCACTGTGTAATTTCCTAAATATTTTTATTGTCTAATAGTCCCTTTCTGAAATAATTTCCTGGGCATATCTTTATCTAAAAGGAAAAATAAAATCTAAGAGCAATTTGGGGTTTTGCTTTCAAGGAACTTGTTTCTGAATACAGTGTATTAAGAAGAGGGCTCTTTCAAACTGATTCCGTCTCTTCTTAAAGGGCTGGTCTTACATTTGGTGCAAGATAGACACCAAACACCATACCAGGCTGTAAATTTCTGTATCTTGTGCAGAGCTTCCACCAGTGTTTACTGTAACAAGGAAAGTTATTTAATTATACTAACAAATTGCCAGCACATTTAGAAAATAATGTCAGATCAAATCCTGTTGTATTTGTCGGTGGGATAATTTGTTTACAGCATTTGTCCAGAAAGCCTGGACATTTAATTTGAGACCTGGGATCCTCCCTGTGTCAAAACAAAACAACATGCAAGAATGGCAGCGGGAATAATGGCAGGTTTTCCTATTTCTGCCCTATGTCCTTCAGCCAGATTTTGTCTTCTGCAAGATTAACACAAGCAAAAACCAATCTGTGAAAGTATGCAGAAAAAAGCCCGATTTGCGTACTCCTGGGTCATAGAGTTTAACACACTTTCAGTTGTCACATTCAGAGAGGTTCTACTGGCGCCGGCTGATTCTGCACCATCTCTACTTTGGGCTATCACCCATGAACAATCATCTGGGCTCAGCGAGTTTTCTCCCTCCCCCTCTCCCAGTAAGCGTGTACATCTCTTGCCTTTCTGCTCAGCTTTTTGAAAGGAGAATTTCTGTTTGTTTAAAACTGACGTCCCTGTTTTCTTCTTCGGTGTGCTGCTGAGTAACGGGTTTCTGCGCATCTGGGCAGCCTGGTTGTGTTATGTCTGTGTATCCTACGGGCTTGCTGTGGTTCAGGGAAGGTGGAGGGAAGCCTGGTGTGCCCCTAAAACATGGACTGAAAGCAAGCAGCTGATAACTAATTTTAGAGGAGAAACATGACCTCAACACATTACACGTCTGTTCATGATGCAAGTTTCAGTGGCAAAAATCAGTTTAGGGGTTAAAAACCCCACACATCCTGGTTCTGTGTGATTGAAAAGCAATCTAAAGGCTGTATAAGTCATTGTTATGAGATGCCAATCAGCATTAACTTGGTGTTACTCAATGGAGTCCATCTATAGGCGAGTAATTTTGGCATCGACTGACAGATTCATTCGCAAAAATGGTATCAGGCGGTGCTGTCCTGCAGCTGGGAGAACACGCCCTGCAGCCAGACTCTATCCTCCTGGCTACATCACGCAAACGGGCTCACACAAACTCCCTCCGGCTCCAGGACGAGCCTAAGCTTGATCCTCATCTCTGACATGGCTGCTCCTGGACCTGCATGTGAACTCTCAGCATCGCGGTGTTCAGGCAAGAGTCTGCGAAGGGTCTGTTAGCTCGAGGGCGGGGGACCTGAGCCACCAGTTTTTTCCCCAGGTAACTTCATCGTGGAGTCAGTGGCTGTGAATCAAGGCTGTCTGACGTTAAGCACGGGCAGGTACAAGCAGAGGGCTCTGTAGACTGGAAAACATGCTCGTTGCTGGGAATGCTTTTTGCTGCCAGCAGCTTGACTTTCCTGTTTGTGCCAGGGGAGCACCCAGGCTGAGGTGGGACTTTTCGAGCTGCTCCTTTAAGTCAAACATCGGAAAAGCGGGATCAAGAAGACAAACGAAAAAAGCAAACAAAGAAGGGCAGTTTCTAAGAAACCCTCGAGATTTATGGCCTCTCCACCTGATTGCATGCCAAGTTTATTTGATCTTCATCCACTGCTGCCGAAGGGGAGCGTCCGGATGGACCGAGCTCCCACCTGACGTCTGCCCTGCATGTTTTTTCCAGGCGTGGCTGAATCAGAGCAGCTCTTTGGGTCACTCATGAGCTGGTGCTGCCTGTAAACAAGCTGCTTCACTAGTGATTTACTGAGCACTAGGCTTTGCCCTGTCTGCTGGAGGAAAAGACCACAAAGCGGTAATGTGTAGCAGGACACGAAGCAGATGCCTCTGGAATAGATGTGGAGGACCAAGGTGCTTTCAGCCCGTACCTTCAGACATAAAGCATCTGGTCAAGTGGCCCAGCTGGGGATGCACCACTTGCAAACAGATGGCTGTGTAAGCAAGCGCCACATCGCTGAGCCAAGACAGACCGAGGACCTCCTGGAGACTGCTGTCCTTTAGTGGCACGCAATGCGAAGAGCAGACCGAGTCATTTCAAACCGAAGCACAGTTGTACAGCTTCTCATCTCCAAAGCAGACTGGTTTTGCATAGTTACAGGTCCGGAAACCTTCCACCTTCTGCTCTGTATCCCCGAGGAGACACTTTCACCGGCTGGCTGAGGCAGCTGAAGCTGCATGCTACATTTCCAGCAGCAACATGAAAATATCTGCCGGGGTTGCAGAGACCTGGCAAGGGAACCAGCTCTGTCAAACTCCCAGAGCCATTGTATTCTTGATCAGGACAAGCTGTGTATGTGTTACCAAAAACCCCAGACCTTGATGACAAACTGTTTATGTTGTTTGAGTAAAGGATAGGGGCAAGTCCTACCTCTATTTCAACTTTTTTTTTTTTCTAATTCTCAACAGGCTGCAGTTCTTGCCTGCTTGTTTGGCTGAAGTTAGGACTGACTATATCAGCCAGTGTTTATACTGAGTCTAAGAATGTCGCTGCCTGGCTCTCAGCAGTAATAATCCCATTTTTTCATTTGTTTTGTGCCTATAACATTTGCAGAAGAAGAACTATTACAGGAGACTTTGTCTCAACTACAGTTATCACTTCAGTAAGACACTAGCATGACAACAGGCATCCTCTCCCATTCAGGACCCTTCAGACTTCATAGAGTTTTCTAAAAAAATGGAGAAGAGTCTTGCTCTTAAGACTAGAAGACACCATTACAGTTGTCAGCTAAATTTTTGCATAACCAAAGTGGTGACATAGGAAATTTTAGGGTAGATGGAAAATAAGGAAGCCCCAGAAGACCTACACCCAGAAATAGGCTGGAAACGTTTGCATGATGCAGCACCACTTTCCTTTCCATAGCCAGAGGCCAGCAGAGTCTTTTATATAACGATTCTTCAATTCAAAGCTGCTGTTTTCTGCCCAGGGCTTGATTAAATATTGTATCCCTGTGTGAAAGAGCTGAGAGAATGCCCATTTGTGTGCACTGGTGTCTAAATATTTGCCTGTGATCTGCTCGACAATCCAGTACTCCAGGGAACCGAGGGGCGCTGCCAAGACAGCATACTCCAGGCCTTTGCAAAAAGCCACACAACCGTTTGCCAGCGTGGAACAAGCGCGCAGCCTGCAGTGACAAGCGCTGGAGGTAAAGCTGCTCCCTCCGTAATGGAGGTGGCAGCCGCAGGTAGGGTTTAACTGTCTTCTCGCTTCCAGAGATGGTTCCTCCTCCCGTGACTGAAAACAAATCCCTTGTACAAGCAGTGCTAAAGGTGAAGCAAACCGTGGAGCGCCCATCTACCTCCCTGTGGACACAGTAGTGGCTGCAGTTATCTTCACAGCACTTCCAGAGCTTAGCAGCAGCATTTCACCAGTGGGAAGAAGAGCACAGCAAGGCAGACCCTGTCCTGTTCTACACTCACCATCCTGGCTTTCCAGGACAGTATGTCCCAACTCCAGAGTGCCTCTCCAGTATCCTTCTCGATAAGAAGAGCTCCTCCTTTCTGCAAGCTTGAGATTTCGGCAGCAGACGCGGCTGGGTGACTCACTGGCTCATGGAAGTGAGGAGATATAGACCCAGCCCTTGCCAGCACTCAGCCACGCACGTCTGCTGTGCACACACGTGAGTGCACTACATAAGGCTTTTTCAGGGTGTTTATTTGCTTGTTATCTTGGGGGGAGGCTGAGCAGGGAGCTGTGCTGATGCTTTGCTTCCCAGAAAAGAAAGAGCAAAGCTCCAGTGAGCGAGGAGGAGACGGGAAGCAGCATCCTGCGACAGCTTGGACGGCTCTGCCCTTCGGAGAGAGCCTCAAACCTCTTGCCTCTGAGACACAAAGCCAAGAGAGGTCTCTTATTGTTGGAGGAGACCCTGGTGCTGCTGGTTTCCTGGCCCAAACCTGCCCCGCAGCAGGAGATGCCAGGAGAAGGAGAGCTTCCCTGTAAAGGTTAAATCCCAGCAGACATGGTGCATGTCTGGTGTGGACGCAGGCTTTTTGGCTGCCTCATGGGCAAAGAGCCGCCGCAGGGGAAGCTGCAGCAACAGCCTGAGCTGACCCAAGGTGGAGACACCCCATGGCTCTTGCCCTCGCTCCCCACTCCCTCGCACGTGCACAGACAAATGCAGTATCTCTCTCTCTTGCTTCTCTTATCCTCTTGCATTTTACACAGAGGACTGACATCCCTCTTAATTGGGACAGTTTCCAGCCCCTGTTCATCTCTTTTCCCACTCTCTCTGCTCCTGGTAGCTCAAAGGCTACAGCCGTCCCGGTTGCGCTCAGCTGGACAGAGCTGCAGAGCACCAGTGGGTTTGGACACGCAGTGAGCCCCTAGAGGGCTGCTCTGGGTGACGCTGAGTCCCGTGGGGCTGTAACCTGTCTCCGCAGTCACCCGGCGGCAGAGCCAGAGGGCGAGAGCCTGCCGGCAAGACGAGCAGCCTTAATGCCAGCACCCTGGCTGCCAGTGGGAAAGGGCGGGGGAATCGGTGGAAACTGAAGCCCTTTTAAAACCAGCCCTCCTGACATATAGCTAGTGGAAATATCCCTTCATCTGACCCTGAAGGACCACCCAGGGGTTACTTAATCCTACAGTCCATCTTCTGAAAACCCACTGTAACAAGGTGTGTTAACCTCTGAGGTAGATTCGCAATTGCGGCCAGGGCTAATGACTGCAAACTCATCTCCCTTGTGACCTTCCTCCTCACACATGGAGGCTTTCATCAGGCTCCTAATATATATATTGCAGTTAAATGTCACTGGCATAAAGAGGAGGGACACCACCTCTCTAAAACAAAATAAATAGATTGCATTGGCATCGTTTAGGTTTTTCCCCAGCCATTTTAAAATAAAATGTTTTTTTGGAAAGCCTCTACCAGGATAATTCATGTCTTCATCAACAGAGCAAATTTGTCTTTAAGAAAGAGAGCACAGTGAGCAAGAAAAATATTGTGGTCCAGCAAATGACATACGGGTTTGCAGGGTAATTACAGCACCTCTGGTCCTTTGGCTATTTGAGCGGAAAGGGGGATGCTTGTTGGAGTTCATCAGAACTTAAGGTAGTTCCACTGAAATGCTTTTCCCTTGGCTTCCTTTCCTTGCTGGGACTGCGCTATAATTTTCCTTTTTCCCTCTCCCTTCCCTTGTCTTGGAAGAAGCATCCTGAAGCGAAGCAAACATCTTATCTGATCTTCTCAAATTGTAGCAATTTGATTAAGAAAGAACTAAAACCAGTTCCTGGAGGTTCATCAAAAGGTTGTCTTGGCTGGATGTTTCAGCCACATTTGTGCCCGCATTTAATTCAGCTCAGACCTATGCAGAAATAATTTGGCTGATATGAAATCAGCCAGCTCTTGTCTCTCTGGACCAAAATTTCAGCGCCTTGGATGAATATTCAAGTCAGGATAGATGTAGGTCTGAAATGCTCTTGAACACCATTCTTTAAAAAACCTTATCTCTCTGCTGATTGCGGTGTTGTGCCCCATGTGAAATAACATATCCTTCCCACAAACTTTTCAAGCGGTTTTTCAAGGCCTATATTATTTTATCTTTATAATATCTAAAATGTGATTGTCCCTAAGCCTTTGGGCACATGCACAAATACAACTTCAAGAGCAGTATATTCAGCTGTGTTCGCTCGTTTACACTTTCATTGAAGTCTAAGCCCAGTAACATTAACTGTAATTGGGGAGGAATAAGAGCAACAATTTCAACAGGCACCGGCGAGGCCAATAGCACGTTGTATCTCTCTTTCAGCTGGGCCTCAGAGATCATTTGGTGCAGATCAAGGCAGCAAAATACAGGTTTAAACTATGATACAAGTGTGTGAGCGCGTGTGTGAGTGCATCCCGTAGGTAATTATGCGAGTTTAAGGTCGTAGCTGGAGTTATGTGAATGCAACATTGTCTGTAGATCGTGCCTAAGATTTCAGAAGCCAAACTATGTGGGATTTTATAGGTGCGCATAAACACCTGAACACCAACTGGAAACCCACGCAGTATGGGGATAATAGGAAGAATGTGTTCTCTACTGTGGACAGCTTTAAAGGAATAGGTGTTTTTCTCTGTTAGCTGGAGGATCCCAGCAGCCTCTATAGCAAATGTGTTCCAGTAATTAAACCTCAGCAGGACAAATACCTGGAGGGAGGAGGTGTTCTCTTTCCTATTTCTGGCCAAATTCCAGTGGCCGAGGAGGTGTCTCTACCCACCGCATCCAGATATGACTCCAGGATGCAGGTGTGACACAGAAGCAAATGGAGAACCTCCCTTTCCTTGGTCCAATATGCAACAAATACAAATGAGTGTCCTATACCCTGGGGTGATGCATCTCTTACAGTCGGTGGGACAGGTTCACCCTAAGTGCTGTTGTTTCCATCTCACAAATGAGGAAAGTGCTGCAGAAAATGCCTCCTGCCTCAGCCAGTGGCTGGAGCTCAGTAAGACCCTAAATGTTTATGACCCTAATTAGCTCACATAAACCTCCCAAGGAGGAGACCTTGCTGCTGCAATACACAGACCATTATTTTGGAGCTAAAAGCCTCACATGTAGCCTGCATCTCCTCTGCTGTATCAGAGGCTGACAGCCTGCCTTTCCTACAGTGGATGGGGATAACATCTCACCCTGTCTCACTGCCTTAGATGTCACCTAGGAAGCTAGAAATACCCATTTGCAAGAAGCAGACTTGATCACAGTCTCTTTTTCTTTGTTTTATTTTGACACATTGCCACACTCTACGAGGTGCCCTTCAGACACTCTCCTTGACACCAAAACCCTGAGCCTAACCCTCTACCCACTGATACCTGCTGCGATAATTCACGGTAACATCAGTGATCTTTAATACACAGCCATTCTCAGCTGGAAATATTTTGCACAGGTATCTCTGACAGAGATTTGGTGGCAGAGGTGGCTCAGACCCGTCCTCTTTACCAGTAGTATTAGATTTTTAAGAACTGACCTGCTGCTAAATCTCATTGAATGAGTGCAGTGGAGGTAGGTTACCGCGAACTGTAGAGTCATCTTCTACTTATGCACAGTATGTGTCCAAGTATGAAAGGCGTTTCTAAGCCTGCTGCCAGCGGTGGCCCTTTGCTAAATATCCAACCACATTTATGACACCTCTGGCCTGTGGGAATTGCCTGTCTGAGACCTTGAAGTCAGTTTTCATCCAGCTATGATGCAAGTTTAAAGCCTGCCAGAAGAAGAAATAATATTTGGAAATTAAAGATCGAGGGAGGGAATCATCAGCTGATATAAACCTTATTGACTTCAAGAGAACCACACTGGTCTACATCAGCTCTGCTGGTGGCCCAGGGTTTAAATAAACTGCAAAGTGTAGCTTAAATTCATTTTAAGGAAGAAAGGGCTGTTGGGAATGTCGTGCTCTTATTTACATCAGTTTTACACTGCTTTGGGGGTTCTGTCTCCTCTTTTTGCTTCAAAAACTGAGGACCAGCAATGTTGTATTTCGGGGAATAGCAACTCCCCAGCGTTTCTGTGCAATTCACAAAAAATTATTATACCCGCTGTCTTTCTACACCCTCACCCAAGTGGAGGCAGCCTGTTGTGGTTACCACCACTTTCCCTGAGCTTTATTGTCATTCTCTTCTGTAATATGAGGTTGGACCACAAGAAGTCGTCACGCTGGAAGACAGACTAGTCAGGGTGAGGGGAACATCTCTGCGTTCTGTAATGTGGCCTCGGCGCTTGCGGTGGAGCATCATGCGTGGTCAGCCACGCTTGCTTAGCCGACCCTCACAGAGGTTTGTGAGCAACTTTGAGAAACACGTGTGGAGCTGTCAGAAAATGCACTGGATGGCTGATGACTCTGTGGCAACGCTTGGTAGGGATGTGAAGCTGTCTGGTTTGCTGCCTGACTTTCAAAAATGCTGAGGGCTGGCAGATCCTATGGTCTTCAAGGCAGCAGCTAATCTGGAAAGAAGATTGCAGATCCTGAGGTGCCACTTGCTTGCTTTAATCTGCTTATTCCTGAAATTTGTGTCAAACTTTCCTGGAGCAAAATGGAAGGGCAGATTTACAAAAAGCTCCTGCAAAGCAATTGCAAAGAGCTCCCCAGCAGTATCCGCCTGCTCCCTTCCTCCAAAGAAAAAATGTTTTACGCTGGAATATGCTAAAGGCGCAGCAAAATGCAGATGTCAAACCTCCTTAATTTTCGCTGGCTCCAAAGAAGGTTTTAATCAGTGAAATAAAGTGAGGAGTTGTGAGTTCCTTGCAGTAAACAAGTTAAACATTATTAAACACACACATGTCTCTTTAAGGAGATGAATTGATTGTGTGTGTTTATTTTTACAACATTATTTAACTGAGTAAGAAAAAAAAGACTCAAGAGTTGATGCCAAGATGATATAGCTGAAACAAAGCCCAAGAAAAGATTTTTCCACCGTGCTCATTTTTTTCCCTAATAACTGTCTCCCATATCTGCCAATCTTAGGTCAACAAACACAGGTTGATTGACAAGTTAAAATGTTTAGCTTAGCCTGCAACTCATATAAACCAATTTAAAATTTCTAGTGCAGGAGGGAGATGTAAGAGAAACAAACAATATCCCTTCCTTCCTAGCCTCTCCCTTGAGTGTAATCTCAAAATGGTTTTGTCCTGTCCATTGGCTGGTAGCAGGGAACGTCCCCTTGTTCGCAGTTCAGCAGGTGGGAGCTCCTCATCCCTCCTGGCTCCGCACAGCAGAATGATGCAGGTCCTTGTGGGACCGCAAAGTGCTCACAGGCACGGGAGCTCAGGATGGAGCAGGATGGCCTGGGTATGGTGTATTTCTGTCCTCACTAGGAGCTGTGCTTCTCTAACCAAAGCGGTGTCTGCTGTGGTGCGATCAGGTAGCAACAGCTTTGGCAATCACATCCTCCTGAATCACAGAACTGGTATGATTTTGCATTGACAATGCTCCTTCCACCCTAATGGTCTTGTGATGCTTTCACAGCATGATGAAGTCCTTAATCGGTATTTTACAAGTGAGGAAATTGAAGAGGAGCAAATTGTGTCGATCAAAAGCAAAAGTGTTTGGAAGGGTGAGAATTCCCAGTCTCCCATTATGAAGAAATGGGATGAAAGTACGAACTGAAGCTAACTACTGGAAACTACTGCATTTTAGTCATTCCTCTAAATTGAAGAACCAAACTTTCCTGAAGGTATTATTTGTTCAGTCTCAGGTGTAACCTTAGTGAAAGGAAACCTCCCCCTTCCTGTTCCTTACCCGAAGTAATATGGATCTTGGTGGCTGAAGAGATGACCTGGGACATGGGACATGGCCTCCAGCAGGTTCTGAACAACCCCACTACTTTCAGAAGGTGCCTGCATGTCCATAATCTCCCATTTTCAGTTTTTACCTCAGGGAATCATATATAAATCTAAGAAAATTGGACATGGCCCGACAGTGATGGGAAATAGAGAATCCAATAAGCACTCACTAAAACTGCTTTCCCATCTTTCAGCATCGCCTCCAGCCTGTGGCCTGTTGACTGCTGGGTGTAAAAGAACTTACTTTCTCTCTCCCCGTTTTATTCTTCAAGGCCATTGATTGGAAATCCCTCAGCAGCATTTAAGCAAACAGTATCCCGCACAAAAAGTCTTTAAAAAGCCTTGGCATGACCTGCAGTGGAAGCAACCCCAGATCTGAGCCCCTGAAGAACGTGTTGTTGCAGAGCAGATACCATCTCATTCAAGGGGCAGATATCAGGAGTTCAGCACGCTGGTTTTTGAATGGATATCTTACAGATTTCTTACTGTCTTGCCATGGTCACTCGAGCTGTCTGCTCGCAGAGCGGCAGCCACAGCTCCCTCTTGAGCCCCAGCTGTGATGGGCTGCTCTGCTCAGGTAGCATCCCCCCGGGTCCCGCTGCACAATCAGCCCGTCTGAATGGATCCTCTGAGCTTTTCTGACCACGTGGATGGCAAAAGCAACAGCCTCGTGCCTGGAAATAGCAGAGCCGTGCGTTCCCACTGCCACCTCCGCGTCTCAGCCCAACGCTGAGGACTGTGCTCGAGTTTAGCTTCTTTCCCTGTGACAGCAGCTCTTTAAAAGCAGATTCTAATCTCCAAATCAACTTCACTGCTGGAGAGCTATTCCTCCAGAATCTCAGCACCTCCCCGTGCAGTTACGATACTGAAGGGACCCATCTCTGCATTTTTTTGAGCTTACGTGTACACCTGCGAGATTCTTGTGCTCCAACACAGAGGTGTTCACCAACTCCACCTCCCTCACCAGAAGCAGTGGCATACTCTGTGCCTGTTTTCTTATCTTCTGTAAATATTTAGCAGCAAAGTTGTGGGATTCTCAAGATGTTTAAAAGATAAATCTACGTCATAGTAGCCCTGTCTCACAACTGCATTTGCTTAAATTATATAGTAAAACAAATAACCCTTCCAACTTAGCTGGATGAAAAACAATTGCTTGGCTTTGATGGTGTGAGTACAAATGCCTCTGCAGTTGACACCTTTGGTGATTGATGTTTTTTGATGCTATAGGTTTGTTTTGCTCCCTCACTGTTTGTTTTCCCACTGGGCTGACTTGGACGGGGAATGCCGTTCCTCCGCATGGAAGTGCATATTTGGGCAGCCATGGACTTTGAGATCAAAGCAGCGAAACATGCAAACACAGCGGTTTGTCTGAGAGGTCGAATGCCCTAGAAGTAGCCGGGGAAGGCAGATGGAGGTTTGTCCTCCTTACAAATGTTGGTAAGGACATCTCAGAGTTGAAAGAGCGATGCATTTTGGATCAAAGAAGAACTCTGATAAGAAAACTAATTGGTTAAGTTGGCTCAGGTTTAGTGGGGGGATTTTTTACCTATTAGTAAACCTTGTTACTGCCTAACGGCTGGCACGGTCACAGTTGGAAATGACAAGTTAAGCCAGAAATGCTTTTAGACTTTCATACTGCTCTTGCCGATATGAAAGGTGCAAATTGTGTGAGTCTATCTCCTTAATAACCGTCTTCTCTGAGATGTTCTTGCAGTAACCGATTGTTGATCTCGTGTGACCTGTCCTTCAGCTGGAGAAAAGCGGTTACATATCTTTGTGTGTTTGGGTCTTTCGTTCTTTATCTCCTCAGAACCTTCAGTTATGGGTCTGGATGAGGTGTGCAGTGCCTCCTGACAGATGCTTTGCTTTGCTCCATGCTGCCATCTAACTTCTGAGCTCCCTGTAGTGGAAGCTGTTCTGACAGCCTGGATTTTGGATGGCTTTGAAGCAAGGGAATAGGGAACTACAGGACTGGAATTAACCAGCTGATACTCAGCCAGCCACCCAAGGAACCAGTCACGTCTCTGGTGCTCATGTCAGTAAAGTTTCCAGACCTGATGTAGATTTTTCCTATCTTTTTTTTTCTAAAAGGATATTGTTCGTCTGCTCTAGAGGAGTCTGCCCTGATACAGGGGCCCCTAAAAAAAGGTCCAAAGGGGGGAAGATCTGGGGGTATATGTGGGAAAAAGGATTTACCAGGGTTTTTTTGCCTCTCCTGTAGGCGTATAGGGTAAGGCAGGCATTGTGGTTTCTTCAGCCAAGCCAATGCAAGCAAGCGGTATACCATGGGTCACTTCATGGTATGCAATGAATCAGGCTTGCAGTGGACTGAGGCACGGCTTGGACGGGTCAGAGCCTACACGTACTGCCCGCTCCGCTCCCCAGCCCTTTGGAGACCTTCGCTCGCACACGCTACCCTCGCACCACACACACTGACAACCTTGTTTCTCTTGCCACAGTCTGGTCAGGATATACAAGTAATTGTTAAGATGACACAGAAAACATGGTTTAAACTGAGATGTAGCTGCAGCTGTGTTATAAACACCGCTAAACAAAAGTGGACTGTCTCCTTCTGGGTGGATTTCCAGAGAAGGGCTTGCTTTTCATTTCCTTTGGATCTAACTTTTAGAGCTAACTTTTCCTTAACAAAGACCAGCTTTAAAGTGAAGATGTATTACCACACATAGTGTGTATGTTACAACAAGAATAAAAATTACTGAATGTATTGACAGCTAGATTTTGATATTTTTATTAAGATCTGTCTCTGCAGTAAAAATGATCATTGTCGCTTGTGCCACAGTTGTAAAAAGTCTTTCAAGAACTGCCCCAGGTAGACTTCTTTTATATGATTTTTATGTGTCTATAAATCAAATATATTATTTAAGTAAAAGCTGCATAAAGCAGATCTAGCTGGCAAGGATGAAATACCTTTAAGGGGGGGTGATTTGGGACAGGGGGCCTAAGCATCAAGGATGAAGATGTCTGCACACCACAGTTTTTTTGAGTTGTAGGACACCAAAAAGGAAATGAATGAGCAGTTGAAGAGTTATTGGTTGATGTTCAGCGTAGTTTTAATATCCTTAAGAATGCTGTTAAAGTGTTTCACTGTGAGTGACACTGCTGCTGAGCTGGAAACCAGTGCTTTCCTTGCCTTTCTGTGCCTGGCCACTCACCGTGAGCGAAGGGGAATGCCTTAGCAGCGTGGCAGGAGCATTGTCATCGCTGTTTAATTCATTTGGTTTGAGGTTTACATCCTGCCTAACAAACATCTTGTTTGTGGCCTGACAACAAGAGTTGTTTCAAGCCCTTTTTTTCTGCCAGCTGCTTTGTGGTCAGCTGGAGGGAACCCAGCCAGACAGCTACCCTGTAATCAGATCGCTTTCTAGTTAGGGCGAGGAAGAAGATAGCGGCGGGCAGATCCCTTAAGCTGGTGTTTCAGAAAGCCCTTTGTTAAACAACTGTCTTCTGCCTTCATTCCAAGACGGCTCCATCGCTGTTCATTTCCTCTCCCTATTAAGTGCTTATCTGTGGCGAGACGCGAGCAGCTGGGTAGAGACTGAGGGACAATTGGAAAAGCTCGAGGCATTGCTCTTGTCTGAGGAAGCAGCAGCCAAGAGCCATTTGCCTGCAGAGCTGGAGGGTGGCCGGGGCTGCTCCGTGCAGGTGCCTGTTACCCTCCATGCAGCTGGGTGATGAACAGGATGGTCACACAGACTGTTTATCCTCTGGCACGGGAGGGACTGACTAGCATGAAAATTAACACTCAGCCTACAGCTTTCACTCAAAGCCCCCAACTGTGGGCTGCCAGCGGGCAACCTCAGGCTTCGAGTGAAAAATGGAAGAGGAAACGGGCTTGTTTTTCCAACATTCAGCATCAGCAAAAATAGGAGAATCGTCAGCTACTGATGACTTTGCTTTGTTTTGTTCCAAGTTCTTTCACTAACCTACATTATGGAAATACCCACTCTCTGCCCTAAAGAACACACCATCTAAGTAAGCAAGAGATAAGGACTGCTGCAAGGACCAATGTTATTAGAGCAACATAGGAGACGAGTTTCCTGACTCACACAAGCTGTTTTTATCTTTACCTTGAGTATCTTGTCTATGAACAAGAGTCTGCAAAAGGCAAGTTCTCACACCATCGTGCTCGGCAGGATTCACATTGATTTTCAAGTTTTTAGGCACATGGGAAACCCACGAGGTGTGTGGGGAAAATTCATCCATTTCTTGAGCTCACCCAGGAGTTTCAAATTGGATTAATCCCCTTATCTGATCCGCACGCTTTTTCTTGCGCTGGTAATGGAGCCACAGGGGCTCTCAGCTTTAGAGCTGCCAATCTTTTTTATGAAATAAAAGTGTTATTTTTAATATTTTGTTACTTTCTAAGTGGGTTGAATGAGATTAAGCAAAATTAGCACCTTCCAGTTGTGAACTCCAATTTCACTGCAATGATTGCTATTCCCCTTCAGGATTCATTCCTTTCCCAGGTCAAGAGTGCACAGTAGCACTCTGGAAGCAATGGATTAAAATGCTGATAGGAGATATTTCTCCTTTTATCTTCTCGAGAATCTGTCTGATGACTATTTTGGCCTGTTTAAATATTGGCTTCAATTTCCTCAGCACAGAGATTGTCCTGAATTTTACGCATTTAATCTGACGATTTTAATGGCATTAGTTGCTTGAGAAGTGTTGCATGCTTGCAAACATTTTCGGCCGTGTCTTCACTTCTCCTTAGCTGCGTTGAGGTGAATTTCTGAGAATGACAGTACAGATTAGAAGCTATGTAATGCAAGTATTTAGGAATCCAGGCTTATATGCATCTTTAGTTTTGAAGCTACAGTTTAATCAATCCTCCCTGACACTTGCAATGCAATACTGAAAGCACAGGGTGATTAAGCAAAGCTTGAAAGTAACCAAACTTCTGCGAAACAATTGCATGGTGGTTGAAACTTCTGTTTTCAAATACAAAATAAAAACAGAGCTTGGGAAAGTATTGAGTGATTTCCTTTTCCTAACACGGATTGAGACTTAGATGGTGTACTTTGTTCCCATTGGGACAGAAAATAATATTCACCGGTGTATTTGTTCAAAGAATGCTACTCTCAGCATTTTCAGAAATCAAATGCAATCCATCAGCTTAAAGGGAGACAGCGGCATTATTTTGAGTGTTTCATTATCAATTTGCACTGAAGGAAGTAGCCCCATGCTGTTATCTGCCCCTGTTTTCTTTTGATTCAAGGAGCCTGTTTGTGGATTATGTTGTGTTGCATTTTTGGCTTGCCAGGATACTACCATGGCTTCAGAAGTGTTTTCTTATAAAAACTGCCCAGTTTCTATTATTCATGTTTGGTGCAAGGCCAGTGGTCGTTAGACATCTGCCTGCTCAGGCTGCTCGGGGGGACAAGGTCAGTGCAGCTCAGGGAAGCTTGAGGGTGCCCAAACAGAGCTATGGATCAGCCGGTACCATTTGTACGGCTTGAGTACAGCTCGAGTAGCCTGCCCAGTTAGTTCAATTATCATTCAAACCGGGACAGCCGTTGTGTATAAATCATGGGAATTATACTCCTTGCAAAGGCAGAAACAAAACATTGACAACAGCAAGCAGAACCAGCATTATTCCACCTACAGCGCTGGGATCTACCCCTCCCCTCCTTCCCTGGCTTAGGCAGGCCTGAAAACCAGAGATCTCTGTTCCGCAGTTATCCTGAGCGGGGACTTGAGTCCCCCTGAACGTGGACACAATCAGCCCCAGGCCCTTTGCTGAAGGAACAGCACGTAGCTGGGGAGTTTTAGTTTCACTCAGTCCATCACTAGAGAAAAAACAAGCCACATACACTAAGGTTTCTGTGTTGAACATAAGGAAAGTCAAACTTTTTCCAGACACTGGAAAAGATTAAGCGTACATATGGTCCAGCATTTGTCACACAGCAGTCTAAATTGAGACTATGATAGAATATTAGCCTTGTTACTAGGGCTGATCCACTGAGCACAAGGAATAACCTGGAATAATCCAAACTTACAACCAAGCTCATTAAAAATCAGACTTCAGAGACTACATTTTCTATCAGTAATCAGAGTAGCATCTAAGCAACCAGTGGCCTTTGATCTTCAAATCCAGCTTTTATTTAGTCCACTAAGGGTTTATGCCTAAATCTGTTCACAGCCACACCTGCTGAAACCCACCAAAGCCAATAGAGTAACTCAGGGTTAGTTCTTTTCCAGCTGAGGTCAGATCCTGAACACAAAACAGTGCCTACCCTCAGCCTTTGCTCCCTGCAACTCTCTTCCAAGTGGTTTCATCCACCCAGTGCAGGTCTTTCCATTTTCTTCCAGTTTGTTTCACAATTTGTCTTCTCA
Organism: Leptosomus discolor; assembly: GCF_034619465.1. Lineage (NCBI taxonomy): Eukaryota > Metazoa > Chordata > Aves > Leptosomiformes > Leptosomidae > Leptosomus > Leptosomus discolor. The sequence goes on from NC_141405.1 coordinate 3,831,086, forward strand.
CTTAACTATATTTCATTTAGCCAGGAGCTTTCTCCACTGATCTCCTTCTTTCTGCTGCTACGAAGAGCACAACATGAAATTATTATGCTTGAGTCAATGCATTGGTTTTGGCAACAGGCATCCAATTGACATGTTCAGTATCACGGGGGAGAACTTGGGCAAGGAATTTTGATCAACAGGTAATGCAAGAAAACTAGTAAGTACGAGAATTTGTTCTATCGCTATCAGAAATATAATGTTCATGCCGGCTGCATGATTCTCTTTCCATCCACCTGGCAAGAAGCGTTAAAGTTTCCCTCTAGGGCTGGCAGGGGACTCTTTTTCCATAGCATCGTTTGACCATGGAACAGTTGGCAGGGGGAATTTGAAGAGTGATGTGGCTGTATCCTCTCTTTCAGACAGTTAAACTTGTCTTCTCCAGTGGCAACTTTGGCAGTGAGTCCCTGAAGATGGGAAGCTGCATGAGTGGCCTACCACAGTGCTGAATCTCAGGCTTCTTCAGGAAAGCAACAAATTCAAGGAATTCCTGTTTGTAAACTACACATGCATGTAAATTTGTTCCTTTTTGATATACGTTTCATTTTGCAAACGGCAAGATCTTGAACAAAATCGCTGCAGATTGGCGTCGGCAACCTCAGCTAATGGAATCATAAACAGTAGAGTAGGAAAAGGTCCCGTGGGCCATCCCATCCGAGCTCTGCACTTTCCAGAGAGACTCGGTAATGCTCTGTGTAATCACTTTTTGCTGGATCTCTGCAGTGATGAATTCTTGTGCATCCCCTGGGGGATATTATCCTGTTACCCCGAACTGCTCTTAGGATGAGCATATGTTTTGTAATTCCCAGCCTTGGCCTCACTCTCTTTTTTGCTCTTTCCTGTCTCACCATCATCTCAGATGACAAATTATTTGCTGTAGCTATTACTATCATGTAATTTATCTGTCGGAGTTAATGCTGTCTTCGTTAGCCATCTTTTCTGAAATGATGCAAAATCACTGGCTCCAAAACCTTTTTATCCTGACATACGCTAAATGAATCTTCAGTAGAGTTTAAAAAAAATATTATACTTAGACGGCGAACCAGGTATGAATTTGGTTGCTTACAAACTGATCTACATGACCAAACTAATGAAGGGAACAAGGAGTATGCTGATTAACACCACAATCGCCTGTTGCAAGTAATTGTTTTAATCACTAAAATATCCTGAGATCCCAAACTGTAGGATTATTCAAATGCAAGAGTCAGATTTCTGTTGTGCCTATTACTCAGCTGTGGTGAAATCCACCTCCGTGACTCACCACTTACAGCTGATGTTTGCCATTTGTACAGCAAAAGCAGGCGCCGGCAGGGCAGGGGAATTCACTGTGCAAGGGGTTAACTACAAACCGATTACCAGAAAAGGCTGAACCTAAAAGGCAAGCTAATTAGACAAAGGGTGAAATGGCAAGACACGAAGCGAGGTGACAACACACCGAGTAACCACATTGTCTTATTTTCCTTTTATTTCCCCTCACAGCCATTATTCCCTTATCACACTAAGGATTTTTGCCTTCGTTTCTTTGGTGGTTTGGGTTTTTTTTGTGAGGGCCATAAACACGTTTCAAAGACATATGAAAACAATAATGACAAAATTTTGTTCCAGGAAGCATTAACCATCCAAACCAGAAGCAGAAATAGCACCCTGTGAATCAGGTGATCACCGCACCCAGAGAATAGGAAGCGGCAAATGATCGAATTGTACAGATCGCGTGCAATCTGGACATGTTTCTTCCAGTTTCTGTCAAACATCTATTAAAAAAATTACTATTGTAACAAAACCAGAGTCAGTTATGAACAACTCACAGACACTAAAATAAAAAACGAGGCTGAATTGTGAACAAATATTAACGGCAACAAATAAATCAACAAGCACCTAATTATTTATGTCTTCTCACTATAACAGCACATTAATCTGCCATGAAATAGTCATGGATGAATCACGGAATATTCAACTTTCCAAAAGCATGTTGGATTCTTTATAACTGGACCGCAGATATGGAGAAGAAGAAAAAAAAAAGAGATGACTGGAAATGGAGAAATAAATTGTCTCATGGTAGTTTGTTTATGCATAACATTTTCAGTGGCTATAACGGGCAAAGGGAAGGGGAGAAACTGATCTTATGTAAACTAAGGAGCTAAGAGCAGTGTTGTGTTGGGATCACTCAGTAGCCCGTGGAGGAAAACCAGCCTCTCTGGAGAGTCAAATAACAGGAGTTTGGAGACAGCAACTTCACCTTTAGCCCAAGCATGGACATGATTGTAGCCCCCTTCCCCTCCAGATATTTTACACACCTTGCTACCCCCTTGAATTGGCAGCAGGAGGGTACTTTGGTTCAAATACAAGGCTTATTCTTAAGACTTCTGGCTCTGCCACTGACTTACTGGGTACTTGGGCAAACCACTGCATCTCTCTACGCCTCCAGTCAGGCATGTAAAATGCAAAGAATTACAGAGCTTTCATCCTGTCCTGTGTCCTCCTTGGTCACAAGGAAAAACCACCAGGAAGGGGTTGAATTTGTGGGGCTTAGCACCTGGCGTCGGGTGGCCCCATCAGAAACAGTTGGTGCAAGTCTTGTTGAAGTTAAGCAGCAATAACAGTTCTGATGTTTCCAATCCTAGAAAGCAGAAGGTTAGTCCAGAGCTATGCAAAAGGCAGGAAGTAACTGGAGATGAGGGGGAAATATAATGGCAAAACTTTTCTAATATGATCCAGTACTTCTCAAAATCCCTAAAGATGTGGTTCGAGTTTTACGCAAATGTTGTGAGATGCCTTTATTTTCTTTGAAAAGGAGTTTGCCAGCCCTCTGCAAGAACCGCTGGTGATGGAGACAGTGACACATGAGGCAAAACAGAAGTGTGAATACCTCCGTCGCCCTCGGGTTTGTACTTGCTCTTTCTCCCTTCTGTCCTCACCTAGGGGAAGAGGAACATCTGCGCGCACAGCGATCGCAGGACACTGCTGCTTTGCTGACTGGCAGGAAGTGCCAATGTGAAGCGGGTGTAACCTTCTTCTCCAGCTTGCCCTCAGAAAGCACATGAAACACATCGGCCCTTGTTGCTTCCATAAGCTGAAAGGAGTTTGTGATTCCAAGTCTACTCCACTCACAGCACGACATGCCCTGGGTCAGCCCCAGCAATAATGTTTTTAAACAATATTAGGTTATTCTTGGCAATCGATGATGACATTTTCTACCAATCGGGATATGAGAAAAACTTCTAATAATAAGAAGTGATAGAATAACAGAACTGGAGACCAAAATATTCTCAAATGCAGAGGCTGGTTACACTGTGGGGGCAGAGGGAAGCTGAGACAAGTCCCGGCTATGATTTGTCTTAAGAGTTTAACCCAAACATACTGTTAATTCCACACTTGGGGAGTCCAAGTCTAACTACTCTGCACTCGAGATCCTCACAGTAGTAGGCAAGGCAAATGCTGCGTTCGTATTTTTCTCTGCTCCTATGTGTGACCAAACAATTACGTACTTAAAATAGAAATTGAAATAATTTGCCAATCTAATGGATGAATAACGTAACAAATTCTAAGTCTGGGTTACGTTTCTGTATCTATGCCTCCAGGTGGACTAGACTCACTTTTTCCTGGTGGGCCTAAAAATAATTTTTGAAGTGTGTGCTAACACAGAAATTATTTTTTTCCCCTCCTTCGTACACCGTTGGAGGTGCTTTGTGCAGTGCATGCCACGAGCCTGGCAATGATGGCGGTCTTCTTTTATGCATATAGTGATAATATAACCCCCAAAATGCACTCAGCAAACTTGAGGAGAAGTTGAAAGAAGTGCTACCAGGGGACAATGACTGCGGAGATGCGCTAGTTCAGGGTTGGTGCACGCTTGCAATGTGGGTCTAACCCCAGGGGGTTATGTGCTATTGCATCTGAAAGCTTAAGGGAGGCACTGCTGCCATCTCAGTGACACTCTCGTAGAGAGGCAAACATGTGCTACGCTTTATTTTTCTCAGCTTACAAGAGGCACAACAGGAGAAAGTGGATAGAGATGCAGGCAGCAGGGAGGCAGCAGCAATGGAAATCGGAGGCACCGTTACAAGTTTGAAGGGCATCATGCACAGAAGTATAAAAAATACACAGTAGAGGTGAATAGAGGGAACATACAGGAAGATAGGGCTCAGATGGGAAGAGCTTCAATAGAAAGCAAAAAGGCCATGACAAAAGAAACGAAGATGGTTGTATGCATAAAGAGCTTCCAAACTAGGTCAGCCCTTAGGTCTACCTAGTTGAGTAACTTGGCCACAGCTCTGTGATGGTGAAAAAATACTGAATCTGAATGAGTCTGACAGCATGAAGCACCCTGGCTTTCTCTCAGCCACAGGTGTCTTTCAGCATCAAGTTTCTATTGCCATCATATAGCGGAGTCAAAGGCAAAATGCAACAAGGCACTTGAAGCCGAAAATCTTTTAGAGGCACTAATAGCTTTGCCCTAATAATGCAGGGCTCTTCTTTGCACTATGATTTCAATGGCTTTGTCTTATTCAGATTGAACAATAATCAGCTGTTCCTAAGGCACATCTTCAAAGAGTGATTTCAGCAGCTCCTAGACAAATAACAAGACAAACTGGGACTGGGAAAAGGAACTATCTCAACATTTCCTGCTGTTACTGCTCTGCTAGTTTGCATGGTTCACTTTCACTACAGTCTTTTAGGATTATTTTTTATGGTGCAAACAGTACTCAACCCTCCTGAGGAAAGCATTGGTTGGTTCTTCAGAACCATTTCCAACAGGTTGTTTTTTCTAGGGTTTCACTTTTTTTTTTGGTATTTGTAAACATGTCATATTCCGTATCCCATCCAACTGAAATTATAACTCAATCCTATTCAACTGTACTCCATGAGTTCTTACTTGTTGCGGTCTTACTCAGTGTTGTATGCAAGCCCTTCTTCATACTCATGGTATGGAAGTCTCTGTGGGAATAAGAGCATCCTACAGCAAGAGCATGTTACCAGAACCAGCTTCTCTGCTAATACAAGAGATTGACTAGACAGTACCATGGGGATGAAATCCAGTTTAGCAATTGTTTCTGCTCTGCTCTTGCCCTCAGACACTCAGACTCTTTTGTTTCACTCTGATGCATACCAAGCTTGGCCTTTTGTTCCCTGATGCTTCCCTGAGTGGTTTATGCACTTCCAGAGGCTGTCTTCAGAGAGTGTCCTTCAGGCCCTTCCATTACAGCTGGGCTGACAGCTCTCAAACACTCAGTATTTGTAGCATCATCACATCACTCTTCGTGCTATGGGAAAGGCTGAGGAAGGCATTGGCAACCCGGGAAGTCCTGCCCTGTGGGACAGCTCCAGGATGTCCCAAGCAGCTCAGCCACAAGCCACGCAAACCAGCCAGGCAGTCCCCAACCTCCGCATCTCACTACGGTTATGGACACAACACACCACCACTCCCAACATTCCTCTTTTTCCACCTCTCAGGACCCGATATATTTTTTCCAGCCTTCTCCCAGGACCAACTGATTGATAGTGGCAGTTGATCCTCATGCTCTGTCTCCCCGTGAGATGGGTGAGCAGCTGCCATTTCCAGAGAGCAAGCAAATGAACTCCTCCTTTCTTTTTTCCCCCCATCCGTCAGCTCAAAAGTAATGCTGAGAGCAAATGGAGTCTCCCAGCTGGTTTGATTTATTTGGTTTAATGTTCCACCATGACCCCTTGGCTTGGCCTGGCCTTTCATCCAAGCACTGTAGGGGCCTAAGGCTACTTAACTTCCGTGATTAGATGAGTTCAGTGTATTCCGGCCTGTTTGGCCAAAATCCAAGCAATTCGCTTAACTACTGCCTCCATTTTGAAGAGGTTGAACTAAGGCACAGGGAGAGACATCCCAAGAAATTCTGCACAGCCCAAAAGCACACGGGGTGTCCGGTGGAGCCATTTCATTCCTGAGTTTGCAGAAACTTATGCTAAGTTGCTCTTTATCATCTCCCAGAAAGACAAAGCCCTTTAGCAGTGCCAGCCGTCCTGAATTTGCCACCCGTGGAGGAGCAGAGCAGCAGGTCTTCTTCCACCTCCCATCCCTCATGGCCTTTCCCCCATTGCAGTGGCTTTCAAATGTTTATTCAAAGAAAAACTCTCTTTTCCATGATGGCTAACGTGGTGGTTGACATGCACCATGTCAGGCAGAGAAGAAAGAACTAGCCCCAGAAACAACAAAAAAGCTATCCAAATTTTCAGATGGGTTGGCTTTCTTGCCCTGTGACAACTCCCTTTTTCTGCTCTCAACCTCTCTCTTGAACAGAGTCCTAGATCATAAATTCATCAAGCAAAATGAGAGGAAGATGCTTTCCTCCAACATAGGGACTGCCCTGGGCAAACTGCCCTGGCTCTGCTTTTCCATGTCAGAAATACCTGTTGACCCAGGTAAATTGGCCAGTTTTTTCCCTGCTGCTTGGGATCTGACAAGGACTTGACTGAACGAAGTGTTTTAATTCGGGTACAACAGTGGCCAAAAGTGGCATATGAAAGTATTAGGAAGTGGCACACATAGCTCTGGTCTACACACAGTATCTTTTGTACTGGTATAATTATGTTGGCTAAGGCTGTGATATTTTACCCATACAGTTATAGCAGCATATCCTGTAGTGTGGACAGTAAGGGTGCCTTATACCATCTAAGCTCGTTCCCTTTTCTCGTTCAGGAATAAGCCATATGAATATAAGTGGTTTTGTATTAGTAGAGCTTCACCCACATCAGGGAAATTATACAGTTTTAGCAATCCAAAGAAAAATAAACTCTTATATAGAAAATCCTTAAAGAGGTAGGTAGTGATAACCAAAATACTTCTTAACTGCCCAGGCTGACACAGCCAGATGGAGCTTAAAGACATTGAAGGGAGGGGTTTCCTAAAAAGTCCAGAAATTGCCTGTGCATTTGGCACCCCAAAACAGTCAAGTCTGCCCTCTTTATGTCTAGGCCAGTATTAAACAACAAATCGAGGCCCAGATTTGATACCCCAGGATTGCAATGATAGGTCCTGACTGAGCTTTCTGGTTTCAGTCCATCAGGTGGTCCAAAAGAAGAATTATGAAAGCTTAAAAATAACTGGTGCAGCTAGAAACACATCATTCCACTCCTTCTTCCCAGTAGCTCATCATGGTGAGGGCTCTCTGAAGGACCACTAAGGCTTTGCAGGGCACACTGACCCGTTTCCATCACTGAGCTGTCCCATAGGTGCCACCTACCAGCCACGACCATTTCCAGGTACTGTCACCCATGCGCTTTTGAAGATTTTTGCACCTTCACTGAAAAAATTAATAAAAGGTTTTGGGAGATCACCTCTCAGACCACATAGATCAGCACTTTCTTCCAGACAGAGGAAACAGGGTGCAGCAAGTTACAGGAGGATGTGATCCCATAAACATGGCACTGTAGCTTTTCCTATGCACGGACGTATTTCTCTTACTTCCACTTCAGCATATTTGCATGGCCAAAGTTAAGCATGTGTGTGAGTGTTTGGATAATGAGAGCCACATGGGGTCTGATTTAAATACCAGGAAAGAACATCAATAGGCCATTCAATATTTAATTGCACCTACTCCATTTCACACGCCGGTGCAGATTCTGTTGGTCTCACAAGTAAATGATGTTCTGCATTTTAGAGTTTCTGGATCCTCAAAGAATGCAATTTGTCCTTCTAAATACTATCTGAAGCCTTTTCTGTCACGAAGCATGAGTTTTGCATGTGTCTTTAGAACACTTCCAGACCCTGTGGTAATGTATGTTCTAGCTCCAATGACTCCCTGAGATATTTAGCACAATCGCAATGTAGTTAATAAAGGCAAATAAAATAATGTATTCAAGGAAATCTACTGAAAACCAATGCAGAGCTTTTCAAGGGAAATATCACCTTCCACAAAGCCAGGCTAGGTTTAAAAAGCTGAAAAACATTACTGTGGGCGTTAGGAGGGAGCGGGAAGGGCTGTTTCTCATGTATATCCCTCTTTCTTTGTTTTGCTTTTTATCAGCTCATTTTTAAAACACCTTCCCTGTACATAAACCCTCAGCACATGTGAGTTGGTTGTTTGGTCAGTCAGAAAACCAACCATGGTGGCTGGTCGTGATGATGTGTTTGACTAATGGAGGTTACATTTCTCTACCTCTCCGCATCTTTGTCTTAGACAAGTAGGGGAAAAAAAGTTCTGACTTCCAGACAGCCATGAAAACTAAATAAACATGCATGTAAATGAGAGGTTATTTGGAAGAGGGATTGTGGATGTTGGCAAGAAGAACAGCACAACTTATGACTTTTCTTTTTTTTCTTCTCCTCGCCCTCTCTCAATTTTTTCCCTCTTTTTTCCCCTCTCTCTCTTTTTCAGGCCAATGGAGATATTTTTTAAGGCAAGAGTTTATTTTTAGACCACATTGTTATGGCAAAATGGGGAAATGACCTTTTCATTTAGTCAGGAGGCGTCGTGTGATTGGCAAGTGAAAAGATATGGGACACGATCCATCCATGTCTCAGGTCCTGCAGGGAGGTTTCTTGTCTTTGGTAACCTTCTAGATGGAGACCCTACACCCTCCAAGACTTCAAGGCTTGACATATAGACAGAATTAATGCCCATTCTTGTCTTTCACTACCCAACAGCTTTTCTAAAGTTAAACCATGAGGCAAACGTTGGTATCAGGCAAAGGCTTAATCTGTAGCAATTTACAGTTGAGCAGGGGATTAAAGCCTTCATTACCAGGGTCAGGAGCCCTTGAAAATGCTCGTTCCAGCTGAACTGCTTAATTTTACAGGTGAAATTAATGTTGTGGAACTTTGTCCTCAAGGGGATAAAGGTGGTGGTTATTTACTTGATACCTAAATCCAGGTAAGCCAGTGCCTTGCAGGAAATGCTGGTGTGTATAAATAAAGCCATGTGTAGCAGCTGTGGGTTTACAGAGGCTTTTAGAGAGAAATGTTGACTTGCTGTGCTCCTGGGAGACTGGGGCTATGGGCACATTCAGCTTGCTTCAAATACCTACTCTGCCTCTACTTGAACTGGAAGAAGTCCTCAGTATCAGGCCACAGTTGGTAAGTAGTGAGGGGTTTTTTTGTGTGTGTTTCTGTTCTTTTACCCATAATAATCATTTCCCCTTAATCAGGCTCTTTCATGCTTGGTCTCTGAAACAGCATCTGCAAGGATTTGAAAATGGACTTATTCTCCTGTAAGGGCTGTAGCTGCTACTTCTAAACTGTTTATTTTCTTTTAATTTTGTACTTTGACCAACTTTAACTGGCTTTTCTTTCTCATTTTAACATCTGTGTACTTTCTGAATGTAATCTCCAAAAGGTTTAATTCTAGATTTTCTTATAAATATACATATCCATATACCATCTGGCTCCTGCCCTGTCCCAAGTTTCACGCAATTTGAGCACGGTGGGTGCGATAGCCCCCTGCCTCTGGAGCTTCTGTGGCCTGGAAGAGATCCCTGGATCCCTCTGGCAGGTGACCCATCTCATTTCATATTGAGTGCCTCTCTTCTTCCTTGTCTGTAGCTCTTAACTTGCATTTTTTTCCCCTGCTGTTGAGCATGACTTGTATTTCATCCCTGGAAAGCCTCTCAGGATGTTGAGCCAAGTTTTTTTGAAAAACTGTGTTTGTATGTGCATAAGTGTGGGTGCATCTGTGTGAGTACATGCATGTGTGTAAGTTCCAGAATAGGTATACATCTATCACTTCCAAAGGCAGTAAAAAAGATACTTGTCAGAGGGACTGATTTATTGCAACATTTAATGAGATTCTTGTCAGAACCTGGTTTACTGGTGTAAATGCAAATGTCAGGTCAGTGTAAATCCAGAGAAAGGAATACTCCATCCCTCCCTAAGAGATAAACCAGCTCCATGGTTAAAGTGGTCTCCTCCCTGATCTGCCATTTGAGATAAGCTGATATACAGCACCATTAAGTGCCCTCTCCAGCATTAATTGCCAATTAACTGGAGGGGCAGGGCCTTAGCTGTGCAGGTGTGAGAGGTTCATCCTCCCAGGATGTGACGGCTCCTGATCCCAGGACCCTCACTGCTGTGAACTCCCTTTACTCCCTCATAGCCAATACCTCTGATATTCTCCTTTCTTACTTGCAGCCTCTGAATTGAGGGCATATTTGCAGGCAGATGCAAGCGAGCTACAAGTCAGATGCTGAGCAGCTCTGGAACAAGCTGCTGGGAGCATTGCACATCTCTGCAGCAAGGAAATCCTCTTTGCTAGGGCTGCTGGGCTCAAGGTGTGGACCAAGTCCTCTCTGCAAGCAGCTCAGTTTATGTGTTATGCCAAAGGGTGAGATTCCCTTGTGTCGAGCACAGACAGGCTGTGGCTGAGGACTTTCCCTCTGCTCCCAGGCTGGAGTCTGCCACTGGGAAAAAGTAAGGACTGCTTGGGGATACAGCAAACAGGAGTGAAGTTGCAGTTATGTATGTCAGAAGTCTGCCCTGTTGTGCTTCCTTAGGCTGACTGGCTGCTTGCGGTGGAAGCAGTCTTCCCGTTTATACCTGGCCTTGCTCCCTAGTGCTAAACCCTCACCTGCCTGCCAGCAGAAAAAGCACTGAATCTCAGCAGCTGCTCCCTTTCCATTCCCTCCCTTCCCAAAGAAATTGGGAGATGCACACAAGACTTGGCTCCATCCCCTCTCCAGGGCTGTTCCCCAGGAGGACCCTGCAGAGCTGCAGCTGCTTTCCTGAGCTGCTGGAAGGGGCTTTGCCCAGAGGGTCTCAGCCCAGGCTGGCTTTTCCCTTGCCCACCTTCCTGGAGCTTGCTGCCCTGACAGCATGTGGATTTCTCCCAAACCTCAGGGCTGTCCTGGCTGTGCTGTTCAGTCGCTTGTCTGCATCGCTTGCCAGGCTCCCGCTTGCTTTTCCTTTCTAGGAGGGCTGGGGAGAAGGTCAGGGAAGGCCAGATGGTGGTTCTTTGCTTTTCTGCCTTAAAGCATGCAGCTTTTTTCCAAAATCAGTAGCACAGGCAGCTAGTAAAATCTATTAAAGATGCTGTTGGATGTAAAAGCTGGCTCTTTTCTTTATCCAGAGTCATAAAAGCTCTTAAAAAGATCCAAACCGGAAAAGACAGGCACCTAATAGTGAAAACAAGGAAGGGGGAATATAACTGGCACAAGGGTCCTGAATTTTTCCATGACTGATTTGAGCATTGCGAGCCACTGGCACGGAAAAGCAACACCCGCAGCACCACAATAGCAATCAATAAAACAAGAAGAGGAGAGCCTCAGCTCTGTTGTGGTCCAGCAGCCTCGGTCCCCAGGCCAGCCCCAGTATCAGGCATCCTGGCACTACCTCTTTAGCAACCAGAACAGCCAGCACAACAATCGAGCTGGGATTGGGAACGGGGAGCAGTAGTTAATTAAGCCTGCATCTTTTATTCTCTGGAGGCAATTCAGCCCAGTTTGAATAAGCTGGAGTGCCAGGACCTGGTGGGAATGTCTCTCCCAGTGCAGGAGAATCCAGTCTCATGGGCTGCTTTATTAGCATAACAATATTGCCCAGGATGCACTTGGCATGATGTAATGCCAAGAGTGAGCGAGGGGAGATGAAAGTTTTTTTTCCGTGCAGGAGCTGGGAGTGTTTGCCACTGACTGGGGCCGTGTCAGTGCATGAAATTTCTTTTCTTTCTCCCTCTCTCCCCTTATGGGATGTTCGCTAATTGAAGCAGTTCTGGAAAACAATAAGTTGTTAGAGCCCCCTCCCCCACCTTCTCCTTTAAATTCACATTATTCCGACTTACAGGAGAAGCAGGAGCCTTTTCTGCTTCTTAGAAAGTGGCCTCTGGTTATTTGCATTTCCCTGTGGGACCAGTGGGGAAGGGGGGGGGGCACAATTTGTTGGGGTGGGCAGGTGGGAGGAGAGGGGATGTCTTCTGCCTCCATCTCCTGTAACAGACACTTCTGACAGCCATGGTATTTGCATGGGGAACCAGAAAAATCTCGTTTCCCAGTTCCTCCCTGTTCCCCCAGGTAGAAGCATTTGTCCTGGGATGCTTCTGCTGTCAGTGCTGTTCACTGCTGCAGAGAACATCTCATCCTTTTTAGTGTCAATGGCCTCTGTCAGGAAATCGAAGTGCCTGGGGGCTCCTGTATGAGCAAAGTAAGGATTTCTCCTGCCTCACATGTTAGTAGGTAACACCAAGCAGGTGCTGTTTTAGTGGGGTTTTGCACATGCTGTTCGGGTTGCAAGTACTTTTGGCCACTGCTTGAGCAAGTACTTTTGGCCACTGCTTGAGCAAGTACTTTTGGCCACTGCTTGAGCAAGTACTTTTGGCCACTGCTTGAGCAAGTACTTTTGGCCACTGCTTGAGCAAGTACTTTTGGCCACTGCTTGAGCAAGTACTTTTGGCCACTGCTTGAGCAAGTACTTTTGGCCACTGCTTGAGCAAGTACTTTTGGCCACTGCTTGAGCAAGTACTTTTGGCCACTGCTTGAGCAAGTACTTTTGGCCACTGCTTGAGCAAGTACTTTTGGCCACTGCTTGAGCAAGTACTTTTGGCCACTGCTTGAGCAAGTACTTTTGGCCACTGCTTGAGCAAGTACTTTTGGCCACTGCTTGAGCAAGTACTTTTGGCCACTGCTTGAGCAAGTACTTTTGGCCACTGCTTGAGCAAGTACTTTTGGCCACTGCTTGAGCAAGTACTTTTGGCCACTGCTTGAGCAAGTACTTTTGGCCACTGCTTGAGCAAGTACTTTTGGCCACTGCTTGATCGAGGGAGCTGCACGAATCGCCCGTGCAGGAATGGAGCACAGCTGGCTCATGCTGGTGTGAGTGTAGAGGTATAGTGTTCTGTGTATTGAATGATTTATTTTGTACGTACTGAAGAAAGCACCTAGCCATGATTTTTTTTTCAGGTAAGCCATCTATTGTAGCAAAGCAATGAGCTTCAATCAGGCTCCTGCCGATAGCGCTGCCTTTCTCAGCCTCCCCCGCATCCTGCTTGTCCTGGTTGTTTGAGCATGGCTCTAGAACAGGAGTGTCTGACTGTGCCTGGGTGGAGGTGCTGGGCTCGTTCTTGTAGCTTCTGGACGCTAGAGGCCTCTAGACGCTCTGGTATGATGAATGCTGGTTGTGGCAGTCCTGTGTAACTAAGTCACTTGGAGCGAAAGAGCAGAACCCATGGCATTCAGCTGATTTTTTTTCTCCCCTCCAAATATTGCCCATCACAGTTAGTGCAATTTCTAACAAGGCACCTGGCGAGTGGGCAGGTTACAAGAGAATATGGGCTGGGGGAAGCTGGCTCAGCAGAGATTAGGATTAATCTCCCTCTCAAGCATCCATGCATGCACAAACAGACAGGCTTCGGGGAGAGGGGGGTGCTATGTCTTTGGACACAAATCAAAAAATGTGCTTTAGGAACAAGTTATGAAACATAAAAATGAGCATTTTATATCTGTGCTATAGAGAACTTGAAACCAGGACTGGCCCACCCAGTGCTGCATTTCTGTTCTCTGACCCCCCAAGCTCACTCATCTTGAAGGCAGAAGACTTCAAGGACAGTGCTGCCTAGAGCAGGCTGGGGCAGATCCCCCATCATTGGCTTTGCTTTTCCATCCCAGCACTTCTCCTGGAGACTTCAGGCTGAATTCCCTTATAGGCAGGACAAGATTTCCTGCCTTTGAACTCCCAGAGGTATTTCTAGGAAGCCCTTTGTGCTGCTACCTGGCTGGACTGGGGGATCTGCTCCAAAGGGAAGTTTGCTGTCCCAGCACTGTCCGCTCACTGGTTTTCTTCTAGATTTTCCTCCTCTCTCCCCCAACATCTGAGCAGTCTGGCTTGGACACGCAGGGAACCTACGGAGTGTTTCTCCAAGGGCTGAGGTGGTTGCTGGGAGCAATCTGTCTGTTAACCTTGATCAATCCAGATTGCCTGGCAATGATTCCTGCATGACCCAATTTGCAGGAGGCAACATGTTTTCCAAAAATACTGAGATCCCAAACTTGTGTAGGACCTACCTGGGTAGTTTCTGTGCTGCAGCAATTCTAGACACAGATGGATCTTTAAGCTTCCATTCAATGTGCTCTCCCAGAACAACCTATTCTTGATGTGTGAAGAGTTACACAACTGGTGACAAAGATGGGGGTAATGTGGGAAGCCTCAGGGAACTTCAGACTGCCCCTGTTAAATGTGCTGTGTTAGTGATACCCCAGGGAACACAGCCACTGAGTTGTGGGAAGCAGCTGAGTAAGGGGAACCAGCCTGGTAAACTGAGGCACTGATTAAGGACAAGAACTAAATGGTGTTCAGGTGTCTAAAGATGCACCTGAAGAGCATCCTACAGCCCAGCCAGTGTGAGCACTCGTGGGAAGGGGTGAGCCCCTGCCTCAAGCAGAGCCTCTGCGCAAGGTGGGAGGCGAAGGGCAGCACAAACTCCCTCCTCTGACAGCCCTGATCGAAACCACATTGCCGCTGCCTTCAGCCCCTGTGTCCAGAGAGGCTGTAAATGCTGCTTGCTGATAATCGCTGCAATTAGTGTGCAACATGCTCCTGCTAAAGGGGTGTTTCTGGTTGCTTTAGCAGATGTTGGGGTGCAGTTTGGCTCCCGGCACCCTGAGGAGGCGGAGGTAGAGCACCAAGGCTCTGAGCTGCTCCTAAAGACACTGCCCTGCTCCTTTAATAGTAGCCAGAAGTTTTCTAAATACTATCATCTTACCAAAAGAAGAGGGGGAGGGGAAAAAAAAAAGTGTTTTGGCATGAGAACAATTTCTCCATTACCTCAATTAGTTCAAATGATCTGGAAAGGTTCTCTCTGGAGAAATCAAGCTAAGCCTCAGCCAGCAAAGGGGCTGGTGGCTGGTTGGTTGCTGTAGGTGTTGATATGAGCATTAGTCAGCAATGTAGATTGCAGTGAAGTCAGTCAATATTGCTGTCGCTGCTGTCTGGCTACAGTCATTAATTAATTATATCACTACAGTAATTGAAGGCCTTATTCTCTCTAGGATTCTGACTCTGGCACCTCCCTGCCTGTTTCTGAGGCTGTCCATCAATTCGGTGAGGTCTGGGTTTTACTGAGATCATTATTTCCTGAAATACTCTAAAGTCTGTCCATAAAAAGGAAAGCTTTTTTTTTACCCATCTTCATCCTTTTCCCTGTCACCTGCAGAGGAGGGAGAGCAGCAAGTTCAGGGAAGAAGCAGAAGAACAAGGATGGGGTTTCCAGTTCCAGTGTTTTGGTGGTGTCCCTTTGCAAACAGGAATCAAAAGTATCCTCAGAATCCCTGAAATGGCAATAGAGGGAGATTAATCTGGAGAGGCAGATTAATCACTCTCAATGCTCCAAACCAGCTCTGTTCCTACAGTAGGGTTGAAAGAAACCCAAACACTATGATGGAGTAAGGTTGAGATAACCAAACAGGCTGAGAAAATTCATGGGCTGGCTCCTGTGCTGGTGTAAATCAGTGTCCGTGCACTGAGGCTGGTGGAGCAATGCCAAATTCCACCAGCTGAGGGTCTGGATTGCATATTCTACCTATAAAAATGGTGTTTAGGATATCTTGGCAAAAGCAGATATTTTTGCAACCCACTTCTAACTGGGTAGTGCTGTGCAGGGATGAAATCCAGTGACACTGGTGGAAAAAAAACCTACCACTAGTCAGGCTAAAAATTACACCATGAGCCTGAGGAGCAGGGCTTTTTTGTGAGGCTACTTTGTTACAAGGTGCCTGCTAAAAGTTGTTGGACGCAGGGATTGACACTGAACCATGGTGCAGAAGAGGGAGGAGCACCCTTATTCCCAGCACTTGTTATTGATTGTGAGCTTCCCAGCATGTGAAGCTATGACTGGAAGTCCCTGCTCTGAAGGTAAGCAATAGTGGACAGATTTCTGGCTTTCCTCATAAAAAATATGACTTATTTCTGGTCTTCATGATTATTCATAATGGTCCCAAAATCTGAATTCCAGGTCCAAAGCCCACAAAGGTCCAGACTGCTGAAGAGCATCAGGTGAGCAAGCTCAGAGGATTCATTGCTCCATTGTGAAAAATGTCACTTATGCTACGTTTATTTTCCATAAAAGTTGGCATTTTTCAGCTCTCCTCTAAATGTGTAGCACTGCTCCAAGTTGACATTACCCATGAATACAGCTGGCCATTTTTGACTTAAAAAAACAATCAGTAGCTGTGTGTGTAGAGGAATATGGCACATGCACAGAGGTGTTCAAGGGAACCTCCTTTGGGGGACACTTGGGACTGACTTAAGCACATCTGGAGCTGGAAGTGAAGGCTTTTGTCATGCCTGGTAGACAAGTAGAAAAAAATTCGTTGTATCATCTTGAGGCAAAGCCTTGCTTGGTTATGGGTGAGCTTAGAGACCTATCCCCTTCCCTCGCTTCTACACCCCAATGCCCACTTTTCAGTGAGTCATGGCATGATTTGGTGTTTTCAGAAAATAGACCTTCAAGGTGTGCAACACTAAAGGAAGCCCTAGGAGCTATGGAATATTTTTTGACTGCCTATAAACCTCTCAATTAGTGCTGTAAAGGAGGAAAATGCTCTTATTCTGGACACTGCCCAAGGTGTAATGTGTTTCTGCCGCTGCAGCAAGAAACACTTTTAGCCTTTGACTAATTTAGGAGGCAAAGGAAGGGAAGGCACAGGGTTTTGTGCCTCAACACCTACAGAAATGGCTGGTTACAATTTACTGAAGATTTCCTGCAGAAAGGGGAGGGAGAGATTTCATAGGATTCAGCAAAACCTCACCAAGCATTTCAGGATAGCAACTGTGTATTCTTGACCTGCAGAGAAAGGACAGTGTGAACAGACAAGCTTTTACGTGGTGATTTGGAAGCTGGTTTTAGGGGCTGTGTGAATATGTGAGAGCAGGTCCCACAGGACCCCAAATGGGGACAGTGGGAATGCCACCCTCCCAGCTCTTCCCTGCACATGTGGGTGCTTCTGGGACCACTGGGCTTTGGAAACCCTTACACCCTGGTAGGCATCACAGCTCCAGCATGGATGCTGGGGGAATTGGTGGCCTCCTTCAGTGCTTTGATTAAACTCTGGGTAATTGAGTGGGGCTTTCTTGCTGTGCCCAGCTAGATGGCTTCAGGCAGAGTGAGCAGAAGGGAAGGGAGCATCCCACTGACACCAGCCTTTTGAAGTCCCTCTTTCTCCCCTGGGTTCCCTGTTCCTCTGCCCGACCATGGCCTGAGGCTTCCCCCTGCCTCCCCCCAGCCATTTTTCAGCTCACTTTAACTGCTGGGTGAAGCAGGAGGGGGGCAGAGACAGCAAGGATGACTCCAGGGCAAAAGACACATTCCTTCAGGTTAGCCAGGGTCTCCAGGCCTTTCAGTGAAAAGCTTCAATTAACCAATAATCAGCCAAGCATGGCAAACCCAGAAGCAATAAGTGCTGCTTCTGGCTCCAGGGCCAAAGGCTAAAATCTGCTCAAGGAGCTAAATTAGTCATCTAATTGGGATTTCTGTCTGTCCTTATCCTGCTCTGGGTGCTCACAAGAATGAGATCGGTGACAAATTTCTAGTTCTCCCCACTCGCCCCCCCCCTTTGCTCAATAACCCTGTCTAATGAGTGCTCTAATGCAGAAGACGAATGTCTGACCCTGGGTGCAAGGGTGGAATCTAGGCACGAGCTGTCTTCTCATCCAAACTGCTGCAGTCCATGAATTTGGCAAAATTGTGTTGATTTACCCTGAGGAAAGGTTGAGCCCTTCCCATCCTACTCCAGGTAGGACAGACTAAGGGCAGCCCATCACAAAACCCCCTGTAATTCCCCACTTTGAGCACATGGGAAGGGAGGGTGGCACCGAGGGGCTGTGAAAACTTGCTCTGGAAGGTGCCTCACAGCAGAGCGTGTGTGACCAAGCGAACGGGGAGAGCAAGCCATGTCCCAGGAGGAAACCCTCAGTGCAGAACAGACATCTGCTCAACACGTGTGGAAAGGTTTTGGTAACCTCCACAGTCTTGGTTGTCCTCAGCCCACCTTTTGCTGCTCCACAGAAGAAGAGAAACGGCTTTCCTTGAGTTTATTTTGCTTTAAAGGCAAAAGCAGAAACAAAGAGTGCCAGCACCAAAACCCCACAAAAATAAAGAGATAATTCTGCAAATGTCAGAGCAGGTATCTTCATGTTGGTGAGGATGTTTCATTCCAGATTCAATGAGACTGTGTTTCTGAGAGCTATCACAAGCAGACTGAGACTTTATTTCCTTGCCCTGTGCAGCAGGTAGCCAGGAGGAAGAGGATGGAGGGTGTGGGGGGTCTGCAGGGGCCAGAGCTAAAATTCTCCACCCCCTCAGGGAATGAAAAATCCTGAACTGTAGGATAGGGAATGACCCACAGAGGTCATCCAGCCCATTTCCCTTGCCCCAAGGTAAAATTAGGGATAACTAAGCCATTCCTGATTAATTCTTGTCCAAAAATGTCACTGATGTTGCTTGTGGGGTTGAACCAAAAGACTTGCAGCAGGTTAGCTGTGCTGAGGATGGGGCATCCTCCTGCTGCCAGCACGGCTGGGCTGTCCCTTGCCAGAGCTGTTACCAGGACAGTCAGAGCATCCCTTACTCTTTTTTACAGTTGAAAGTGCATCAAAAGGAATTGAACTCAGGCAGAGTTTTTAAAATAGCCTTTGGCATCTTCAGGTTTTAGGAAAAGTGTCTGGGAAAAGTGACTGCTGTATCTGTGAGAGCTGATTAGGAAGAATGTCTCATCTTTGCTGACTGTTTTTACTTTGAAAAAAAAAATTGTTTTAACATTTCTGGATTTTCAGCAATGAAAATATCTTGTCCGAAAGCTGAGAGGATTGAAGAAATTTGGGAGAAAACAATACAACTTATTTTCTAGAAAAGGTAATAAAAACATTAATGTAATCAAACCCCTAACTTTCCTGTCAAAGATTAGATCAATGGGTCAGATTGGAAATAGCAATTCCCTACTTGCTATGCAAAAATACATGAGACACGCTTTCACTCTGAAAGCATTTAAAATTCTATATTTAAATGTATAGAACTATAAGTAAATATAAAACAGCAGAAAGCAGAGTTGCAGGGAGCAGTGGAAGTGCAATGTCTTTTCTTTAAGACACTATAGTAATTCTGGGAATAAAATAACAGCCAGACACTGGAGATGGGGGGAGTTGTTCATACTTCATGCTACGTCCGCCAGAAAAGCATTACAATTTGTGAGCTTGGCAGCGAGAAGCAGCAGGATGGGGCAGAGGGGTCACTGCGTCCTGCCAGGATGGGGCTCTCGCCATCGCCCCTGCCCTGGGGCACGGAGGCAAATTCCTCCCCACTGATCTTTGTTAATTCGATTATGAAAATTGTTCTGTGCCAGGCACTTGGTGTGGGGATCTGTCCCCATCGCTGCCGCTGTGAGCGTGCGCTAAACCCGTCTGTCCAGATAAGCTTTGCAACTGCAGGTACTGGTTTTAACGCAAGGTGATGGATTTTAGGTACTCGTCAGGCTGATAATAACAGAAATCATATTACACTGCAGGGCAGACGAACTAGACCCAAGGTGCTTCTCAGAGTGATTGTATGTGCTGAAAACCTGAGAGTCATCCCTGATGTCCGCAGCGTTTCTCTCTCTGGCTGAGCAGCGCTGGCTGTCCCGTGCATCTCGCTGATCTCAGCGCAGAGTCGTCTCCTCCTCCTCTGAAATCAGCCGCTTTGCATCCAAGTCCTGCTCAAGGTGAGGTCCATTCCTGCATCCCCCAGGCCAGCTCTCCTTGGTCCCCTCTCCCCATCCAAGGACTGATAAGCCGTGAGCTACCGGCCTTCCCCGGGGCAGCCTCTGCGGCAGCTCTGCGAGCAGGGCTTCTGAAGGGGGGCTTTCTTAGTAGTATTATTTTGTGGTCAAAAGGTTGCATGCGCTCTTTTTTTTTTCCTGATGCAGAGGCTTAGAAAGAGTGGAAAGCAAAATATTTTGATAATTATTCAGGCCAGCGGGTTACATAAAAGGTTCCATAGCCCTCTGCATCAAACCTTAACAGTTCAAACCACAAATTCTGTTTTTGCAGCCATAAAACATTCAGGGCAAAAGAAAAAAATTTTAAAAAATTAAAAAAATAAAATAATAAAATCCATTTTCCATTTGCTTGAAACTTATAAAATTTTATGTGGTGAAAAATGACAGTTTACTCCCAGAAGGAAACTGCCCAGAGAGGCTGGTTTCATAGGCACAGTGGGATCAAGAAATAGGCCTGGACTTGTGTCCTTAGTCACATAAAGCGAGTGTTGAGAGTTGTCACAGAGCAGCAGGCAAAAGCTGCAGCAGCAGCAGCGTGGCTCATCCCAGTCTTGCTGGGAAGGGCTGTTGCTGGTGTGGGGATGGAGGGGAGGGCACATGGGGGTGCTGTGTGTCCCAGGGCTGGTGTGGTGCTCTCTGTTTTGCTAAGATGATCCAGTAGTTTGGAAAAAAAAAAAAAAAGGTTGAAATCCTGCAGGGTGTTCAGGACCTTCAGCTTCCTCAGCCCCTTGGGTCTCACAGGCTGTGATACAGCCCCTCCCGGGCTAAGGATGCTCAGCGAGATGAGCCAAGCCTGTGCGCTGGCCCAAGCGAGGGCGAGCATCAGTGCTTAGAAGGAGCATCTCTGGCTCACAGGGTTGCTTCTAGCTCATGTTGCCACGGTTTAATTCTCTTCTCACAGCAGTGCCCGAAGCAGAAACCTCAGCCGGAGTTATTGAGGTTTTCCTAGGCTTTGCTGGGTTAAGAGTTAGCAGAATCAGACCCAAACATCACAGCTCGGGATGAGATGCTGCAGTGTCGATGGAAAGCAGCGGCGCAAGAGCTCAGAAGCTCTAGGAATCCAGCCTGAATTCCTGGTTGCACAAAGTCAAACTCGTGTGGTCTGGGAGTCATGTTCTCAAAGCACAGAGCAGATCTCCCTCTCCACCCCCCAGCTAGCTCCTAATCTCAGAGCAGCGCAGCTCCAGGCATGATCTAATGAGCTTTTGTTCATCAGTCACAACTAAATCTGGCATTGCTGATGGCGCAGCCGGGCACCAAATGACCTGGGTGGAGGGGCTGGCTCAATGTTAGGGTGCCCCCACGGTGCTCTGCAGGGTGCAGCTGCGGTTTTTGGATGCCTACCTCCTTCCATAGTTGAAATAAATCTTCCATGCTGCCTTTGCCAAAAAGAAGCTGCCCAAGGCTACACCCTGAGATATTTAGTTTGCCAGTTATATTCCAGCTCTGTATGAAGATGCAGGGACCAACATGTTCTGAGTTTCCTTTGCTGGAAAGGTTCAGCTGGGTGGTGTTGAAACCTCCGCAACCTCCTGCAAAGCCAAGGGTCTTCCTGACCGACCTGACACTGCAAGTGCTCAGAAAATCACGGAACACAGCAGGTGCGGTGTACTGGGCAGCCTCTGAGCCAGTCTGCCGCGGGGCTGCTCTGCCCCTCGCACACCTGTAGGTCCCAGGCATTGACAACACACTGCTGAAATCCTAAGCAAAGTATGCAACTACTTGAATTCCTTACAAAAACCTGTGTCATCAGGTTTCTGGTTGTTAATTGAACATGAAGATGTATAGACAAACAGTCCCAATTATGGACTCTTGCTTTCTAAGTAAAAGATAGCTGCAAAATTCTTGAGAATAAGATGCACTTTCTTTATGGGTTTTCTACCCTGGACCATTGAAAAGTCATCTCATCTCCCAAAAATACAGGATGAAGAAATATGTTAAAAATTTCCCAATAGTCGGCCACAAAAACACAGACTATTACCAGCTAAAAAACAACATTATTCCCCCTGCGTGTTAGAATTTGACACTTCTGGGTACTGGCAACAATTTTCAAAAGAAAATTAAAAAATAGCTGTGTATAAATGAAAAAGGTCTCTTTACTTTTCCTTTTCCATTTGCAAAGGGAAAAAAACCAAAAACAAAAAAACTCACTTTATGTTCTTTTTACATGGGAAACATTAAAAAGTCATCTAATCTCCTGAAACTAACACTAATTAATGAGCAAACATGAGATCTGGGAAGCGAAATAAAACTGTAACCTGGACTTTCTGTACTGCAATTCAGTCGTGACACATTTAAAGCCATAAATGCATTTTACTTGATTCTGTAGGATTTGTAATTAGCAGCTCGAGAGGAAATCTATGCAGCAGTGAAACACGGGCTGCCTTTTTTTTTTTAAATACTTCAGCATTAGTGGTTTTCTTGGTGATGGAGATGCGTTAAACTGCGTCTGGAAGCTCAAGCCCACCATGTAGAGCCATGCCACAATCTGCCTCTGTGGTCATTTCTGAAATACCCAGTCACTCCTGTACCAAACCTCCTCAACTAATTTTTTTTTTTTTTTTTTTTTGAGATTTTGCAACCCAATGAGCCGCCAACGTTTTTGAATACCAACTTTGTACCTGGGAGATTAACTACTGGCATGACTTTCTGAGACGGGCAGGCTTTAGCAAAGCCCCATCCAGCAGAGAAGTAACCAGCGAGCCAGGTTAGTCTGGTCTATTCTTATTGCCACGCATCAGAATACCTGTCTCAGACTCAGACACACCAAGAGCTATTACCCTGCTCAGAGCTACGTCCTTCTTTACATTTAGTCACTTATGTAGCCCAGAGGTCTCTCAGGAGTGTGCTGAGCTCTGTGACAAACATCCGTCTCGTTGCTGGTTCTGCTGTCCTGGTGCCAAGGGGACACATGTGGTGCAGCCGAGGTTTCAGCCTTGAAAGGTCACTTCAGCTTGCTGGCGTTTCAGGCACCCTCTTATTGTGAAGTGCTTTGCAGATGGGGACCAATGTCCTCAAAGAGGCTTTGCAACTCATGGGTAAGTCACAGAAGCTATGTGGTGCCTCCCGACCCCTGAACTGCTGAACAAATGCATGTTTTGCACCAACCAGAGCTCTGTCCGTGCCAACGGCACCATCCCCAGGCATTGCTACTGCTGTAGTCCCAAAAAGCAGGCCTATAATGTGAGAAATGGCATCCAAATCGTTGTCTGCCAGGATGGGATGGAGTTTCCCAGCTAAGCAAAGACAGGAAAGGTTGTTCTCAGAAACGGTCCAGAGAAAGTTTGAAGTCAGAAGGGAGTCCAGGAGAACGTCTATGCCATGGACTGAATTGACCGATTGTGGTTGTGTAGCCTCAGCTGAAGGAGTTATTATTTTCACGTCTGGTAATAAATAGAATAATGGACAAAAAGCCTAACTCCCTGTGTGAAGTCTGAGTAAATGAGCTTGGTACAGTGGTTCACTGCAGGATTTGTGGTTTGGGACCTTCTTCCAAGCTGTGAATCAACACACGAAGCAGATCCAGAGCCACTCGCGTGGCTGCGAGGACTCACGGGTGTCCCTGGTTTCTCTGTTCTGCCTCCACAAATACCTTTCAGTCTCTCCTAGATGCCCACAGGGTAGTTGTTAACTCAAGGTGCCCATCACCTTGACCTCCTCCTCCATGTCCTCCGTAGGTGAGAACATGCACGACATGCGAGAGCTGGGCTCTACCACGGGCTCATTCCTCTGGATTTTATTGTCATCTGATAAAGCCTCTCTGTTCTCTGTTTGTTTTAAACCCTTGTTGGAAAATCTCTTTAACAGTAACTCAGCCTCTGACAACAAGCACTTAGAAGAGCTGTTCTCCCAGGTTAGAGCTGTCAGCCGTAAGTCAGTGGCGGTAACATTAACATAATCCAGGTGTCTTCACTCATATCCAGACACTAACCGCTGGGCAGCAGTCCTCCCTGCAGACGAGCTGCAAGACAAGGAACTGCTTAGAGCAGCGTGATGGTACTTCAAAAAAAAAAAAATTCTTCCTTTGCAGTGTATCTAAAGAAAAAGCAGCCCTCTGTCTCTGGGAGTCCTGATCGGAGGGATTAAGACTATATTGGCATTCTTCTGTATATGATGTGATATGACATGATATATGATAGAGTAGATTAATATAATATAATATAATATAATGTAATATAATATATAAACTGATGCTCTGTAATATTAGTGTTACACCGAGGAATATTAACACAGAAATCAAACCCTTTCCCTGCATCACAACTTCTCTGAATACATAGTGCTCTTTTTGTTGTTGTTTTTTAGTTCTCTCTGCCTTCAGCATGTGGTTAGTCCCTCAAGAAACTGAGGTCGTCTTCTCAGCCAGCCTACCCTATGCCCAGCCGTCGCTCCTCCAGCCCCGTTACTGGTGCAGGGCAGGCTGGTTAGCCCTCAGCTTGGGGCAAGACTTTCAGAGGCACCAGCTGAATTCAGGTGGGTCGAGTTCACGTGGAGCCCAGCTCGTACCATGCCAGTGGGCTCAGGCTTTCAGGGATTTACACGTGTAGCTGCCAGAGGTCAACGGGCATTTTCTGGAGTCCAGGGCAGCAAAACCCCTAGGGAGAGCTCAGGAAGCCACATCTAGAGTGAGGGTACGTGGGTGCCCACTGCTCACTTGCTTCTTTACTGAATTATTTCCTAGGAGTCAACAGAGTGATGTCCTTGTGTCCGGCACGTGACTCAGGTACCCATTTATCTGTGTTTTCAGCATCTTTTCCTTTTTATTCTCTGCTTTATTTTTAATGCTAAGAGCACTTACAGCCCTGGTGCTTGCTTCTTTTGATGTATTTTTTCCCCTTGGGAAAACATGTGTGTTTTTTCCCCAGAAGAGGTCTGAGCTGAGCACTGCCTTCCCCAGCTACTCCTCTTTCTCCAGGCCTAGTCCCTGGCTGCTTTCAGTTGCCACAAGGCGGGGAGGAGTTCGAGGTTTGATGAGTAAGTTTCAGTGGAAAACTTTGATTTGTTTCGTTTGTTTGTTTAATCGTTCCCTTTCAAAGGTGGTTGGGGTTTTTCTGAAGGGGAGCAAGCTGCTCGCTTTGAGTGATCGGCTCTATTATATTTAGTTATTACATTTATCTCTAAATGTCCAATACATGTGTGTGCTAAATGAGATTGCCAGCCTGATGAGCTTCTGAAATGTGATTGAGAGCTACAGGTATTATAAATCTTTCCGCAGAAATCAGACCAAGCTGAGATTGAGACCGATATCATGAGATCATTTAGAAAATCTCTCCCTTCTCATTACCCAGTGTAGATTTTTTCCCATTAAATGTTACGTGGGCTTTGAAATCATCTGCTTCATTATTGATGAGCTAATTGAATTATTTTAATCTGTGTATTATTTTAAGGCTTTGACAAGCAGTCAAGCCACCATGCTAATCCCTGGATAATCATCACCCAGCAATTTAAAAATGTGTTCTCAGAGAATTACAGGTGGAGCCAGGAATAAAGGAATCAGTCTGCACATCAGAGGAGGTTCGTTATTACTAGCATTATTATTATTGTTATTATTATTTAAAGTACACCTCTGGCATGTCTCACAAAAACCTCTTCCCCATCTGCACTGCACAGAAAGTTTCAGGAAAGAGGCAAAGTCAATCACCCAGAGCAGAACAATGCTGAGGGCGAGTTTAATAAAATAAAAATAATTGTTCCTTTAAAAAAAATCACATCGTTTGCCACACATTTTAAAGCACAGAAAGTATTGCGTAACTCCTAACCGCTGAGCGAGCTAGGAATACTGTATCCCTTTATTCTCTGAGTTTAATAGTTATAATTAGAACCTTTCCTATACGGTTTCTATATCGACATGTAATTCTAAAAAAATCCCTCTTGTCTTTCCCAATAGACTGCAGCATTGTTACACCGGCTGAAGCGAAACAATTCAAGGGAGAAATGGAGACACTGGGTTTTGAAGAGGGTTTTATTTTGGTTTTGAGGCAGAAAAATTCTCCAACTTGAAGCGTTCTCACTTGGCATCGGTGTTGTCTCCGCAGCGTTGCTGCCCACACTTGGGCAGCCTCCGGAGGCAGAGAGTGACGAGAGGCAGGGGGAGATGGAGCTAGTGAGAGAGCAGCAAGCACACACACACACGGCAAAGCCTTGGTAAATTGTTGTGTGCAACGAGAAAAGCAGAAAAATGACCCTCAGCATGGCAAAATAAGACCTGGTTTGGGGAGAAAAGAAAATGCCCAGTAGCCCAAAGGGAAACTCAGCCTCATGAGTACCCGGCTATTGGAAAAGAGCCGGAGAAAGGGAGACCCATGGCCTCTCGTGGCCCTCAGACACGGCGGCAGCAGGAGTAGGTAGTGCAGCCTGATTTTACGTCGCCCAGAGATGCATTTACACTGACGGGACATGTCTGTTTAGCTCTGCTTAAAAGAGCTTCAGTAGTATCAAGTCTCCCTGGGGTGGTGCATCTCACCTTTCTCCCCCTAAAAAAAGAAACCTCTCTCCTTGCTTAAAATCACAGAGGGTGATAAAGGAAAAATTTATTTCTAGGACTTCTTCCGAGGCCAGAGAAACTCTCGCTGTTAATGCCAATGTACAAGAGTGTGTTCATGTCAGCAGTAACGGCGGTGGAGCCATATGGTTATACACACTCATGTGCACATTAATATTTCAGAATCCTCTCTTTAGAATTCCTTTTTTTTTTTATTGCAGCTTATTTTTCTTCCCTCCTGCTCTGCATGTCAAAAGATGATTGATGCATGCAGAAGTGGGCCTTAAAAACACAAGTCATTGCCGGAGGTTCTTCCTATAATCAAAGCACATGCCCATCCATGGCTAATTAGACATTAGCCTAATGTCAACTGATTGATTTAGAGCAGTCCTACCACCCACCCAAAAAAGAGCCTTCAAGAGTGGCAATGGAGGGAAAGTGGCACCTGAAGGAGGGGAGGTTTTGCCTTTAAAAGTTCATCATGTAAAACCTATTGGTGTGTATTTATCTAAAGAAGATGCAAAGCAGTTTTTCCTCTTTAGTGTTTGTGTTAAACAAAAGGAGCTGGTTAGCTGGAAAAAGAGTTGAGGTCCATTCCGGACAAATTTAGGTGGTTTAAGCTGTTAAAAAAGTTAAGTGTGGTGGAGTATGTCACCACGGAATATGTCACCATGAGAGGAGTATGTCACCAAAGGTCTTGCCTCAACCCCAAGCACTGAGGTGAGACCTGCCTGTTTTGCTGGGTCTAGCCTTGCACATCGCAGTAAGCTAGGAAAATACATTTGGCTGCGATTTAAATACAATTTTTCAAGATCCTTTGCATTTTTTTCTTTCCCTTTATTTTTTCCCCCTTCTCTTCCCTCCCTCTGGAAGCCCCACCACCCTCCCCACTCTGGATTTATGGGTCAGGAACCCTCAAACTTGTCCTGATGGATTAAGCAGAGGCAAGTTGTATCGAGTAAATTAAAAATGAAATAGTTACAGCTGTTGGAACAGTCTCAGGGCCAGAGGAGGTAAAAGACTTTCTACCCTCCATGGGCCTGGAAGTAATCTGTGAAGCACCAACTGCTTAAAGAAAGACAGCTTGAGAGAGGGCTGGCGTCCTGAAGGATGGGGAGAGCATCCAACACCATCTTGAGCGTGGTTTAAGAGAAACCAAGGGAGCAGCTCCCTTCCACACCCTGCTTGCTTCAAGTGTCCCCAGGTCCCATAGCCAGGAGACTCCCCCGGGACAGCGGGAGGACAGTGAAGCATTTGGGGACAAGCAAACTCAGCGATTTCATTGCTCTTACTGTGAATCTGTGCCATACATCATCGAACCATGGGGGTTAAATCTAGAAGTTATCTTGTGGTTTCCCAGGTACAAAGCAACACTGGGAAACCTACAGAGCTGAAGGCACACAGACTAAGGGGTGAGAAACATGCCTTTCATCCCACCTGACATCTTCCAGACAGACAAAACTATGGGGCATTTGTTCACAGGTGGTGATGCTGAGGGTGGTGAAGATACCCAAGATCTCCATCGTGCTCAGCCACATCTTCTTCCTCTCTTTTGGCAAACTCCTTGCTCTTCAGGCACCTCCTCCCTCCCCAGCTCTCTGCTTTTTATACCCTGTTTATATGCTGTCTATGCCACTGTCTTGCTCTGGTTTTATGGGGTTTGAGGTTGTTTTTTTTCAGTGTAGCATTGAGCCAAACAGGGCGAGTCAATGAACCAGAGGCTGTAGCAGTTGCGGTGACACAAGTACCCGGTGCTAAATACCGCAGCGCAGGGAAGGCAGTGTCTCATCCAAGGGCCTGGTCCTGCTTGCTTCAGCTACCCGCAAAACCACAGCCTCCCCCTCTTGATAATAAATCAGACACAGACAAACAATTCATAATTCCCCTTTTATGAATTGGAAAGCTGTACAGAATGACCCTTTTTTAGCCAAATGAAAGCAGTCCGGAGTGCCTCGCTGCAGCGGGTGCTGGTGAGGGTGAGCCTTCTCCCCCCCAACACACGTATTTGTAGTGAAGATGTTTGGGCCAGTCCCAGAGTTAACAGAGCAGAGATGACAGGGATGGCTGGGAATAACGCATGGAGGATTTTTTCATCCCAACTCATCTTCAAACAGCGCCCGTGAGGTGTCTGTGCTGTGCATGCAGCGATGAACCACTCTCTGCTGCAGCACTAGCAACAACTTCTGACCCTGAATTACTGTTTAAGAGGGAATTTGTCTCTGCAGATGAGAGGAGCAGCTGAATGTGATCCACAATGCAATATTGCCCTTAACCCAGCAGCATCTGGGGGTGGAACTGGAGGAGGACACCTCTCTAGCAGCAGAATCTGTGCAACTTGACATTTCTCGGTTATAAACCTTTCAAAAGCTGGAAGTAAATCCTTCAGCTTTCTACTACAGCTCAGCCTCTGCAGCTGCAAATTTATTTGGCAGGCAGAGAATCGGCCAAAAGAAGTAAATATGAGTGATGTGACTGATAGTGCTAGAACATTACGCAAGCTCCCACGTGGCTGTAGCGGAGGGCAATTCTGCTGCTGAATCCCTGCTGGAGATCTCCTACCAGAAGCTGGAGCCATCCTTCCTGGGATGTTGAGCAAGGGAGGAGGACATGGAGGCAGGAGGGAGAAGATGTTTCTGGAAGAGGGGGGGTGGGTCTGCAGAGCTCAGCTGTGGAGCAGCGATTTTGGGACACAAGGCTGCTGGTCTGCACTGCAGAGCTGCAAGCAGGGGACAATGCCTTTCTTCATTTTATCATGCCACACCCCCTCTTGTCTCACATATGAGTACTATAAGGCTATTTGTGACTCCTGGAGTTGGGCTGGAGGTTTAGCTTTTAGTGGTGGCCGAGGACTAGCCAGTACATGGCACTGGCAACACCTCAGAGGTCCTTTTAATTGTGAGACTTGTCAGAGCAAAGAGGCTTAAAAGCATAAAGACCTCGATGCGTAGCAGATGAGCATTTTGCCACAGGCGTCACCCTGTAACTGTCCCCGGTTACCGCACAGTGCATTAAACAGCTGCTCCGGGACGGGTCCCCTGGTTTTGCCCTGCGCAGGCAGCTCTGCCGCAGCCCCAAAGCTGTGGAGGGAAGCAGAGAACGGGGCTGAGGGTTTGCCTGGAGGGACTTGGCAGCAGCCGCAGGTGCAAAGGGTGGGGAGCAACCCCAGGTCACACATGCCAAGACGGAAAATCACAGGGGCTGCTGGGGTTAGGAGGCAGAGCGAGTGAGAGAGGCTTAACCCAGCCTCTCTGGGCTCTCTTGGCACAGAAGCCATTGCTGCCCCAACACCCCATACAGCAACTTGGGCTGTATGTTGAGGGGCTGTAGATTAGGAGGAGAATACCCCCACGAACCCATTTCAAAGGCTGGGTGGAAACATGTATTTGTCTTTCGATCCAAAAACCCAGTGAGCTGATCTTTTTAATGC
This sequence comes from Leptosomus discolor, assembly GCF_034619465.1. Taxonomy (NCBI): domain Eukaryota; kingdom Metazoa; phylum Chordata; class Aves; order Leptosomiformes; family Leptosomidae; genus Leptosomus; species Leptosomus discolor. Next base: position 3,860,725 of record NC_141405.1, read on the forward strand.
TGCTCCCCAGGGAGGGGAGGGAGCATCTGCCGCGGGAGGGAAGGTCTTTCCGCAGCATTAGGGGCTGCTCTCGAGCTCTGCTCACAGGCATCTCAGCCCAGAAACCGAGTGAGCCACAATAAGGCTGTCTTCAGGAACTGTCAGAAGTTGCTGCCACTTTTAGTACTCGACACCTCGGAGAGCAAATTCCCCATCCCGGCCTCCTGGTTCACCTCACCGCTCCACCCCGCGTTGGAGACTGGTTTCCATTAACACTGTAAAGCTAATAAGTCTCCTGAAATCAGAGTGACCTGGAGCATGCTGAGCACGTGGGTGTCTGTGTGTATGTGTTGCTTGCTAGCGAAGACATTGAGCACTTGTGCACATGCTCACACACTCAAAAGGGGTGAATCGTTCTTCCTTTAACCCTTATGATGCCCTGTTCTTGAACTTTACCAAGCTGCAGCTATATGATACCAGAACGGAATCTTTATCTTTAATATTCTTTTATTTTTTTATATTAAATTGACGGGGTATCGTTTTATCACAGCCTCCATCTCAACAGGAAAAGGATAGACACCTAACCTACAGAGCAGTATAGGAGAGAAGGGAGGGACCGGCTGAATAGTTGCAGCATTGCAGGAAAGCAATGTTATTTCTGTATTACAAACTGCCACGATGTAAGTTGGGGCAGAGGGAGGTTAATTTTCTTGTTTTGTAAAACCCCAGCTTTTGGAGTCATGTGAATCTCAAATTTCACTTACACCCGAGCTGCTTCTAACGGTCTTGTTACACAGATACCAGAAACTATGATCTGAAATACCCTCTGAAGTTCTGAAAACTGAAAACCAAACAGGAAGGATCCTCATTTTCAAATGAACTTTTATTATTTTGATTCATCTAGCCAATGCCTTTTTCCCAGGGAAAAAAAAAAAAAATCTTGAAAGAGTGTGCTGGTAATATTGAAGGTGCTGGACTGGTCCTGGACCCGAAGCAATACAAGGACTGGCTGTTCCCTCCCAGAGCTGTGTCAGCTCAGGCTCTGGAAAGTGAGAGACAGCCATGCCGTACCGCGCTGCCGCTGCCTTTCTGCTGCAGGAGTTCACCCTCACACGTTACAGTTGCCCAGGTAAAAATCAACGTAGCCCGATAGCCCAGTGATGTGTGTACTGAGCTGGGTGAGGTGGGTGCCAATATTCCTACTGGTGTTATTGCTGGTGTTATTATTACAGTTCCTAGTGCATGAACATCTAGGTCCCCTGTTGTAGAGTAAGAGCCTTCAACGCAAACGCTTACAGATGTGAAATAAAACTGTGAGGACTGGCCCAAAACATCTACCATCTGACTAACACTTTTCCTCCCCTTTACAAATTGATGTTGCTTAATACTTTTGGAATCTCACAGCACTTTAGCCATGTGAGATTTTTTTTATACCCTTTTTGGTACAGGGACCTTGTGGGCTTGGGGGAGGTTCGTTCGATTTTGCTTTGGTTTTGCTTTGATTTTGTATTTTAAAGTAATTTCTTGCCACTATATTGTAAAGGGCTCCCTGTTGCAAGCACATTGGCAACGCAGAGTCTCATTTGAAAAGGACACTTCATTTGGTTGAGGTCTTTCCTGCTACTTATCAATGCAGCAAAGCTAGCTTTGGACCCAGAAAGAGCTCCAACCTGCAGTCACAACTGCAGAGACTAGAGGAGTGGAACCTCTCCTGAATGCTGGAGCACCGAGATAATGCTGGGCTTCGAAAAATGCTTGCATGGGTCTGCCTTTTTCAGGAATAACAGTTTGGAGCATCTAGATCTGGAGTTACTTACGGAGTCTATGCCATGGTCAACCCCCCAGGAGGAATGGCCCTGAATGCCCCCGGATGGAGTGTGGGGGTCCCTTGGCAAAGCACGGCCTGTCCCCCTCCCAGCACACCCCCAGATGACAGCTGCAGCACAATAACTTGATTTTTGCAGTAGGACGCCCGGCGATGCCACAGACGTTACTCACGGCTGCATCCTGGAGCCCAGACGAGAACATTCATTTCACACCGCAAACTTATTTTTTTCCCCTCTCCGACGCTTTCTTTTATCGAGTTTCAATATAATAAACAAAGGGAACGATATTACTTCACTGGCAAAGACTCCAACTAATGCACAAACAGTTTTCAATACTGGCACACGGAGGGACTTTTTCACCATATACTGGCCAGTCAGACCCATATCAGTCCTAATGGCACAGGGAAATGGAAATTCAGATCTTTCACCTTGAAGAATAGCTGCAATTCATACGCTGCTCGTACCCTCTCCCCCTTATTTTTTTTCTTTTATTGCTAGCACAGCAAAACAAATCATCACCGTGGTATCAAAGGGAACTTTTCCAAGCTATTGACATACAGCAAAGGGACAGTTTCATATAATTCGTCATTCAGTCATCTCGGACCATGGCACCGTGCTTCGTGTGCACACTTTGGGTCTCATAATGACTTTGGGGAAGTTGCTTCACTCCTCTGGGCTTCTACTGCCCTCTTAGATGGTCCATTTGGATATAAATTCTTCCGTCTGAAAGTGATGAATTTAAGGCTTCTTCTTGCCTTGTACCAAAGCCATTCGCAATAGATCGGTCCCTAATTAATTGGGACAAAGGGTCAGAGGCAGCCAAGTCCAGCTCCATCACTCTTTCTGTCCTATGGCTTTTGCTACAGGTGCCCTTAACCGTGCTGGCCCCTGGGCTCCAACAGACCTTTGACTAGTTACGAATACAAGCCATGACTCGTGTATTTGATAAGCTGCTTCTATAACTCGAGCTATTGTTAATCTCAGAGCATCAGCAGTGGTTAAAGCAGACAAGCACTTTAGTTTTATTTTTTTCAGAGTTGGCTTTTGAGCATTCCTTTCTGGAGCTGAAAAGATACTGAAGTTGTTAAAGGGAGCCTCTGTGCAGGCGTTTTACAAAAGCAGAGGTTTTTCAGACAACCCCTCAGTGAGATCCAGCGGTACCTGCCAGCTTTCGTGGCAATGACAAACTGGAGTCCCCATCCCACCAGTATACCCACTGGGTATCACTGGGAGAGCACACTCACGGAGGGAAGCACATGAAGTGCTGTCATAATAATGAAGAAAACCCAGGGAAAAAAAGCAAACCCAGCGCAACGCATCTGGGTAACTCCACCAGGCAGATCTCTCTACCCAGAACAAGCCAAGATTCGTTTGTGGCCAAAATTCTTGCACTAACACTAGTCGCCACTTGATTAAGTGATTTTTTTTTTTTCCTGAGATCATGATGCAAGTCACTGTCAGAGAAAGGGCTTACACAAGGCTGCAGCAGTCCCTGCTGAACGCTTGAGCCATTCAATGATCCAACCCACCGCACGGCCTGTCAGGCCTGTTACCTGCAGTCAGCTCCCCCGCTGGAAAAACATGCGATTTTCCAAAGGTGAGGGAGTCTTGAGTTACTAGGAACACAAATCATTACGAGTAAAACTGCATTCCCAATTTATTGTATTTGTTTTATTTATAATTTTATTACTTATTCCACATTTTCCATATTTTCCATGTGTTTCACATCATTCTTGTTCACTCAGGCCTTTACATGGAAACTTGGGCTCGTCTCCACTGCCTAATGTGTTGAAAGCTTTATAAACAGCCTTGTTTCATTGTTTGCTCTGCATGTTTCCATCCCGAGAGCCTGCCACTAACGTCGTGCCTGGTACAAGTCTGAATGGTCTCTTACCGGGGAACAGGACAAGGCAAGAAGGGAAGCAGAGCAACACTTAACGTGTCAAGCTGGTGAACATAAAGACCATCAAATTGCTCAACTGGAGTGCTAACAAAGAATAGTTTGAGACTCCTCTGATTTGGATTGGTTTTGGTGGGGTTTTTTTGTGTTAGGGTTTTAAGTTGTCAAAGACAGAGACTTTTTCCATGCATGGCAGTCAAGGCTGAACGCTGATCAACGTGCTGCATGTGCACACCCAGATTTCCACCAAACCAAACCCCACAGTTCACTGAATGATGAGGAATCTCCTCCCGATGCTTGTAGGTTCCTTCCCTGCTCTACACTTCTGGAAAGTAATAGCATGCATCTATGTGCACAGTTAATTCACTATTTTCCCCTCTCCTGTATGCGTAGGCAAGTATTTTCTTTCATGCTGACTTCTGACTGCAATCTGTGAGCGGATCAGGAGCGTTCAGCAATGCTGCTTTTTGCCACGCTTTCAAGGTTTTGTGTCAACAGGAACATTAGGTCAATTTGCAAACAGCCTTGGAAAATCTGGTGCAGCATCTTTAATGCTATTGACAGGGCCTGCTTAAATTCGGCATTGCCGGGCTAACAGTTGTCATTCAGCTCTTGAGCACATTTACACCATCTCTCATCTATTTTTCATCAGTCTTGCACCCTTCGTGACACCCTCATCAATTCATGAGCGCATTCATTCCACTTCAGTGCAATCCCCACGAGTACTGAGTCGCACATGAACCTGAATAATCCCTCAGATAGCAAAAGGATGCTCAGTTCCTGCAAAAGAAAACTCAACAAGTTTATTCTAGACTCTGTTAAGGTGACTTTTTCAAATCAGGAACTCAAAAAACAATGTCATATTTGATGGCAGAGGAGGGGCGAGGAGATTGGATTAAAACATCTGGCGAGGTAATTAGATTCACTAAAAAGTTTACACTCCAAACTGCCACTCCATAATTGATGGGACCATTGTGATGTGTCACTTCCACTTACTGGCGTTCAGCAGCCACTCCTGCCTTGCTGCGCCCTGCGCTAACCTTCGCGGCTGACCTGCTGCGGTCCCCCCATTAAAGCTGCAATTATGGGGTGACTCTTAATAGTGAGGTCTTGCTTCAGAGTGGGGAAAAATGTTTCTGTAGCTCACATGCAACAATTAAAGATAATTTAAAATGTAAGTAATTGCGCTGGGTTTCTGGAAACTACTGTAGAGGTCTTGTCCCAGGCATCTGACAGGCACGGTGGTGTATTTTGACAAGTTTTGCGCAGATTTCCATTAAATACCAACTAGCAGCACTATTTTCTTTGGAGTCATTGGTCAGGAAATGGAGATTGTGAAAGGTCAGGCCTGGAAGATTTGGGAGGGGATGGAGGTGTTATTCATGGTCTGATCCATGGGGATTTAGTCCCAACATAAAACCTTCGGTCACTGGATTCTTGCTTTGTGCATGGTCTTTGAGCAGGAGAAAGGTAAGGACTGATCCACAGAGCAGAGCCTCTGTTGGGTTGCTTTCACTCCTGCAGAGATGCCGGGCAAGGTGGGACCCGCAAAATGTCCATCTGCTCTCTGGAAACCTATGGAAATCTGGTGAGTCTGGGTTGATGGACCTGGCAAACACCAAAAGGTTGGGCTGGATCTCGATCCCACCACAAGCGTCGTGCTAAACCTCTTAGTTTGCAAAGCTAGATTTGAAACTGCAACTACTCCAAGGCTTCTGCAAGGTCAGCGAAGTGCGAATGTCATGCAGAACGCACCCAGATACTTTCAGAGGTTCAGCAGTCCCTGAAAGAGTTTTGTATCATAAAAACAGACTGTCAGATGAGTTTGGATTCTGCCACATGGTCCTAGTGATAATAAGCCATCTGTGTGCCTCGTGCTGCACACGACCTTTCCTCTCTCAATTTTGTCTCCATCACTTTTCTTCCAAGCCCTCTCTAATCTGACCTACATTTAAGTAACCCAACAAATGCCAGCAGTGCACATAGCAGACTTAAATATGCACGTAGTTACCAACACGCTAACGAAGAGTGACCCTGTCTACATCAGAGTGAAAATAAGTATGTGAAAATAGGATGATCCATAAAATGGAAAAGGACCCATCAGGAATGTAATCACCTTCTGCCACATTTGACTGATTTAAGCTCCTATCTCAGTTAGTGGGACTTTTGCTCCTAAATCATTTGGAGTAGGGTTTTAAAAGATGTTTGCTATCACAAGACGCAGAGAGAAAACGTGCACATTTGAAAATCTCACTTTGATTTCCTTTTCTGTAGCTGGATTTCTAAATTATGGTCAAAAGCTAGAGCCTATACCTCTGTATTACAGATTTATTCAGCTTGTGCTGCTGCATAATAAAATTAAATATTTTTATAACCAGTTGCAGGATCAGGAAAAGCTTTACCCTTTGTATAACTTTATATAGGACAAAATACATATAGGAAATAAAAGCTAGGACAGACTTGCCCTCGTTACTGCTTTCAAGTGGCTGTCTTTCTGCCTGTAATATTTCAGATGCACTGGTAGCACCATGGCAGCTCACCACAAAAAAAAAGACATTGCAGGATTTCATAAAAACCAGAAAATGAAATTAAATTTTTAAAAAAAAAAAAAAAAAGAAAAAGAAATGAAGCATGTCTCTGAGGCAAATGCAGTGAAATGCAAACTCAAACTGCACGACCACAAAAAAAATTGCATCAAACTTTAAAATCATTTTTCTTCCTTTCCAAAACGAAATGAACCCAACTAAGAATATGCCTGAGCCCCTGGTCTTTATATTTATTCCAGTGTGGTGTTTTTAATGAGGGACTCAAAGAGAAATTACCTTTGAAATGTAAGAGAGCTGCACTTCTTGTTTTATCATGACTCGAGTATCACTTACGCCATGGCTGGATCCTTACAGATGAGCCAGAATGACAGGAACTGGTTTGGGGGTTTTAATGAAAAAGTCATCGATGGGCTCAGACCCAACACAACACCCGTTACAGTGACCCAGACGGAGGGAGGAGGGTCGGTGCCCTCCGGAGAGCTGTGGCTGAGTGCGCATGACAAATGCCACCGCGTGGCATCGAGCAGAGACAGGCGCCGCAAAGAGCATTCCCGGGCGATTTCCTGGTGCCTCTCCAAGCTGACAGAGGAGGTTTATATTAACATCACATGGCTGTCTAAGGCTGTGTCCGTTAGCGCAGCCCATTTGGAGACCTTGCCATGTTGGGCTGCATGGGAACAGGAGGGGGGGAAAAAAAAAAAAAGGGAAAAAAAAGAGAAAAAAAAAAAAAGAAAACAAGCATATCGACGTTTTTAACACCAGCATCTTCATTGGTAACGCTATCAAAGCCAGGCTCCTCTGCCCTTGTCCATGCAAAACCTTTGCAGAACGCTTGGAGGGCAGCTTTTCAAAATGTTTTTGAACATATAACACATAGGAAAATAACACACTATAGAAACTTGGCAATGAGTTTGCCTCAAGTAGCCAAGTTGGGCATGGAAAAAAAAATTAGACAATAAAAGGTCATTTCTAGCCAAGTTTTAAGTGAGTATACAATACATACCTTTTTTTCCCTGCTTTTTGCCTTAGTTATTGGCCAACTTGGCCAGAAGCTTATGGAAAACACTGAAGTGGAATTATTATAATTGGGGATTTTTTCTCTTTTTGACCAAGCGAAAGTTCTTATAAGCAATAATTTAATTATGGCAAAAGAGAAACACAGACACGTTTTTAAGGATGCATCATCAAAAAAACCCCTCTTTTCTACACCATACTTTAAACTAAGGCTAGTTCATGAGCACCAGTGATCTAATACCACTGCTATTTATGATTTTTTTAATTATTTATTATAAAGTATGTCATAAAGTGGAAAATTACCAGTGCCAATCACATTTCCAAGCAGGCTAATGTAGAACCGAGTGCCGTAAGTCAATTAGGATAATAAACCTGCTGGAGTGAGGAGGGGGACTTTCTTGGAATTAACTTTTTCACCCTGCTTCTGGCGCGCTGTTACGCGGGGATCAAACAGGAGGTGTTTAACAAGTGGCTTCTGAAGCCACCCTTCCGGCTCGCCGTTTGTGTGGCACCTCGCCTCCGAGATGGCTCCAGTCTGTTGCAACATGTTCCCACAGCCTCCTTCCTTGCCCCCAGGTATTTCAGGTGGATGGTTGATTAAGAGCAAGCTCCTTGCTGACGCAGGTTGTGTATTTAACATCCTGCTCTGTTTCATACCTACATGCGCCTTGGGTTTGGGGTTCGGTTTGATTTGTATTTTTTTTTTGGAAGGCCAGAGCTTAAAAAAAAGTCAATTAAAAGGAAACATGGGATTTATTTTCCCCTCTGAGAGCTTAGCTGGAGGTGTCCTCCTCACCTTTTGAAGGCTGTGGGCTTTTTGTCTGGAGGATCAGAGATGTTCTGAGATGTTTGACCTAGAAACGTGTAATTCCAGCTTGCATCAGCCCAGGTATCTGTGTGGCCTGGACCAGGTACTTCAGAGAAAGTTGCATAAAGAGCTCACAGACAGCAGCCTCTGTGCACTGGAGTATCCTGATGATGGTGCAAGGACACTGGCTCTGGATGTGAAATGACAGAAGCTCATTTTTGAAAAGGTGACCTCCTACACGAGAAAGAAAAGGAGTCAGGCATGACAATAAAAAGGGGGGAAAAAATATTTGAAAATTAAAAGCAAAAAGAAACAGGGACCACAAGCCTGAGATCAACAGGAAGTTTATAAGCTGCAGGTTTGGGCTGTGTTTAAGAACAATGGTTTCCTCTCTGCCACTTGTCGATTAAAGAAGGCAAGTCCTTCTCAAATAGAGCTGATCTTACATTTTCTCATATTTTCTTGGAAATGTCCTTCCAAGTTGGATGACTTTTTTTTTTTTTAATAAGTGAAGGTTTTGCCAGGTGCATTTACCTTTTTGTCATTTCTTTTTGTCTTTTCACAAAATAAGGATCTAAAGCTAAAAAAAAAATATCCATTTCTATTTATGCTACTGGAAAATGGGAGGAAGCTGCAGCAATGGAAAAAAAGCAAAATATCTTCAGTTTGGAGAGATGGATTTTTTTAACAGAAAACATTCATGGCCAAACTAATTGTGCAAGGAGAAGGGTATTTTCCCCCTAGTAATATTTCATAGCAGAGCGCTACAAGTCGCCCTCCAAGCGCATGTTAGTTGCAACACGTGAGCAGCGAGCGAATGGGAATGAGTTGTGAGCGTGGCCCAGCTGGCTGTCACGACTGTGGTGTGCAACCCCACAGGCAGGCGTCTCCAGCCCGTGGCTTTGGCACAAGGCGATGCACCACAGCGATGGAAGAGCCAGCCCTCTGGGCGGACTTCACTGCAGGCTGCTCACTTGTGCGACTGGGGGGGGGTTTGCAGCCCAACAAGCCTTGTCAAGCTCAACATGTGTAAGGCGGGTGTGGTGATCTCTAATTATACCCCTCGGGAAGGACTTACCTGACCAAGCATATCTAGCCCATAAGAAGTCCATTCCACACCATTGAGATGGCATTGGTTAGCTGGCACGACTGGTTCTGCGCTGCAGAAGCAGGGAGTTGGATGGAAAGTAAACACGGTGAGTAACGCCGGAGTCACGCTGGATGCAGCGTGTAATAACTTGATTTGTGACAAACGCAGTGGAGAGGCTGGCTGATGCGACCAGCTGCCTCGAGGATTTGTCTCTGGTGATGCACTGCTGAAGCTTCACATTCACGAGCTCATACGGAGAAATGTCTACACGTGAGACTATCATCCGTAGCGGTTCAAGAGCACTGGATGGACCTCCTTGAAGAGAGTCAGTGGGAAGGGTACAGGATTGGGTTGTGCTGCTCCTCGCTGCCTGCCCCATCCCTGTCTCATCAGGCTGCACATTTTTTTCGCAAGGAGACACTCCTTTATTCAGCATTTGTGCAGTGCCTCTCTTACACCTTTCTCTTCGGCTCACCTGTTAGCCACGCTCCAGCAGAGCTACCGAGAACTGAAACCAGCCAACAGACACGTGTGCATCACTGTGCTTCTCTGATCGCTGGGGAATCTGCTCAGTGCTACCACAGAAAACTGGGATAGGACATGATAGCCTGCCACCCTGTCCTCAGTGACAGGACTGTATTCCTGCACTGACATCTGCAGAAGTGCCATAAAACAAAAAATTTTTAAAAGTCCATGCAGAAATGATGAAGAGAAGAATACGCCTTTTGCTTGCAAACTCCAGAGCTCATCCCACTGATACATCATCGGTTCCACTCTTGGTCTCTGCTATCCCCTTGTCTCTTTTCCTCAGCCTAGCCAAGTCACCACCCACTCACTCATACTTTGGGTTGATGGGACACAAAGTCTCACCCAAGTGTGAGACCCTCAGAGCACCAGCAGGACGCACCGCCTGGTCAAAGAATCTGGAGGCTTCTAGCTTTTACGAGTCATTCTCATCATCTCAAGCAACATTAGAAGGAAATTCCTTCAGGGCACTGCCATTACTGTTTGAAAGTCTTTGTTGACAGTGCAATGACTAACATTTTTATGAACTGGGTTGAATTTGAATGCAAGATCACCAACTTCGGCAGATATACATTGGTCAGCAGAGCCAAAATATGAAGGTCCCAGCATCAGCAGGAACTGGCAGTTGCTTAGAAGTTACTACACATATTTGTGCACAGTCTTTGCCAGTGACAAATGAAAAATGGTGGACCTAGCTTAGCTGAGGACAAAATATAATTAAATGTCTACATACCAATGTAACGACAAAGAGGCAGGTGATTAAATACCATTACTGATCTGCACCTAAACCTGTTAGCAGGAGACAATAGATTGCAGATAGATACACACAATTTTGCCAGTGAGTTACACAATCTTATGCTCCTACAGCTACCAAGAACCTGCACATTTCCAGCTCTGGCTGGTGCTTACATGATCTGATGGCATCACCAGGAGGGTGCTCATTTATTCCAGTTGCAGTGAAAGTAGCATAGACTGGAAGTTTCCCATGCAGGAATGAGACTGACTCATCCAAAAGCCCTCTTCCATGTATGTCATTGCAGGACACGTCACTAAATTTAGTACTCACAAATGAACTTGCAAGCAGACAGCACAGCTTTCACTGAAGATTAGGTGTGCTTTAGCAAGGATGCTAATCACTGGGCCATCTTCTCCCAGCTTTTCCTCCTTGACAGCTCACAAGATGACAAGTCTCCACCTTCTTCACCCCAGAGATGAGCTTGGATTTGGTGCGAGCAAAGGAAGATAAAGTGAGAAGGGAAGTTCCCCTTTCCTTCTCGACAAATCCCACCACCAGTGAGTTACAGCTAGCACCTTTCATGTCAAGAATTAAGATGCCAACATGACCTTCTGCAATAGCTTTTTGCCTTGGACACTGAAGTCCTCTGGTATCTATGAAAATGGAAAGTCTCCGATGCTGGGTGATCAGCACAGGGTCAACTTTGTGCAGGGGTAACTATCTGTAAGTATTTGACAACCCCAGCCTCCAGCATCCCAGTCGTTAGGCAGATGGTGGCAAGGTCTATGGAGAGTCTAAAGTCTGGATGGAGGAGAGGCAAAGGGGTGGACAGACAGATGGATGTTGTTACCGTAATGAACGTTAGCTCTCCTGTCCTTTTCCAGTTGCAGGCTGTCTCATGATGGTGAAAGGTAGGGACGGTGGCCTTTTCAGGATCAAGCTGTCAACCTCATAGAGAGGCCAGGGCACTTAGAAAGCAACAAGAACATCCCTGTGTGGAAGGTGTCCTGCTGCAGAGAGGTCCGGAGGGCAGGCAGAGATGAGGTGGACAGCACAGGACTCCCCTCCAAGGGTGTTTCCCACCCCTTGCCTTGCAGGCAGCCCCAGCTCTCCGGGCTATTGACTCACCGTGACAGCTCAGGATGCGTAACCTCATCATCCTCTCAGCAGAAAGCTATTTCTGTCTCCCAAACAAACATAGGAGTCGCTTTGGGGAGGCAGAATGAAAAATTGCTGCGTGACTTCCCTAAAGGAAGTGAATGCAAGGAGGTGATCATCAGCCCTCTCTGATGGGGCTCAAACCCAACTTTGTCCAAAATCTATGGACAAACAGTGGTGCTCTAACCACAGGATAACACACTCAGGAAGGCTGGCTGAGATCCTAGTGTAGCTGAAAGCAACTTGAGACCTGGCCAGCCCAAGCAGAGTATTTTGTTGTTATTTTTTAAAAACGATATTCATTAAGACCAGGAGTCGGGCAAAGTTCCCCTCTTTTCATCAGGCCAATGTGTTCTTCTGCAATTGCTAATATTGTAAGAAGGAGATGGGGGGAAAAAAGAAACCTCAGAAAATAAAACTTATTTGGCACTGCTGATTAAAACCAGTTTATGTTTCATTGTGAAAAGCTGTGTTTGCTCAAGGTTGATTCAGTTCTGGTCTCTTCCATCCACATAAGGTTTGTTTTAATGACCATAGAGTTATATGAATCTATTAATTTTTTTTTTTCCTGAAGGTTTCATAACAACAATGACTGTTTTTTTCATATAGCACTTTACAGCCACGCGTCTGGAAATGCATTGCAAATGGGCAATTAGCGTCAGACCTATTTTGAAGATGGAGAAACTCAAGCAGAGTCTGAGCAAGACAATTCTTAAACAGCAATGCCAAAATCAGGCGTTTAGCTTGCTCTTGAAAAAATTGGAGCTCGGGCCTGAAAAAAATTCCCAAAGACACTTCAGCGAGGACAAAAGCAAAGTATTTCACTCAAGGAGGAATAACAGAGTGCGCACACACAGAAAGGGGAATAACTGACATGAGGAATGACCGTCGATCACTGGGCGAGCCTGGCAGGGCTCATGCTGTAGTCAAGCAGGAGTCACCAGTCACCTGCCCTCAAGAGAAAGGCAACCACTGGACCAGGAGGTATAAATAGGATTATGGTGTGCAAAGTTTGCACTCTCCTGTCACCAGCCCTGGGATGCTGACTCCAGCTCACGGCACCCATCATCTTGTAGGAGTGTGATGGCCCAGGACAGACAGTCAAGGGGATGGCAGCAAGGATGGATTGACCTACATGGGTGCTTTAACCTAAAAAAGAGAAGGAGGATGGGGACTGCTTCGGTAACAACAGACTCCACAGAGGGCACTGCAACAACCTACATCCAAAATCCAGTGCTGGGGGAACTCAAGCCAATGATGGGCTGACAGTCACAGGTTTAGCAGTTCCTGTTTTTTGGGAAGATCTTGTTTCTTTTTTTCCCTCCAACTGTTTTAATGCAAAAATCTGGAAAGGTTAAAGCTCAGAGTAGAAAAACAGCGAGATAATATTATTTGAGGCAAATCTCTAACCCTTTACTTGGGCTATGTGGGAGGCAAGAGAAAATGTTATATGCAGGGGAATATTAAATTATTAACGTTATGTCTAGGTTGAGATTAATCAGATTCCAGAGACATATAATAACTGCCTGCTGCCTCCTCAGACACGGGTGTGCGGAGGTGTGCATTTAATGAGCAGGCTCACACGAGGAGGACCGCAGCCTGCAGGGCCACAGGTCCTGGGGCAGGACACGCTGCCTTGCACCGCAGGTCTGAATCCAGCCCACCAGGGAAGAGTAGCAGTTGCACAACAGCTCCTTGTGCGGCGAGCTGAACGAGCACTTGCAGTCCCCCCCAGCAGTCCCGAGGAGCGGGAGGCGGCTGAGCCAGGCTGCCTTCCCACCCTCCTACATGGACGGTGCAACTGCAAGCTTGTCTTCCCTTCTTTTCTCCTCCAGGAGGAAAGGACAGCCGGGAGACCTGCTACCAAATCTGGGAGCCACGAGAGAGGCTGACACCAAACCTGCCCCCTTCCCCAAAGCACTTTGGCTGGATGGGCTTCTGCAAACGAGGGGTTGTGGTTGTGCCCAGCCATAGCTGCTGATTTGCTGCCAGAAATATTGTGGAAATACATTCAGCCCTGATCAGAGCTGCTGGATGAAACTCCACCGCCTCTGCAAAAGCTCAAAGCAGTCTTACCCCAGGGTAAGTGCAGACTCCCGACTTTTCCGTCGGGTCCAGCCCATGCCAGGCTGCAGCATCCCAGGATTCATGGCCCTGGATGATGCTCCTGAGCCGCTGCTCACAGATAAGCCACCGGAGAGGAGCACCCACGAGCCACAGAGAAGTAATTGAGGTGGTGCTGGGTGCGTGGGCTGGGTAATGGCCAACAGCTGGGAGGAGCCGCCGGCAGGTAGGGGACGTGGGAGCAGGGCGAGATTAGAGCCAGCCGGAGAGCCGCCGTCGTATTTCACGTTTCTGCTGATCCCCAGAAACCTGCCTATAGATCATCCTGCAGGAGCAACACGTGGATCTAATTCTCTAATGCCAGGCCTCGCTGTGCCGTTATCCACATAAATCCTGGAGCCCTGACACCAGCCTTTTCATCATTGCACTGGAGTCTGTAGGGAAGAGGGAGAGGAGGGAGCATAGGCTTGGAGGGAGAGATGGGTCTTGGCAGCAGGCACGGCTCCTCTTTCCTCGTGGCCTTTATCCTCCTTAATAGTCCTCTCTCTATTTCATGTATCAGCTGATAACATGTGGGTCCTATTTCCCCCCACCCTCCCCACATCTGAACTAGATGGCCGATAAAGCTGTCCTGCGATCTGAGGCATGTTTGCAACTGCTCTTGATTAAAAAAGAAAAAAAAAACTCTCGATGTAATGAATGCAAGGCTCGGAAGGGCTCCCCGCGCCATCACACAGTGCCCTGGGTGACTTCGGTTTCAGGCTTCATGGTGCATATGCTTGGAGCTGATTCTCTCCTGCCTTCGAGGTTACAGGCCAGTTTCTCACCTGGGGTTCACTGGCACAAGGAAAACCCTGCCTTTTCATCAGTCTCCCAGCCCACTTTATCTACTCAAACATTAAATGCACTAAATAATTTCAGTGGAATTAAGAATAAATCCATGCGTTTGGGGACAGGATATTTTGAGAGGGGAAGAGTGTTTCATCCAAAATATTTTTCAGTGTGAAAAATCAGGAGGTTTTTTTTGTTTAAAAGAGCAGAAACTAAAGCCAGAAAACCTACAATTTTAAAATCAGAAGGGGGGATTCACAAAGGCAAAAAAATCTCCCTCTTTTCTTTTTGGAGTTGGAATTAACAGAAGTTATTTGGGGTGTGAGTGTGGGATGCAGTGGAAAGAAAAATTGCCTGATCAAGTCAAGTAACAGAGAAAGCAACAACCAAACTGGGGACATTTTCACCATCCTAAGTTTCTGCCCAATATTTATAATATGAAAATGTCAAAGGTCTGAAATGGACCCTTAAGAATATTTCTATTTGTTTCAGAATTTCCATCCTACCTGTTGTCAGCGTTGCTGGCAGGGAGTATTGTCCTCCAGGTTCACAACAAAGGAAAGTGTTGAAATCACATAATTTGACATCAGTTGGGAATTTGGGGAGGGGGGCAAAAGCAAGATGGCAAGAGGACTTACATCTGCCGAGACCTGGACAAACACTTCACTACCAAGAGCTTCCAGTACGTCTAGGTGGCTCTCAGTTGCTGTGAGTCCTTGAAGTTTCTCCTTCCTAAAAAAAACCAAAAAAAAACAGAGAAAGACAATAAATTCGGTGCAGCAGTCAAGACCGGTTTTGTCCCCAAATCGCCTCCCAGCACCATCAATAGCATTTTGCTTAACGCATTCATTTATCTGTTAGTTCACTTGAGTGGATGATGGTTGAAATTTCCAGCCTTCCTCTTGCATTGCCACCCTTCGGCTGTAAAACAGGTCCCCCATAGGTTTTCTGTGGTCCAAGCTGCTTTGCTGTTCTCCCAGCCGTGGTCTCGAATCGAGGGGGAGGCTGCTGCCACCCAGGCCCATGCCAGGGCTCTGGGGCTCATCCCCATGCCTTGGGTAGGTGCCTAAGCTCCACCTGGAGGAGCAGCCCTTGCTAAGCCCTATGGTTTGGAACGATCCTGAGCCGGGCTGGGAAATCTCAGTTAATTCAATTAGAGAGCAGGTCCTGCTCTTTGAAGCTGCCACACACCAGAGCTTGTGAGAAGTGAAGAGCGAAGAAAAATTTAGAAAAATACAAAAGGAGAAAAGATACTGAGAGGGAAAGAGATGGTGAACGGCAAGAAGGGAGTTAATGAGAGCCAGAAACGCAAGTTGGAAAAATGTTGATTTTATTTAGCATTAATTGCAGGAAAGAGCCTATAAAGTGCGGTAAAAAAAATTGTTAAGTACCACTATGCAATGCCAGCTTTGTGCCAGCCATCCCTACGAAACAGGTGTATTATTCCTAGTTCCCTAGGTATAAATAAATAATTGCTTTTCCACATCTTTTTTATGATGGCATTTCATTATTTTTTACTGCCATATTGTTATGGCTCCAATTCCTCCAGAACAGATTTGGAGATCAGCTGGCGAGGGAGCGTGTGTGCGTGTACGGATGTGTACGTGGGTTGGCACGTCTGAGCCGCGGGAGCCGGGTAAGCGAGGAGGTGTCTTGGATTGCAGCATCCCCAGGGGACAGGCAAAGCCTGATCCCCCTGCCCACAAGTTGAAACAAGGTCTCACCTGCGGTCCGAGCTCTGACAACGACGTCAAGATGAATATAGAAAGGAACATTAAGGCCACAGTGACCCAGCGATGTGCATCACGTCAGGGAACCGCTCAGCAAATCTGGAGGGAACAGCTGTAACAAACAGGTCACCCAAGTTACCTGTCCTGAGAGAGGAATTGCAATGGGACAGGACATTTCGGAGGATCTCACCCTGGTTCAAGCACTGATATCATGTCTGCCCATTTGTCTTGATGTCAGGGACAGAAAGCTGGGGTTTCCCTGAGATATCCCATCCATCTATGACTCCCGTTTGCATGTATTGAGATTGGAAAACGAAAATAAAACCTCTGTTCTGCTCCACTTTTAATTTTCTGCTCATGATCTACCCATATGCTCTTCCCAGCATTGTTACATGCAGACTCTGATATTGCCTGAGTTGAGAACAACGAGGGCAGATCACATTTTTCCTGAGCAATGTTTATATCAGCATTTTGGGGCTTGTTTTATCGAGTCTCTCACTTCTCAGAGGAGAATCAGCAGGGAGAGAAGCGCGGGATGCGTTTTCCTAGCAATGTCTCTTGCTTCAGATGAGGCCACCAAAGACGTTTGGGGAAGCAATGATTCCCTGGTAATGCTTCAGTCCAAGCTCTGACCTGGAACCGTGGGCTCTGCAAATACGCATAAATCTTCAGCTCACGTCCAAATCACTGCAAGGTTCAGTGAAAATAGCAAAACTGCCAGTGAATCTAACCTAAGCTTTAATCCAGCTCTGGCATGATTTATGACCTCAGGTGGAAACCATGAAACACGAAGGCTTCAGCCCCAAACCGGAGGATGGTCGGCTACCCCAGCCCAGAGACGGCTGTGTTCGGGGTGGAAGAATTGGGATAGCCAGAAGCACTGATGAAATTAAACAGCACAAACACACCCCAACAAAGTCTTCAAACCCTGTTCATCGTGTGTTGAGTAAATGTAGCTGACACCAATCAAACCAGTGTCCTGCTCCAGTCAGAGACAGGAAATTAAACAAACTGAAGAATAATAAGGACAAGCAAGCAATAAAGTTATTTTTTTCTGATTGAAAAGTAGCAATTCACTAGTTTCACCATCTGTGAACAGCGCTTCCCTAAAAGCAGAATTCTGCAGAAGGGCTATAGTATTTTGGGACATTTAGAATGGCTTTTTAATATTTATTCCCCTATAAAAATATTACCATAGACAGTAGGAGATATAATTATTTTTTCCTCCCCAAACAAAAGAGGAATGAGAGAGGGCTTCAGCCTCAGTGACCCAATTTTCTAGGGGAGAACAGGAAAAGATGCTTCTGTTGTTCTCTGCTGGCAAAGTTCCCCCTAGCCAGAAGCAGGAATGATTATCTCTACAGAGCATTAACGAGGCCATTTCCTCTCTTTTCTTTGACCCTGGTTATCTACCTACATATTAGCTTGGAAAAACTAACCGTGATAATAATTAACATAAGATCCCAGGTGATGTGACCAAGAAGACTTTTGACCGGTCTAGGTATCAACACTGCATATCACTAGAAACCTCCCAATAATCATTCTCATTCAGCCCTTGAATGTTTTGTCCCTTTAACAGTTTAGCTGAGAAATTGGTGGGTGAGGAGGGGGAGGATGGGTGAGGGAGGGGGTTTCTGCATCATTACCCTATTGAAAGGCAGCCACGAAGAGCTGCTTAGCTCCAAGGCTGCAGTTTACATCTCCTGTTGACGTGGGCTCACGGCTGGAACATCTGCATCCCATCCTGGTGCCAAGTTTGTCTTGTTTCCAATACTCGGCATCCCCCCATGGGCATGTAAATCTCCAAAGGGAAACACTGCATCATGGGTTTTGACCCAAAAGGTAATCCCAGGAGGTACGTTACAGCCACACCTGCAACGCGCAGCGGCTTTTCCAGCCCAGACTACCCTTACTGTGGCACAGGGCTTCCACCACCCCCCAGGGACCCGCAGACAGCCGTGAGCTAATAAGCCACAACGCAGACGGTTTACAACACCCTGCAGGCTTTTGGGTCACGAGGCAACGAGAAACGGGTCGCTCGGCCAGCGACTTTGGGGGATCAGGGACGGCGATGCCATGCGTGCAACAGCGCCTGGGCTGGGCTCAGTGTGACTGGGGCTGGTGGAAAGGGCACGTGCCCTGTCAAGACAGAGGTGTCAAGAGCAACCGGGGTGCCAGGGAGCAGGACAGCCTGGATTTCTGCTTCCTGGTTAACAGCACCCCAAATCACAAACTCTCTCTCATTGCTACTTGCTAGTGTTTCTGTCACAGTTTTCTTCCATTTCTTTATGCTGAAGGTGGGCGACCGCTGTCACAACAGCAAAGCCGAAATACCGAATTCTTGCGGCTTTTCCCAATTCTTCCCCCATCTCTGCTGGGTGCTGAGCAAAGGAAGCTGGAGGTGAATGGCCCTTTCTGACGGCGGCGCTGGGAAAGTGGCATTTCCCTGTTTCTGGGAGCATTACCAACGTACCGCAGCTGTTCTGCACCCCTCCACACTCTGCAGCCTCCAGGGTATTTACCAGGCTCCTGATACTCATGACACAGCTGCTTCTGTGTTCAGAGGGGTTAGACTGGCTGGAGATGCTCAGAAAAGCATCCCTGATGTTGAACGGGTTTAATTCACTGCCGAAGTAAGAAATGAATCACTACCTTTAGGCCACATCAGTTTCTTCAGGAAGACAAAACCTAAGCCAGTCTCCTGATTTTTCATAGTTATTTCTCATCCCTGAGATAGCAAGTGTGACACGGACATAGCTGTCACAAAAACGCTACCTAAGCCCAGCTGTTAAAACCTTACACGCCTGTCCTAGTCTGATCAAGGTTTTTCTTGAGGTGGATGTTGGCAAAAACATAATCCAGAGGGCTCATTCCCTCCCTCTCTTTCAGCGCAAAACCAGAGCAATTCCCAGCTCTTCTCATAGGAAAAAGTAAGCTTGTGCTGAAAGGGTTTCTGCAGGACCTACCTTGTAAATGAAATGAGATTACTAACAAAGTTTTTGCCTTTTTTTTTTTTTTTTTTTTTAATTTCAAGTGAAAGAAAGAGTGTGACTAGGAACCAGGAGTCTGTCTGCCATGGAATATTCCTGCAGTACTTGGGGCTGTGGTTTATTTTACTAGTGGTGACTAGTTCAAGCCACATTTAGTCAATAAATATGAGATATGAGGTCACTCCGCCATTTAGCTGTTACCCTGTCTACATATTTCACAGCTGGGTAGTAACCTTTTAACTAGCGTCTACCTCGGTGGGGAGTCTCCATAAAGAAAGAGCCAGGATCCATTGGTCGTGGTGGGGGATCAAGGCACAGGAGCACCACAGAGATTTCCGCGCAGGCTGAGTGGGAGAAAGGGAAACCTCAGGGCTTCGCTTTTCACTTTCCTTCCCTGGTTTCCAGTGCCGTAGCACCCAGCCAAGACGCAGGAGCCTCCGAGCTGGCCCTACATCTCCAAGCAGACATAAGGGGCAACGAACCAGCACATCCCACGTGCTGAGCTTTACAGCAAGTCATACAGAAATGGGCCGAAAGACAAATTTCCTCCAGTTTCCAGCTTTACCAAACAAACCTATCTGAGTCTAACATTTCCAAGGGGTTAGTTTCTCCTTTTATCCACATCTTATAGGAATTAACGGAAATTCAACTTTTTTAAAAAGTTAATTCTCCTTTTCCTGAGTCCATAGCTTCTCCTCACTGCCTTTGCTTTGCTTTGGGACCAGGAGGACACTTTCCTCATTTCTGAGCTGGTAACTCAAGACTAAAGTCTGGTTAAGATGGAGCATCCCCGAGTCCAACATTAAACCTTCACACCAGCACATGTTGCAAGGACAGCAAACTTTCTGTCACGGTCCTGAGTATAACCAGGAAAAGACACTGCACCCCCAGCCCTGCCCCTGCCCTGATTTGAAACCTCTAAGGTTTCAAGTAAGGAGATCTTCTGTAATCCTACATTGTGCCCTTCCTGCCCATCACCGGCACTGTTCCGCCAAGGCCTCAGCCCCAGAGATGGTAGCAGCAACCCATAAGAAAACAGTGAGCGTGAGAAGGGACCTGGGCCAAGTCACCTGGCCTGGCTCCAGCAAGGTGTTTAGGTATCTAACAGAAATTAAATGCATGAGTGGAAACGGCGAGGAGCAGGCAGGGAAGAGAAAGCAAACCCATGAGTGGAAGAGGCCATGTTAGGGAAGCCAACTGTGGACCAGATCATGGAGCTGTGCTGCTCTACACCAGCTCTGCCCATCGTGCTGGTGTACGTGCGCTGGAGACGAACGGAGACCTGGGACCTCAGCTGGCCTCAACCTTCCCTCCAAATTCCTGTACCTGCAATGCAACCGCCAAGAGCAAAGCCAGGGAAGCGGGGGAGAAGTGCCCGCCCTGCGGAGCAAGGTGCTAGAAAGTCCCTTCCAAGCCTTGCACACAGTCTCCATGAGGCGAGCCAGGAAAGCAGCACTTGGCGCTGCTGGCAGGGCCACGGCGGTGGCTGGGGTGAGTGCCCGGCTCCTGCCCTCCGGCACACCAGGAATCCCAGCCTGGCTCTCCCTCCCCAACATCACGGCCGAGGCTCGGCACCAGCAGACGCAGCTCTGGCGCCGGGAGACGAGGCCAGCTCCTCCCAGCTGAGCTGGAGCCTCCAAAATCAGAACCTCTTCTGTCAGCTGCCTTTTATAGGGCAATAAAACCACGAGTTCATGTAAGAGTCTGTCAGATGTTGGCCGGCATCAGCCTCTGCCACCTTCGTCACCACCTCCCCGGCTCTCGCACGCGCGTGGTCCCTGCTCCCTCCATCTCCAGTACCACCACCTGAGGACCAGCACCCCTCAGATGGACCAGTGGACGCGGAAGGATGGGCCTGCAGCAATGCCAGCTCAGATGGACATGCCCAAGCAAAACAGGGTACCAGTGAGGCAACGAAATGCCCTTTATTTGCAGCCTCTCCGTCCTAAGGCTGCTCAGTGGCATAAACAACCCCTGCACCGTCGGCGCAGGGCTGCAGCTGGACACCCACCCACCAAACCCACCCCACCACCCACCGCCGCAGCCCCCTAGTCCCTCACGGCAGGTTGGGACCAGGCAGTTGTGCCACACGCTATTATCAGACGCCACTAATAACGTGTGCACTTGTAATGCTGGGCCCAGCGACAAGAATAACATGAAATAACACTGCACCCACCCACTGAGAACACCAAGTGTGTCACACTCCTCTGTGTCATGTGTTTAAAAATATCTCTCCTGACGGCCTTTTTTATTTTTTTCCCTTTTCTTTTTGTATTTATTTATATTTTTTGAACGCCTAACTTGGCCAGGTGGAAAAAGTTTGCATCAGAGCCGAAGCGGAGGATGGTGACGGGTGTCTGCTTGTTTTACGTTAAATGGGAGGAAAGGGGGGAAAAAAAAAAAAAAATAGTTTGCAATTACATGTTCTCTGCGGAGAGGTGTGGCCATTGGCACGCAGGGAGGTTTCAGCCTAAACCACACAGACAGATGCTCAGGGAGGTGGCTTTCGTGGCCAGTGGAAATACACAAACAGGGGCAGCCTGCAGCTGAGATTTTATGGGAGCAAAGGGATTAGAAGCTAATTGAAAGGCTGAGGAAGCATTTGGTCCTCCTGAGGTCTTCCACTTTGTGCTAGTGGCTTTGCCCAAAGCTGCAGAAGAAGTTGGCAGCCCCGGGGTGACAGCGCTCGTGTCCTCGGCGTGATCTGCAGGCACTTGCTCTGGCTCAGGATCCCACTGCAGTGGGGCCGGCGGCTGTGGCCATCCCGAGCAGCAGGTCCCCATCGGAGGGTGAAGCTTCATGAGGCTCAACTAGCCAAAAGCAGCGGCACACCGGGGGCCATACCCTGCACAAACACTTTTCCTACACTTTCACAGTTGCAATTATTTTTTTTTTCTCCCCCAAAAAACAAGTGCTGTGCTCAAACCATCACTACGCATGGTTAGCTTTCAAACCGAAGCATACACAAATAGAGGCATCTGGGAGCAAGGCATATTTGGAGAAGAGACAAAAGCAAACAAATCAAATGATGGGTCAAATCACAGGCATAAGGGGAATTTTGCCAGCTGAGAATCAGTTTTAAGGCAAGGCTGAAGGAATTGGCAGGCTGTGAAACAATGGAAGGGCAGGAGAGACAAAAACCCAATTTTTTGCTGAAATCAAGGCTGAATCCCTCTATGTTACCGTTGTCTGGCCTACCAGCCTTGCCAAAACGATTTTTGCCAAGGACAATTGCACTTCTAACAGGTACACCTTTACACTGGAGACAGGATGAGCCAGAGCATTCTTTCCTTTTCCCTTGAAATTCCTGGTGCCCCTCTGAGGCAAAGTGTTCCTTTCTAAACCAGCACAGAGTGGCTTGTGTTTCTAGATGTTGTATTTCATTGTCTTTTATAAAACTTCCCAGAATTACTCACCCATTTTTTGTCTTTTTCTTTTGCACAGGTTTCCAGACTCCCAGAAATTTGGGGATTTCCCCCTTCCCAATCTCGCGCTTCAGCCATTTGTGCTTCACCCCATCACGCAATCGTTCCTGCAAACATTGACCTCCCAGGTACAAGAACGTCCTTTTGACCGCTGATGCCGTTGATGCCCATCACAAGAAAACATACTTCAAATTAACGGCTGAAACAGTCCCAGCTTCAAGTGATAAATAATGCTATGTTAGGTTTTGGGGGTTGTTTGGGGTTTTTTAAATCAGACAAAAGCACAGCCACACAACAACCACCTGGAAGTACTTCAGGGATGCTGAAGTACTCACGTCACCACATGGGAGGTGCCAAGCCACGGGAGGTACGATACGGCCAGAGCTGCACTCCCCGTGAAACCTGCTGGCAGAAAACTCATCCTCGAACCCTCCGGAGCCGTGGCTGGAGCCCAGTTCCACCAGAACACTTAAATTCACAAAGTCAACACAACTTTGTCTTGCCCAACGAGGCATAAAATCATCAAGAGCCGGACAGTGCTGTTTCTGTCATCTCTTCAGCCTAATTTAATCATGCAGAAAAATGGAGTTTGAGCTATTTTTGATTCTTTTTCCAGGATGGGAAAAGGATAAACACAATGCAATGGGAGGCCCCAAGCTTAAAATCTCTCCTCTTGATTTTTTTTTCTCCCCCCTCTTCTTGCTTTCTTCCACAATAGCAGGCTGAGACACCAAATCAAATTGCTGGCCTAACGCAGGGCTGCTGCAGGGTAGGAAAAAAAGCAATTGAGTGGTGCCTACAATTGCCATGTTGTGGCTTTCGGGAGGCTCAGCTGCCGAGCTAATTTGGTGCAGTTTCCTGTTTTTCTACAGCAGATAGAAGGAGAGACGGGAGATGCAGCTCATCTGAGCTGCCCCAGCTTGCAGCTCCTGGGCTGAAAAGCTCAGCGCAGCACACTCGGAGCCCCAGCTCAAGCCCGTGGTTAACACCAAGCCCAAAGCAGCTTGTCTACCGCGAGGCAGCAGATAGACACACTACCAGCTGGCTCTCGCAACTGGAAGCCAAGGGATGGGGTTTCATTCAATTGCTTGGCAGCAATTTGGGTTTGCAGCATGGTCCGTGGCTGATCAGCCAGCTCGGAGCTTGCATGAGCCCCTTCCAGCTCTGACTGGTCACCACCGACGATTTAGAAACCCTCGAGCCTACAATGCTTATGGCTGATACACGAGCATTAACTTCATCGTATTCTCTGAGCACAACGATGACATACAGAGCTAAACTCCTCAAAGTCTCTGCAAAACACACCCAAAACCAAGAGTGTAATCGTGTAAATGTGTGTGTACACACTGTATATACGCACACACTAGATACACACATACTCTTATTTAAAAAATATTACATACAGGTATGTTGAATGCATTGTAAACATAGTTGTTTCCAGGGCACTACTGTATTTTAAGGAGCCAACTAATGGACAGTAACACTCGCTTGGCACTGTGCTGAGCCGCAGAGCCGTGCCCAGCTCCTCGGGCAGGCATTATAGGCTCGTACCAGACTCAGCGACAGCAATTCTCCAGCCGGTATCAACCAGGGGCTGCTGACAGTTGCCCCCAAGATCTCTGAATCAAGGAAATGCCACTTACAAACAACCTTCTTTCGGGAAGCTTGCCTAAAGGGGCCTCGCTAAAATATCTGCCCCACCTCCCTTCACCCAGCGCATCTGTGCAAATAAATATGAGCCACTTCAAGCAGCAGCCATCCCTTCCGCATGAGGCACGGGCTCATGCCTAATCAGTAACAGTGAGAAGGCTGTGCATGCCACAGCCCCTTGTTTGAACATCTGCTGTCCCTAATAGGAACGGCAAAGTGCAGCACACGCCGATTCCTGATATGGATGGCAATCGACAGATCTTAAAAAATGCATTTCATCATCCGTACCAGGGAAGGAATTCACCAGGGCCAGTTGGTCCCATCACTAGCACAATACCCACCATCTCAGATTATGTGACGCTGCAGTCAGGGACTTCAAAAAGCACAGGATTATTGTCTAATTGGCTTTCTGGTCTCAATTAGGGCAGAAGGGAAACCAAATGCGAAGCTGACATGGAAAGCTTCAGACATCTGTAACAACAAGTGGCTAATTTACAACGTACCCACCGAGGAGCATGCGAGCAGGATGCAGACCTTCCTCTGGAGGCGACCAGAGACTTCACCTGCTCCTAAATGAGCCCACGGATATTTCAGATCAGTAAGGATCAAATATAGTCAAATGTCGCCTCCCTTCCCTGCAGCATCACAGTGCCGGGGAAGGTACCCGGAGGAGCAGGTTCAGCAGGTGATCTCTGACTCCTTCCTCCTTCCAGACACAGGCTCGGCTGCAGAAGACAAGCAGGATTGAAGGGGGCAGCACCTCTGCAGCTCGTTGGAGAAACCTCAGGAAACTCCAATCGGTTTCACCTTGAAATCAAACGGAGATTAGGGCCTAACAAGCAGCTAAAGCAAAGTAATGGCCTGGGCCACATGTTGCAGATCAGATGCCATGTGAGGCTAATTACTGCAGCCCAAAGGTTAGAATGGCTGCTCAAGCATTTCCACATGGGCTTTGAGAGCCAGCCCTGGAAGCACCAAAAAATAAATGAGTGAGTCGCTACAGAGGTACCAACAGCTGACGGCCAGTGCTCCTGCTGTGTGCAGGGAGAGACAAAGCCCCAGCAGGGCTGAGCCAAGGCGCCTCCTGTGACCGATGCAGCTACTGGTGTGGCCGTGCCACCCTGTGCCTCCCCAGCACCATCTATCAAAGGACCCCAAAGGCCTTTAGGCTAAAGCCAGGCTCTCACTGCTCCTTTATACTGCTAAGGCAAAGCAGCGCTGGCAGCCACCCCAGCTTCTGCGTGCCCAGGGCATGTGCCCCCATCCCTCCTCCCGCCCCTCCCAGCGCAGGGGACAGGAGGAGATGAGACTGGGACATGCCCCAGATCACCCAGTGAACTGGCACTGGGCTCTGATGACCAAATCGCTGGTGATGGCCTCTCCATCTCTTGCACAAGGTGGCATCCACTGAGCTGGGAGGCCAAGGGCTTCCTTACATTTGCTACAATCCAACGGCAACCCATAGCTTTCAAATCCCGTGCTCCTGGGAAACAAACCCTGGGAATAGCCCCACTTGATGCTCCAACTCTCCCTCTGCTGGCTGCTGGACCGTGGCTGCTGCGCACCCCTCGCTCCCGGGACCACCGCGACTGCCGAGCCAGGAGCAGAGCTGCTTTCCCGATCACCGCGGGCGGCCAACAACTTGCTGCCGGCCCGTGTGAGCCCGAGGATAGGTCTGCTCCATCGGTCCCAACCTGCCTCTTCAGGCTGGGCTCTTCAAATGCAAAAGCATCCTCTTCATCCCCACAGCACCGCACGGCAGCTCTCCCCTCCCTGCTCTCCGAAGGGCATCATGCTCAGAGCCGGGGACGAGCCCTCTGGTCCTTCCCACAGGAAGAGGCCTGGGGAGCCCGGTGCTCGCTCTGCCAGCGCTGCCTTCCCTGCTGCAAGAGCAGGAGGTTTGCACAGCATTAATGTTTCCCTCACAGGGCTCCAGATTACATTGTTTAACTGTATCTTGCCAGCTGATAGGAAATTTGGGGTTGCATGCATTTTCATGGCACCTTTACATAACCATAGGGCTAAATTCCACTTTGGGCACACACCATAGATGCAGGAACCCCAATGGCTTCACATAATCCCACTCCTACCTTGACATCACAAGACTAAGGGCCACACTCCCAGGGAGGGAGGAGAAATCACATTAATATTTGGGGTGACAAACTCCTCCATCACACTGCGTACGGTGCTGACACAATGCAACAATGCAGGAGGCATTTCCACCGCCACCACCCCCCCCCCCCCAAAAAAAAAAAGGTTTATTTCTGAGCCATTCACCAGCATCCTCAGAGCTGCCAGGCTGTGGCCAGGAGCATATCGGGGCTGCAGCCGGGGCGCACGGGCTCTGTGCCGCTGCAGCGGGGGAGAGCCTGGCCGCAGCGTGCCGCGCAACCGCGTCTTATTTATGACACCGGTTCTAATGATCGGCTGCAGCCACGGAGGAACTCCCAGTAATTTCCACCCTCAGTAGACACAGGTTTTCAGCACCGGCTATTTTTGCTGCCCACAAGTATTTTCATTCAGCTGGTTCAAAATCAGGGCTGTAAATGTAGCAGGCTGGATGCTGAGTGGGTGCGAGCAGCTCTTGCTCCATCTAAGTCCAAGGCAGATGCTGCCATTCTCACCCACACAGCATGAGATTATTGCTTGGCCCCTTTCCAGAGGGGCTTCCAAGCTGGTTTTTCCTTTCTGCTGAGCAATCTGGAATCTGTCTTTCCTCCACTGTGCGTTCTCCTCAGCAGTAGACATGGGGACCGAGGGTTCAGCACAATGTTTTTAATGCTGCTGCTCAAGAAGAGCTGGAAGCAAGCCTCGGTTTTTGGAGTGCACCAGCAGTAGGATTGGGAAATGAACCCCCGGCAGTCACCAGCGCTCTCTCCTATATCGAGGCAAAAAATTAAATGAAATCTCAAGGAGATGGCACAAATAGCAAACCAAGTGGAAAGAACAAACGCTCAGGAGAAAAAATAAAACAAACCACAAGAGCTGCAAGCAAAGTGGTTATAGAAAATGGAGGCAGTTTAAGCGTGTGATTCAGAGAGTCTCGTCTGAGTGTCGGAGGTTCAATACTATTGCCTCCAATTTAAATCATTTTAAAAAGAAGTGCAAAAGAAAGGTGATGAAAGGGCCCTAACGTTGTTCCCTGGTCGGAAAAACACAGCCCACTTGTGCACTGTGGTAAAATTTTGCATTTTGGCTAGACATCGCGTGCAGGGCTGTGCTGGAGCCTTTGCTTATTTTTAAAAGTTGAAGTCACTGGTGATCCATGGAGGGAGAAAATGCTTTTGCCTTTGAGGAAGATGCCGTAGGAGCAGCATCTTCCGGAGGAAGGGAGCACAGCCGCTCCTGGGGAGCCCAAGGAGGCCGTGCGTGCCTCCCCATCCAACAACGCATGGGTGAAGGCTAGACCTTGGACTGCCACCTCCTCCTGCTCACTGGCTAAGGCCTGCCATAGATCAAGGATGGTTTAGGTTAGAAGGGAACTTCAAAGATCATCTAGTCCAACCCAGCACGGGGAGGGACACTTTTCACTAGACCAGGTTGCCCAAAGCCCCATCCAGCTTGACCCTGAGCCCTCCCAATGATGGGGCATTCACAGCATCTCTGGGCAACCTGTTCCAGTGTCTCAGCACCCTCCTTGTAAAAAATTTCTCCCTTATCTCCCATCGAAATCAAATAATAACCACTCTCCACTCTCCACTCCTGCCTTGTAGCGGTGCTCGAGAACACCAGATCAGCTCACAAGTGGTGAGGGGCAGGCAGAGGGTTCCCCCACCAGCGCGGAGAGCTGCAGCTCAGCTGCGCTGCTGCCGGGACCAGAGCACACCCGTGCTGGGATGGGGATGCCCAGCTACATGCTGTAGCTCTCGCAGCACCCTAAGTTTGGGCAAAATCAATCAGCGGCAACACTATGCCCACCCCTGCGTGAGCAGGATCTGAGCGACCCCCATCCTCACCCCCAGAGGCACAGGCAGCAGATTTTGACATACCCACCACGGCTCCTGGCCTCGCCCGGGATTCCTGGTAGGGAAGGCTGAACGCTGCAGCTTTTCCAAGATAAATACGCTGGGCTTTAGGCAGTTTACTCTATGGGGGCCCTTTGCTGCGGCCCGTCTGCTCTGACCAGACGCTGGAAGTGCCACGGCACCACGTGCCAGCCCGCCGGGGGCAACACCGCATAGGCCATGGAAGCGTGGTCCTGATGGGGGTCTGGGTCCGCCCTGGCGCCCTCCCCGTGGGGAGATGATGGAGAGGCAGCCCATGGCGGTGCAGTCACCGGGGCAAAGCCAGGGTTCACCTCGCAGGACCTGAGGTCCCGCATCCAGCCCCTGCAGCCCAGAGCAAAGCCAGTTCTCCTGAGGGCCCACCGCCACAGTGACGTGGAACCCCATCGCCCTCCAAAGAGGATGGAAGAGCCGGGCACAGGCCTCCGCAGACAACACCAGAGGGCTGGAAACAGCCGCTTCACTGACGGAAACTTCTTTGCACTCACCTTTCAAAAAAAAAAAAAAAAGTAGAGGGGTGGAAACAAATGTAATTTTTTTCCTGCATTATTCATGCATGTAGACATTTCATGCACCAAGCTGGGCTTGATAACCTCACCTGAGCATGGCTCACTCCTGTCCCTGCACTGAATCTTAGATTTTAAGCTCAGCATGAGCTATTCTTATCATCCGTCTCCTCTGTAGCCCAGGCCAGAGACTTTCACTGCTGTATCAAAACAACAACTTCTGATTAAGCCTGCCAAAAAACTTCTACGTGGATCTTCTCCCTGCATTGTAAAGAAGGAGGGAAATGCACAATAAACACCCTTTCATTACAGCAGCCTCATGGATGTGGGGTGTCTGTATAGGCTTGTACTGAAAGATAAGTTTAACAATAGTGTGATTTCTTCTTCTATTTTTTTTTTTTTAACTCCCCTCCTGCTTATGCAGTGAGTTACTAATATCCTGATTGGAACCAGATTTGCATGAATTAGAAGTCGAAATTGGAGCAGCAACTGCTGTGCAGAGGATGTAAAGGGAATAAAATGAATGGGGTATTACCCTTCAACCACTGAATATTAATCAGTGTTTCACAAAAAAGAAAATACAGAGGCTGCCACACTAAATATTTTTAGCATTTATTGACGGGCTTGATTTCCGCTCTCTTTTAGACCTTTTGCTTCCAATCATGGACCATAAAAAATCACAGAGAAGATAGGGAAGGCTAAAGAGGGGGAGGGGGTGAAGAAAAAAAATAAAGATCATCCATTTTCTTGCATGCTGGATGATATTTGTGAGTTACGCAATGCAGAAACCCATCTAACAAACAGAGAACCTTATCCCACAACTGATCGGTTCAAAGGCTCACTTCTCCAAGTCCCAAACCAAACAGAAATCTACCCTGAAGTACAGCGAAGCCTTCGGAAATGAATGCACGATAAAGAAATAAACTTCTTTAAAGCTGAACTTCCCGTGTGCTGAAAGGTAAAATACAGTTGAAAATCAGCCTAATAAAAGAATCGGCTCGTTAAACCAAGACTTTTTTTCTTTTTTTTTTTTTTTCTTTTTTGCCCAGCATGCTCCAGTGTAGTTCACAAAATAGCTCCACAGAAAACAGAATATCAAAGGTTACTGAAATGCCCCGAGAAATGGTGACACCTCCATCGTGCTGGAAATGCTCTGGCCTGAGAGCAGGAGCCGGAGCACGATGAGATGCTGCAGCCCCGGGTCCTCGGGGGACTCAGCTCCGCAACCGCCCGTGGGATAACGGCTAAATGGGGACCTCCGTGGGCGTTAGCAGCAACAGCCACGCTTCTCCTCGGGGGGATACGGGGTGTGGGGGTGGGTTGGGCCATGGGAAGGGTGGGCAGGTGGGTGCGATGGGAGGGCAGGGGCGGCTGCCAGGAGCGGGGGCTCCTGGGAATGTCGGGGTTCAGCAGGCAGAAAGCGCAGCCCTTCTCACCCCCGCCCCGGTGCAAAACAGCCGGCAGAGAAACCACATCAAATTGTATTGCCCAAACTGTGCCATCCCAGAGTTTTCTCACTAACAAGGGCTAAAATAACAAAAAAACCCACACAAGTGGAAAACTACTGAGCCTCTTCTCTTGCCATTTCGCCCCTACAAAATTTGGCGGGGGGGGATTTTAAAGCCAGATGTCCCTTGAAATCTCTTTTCAGCAGAGACAATTCCTTCCCTTCCAAACACTGCTGCCCTTCTCCTCAATGCACCTTTGCAAAACAGAATTCATTTGTTTTCGTTAACCTCTTATCAAGTTACCTGGATTTGTTTCAATACTCAGAATGTATTAGAGAGAGGGGGAGAGGGAGAGAGAGAGAGAGAGAGAAAACAGTGGTAGGTTTTCAGGAAATAGCAAGTTCTTTTTCACCGAGATAGAAATCATTTGGCAAGCCACAGTGAAATACTTCTAGGTTCCAGAAGAAAGCAAGGGGGGAAAAAGCAAGCAAGGAAAGGGAAGATGCTAATGAAGTGCAGAGGAGAGAAAAATAAAGTTTAAAAGAAAATGAAAACAAAAGAAAGAAAATGAAACTCAGAGTTGGTCATACATCCGCATCCAGCTGATCCGCCAGGGAAACTGCAGCGCAGCTCTAAGTCACTAGATAAGGACCTGCCCTCCTTTCTTGGGGAATGGTTAAGGATAGGTGGCGTTAAAGTCCCAGAAATAACCAGCGTTTAGACCCTTTTTGCCAATAAAACCTTAGGCACCAGGTCAGCAAAAATTTTAGGGGCATGCTTCCCTTCTGCCTTAGTAAGACGAGAGCCCAGCAGGTATCTGTGTTGGTGCAAATAGCACTAAACATGCCTAACTTTAGCACACACTCAGTGCTTTCATTTTAAATGGCAGTAACTGTTGAAGCTGTGCTAGACTCCATCATCTGGTGCTCGAATATCTCGTAACATACCAAAAACCACTGGGTTTGCTTTAATTCCCGTCCTTCTGCAGCTGAGCGTTAGACCAACACAATGAGGAATCGGGTCCAGCTTAGGCAGGGATCAGCTGGAAGAGGGTAGGTACCAAAGTGGTTTTCCCAGGGAGGGCCAGGACATCCCAGCAGCTCCTCAGCCTTCTCCCAGCACTCCCAGGAAAGCGCCAAGGAGCAACCTTGCACCTTGACTGATGGGTATTTTCCAGCTCTAAGCACATCTAAGCAGCAAAGCTGAGTTATTCCAGCTATTCCATATTCTCAGGCCTTTGGGGCTCACTCGGTTTCTTTCCTGGGGAGGAAAGGGGGATTTTATTTTTTTTTAGCTTTTTTCTTTCTTTGCATTTTCTTGGAAACAAGGCTGAATGCTAATTAGTTTGCATTTACAAGCTGCATAATGGAAACGTGATCCCTCCTCTAACCTTTATCATCTGTTTCTTATCTTCAGAGCTGCACAGTCCCCTTAACTCTTAGTGCACAGGGAGACATTTAAAAGCCCTTCTGCTCTGAGGAGAGCCGCAGTGAAAGGGGAAGGAGGAAGAGGCTGTAGCCCCAACCCACACATGTATCATGGGGGGAACGGGGACACGTCGCTCTCCTCCCACCCCCATTTCTGCTAGCACACCATCCCTGGGAGATGGCCGGGAAGATGCTGGCTGCTGCATTCACGTGGGCTGCACGGCTGTACCGCGGGCTGCAGGGCTGTCCCACCAAAGGCACAACATGCTTATCCTCTCTCATCATCCCTCTACACCGACCCTCAGCGCTGGCACGACAGTGGGGGTGTTTCTGGATGGAGGAGTGGTGAACAGCAGACACCATCTCTCAGACATGCTTTGAATTAATCTCTGTTCTTTGCACCAGAGGCTGCAGCAGCACAAGGAGCGGCGCACAAACCAGCAGGGAGATGCAGCAGGAGGGACCTTGCAAAGGCGCCGGGTCGCCTCGCTCTGCAGTTGCTAACGCCGGTCCGGCCGAAGCCGTGGTAGCACTCCCGGAGCAGTTTGGCAAGGGATGAGCGGTTCTGCAGAGCTGGACGTTTAATCGCTTGTTTAGATCTTAAATAAGCCACATGCCTGAAAAAAACATCTTTCTGCAGCAAGTGTCTTCGGTTAGCCGTTCGTATATATAGCCCCTGTGAGCCGCACGTTAATTGTAGGTTGCTATAAAAGAGTTTTTTCCCCTTGCACATTTTAAATCTGTCAGTTTTGATTTCCATCACGTGCTACTAATGCGAAACGTCCTGGGGACCCTCTCAGCGTGGAGCAGGGCTCATCCCGCGCTGTTCCTCCTGCGCTGGGAGGGGAGGAACCTCCTTTGAAGTCCTCCCGGTGATTCATGTCCAAGTCCTTCCTGTCCCCTCCCCAGGAGAGGGTTCTCCGGGCTGACCTGACCTCCTCTCCTCTCCACCTCTGTGGCAGAGGCAGGGAAGATGAAGTGACCTTCCCAAATCCCAGGTCAAGGAGGAAAGCCTTCCTGCCCTGCCAAGGCTTCGGGAGCGAGGGGACCCGGTTCTTCCAGTTTTACTCCAGAACTGGATTGGATTTAAACAAACAGGAAGACAACCTGTTTCAGCCTTACAAATACTCTGGGTTTTTTTCCTTCTGGGAGGGATCTCTCAGGATCTTTTCAAGCACTAAGTTCAAGGAGTTTCATCAGTGATTACAGTGGTGAGACAAACAAAAGCCTTATTTGTTGGCATCCACAAATCTCCACGCTGCATCTTGCTTTGATAATAGCAGAGTGCCAGCTGGATTTTTTTTTTTTTTTAACTGTTCTTTTCTTTTTTTTTCTTCCCCTTTTTAAACAGTCTGTATTGCTTTTTAGCCGTTATCCTGTGCACGTGGTTCAGCCTTTTACAAAAACAAAACAAAACAAAAAATCCCTAGGTGTGAGAAGATTAAAGATTCTGAGATCTGGACATTTTCAAATCAGAAACATATGTTTAAAATAAATCAGGCTGGCAGACAGCCACCACTTTTAAAAGGCAAAGAGCCGTTGCATTAAAAGGATCCCCCAAAAGTCCAAAGAGAACAAGAGCATCAGAGGTTCCTTCCACCTCACTGGCAGGGACAGGGACAGAACAAGTCCACGGGGTTTTATCATGCATCTCCATGGTCTGTGCTGTCTCCTACCCACATGAATGTCACAACCGTTTTTCAACCAGCCCTATTGATTGCTGCGTGTACACACTCTGTCCATCCATCCCAGAAACCTCAGCATGCTCAGTCTCCTCTGAGAAGACCTCAAAGCCCAACCTCTTTCCTTCATGGCCCAAATCAGTTCCCACCAAGCTCTCCAGGGGAAATCACAAGGACCAAAGCTACAAGAGCCCCAGTCTCACCTGAATTTATCAGGCAAACAGGACAACCAACCTGCAGAGGACCAGGGAACAGCCAGAGCCCTCTCTGCGCCTGTGAACAAAGAACCCAACTCTACAGGGACGTCAGGAAGAAGAAGCAGCCGAAGCTGAAGAAAAGCATTGCTGGATCCAAGACTCCTGGCTCAGCCAGGGAGCAGCAAATAGTCAGGAGGAGATGCAAATAGTCAGCCATCAGGAGATGGCTACAAGCTGCCTCTTCTACGCCTTCCCAGCTGCTTTCTGCCTGCAATATCTGAGGTGGGCATCAAGGCTCGGGCTAGCTCGTCTCTCAGCCAAGACTCAGACCATAAAAACACACATGCTAAGCAAACAAGATCTCAAGTCCCTGATTTAGGTCAAATCTTCATCTCACCAGCAGCAACTGCTGTACAGTACTGGGGACCCTGAGCTACCTTGAATTTTGCTGGCTGAGGGCTGAGCAGAACCTAGCACGGCTGAAACGGCTGCCCGAGAGGGTCCGTCACAGCTGCGATGGAGCTGCAGACTGCCAGAGCATCCAAAACAACCGCTTCTTCCTACACGACAAGGCAGATGCTTTTCCAACCAACAGGAGAACATCCCAGAAAGAGTACGAGGCACTTTGCTCACCGGCACTCAATTTTCTTACTCCTGACGTTTTTCTAGTTATTGGCAGAAGAACCATCTAGAGCAGGACTCGGGGTTTTGGGGACCTAATTGGTGAGGAGAAAAAAAGAATGAACATAATTGCCTCGCCATGATGTTCAGAACCTGCTTTACATGGAATAATATTCTTCGTCCTACAGTTGTTTATAGGGTCTTTAACTCTTCCCTTTTTATAGGGGGGTTCTGAAATCTATTTTATTAGGGGAAAAAGATTTGAGTGTATTAGGCAAAGTGCCAGTAGCCATGGTAACCTTGGATTTTTCCATCTTCATTACAAGTTCAAGTAAAACCTTCATATAAAATCTAAATGAAAGGGTACATTATAAGTCCATTTTGAAATGTTTGCCTGGAAGTAAAACTTTGGACTGCATCCTTTTTTCTCTGCTGAACATTCTGGTTCTATGCGGAACACATTTTTCAAGTCAGATTTTTGTTTTCTTTCAAATTTTATTCCGTTTGCTCATACAGGGTGGGTCGTCTAGTGGTTAGAGCAAGGCATCAAGGCAACTGGTTTCCAGTCTCAGTCTGTTCCTGATCGGTCAGGGAGTGTTCCCAGTTTTATCCAGGTGACTTGGGCAAATCCTGTCAGGTCCAAAAATTTTTTTTTTTTTTTTTTCCGTACCAATATAACAATGATGATAATTACTGTCCTGAGGTTGCACCAGCATTCACTCATTAGCGCTGAGAAAGAAGTTGCTCCCTAGAAGAGCAGTTCATCTCTCCCACTGCATTTTCTCCTGGGTCTGGAAGCCAGACTGAAAGGTTAAGGAGAGGTAGCGGTTAGAGGGTGGCATGAATTGTCTGTTTTCTTTCCAAAGACTTGATCAGGAAATGCGAAATTAAGACTGCCTGGTGTAAATACAGACATGCGTTGTTCCAGGAGATACTTGATATACTTAGGACAATCCTTTGGTGCCACTTGAGTGGATTAATTCTTGCACTGTGTCGTCTTAAAGTGCTCTGGTTTCATCCAGTCTTGGGAGGAGGTAAATTTTGCATCTGCCATTCATTTCTGGGCACCATCTCACCTGGGGCCAGAAAGCTACGATCCTTGGGGGGGACTTCATTCTCCAACAGTCCCCTCCAACACACAGAGCTGAGCAGCTTCTCTAAGGCTGAATCAGAAGGAGAAATCTCCTCTCCAGCCTCTGTCTGGTCCATGCAGCACAGCCCACCCCTGTGGTACTTTGGTTTTCCCTGGGAAACATCTTGAGACTTTGTCCATGGCCTGTTCTCAAGGCTACAGAAACATACAGGCTGATGCACTGTAGGGAAGGGGAATGAGTAGAAAAGCTCTGTACTAACCCCCTCGACTCTCAGCCCGTAGATGGGTGTCATTAACGGCCAGAGCTGGTTTGGGCTCCAGCCCTGTGCTGTGGCTGCAGTGTTTTTGTTGTATATGGGCTGAGGGTGACTCAAACTGGCATTTCAGTGCTTCCTCCTGGCTCTGGGCTAGCTGCAAATCTGGCTGCAAATGCTGGGGGCACGACTCCCACCTGCTCGTGCTAAAACCAGCACTTAGCTTCTCAAACGGGGTTTTATTGGAGCAGCCCCCTGGTCCACCCCTTACACAGGGTGCAGCATCTGCTCACAATGGGCCAGCCTTCACCCTAAAGGACCACCATGTGTGGCTCAGAGGGGCTGGGGCAGATGCCAGCAGGTGAGGTGAGGCGAGCAGCAGGGACGCCATGCTGCCACCAAGAGAAGCGAGCCAGCGCAGCCATCCCTCCTGCACCCGTCACCGGGCAGGGACAGGGCACAGCCCGGCCTTTAGTGCTTTGCATCCTTTCTGATGATGCTGGAAAACATTTTCCACATCTGCTATCAGACTGAAAGGAGACCCTGCTCCCGTTGAATCTGATTTCCCTTCTGCTCTGTTACACTTAAAACTACAACCTGCTGCCTCCCGGCCCCGCATGTTTTGGGAAGGGGAGGAGGGGGGTTACAAACGGCGTGGAGGCTTTTTCTTTTTTCGATACATCCTTCCTTCCGCTCTTCGCAATCAATTAGTGGGCAAAGACTTCCGAAAAGCTCTTTCCTCCCTAACCTTTCGCAGCCTGTTGCGATAATGACTCTGGAGAGCTCGACCTGGGCCTTTGCGTGGGGTTTGTTACCTTCCTGGGGCAGCGGAAGGTGACCTTCATCACTCCCTCTCCTCTTCCTTTCCTACCCCTGCAGCTCGGATGGTCTCAGGGAGGAGGAGGAGGGGTTGAAGCTGCCTCACTCCCAGCAGATAGAGTTTCTCACCAGTGTCATTTTTGCAATCAAAAGTCAGAGGGTGGTTCTAGAGATAACATAGACCCCAGGAGGTAGAGGGGGGCTGCCCTTAAAAATAATGATTATAATTATGCATACCTTGATTCAAGACATCAAGAGATGGAGGGAAAAGGGGCTTTCTGGTTTTAATTTGTAAGTTCTTCCTCCCCCTCTCAGGAGGCATGCTGCTTTCCAGAAGCCAAGCTCCAAGCTGCTGCAGCTGCCCCCCAAAACACAGCTTACAACCGAACTTACTTTGCCAGCAGCAGCAGGGTTTTTTTGGTCCCTCTGTGATGCAAACCCACAGGTAGGACATACTAGCAGAAGTTTTCCCTGGCACCTGCAGCTGCTTTCACAGCCCGTCTGCCTGGGGATGGCGTATCGTGGGCTTTTCAAGCAACACCTTGTACAAAAGCATCTCTGCTCCGCAGAGCAGCTTGGTGCTGACTCCCATGCAGCGGGGAAGGACTGTGGATGTGTCCTGGGACAAGCACGTCCCACTCAGCAGTTACACAAGGTCTTCCCCACAGCCCTGACAATACTGCCCAAATCTGGCAAGCGCCTCTCCCAGTGCACCACCATCCCAACCTCCCTCGTCCTCCACTGCTCGCAATATCCCGTTCCCCAGAGCTGCAGCCCCGCCGTGCCAAAGGTGACACTACAGTGGCTTACTGACTCACATCGCTGTCCCCAAAGAGGAAGCTATCCGGCTAATTTTTCCTCCTGTCACCAGCAGGATAAATGAGGGAGCCACCTCCGCCGCAGCACTGCTGCCCACAGAGCAGCTTCATGTGGGGAGAGACAGCAAACGCAGAAAAATTGCTGCTAAACCCCGTGATTGGGACCATGCAATCCATGGAACACACCACTTTAAACGTATCAGCCTGATACAGTCACAGCTGCAGTGATGCAGCTCCTTCCTCAAGTGCAAAGTAATCCCCACGGGGGGGGGAAAAATAAAAACCAAGACTTTTTAAAGTAACTGCCAAACTCAGGTGATGCAGGAGATGTTTTTCTCCCCACCCATCACCTGTACCAGGAGAATGCGAGCAGCCACTTGTGGCTCGGCATCACCCCGTTTGCCCCCGCAGCACCCCGCACCCGTCTGCTGCCCACTGCAAAGGCGCTGCACGTAATGACGAGCGGCTCTCGCCCGCTGACGGCGCGTAATCAAAACCATCACATCCAAACCCAGCTGAGAGCGACTGGAACCACTTTGAGGCGAGAAGCCTATTACTGAGTTATAAACCTCTCCCATCCTCCACAGGAGCCTTTCATAGGGCCAGCTAGAAAAATAATAACTCAAACCCATGTGGTGAGAGGGAGAGAATACAGTGTCTCCAGGTAACAAGTATTTGCTTCTTTCGCTATTGTTCTAGCCGCAAAATGGATTTATTAAAAAAATTCAGAATTTGATTTTCATTTGGATTAAATGTGAATGTGCCCCCTTGCTTCCCACTGGGTGTTGCTTAATATTTTTTAAGCTACAAAGTCACAGCTGAGTGCGTACAACACTGAAGGGTAGGCTCTCGAAAGCTAAACCAGCCTGGCTTCGTCGGCATCAACGCATTAGCATTGATTTGCATTAAGTAAAGATTGGGTGTATGGTGTGTATGTGCAGGCAGCAAGTCAGCATGAAGAGGTCTCGGCACGGGCAGGTTTCCTCCTCCTCCACTGTCCACCAACACGCAGAAATCCCGGTGTCCCTCGTGGTGTGGACAGCATCCCCACTGCTGCTTCCCATCGGCTCTGCACAGTACGGATAATAGGAAGAATCAAACTTTAAACCACTACCATGAAACGAAGTCTTTTTTTCCTCATCACCTCTCGTTTCAAAAAAAATCCCCAACTTTTGTTCTGGTAGTTTTTCCCTGCCTTGGAAGGAGAGGGGCTGGGGGAAGCTCTTGCCTGCTCTCTGTAAGTGGGAGCTGAGCAGAGCCGTGCCCGTGATGCGGTGGCGATGGCACCCTTCGGTGGAGGCACGCTGCCTGACCTCCTTGGATTCCCAGAAAACACTTGAAATTTGCAAATTCCACATTTTGCTTCCCCATTTGCTTCAACCGGCTCCACCAGCCTCTCACCTCACTCCAGCAACATCCTTTGGAGGGATGGGATTCCCTTTCATGCAATCAAGCGGATTAAAAATCAAAATTTGTAATCACAGCTAGTCATTAACGAGCCCATGATGGATCCATGCAGGATCATCGATCAGACTGGGACTGAGACAACAGCTACTGGTCAGGAGAACTTCGTAACCTAGGACAAAAGGTCCATCACTACATGCTCTTTTAGGATCACCGCTTTTCTGCTCCTTCTCCCATGAAATCTCACCTCTGGCCACTAGAAGCAGAAGAGAAAGTCAAGAGACAAGCAGAGGATACAGTTCCTACTGCTTTGCCCCCTCCTTCGCCCAAAATCTAATAAAGATGATTAAATTACATGTCTTTTCCTCCCATTGAAATCACCGCACACTGCTCGAATATTAGAGCTCAGGAAATAAGGCACGACAACTTCCCTCGTGAA
The DNA here is from genome assembly GCF_034619465.1 of Leptosomus discolor. Taxonomy (NCBI): domain Eukaryota; kingdom Metazoa; phylum Chordata; class Aves; order Leptosomiformes; family Leptosomidae; genus Leptosomus; species Leptosomus discolor. The sequence continues at coordinate 3,899,709 of NC_141405.1, forward strand.
ACTTAAGAAGGCAGAGCAGGGGTCTGGAGCGACAGGCCTGCAAGACTGGGCTGCTCTAATTAAGAAATCACCCTGCTGAGCAGAACCTAATCTAAATAAAATAGAAAAAAGGAACTTAGTTCAAAATGCTGCCTTGCGCTCACCCCCCTTCCCGCCAGCCCACCTCCCCACCATGAGGAACCCATCCAAGTCACAGGGAGTTTTTCTCTTCTGCTCTTTCTTGGAGGGTGAGGTAGGCTCACACAGAGCCCTGTGTGTGCTTGGGGTGGCCAACTTCCAAAGGAAAAATACACCAGCCATGTATGGCAAAAGGCTGGTATATTTTTTTTATTGGTGATTTTTTTTTTTTTTTTTAAATGATACTTGGCCTGCTGTTTGCTAAGGAGGAAAAAAAAAACACCTCTGATGGTTGCATTGTTGGTGTGGCTGCTCACAACTGGTTTGGGACAGAAAATTGGAGGTTAGGCTACACTTTCCCCTCCCCTGAAAAGGTTTCTGCCTTTCACGTTAAAAAAAAATAATATTAAAACAAAAAACCCACATTTTTTAATTATATAATTTAAAACCAAAATATTTAAGCTGAATATTTCAGCTTATTTGATCATTCACTGTCTCTTCTCAAAGAATTTCCTTATATTCCCATTCACCCCAACAGATCAGACTCCTCAAATGAAATCAGTCTCCCATGAACCAATATCCCCAGCTCCCACGCACCAGCGCCGAGAATCGCTGTCCCACCAGCCCCCCCAGCCTGGACTGGAGACTCAACCATCATAGAATCAATAGGTTGGAATAGACCTCTGAGATCATCAAGTCCAACCGTTGACCTAATACCACCATGCCCTCTAAACCATGTCCCAAAGTGCCATATCATCTACTGCTTGTCCAGGGCTCCTCCAGCCCCCTTCTCCTCTTCTCCCCACCACCCCGTTCCCCACACGCCCGTGGTTACTCTCTCCCTCTCCAATTTGGAGTAGGTGTCCCACCATGCGCAACGGCCGCTCGGTCCGTCAGCTCCTCACATTCATGAATTTCACGAGCATGAAGTTACCATGAGAATTTAAAAGCTCAGGCACAGAAAGATTTATAGTGATAAACAGAGGAGCACAGACATTCCCGTGTATGTTTTAAAAAAGCACTTACCTGCTTAAAAGGGAAAGTGCTGCTACTTGAAGGTTTCCTGGCCAGACCTGAAAAGTAAATCAAACAAACACTATTTGCATTTATTCATAATTCCCAGCAGATTGTTGTTCTAGGAGCTTTTGCCTTCGGTGAAGTTAACCTGACTCATGCCAGCAGAGGACCGTGCTGGCTGAAGACATTCTCCTAAAGACATCAGGAACAGGACAAGACCAGAACACTAAAACCAAACACCACAAGTCCACATTGTGCTGTGCAGGTAGGCAGCAGCTGAATGATCGTGTGGACTGAGAGACCTAAAGTGGAGGACATCTCCTTTCCTCCCCCACGTGATGTGATGCAATGCAGTCAAGCATTGTAGATTCAAGTACACACAAGGGCTGCCATTGCCAGCACATCATTTAATCACTGAAAGAACAAGAGGTGTGAAACAGGGAGGAGGGCAGAGCCCTGTGCAGCCCACCCAACAGTGTTCACCACCTGCAAGACCGTTCACATCTGCAGTACCGTGTCCAGTCCTGGGCCCCCCCTGTACTATATGAACATACTGGCTTGAGTCCAGCAGAAGACACCAAGATGGTGGAGACCTGGGGACAGGGTGAGAGAAGCGGGTTTGATCAGCCTTAGAAAGGAAAAGGATGAATCTTATGGCTGCCTTCAAATGCCTAATTTGAGGGTACAGAGCCAGGCTGCTCTTGGAGGGGCACAGGACAAGAGATAATGGTCACAAGCAGGGACACGGGGCATGAGAAGAAGCTGTTTTCACCTTCAGGGTGGTCAGCCACTGGAACAGGGACCCAGAGAGGCTGTGGGATCTCCATCCTTGGAGATATTCAGACCTTGACAGGACATGCACCGAGCAATCAAATGCCATTGCCCTGCTTTGAGTGGGGTTGGACTGGAGACCTGCCGAGGTCCTTTCCAGCTGAAATTATCTGCAGTTCTGCACCCCTCTGCATCCCCACCCCCAGTGTTCCCAAGTGTCCTTCCAGCCTGCACTTGCTCCCAAGCCTCTGAAGGGGCACAGCATTCTACCAGACCCTGCCAGACGTGTTGTTCTCACCATTTCTTTTCAAACAGTAAACCCGTTTCTCCATAACTCGGCTAAAGCATTAACACTCCCGTTTCACTTTCTTTTATGATAGCCTCGGGCTACTGCCAGCCAGGTTCCCTCGCCACCCAACCCTCTCCACAGCAACTCCCTCAACTCTCTCTCAGTGTTGCCTGTTCTCCAACGGAATCAGAAAGTAAATAAATGCACGACAGCAGAAGAACGTTGGAGTTATCGGCCAACAGAAAATGGCAACGAGCCAGCATGAGTCCTCAGGTCCACACGTCAGATGTGGGTCCAACCTGCTTCAGCCAGTGGAGCTGCCACAGGTGCAACAAGGCTGATCAGGACTGCAGGGCTCCTGGCTGGTTATCTACGTTGCTTGTGCCCATCCTTCATCCCTTGGGGTATAAAGGGGGAAAATAGGGCTTGGAGTGGAGTTCAGTGGGTTTTCTCCCTTCTGTGGTCTCTCCAGTTTTCCACAGGGCTGTGCATAAGTCCCACCGCTGCTCCTCGGACTCCAACTCTTCCCTGTAAAACAAAAAGGTTGGTTTAACTTTACTGAGCACTGTGAGAATGAAACCCATTCACAAAGCATCAGATGAGGGATGGCCACCGTTGTATACAGAGAAAAATAAACTCCTGCCAACGTCTGCTCCCCACTGGGGAGGTGTTATCACCCCCCACACGCAACCACTCCCCCTGGGCACAAGTGGAAGCTGCGTTATCCAGCGATACTGGTCTGAGATCACATCACTACTGCTCCTGGGTGTGATACGCAGAGCAGTTGTGATGCATTGCACTCGGGAAGCAGCACTGAAGAGATAACATATTCCTGCCCTGAAGACCTTATGGCCTGAGTAGATTTTAAGTATGGGAGTGCGATGACAGATGATTTCTCAGCTCAGTGCTGCATGCGACATTTTATCAGATACAGTGTCAGACGTGTCCTTTGCATCTGCTTCTTTCTCTTTTTTTTAAATAAAACCACCGGGACATTTTCCCCTAACATCTACCAATGACAAACTCAAGGGAAATTGGTTTTTTTGCTCTACCTCTGATTCATTCACCATGAATTTCTGTTCACTTCAGTGCTCAGAACATATCCTTGATATTCAGTGCAGTGCAGATGCAGTGTGACCACCTGGGATGCTTCAGTAACTGTAATTTCATTGCTGCCACTTCAGTGAATACATCGACACTCGCCGCACAGGCTCTGCCCTCCTTCCCTATCTCACCATTACTGGGAGTGTTCATAATTAGCATCATTCTTGTTGAATAGATGGGAAACTGAGGCAGAGAGATAAGTTAAGTAAATTGCCAAGGGCAAAAAGCATAAGCAGAAATGGAAAATGTTTCTTTTGAACCTGAGCCTCTATTTAACCCCCAGGCAGGACTTTCCTAGGTGCCCGCAGCCACTCCTCCACTCTGCTAATGAGGACACACATTTCTAACAACCTTAACCTCACTCCATTTTGCAGAAACAGATAACACAATAAGTGCAGCACCAAGAGGCATCATCACTGGGTAAACACCGAGTAATACTCATCAGAAGAAAAGGAAAAAGAGTACTCCAAATCTACAAGGAGATATTTAAAAAATTCCTGACGTCCTAAATGTTCATCACAACTTAACATCTTACAGAAACACATACGCACAGCCCAAAACTACAATCACCATAAACTTTGTGCTTGATATTACATAAAGGCTCTGTACTTGCACAGTGTATAGTACGCTCTGCTGTGTACTTGGATATGGAGAATACAGATCTCCACTTTATGTCATTAATACAGTTACTATTTTACTTGTATCTTTTATGAAAGGCTGCTAAATGTCAAGAAACGAGCGAAACCCTTTAACAAAACAGAGCACGCCAGAGGGGACAGCTCAGCGAAGACAGGGAGGTGCCAGGTGACATTCAGCCACCACCGGTCCTCTCCCTGGGCAATTGCAGCTCCGTTCCTCAGCCCTGCTCCAGGACAAGACACAGCCAGAGAGGATCCTACAGCAACGCCGCTAAGACCCTACACAGCTATATAGTCTCCTCACCTTTGAACAAGTTAAAATCTCAGCAGCAAAAAACTTGATTTACTTCCCATTTCAGGTTGGGGAAAGAAGGTGTTAAGAGTCTTCACGTGGGCTGAACATAGCACAGCCAGGCCAGGAACAGAGGGAGGGCACATATGCTCTGCATATAGATAAACACACACAGAGAGGCACATACGTACCTACACATCCAGGGGTTTATGTGAAGCCATTCCAAAGTCACACTCTTCATTTTTTTCTTCTTCGTCTGTGGTGGCAATCCCAGGGCTCCTCCGCACACCACGGATGTCCAACCTCCCCAGAACACTGTGCCACCACCTGGACCACATCCCCGTGGTGCTACAGAAATCCTTGCATCCTTGTGAATTCGCAGCTCAGAGCACGTTGCAGCGAGCCGGGCAAGCACAGCAGGAAGGTGTGTGGCCAATACTCACCCTCTCCTCGGCGAGCAAGCACCTGTGCCGCTCCTGGGGACCACGTGGCCCACCTCGAAGAACAAGTTGCCCCAAAGCCCCCTTTCAGGACCAGCTTCCCCCCTTGGCTCTGTCCTCAACTTTGCTTTCTGCAATGCCAGGTCTTCCCGGAGAGCAGGGATCCCCGAGCCGCAGCCCCGGCAGCCCACCCCGCTGCAGCAGGGACGAGCAGCGAGTCGGCTGCCACCGCCGGCGAGGAAATGAGACTGGAGCATACTCCAATCTCCTCTTTTCTATCTCTTTGTTTATAAGCTGTCGGCCCATTGCAGGAGGCAGCAGCAGCAAGCGGGCACGAACAGGGAATGGAGCAGATGATGGGGTTTAGCAAGAGTCCAAGGACACCTTTTCTTAAGCCTCATTCGTAGCGGCAGGCATGGTACAACAGCCCCGCAATTGTTCTCTCAAACGTCACCTTCCCATGGAGGCCACTGTGCTGACAAAAACCTCCCCTTACGGGCACGCATGGGAGGGAGGACTCTATTATTTTTCGGAGCATTATTTTTTTTTTAACCGCACTATCCTGGAAATATCTGCAGAAAATCCCGCTGCGCACAAGACAAGGATTATTTTTCCCCCCCCTCCCAGCTCTTCCTTCTCTCCCTTTCTCTCCTTCTCCCTCTCTCTTCCCTTCTTTTCATGGCTCGAACAATTTGGCTCTGTTTCCCCACATTCCTGCGGGCCCGCTCCTCGGGCTGCCCACACCGGGCTCACTCCGTGCACGGGGGACGCACAAGGTCTGCATTCAGGCAGCGGAGGGCAGGAAAGCGAATCTAATGTACTCGAGGATTGTTGTGCCATCAACTTAATACCTGTGCAGGGAAAACAAAGGCGCTTTAGAGAAGCGACTTTGGTGCCGTGACCCTTCCCCCAGCCTGGAGGAACCTGAGAGATAACAAGGGCTGAAAGAAAAGGCACAAACGTAATTAAAACTACCCAAGCAATTTCTGGAGGTATTATAGATGATGATAGCCCAAAGGATAATAGTATTCCTGGTATTATTAACATCCACTGGCACAAAGGGACAAGCAGTTTGTTTGCTTTTTATATGCTCTTCAGTGTAATTATTTTGAGGGGGAGGAAAAAGTTCCTTTTCAGAAGAGACACCTGGGTGCAGCTGGAGCTGGGAGCGGTGCTGAGCCCAGGCTCCACGGCGCTTTCTGTGTGCAGAGCTGAGGCGATGGGACGGGCGCGGACACCCCGTCCCCTTCCTCCGGACCGGTCCGACCACTTTGAACCCATCTGGCCCAGCTCAGCTCTCCATCCCGTGAAAAGCACAGTTCATTCCTCTGCTGCGGCTGGTTTCTTCTTGCCTGCGGTGCGGTGCCTGCCGACACCACCCCAGCCAGGGCAGAGTGAGGCTGAACAAAGCTAAACAGGGGCAAGGGATTAACGTCCTGGACAATCCTTTTGTTCACATGCAACCATTTCAAGCTCTCGGCTAATGAAGTCCAGAATCAGGCTGTTCGTCTCTCTGCCTATAACAACGCTCTCTTCATCAGGCCAATCGATTCCCAACCCCAAACTGGCAGCACGAGCGAGCCTCCCCTCCGTCCCCACCAGCACATGCTGTAGGACGGGATGTCCCCAAGCACCATGTCACAGTGGCCAGACGAAGGCCAGCCCTCTCCTTCCCGTGGCTTCATATGCTTTGCCAGCCCCGCTCCCACCGGTATCACAGACATGTTCTGTAGGGTTTAACTATTCACCTAACGAATTCACTCAGGGAACGTGCCTGTCCAGCACCTCTGGCCCACCACACAGGCTCAAGCAAGCCAGGTCCACGTGCCTTGACCAAGCAGACCTCAGCTCTCACAAGCTGGGAGTTGGACTCAATGATCCTTACAGGTCCTTTCCACCTTGAGATATTCTACGATTCTCATTCGGGGGGTTTCCCCATCAGCGCTGCCAACACTCCGCATCACTTTGAGCCTGGATTTGTTGGTCCCGTGGTGAGAGCAGCCGATTGGGGATCCGGGTGGGAAGGGCACCAGCAAGATCAAGCGGAAAAGGCTCCCTGCGCTGGGGCAAATGGGTTGTTTCAGCAGGGTGGCTCAAAGGCAACCAACCACAACCAGTCAAGGCAAGAAAATGGTGTCAGGAACATCACAAAAGTGGAATTTTCCTGAGAAATCAGAGAGATGTTTGCAAAGATTTTTTCACCCCGGTCTTTTGCTAGATAGAGCCAAATTCCATCCTATTACCGTTGCATAATATTATTAATAGTAATACAAGCTCTGCCATTATGCAAGAAAACTGGGGGCACTTTCTGTTCCGGTTTCATCTCGCTTTAATGATTGTTTTCTTGCATTGGAGTTAACACTGTTTCCTCGCTCTGTGCTCAGCGTAACCTCATTAAGCAAAAGCATAAAGTCTGTGTTATTTATTTATTCCACGTGATAAAACCAGGATATTACTCACTGTGATAACATGAGTTAATTTTGAGTGAAGCCTCTCTTGGCAAACTTTTAATACAATGAATAACACCCCTATCAGATCAGAGATAAAAGGCTGTCATATTGTAACCTCATTTCAGTCTTTGGCCCAGTAACGCTACTCTTCAAGGTGCTGTAATTACGTTCAGCTGATTTTTTTTCTTAATTGTTACTCATAAAAACCAAAGCATAAAATTAAACTAGTTCAATGTTATTTAGCACAAGCTTTTCCAAAGCTGGAGCCCGCGTCAGGCTGGGAATGGCTGTGTTAAACTCCACTTCCAATGCACTTCTCTGCTGGTCATTGGGTTTGAAATTAGGTGGACAGCATTTGGGGTGAGTGGGATAAATACTGTCACCCATCCCCTTCTAAATATTGTCTCCCAGCCTGTGCAGGGGTGTGCAAGCAGAGCTGTGGGCAACCCTTGGCCATCTGAGCCCCCAAAGCTGCACCCAGAGCAGGTGCAGCTCCGCTTCTACGGACGGGAGAAAAATGGGGGAACAAGCCTGATACAGCTGTTAATTTGAGCCATTTCTGGTAAATGCAGAAGAGGAAGAAGCCATTACAATTTAGCGGGGAAAAAATACAAGAAAGCCACAAATTTGTTACCATTTTGACCCACCCCAGCTGAAGTCTTGTTGCTAGACCATGAAAACAAGCCTTTCCTCCCATGTGAGTCTGCTTTAGTCCCAGCAGAGCCCAAAGCTGCTTCTGGGGCAAACACAAGCAATATGGGCAACGCAGTTAACAGTTTCTGCTGACAGCCTGGATCGGCCTCGTTGACCTCAGATCGCTTCTCCCGGCTTTATATTCTACCAACGTAAATGAGTAGAGAAATGGTCACACGATTCAAGGGCAATGGGGTTATTTTAAAATTAGAAGAGGCTTCAAATAAGCTATTCCACGAATTTATTTTGCAAGTTTACCTTTCTGAGCATGTAGGACAGCAACACAGTAAAACTCTATGCAAGAGATGGCCTGAAGCATGCTATTAAACCAGGGAAGCCTTCGCAAGGTGTCAGAGCCATGATAAGTCCTGTTTAAACTTTACCCAGAGCTAAACACCAAGTGTCAACATGAGCCACTGCCCAAGCCCTCTGATCAGGCCAGGCAAACATCCAATCAGAAGTATAAATCAAAGCCCAGACACATCCAAGCGAGACTGGAGTGTTTAACTCTACAATTCCCATCTGACCAGGACTTTCCCAGCAGGTTACCCACAGCCAGGTCTCTCCCCAGACATTTATTTATATAAGAAACCCATCTGTATGCATTATTTTTGTATTTATTTTCTCCTGGTAGGCACAGACACAAAGCAAATGCTCGCAGGGTACACGGTGTACCAGCCCTGCAGCATCCGCAGGACTGCTGGTAGATGTTGTATTTGCTTTTCCTCCCACCCCATCTCCCCCCACCAACCCTGCTGGCCCCGGGAATCGGCTTGTGTCAGCCGGCCCAAAACGGCAAATAACAGGAGGGAAAAACCACGCTCCTGATCTCATCAAGTGGGAAAGGAGAGGGAGGGTCACACGTCAGCTTGGGGGTCACCAGCCTCCCTCCACGTCACCCTCCTGCCCCTAAACCAGGGATTATGTTCCCCGTGCGAAGGGGCACAGCAGGGAGGTGCTCTCCTTTCGGGAACTCTTTAAATAAAACCCAAATGCCACTTTCTTAAACCTCCATCACAGCCCACCGTTACCTACAAGACCAGACATCTACTGCCAAGGACGACATGACATTTTGGCTGCCAACCACACATGCCTTCGGGAGCTGTTGGCCGCGGCAGTTGCCAACTGTTTGCTTCCAGGAGTGGATTTTGCAGGTTTCCCTGCTCATCCTGGTGCCTGGAAGAGAGAGGGGACCCGCTCCCGCAGCCCCCCACACTGTCACCCCACAGCCCTCCATCCCTGCTGCCCTGCCCGTGTGTCAGCATCCATATACCTTAACACACGAACATATTTCAGGCTGGCAGCCTGTCTGCCGAGCTCACTAAGCTTCGGATTAGGCCTTCAAGTGATGTAACTCATAATTAAAAACCCATGTCAATATTCTGAGAAGGTTTTTTTTTCCCAGATTGGGCAAAAGAAAGGTTAAAAAACACCATCTGTCACGGTAATTTTTTTTCATATTTCTCTGTCCTTTCCCTCGTTAAAGGGAAGCGGGGAGGGGAGAATGTTCACTTGAAGCTTGCAACATGTTTTATTAATTGATGGCAAATAATCCTAAGATAAAGTGCACAGTAAATTTTTTAATGAGAACATATGGTGGGGAAAATTGATAGGACCGAGCCTTTGAAGATTTCCTCGTGAGCACATTACAGGCAAAGACTCGCACAGGGGAGCCCGAATACTCCTCAAAGGGAGGCCAAGGCAAGGGGCAGGTGGGGGATCGCTGCCATCACCAGCCAGGTACTGAGTGCTCCGGCGAGACACGGTCCCCAAAGCCCAGTGGTTCACAGCCAGACTAAACACGAAAGCATTAAAGCTCTCTAAATTCACCTGTGACCTTGATCCATGCTGGGCACCCTGGTGCCACTGGCTCCGGGGATGCTTCTTGGCATCAACTGGTTAGGAACGGGCTTAAGCTAAACTGAAATAAGCCGCTCATAAAGAGCGAGTAGCTCAGGAGTTTATGCCCACTTGGCCACTGTAATTAAACAAGAGTGAGTTTACACATGGATACAGGCTTGCTTTGGTCTGCTGTAAAGCTAAGACTCTATCCTGGAATGACTTCGGTAAAATCAGGAGAAAAAAAACCCCTCTCCTGTTTTCACATTGCTTCCTGCTAAACCCCACGGATGACCTTTTGCTCCTCCATAACCTCTTCTGTGCAAAGCCAGGCTACACGGAGACGATGCAACAAGGACGCGGGAGACCTGAACCGCACCCTGTGCCCGCTGCTCTGCACAGCATCCCCTGCACCTCCTCGCTTCCCTCGCTGTAAAACTGCCGCGAAACAGCAGCTACTTTGGGCTCTGTCCTAAGAAAGGCAGCGAAGCCCGAGCCAAAGGGAAATGCCCAAAAGCACATCAGGAGCTGTCTACCATAAAGTGTCCTTTTTCTTAATAATGTAATTAATTTATTGTAGATTTATTAGCAGCGCCCAGCTGTGCTGCAGACACATTCACAAAAAACAGGGAACGTGACGGGGGGGATGGTGTTTAAAGCAACATCTCTGACAAAAATAAATAAATACAAATTACCTCCCAAGAGCAATCTGACCCCTGAGCAGCCATATGCACATGGAATACAGGATTCTTCCAGGGATGAAGCGACTTAGGATCACAGCCCCACCAAGCTGATTTTTAGAGTGCTCACTTCGGCATCTCCGAATACCCCATTCTAATACGCGTCCACAAACCAGCTACACCCTCCAAACCAAACACACCCCGGCCCTCAATCCACCACTCCCAGAGGAGCCTGAGAAAACAGCCGAGTCTTGCAGGGTACAATGAGAATTAGCTTATGTAGCCAAGTGCTCCCCACCACCCACCAGCACATTTCAGTGCTCGTGAACTGGTTCTACGTCAGTGAAGCCCAACCCCTGCCCCGGCATTGTCTGTCTGCTGGGGATATACCTTCAAAATACATGAGGTTCGCTGCACGTGTTTTGGGGAGGAATTTTGCCTCGTACTCCACAGCAAGACACGGCTCTGGGTGATTCAACACCTTTAGCATCCCCTTGAGCCTGATCACAGGATGCAGATGCACAAACAGCCCCAGGGACATGGGCTCAGGCTGGTGCTGCAGGGCTGGAGGCCATGCAAACCAGGTGCTACAAGCAAGAAATGTCCCCAAACTTCATCAAACAGACACTTTAAAATAGAATTGAATCCCTCATTAAATGGAAATAAAGAAATAACAAAAGGAAAAGGGCATCTGCCTTTCACGTTGTTCATGTTCACCCAGGAAAGTGGCTCTCCTCCACTGAAATTTAGCTTTCAGATTAGAAAAGTCAGGATTCACACGGTTCCGGGAGCTGGAGCTTTAAGGAAAATATCCTTGGAGTGGAAAGCCCGGTGCTTTTCCAGCCTGTCGATATTTCTTGGCCCTGTTTGATTCAGTCATGAGACCTGGCCGGGGCACCTTGGGTCAGGAGCTGGAAGTGCCAATTTGCGTCTGTAACCCATTAACCACAGGCAGATACGGATATTGAAAGAACTTTGATTTAAAAACATATAGCCCCAAAATAAGATGCCTTGCACCTGGACTTCACAGCTTTTTGCCATTCCATTTGGGACTCCTGCCTAATCCTTTTAGGACACTGATGATATGAACAAACTGTTCTGGACCAGGAACAGACCAGAGGCTTATAAATAAAGATATTTTTCAGTAGCACATGATAGAGTTTGCTTCCATTTCCAAGCAGCCAGCCCTGTAGCCCTTCAGGGGGATGGTGAAAAGCAGATCTTTTGAAGATATGACCCCAAAACAGCCATCATCCCCCACCTGTCCTTGGTGCTCCTGCAAGCTCCTGCCCTGGGCAGTGCGGGAGGACCCCCAGCTTCCCGGCCCCAGCTGATCCCGGTGGCCCGAGCCAGCAGGATTCCTCTCATTCTTCACGTGGACTTTCACCACTCAAACCAAACACAGGAGCAGAGCTGCCGGGCAGCGCGGGCACGCAGCAGCAGTGCCCTGGGGAGGACGGGCAGGCTCGGCCAGCCCTGCTGACTTTCCCATGCTTCCCGTGATCCCTGTTTATCAGTGGTATGACAAGAGATGTCAATGACTTTCTAACGGTGCCAAAGGTGCCTCTCTGGCCTCGTGAGGTGGTACTGGGGTGACTTTGCCTTCCCACGGCGGGGGGTCCCTCCTCGACACGGCAGCCGCATCCAGGGCAGCTCTGGGATCCGACATACAGGAACACCTCAGTGCTGTCCTCGGGCACAAAATGCTCCAAACCAGCCTGAGTGCCAACAGCCCCCCCTCATCGTCCAATCCACTGGCACCAACTCAAGCTAAACAGTCCCAGGGCAGAGAAAAAGGTCCCCCAAAAATGAGGGGCTGAGCAGCAGTAACAGGAGGGGAAACAGCCAACAAAAGTTGTTGGACACTAAAATGGGCTCAGGACCCCATCGGGACCCTGGGGCCATGGCGGTACAGCCCCAGGGAGGGGCGTCTGCCAAGTGACTAAATACCTGCGCTGGCAACTGTGTTAGGGGGAGGCTTTTGGAGAGGCCAGGATTACCATCGGTTTGTTTAACAAATTCTCTGGGAGCAGCAGAGACACCTCCCTGAGTCACCAGCTCCAGCCACCAGCCCTTCATCGCACCCCATCCTCCCCATCCTCCTCTGCACACGCAGCCTCTGCCCACGGCTGTGCTCCCTCTCCCTGCTCATTTCCAGCCAGATTTCCGGCTTTCCAGGAAAAGTTTTGAAGGAAAAGATGGTTTGTCACTTCTCAGATCAAAACTAAATGCCTGGCAGAGGCAGGAGGATGGTGAGGGTTTCAGGGGAGAGCGCTTCTTGAAGGAACAGGGGGTGATCTGCTTGGAGAGCCATGTGTTCATCGCTGCCCTTCCTCCCTGCCAGTTCCCTGCTCTTTACCAAAAGGCACAGACCAACCCGTACGCACACAATATTCACCACTGTTCCTGCACCTACTTCCAACAGCCTGTTCTTTATCCCTGTTGGTTAAAGCTCTGGGACGCAGGCAGGAGAGGAAGGATAGAAAAAGATTTTTCCTATTGCAGCTCCTAAAATTAAGATATACAGAAAACAAAGGCAAAACGAGAAAGGTAAGAAACCACGTCAAAATATTTGCAACATTTATCTTAAAGCACTACTGGCACAAAAGGCAGTAAGTAGTGAAGTGAGGACTGGCCTATAGCTCTTGAAAACCGGCCAGTTCCATTGCAAAGTCAACGTACAAGTGCATGTGTGTTGTTTTTTGTTTTTTTTTTTAACATATATATCTATAATTTTTCCCACAGAACTTTGGACTAAGTGGAAAGTTGGGCCAGGAATCCTATGAGAAGAGAACAGGATTTCCCAGGAGATTTCCATCACTTCCTCCCTCCCCTCAGGCCGGAAAGCTGGTGCTGTGAGAATCGTCCTTCTCTGGGTAATTTGGCCCATCCTCTTCCAGTGCTGAACAACCCGGGGCCAAACTGATGGGAAACAGCAGATTATCTCTGGTTTTTTAATTAAACAAAAATTTGATGTAAATATAGTTCATGATTTGGATAAAAGTTCAGACTTGAGAAGACATTTTCAGTCTGGGACGCTGCAGTCAGACCCAGGCGATAAAGCTACCAGAGCCTGAGGTTGCTCCAAAACAACCCGCAGCTGAAATGTCAAGTCACGGCTGCAACCCAGCCCTGGCGTCCTTTGGAAAACAAGGCTTCGGTTATTTGGAGCATGCCTTGGTGCTATCCGGTCAGCAACAAGGCATCCACCTTTGGCATAAAAACACTCCCTCCAAGGGAGAGAGAGAAGGAGCAGCAGGATGCAGGTTTTCAAGAAAAAAAACTTCATTTCATGGCCTGATTCTCCCCAGGACCAGGGGTTCAGGCCATTTCTCCTGCATTCTTTGGGATATATAAACTACATAAAGTGAAACTTTACTACAAAAACTATTTTCATTGTTTAAGTTGGGCTAAAGATACTTTTCCTTACTGGCTGGCATATCAAAGAAGAAATCATAAATCTTACCTTATTTTAAGGAAGTGGGGCTCTGTAAAGAAAATGGAAATGCAACATGCAGCCCTGTCATCCCTGGTTACTGTCCCCATCAGTAGCCTGTCCAAAGGGAGCCCCAGGAGGCCAACAATTCGCCCTATGCCAAAGAAAAATTAATTTGTGACTTTAGAACTTCAGGCAGACTAGGAAACATGACGGATTTAATTTTTTGCAGACCTACAATAACGAACCACTTTCTCTTCGCAGCCACAGACAGAAACCTGCAGAAAATGCTTCGCCCATCTGTTCCTTCCCCACAGAGCAATGCAGTATCGGTGATTCTTTTTTTCTGTCTACAGACTAGATAGCAGGTCCTGGGGAATCTGATTGCACCATTATGTGCGTGAAGCAGTCAGGCAACAGCGCCAAAAAATTCCAGATTCTAAAGAGACAGAAAATAAGGATGAGGCACCAGCTGAAAAGCAAACTGAAAACAAGACTTTTGGATGTCCCTCACTTCCAAACATCCAGCACTATCTAAATAAAACCCATCAAAACTATCCGACCTTGCACCACAGTCAAGGTTTCCCCAGATTTGCTGTCTCTACCACCGATTTCGCTCTGATCATCATCAAATGCCAAACTCACTTCTTTACAGTAGCTTTTTTTAAGCAGACACCGAATTCAGCCATAGAGTCCCATCACCACCCAACGCCCACCTAGGGATTTTCTCTGGGCAAGTTCTTCCAATTGAGAAAATACAAATCTTAGGGGGAAAAAAGGTAAGGGTCTCAGGAGCTGGATTGGGGCTTTTTCTGACTTCAAAACCTGAAGGTCTCACCTTTGTGAGGAAAGAGCAATGCCCACACCCAACTCGGCACACAAAACCAGCCCTGTGCACTCAGCAGCCATAACTCACCCACATTTTGGACAGTAATTAGCGCCATGTGTCTCCCCCCTGCCATCCCTGCCCACGCTCAAGGAGCTCTCAGGTTGGTGGGGGAGGAGGTGGGGAGGGAAAGGAGGGGTGTTTCGAGTGAATTTCAAACTTTCGCATCCCCTCTCCAGATGTGCCGGCTAAGCGGCCGGGAGTGGAATCTGACTCCGGAGGAAGGGATTTAAGACATGATTTAGCAGTTTACCTCCAACGTTTGTCCTGAATTTTTTACAGAGCAGTTCGAAGTCAAGCTGAGAAGTTTCTCAAGCCCTTGTCCAAGCCGGTGGGGCCACCGCGCCAGTGCCAACCCTCGCCCCGTACCTCCCCGCAGATTCTAGGAAATTCACCCGAGCAGAGCAGGAATTTTTCTGCAACCTCCCTACCTCGCCCTGTGCTTTTTGGCCAGGGCTGCCTAATACCGTTTGGCCTGTCCTGGCAACCAAGTGCCAAGGTATATATGTACGTACCGATCAAAATGAATGGAGCTGCTGAATTAAGTGTTGGAGCAAAACCCCGCAGGACAATAAAATCCATTGACGGTGGAGCGGAGTCCAAGTCTCCGTTGCTCTGAGCCAGAGCTCCCACAGCAGAACCCTCTTGGTCTGAGCCATCCCTGCTGTGGGATGGTCACCAGCCTCCCAGCTGGATTCCTCCTGGGGAAAAGCCACTTCTCTCTGGAAACACGATGGGCAGATCTCTGCTGCCAGCTCAATGCGGGTTTAAGTCTTCTTTTGGGGCCCCTACCACCTAGCCTGTAGCCTTCTCAAGGGCTGCCCAAGCCCATGCTAGTTGAAAGAGGGAGTCCACATGCAAACAATATCCTCCTGGACACTCAGTCCACACAAATTGAGGCTAGGCATGGTCGAGCATGCATTGGTCCAGGCCGGGTCCGACACATGCCCTGGAAGCCTGCGTGACTCGAACCAGTGGTGGCCGCGTGTCCCTTTGCCTCAGCAGTGCTTTCCAACGCTTTCCTTTTGCCACGCAAAGCAAAGAGCAAAAGCACCTTCCAGCTGCCACGCTGAGTTTGGGAGTGAGAAATCTCACTGCAGCTCACAAATGGAGCAAATTTGATAGGGACAGCCATTGACGAGCGACAATATTTTCGAAAAAACCCTCAGATGTCATTTTTACAGTTGCTCTCTGGCTCTTTTCTGCCCCTAACCACACTTTAAACACCAGTTTATGATGCAAACAGCCAGCAACCTACTGCTGGAAGCTTGTGGAATGAACTACCCACTTTGCAGAGATAGCAACAGCCCAGGTAGACAGGGGCAAGCCAGCTCGCTTGAAGGCTGAGCCAGGACAAGACGACTTGCTTGGCTCTGGGATGCAGACCACAGCTCTGAGCCATTGATGCTGGCCATCTGCATGTGAAAAAGCAAACACATAAATAAAAATTACTGTGAATGGCAGAAAACGATGCTGGAGAATGTTCCCACTAGCTTGGCTAATCCCTAGCCCTGGAAGCAGAGCTGCATCGCAGCCAATGCTCGGCTAGAGCCAGCCTGCAATTGCTCACCCACCTCTGCGCCTGAGCGTGCAGGCTGAGCTGCAAACCCTCTCCCACCCACGCTTGTTGGAACAAGGGAGAGGCTGTACACTTGCAGCTTTGAAAAATTATTAAGAAAAATGCCAATCATTTGGTTGGTCAAAGCTTTTTTTTTTCCCCCCTTTAAATTTGGTTTTGAATGACACAAACCCTCCTGCATCGGTAAAAAACCTCATCTCCCATGAGTCAGTTTTGCAAATGGCAGAGGCTGTTTTCTGCAGAGGACTGATCCACAGTCTGCCCAGGTTTTGGGTGAGGATGGAGGTCAGAGAATTCACTGGGCTGCCTCTGGGATGGACCTGCTGCACGACCCAAAGAGCTCGTTTCAGCTCTCTCCCGTGGTAGCTTGTTTCTGCCGTAGAAGGCGGGGGATTTTCACACTCGACGGCTGCACCTTTGCCACCAAACTGGTTCCTGGGGCTTGCTGGCAGTGACACCCCGGTACACACAGGGAGTCCAAACAGGCCGGGGCAGATTCTGCTCGCACATGGGTGCTCTCCAGCACCTCTTGAACATGTAACACCCTCACTCTGTTTGCTGGATCTTGAAAAAACAGGATGAGCCAAGAAGCGTGCTGGATACCCAACCTCAAAGCTGCCACACACACAAAAAAACGCAACCTCAGCCCCTCTTATTTTTACTTCTTTTTCTAAAAGACAGTTGTGCAGTTTCCTTCTGTGTGTCCGTGGATCTGTCAGTCTGGTATCTTCAAAAGTTATTTAGATAAACCAACCCTTTGGCCAGTTTCAAGCCTCTTTGGGGAAGGATGGAGCTTCTAAAGGATGGATCTCTGTGACAGAAGGTGGTCAGAGAGAGGAAGGGAAGCCTGTGGATGTGGTGACTGAGAGCCTGCCCTGCGGACACACGTCACACAGATGCATTGGACACAAGAGAATTTACCCAGAGAAAGCTTCTGTGAACGCTGCAGTAACAGGAAAAGTTTCACCCATTTACCCTGCTAACAGAGTACAAGTTTCTCCCCCCTTAACCCCACCTTTGGAACAAGATTTATAGGATGGGAGCAATTTATTTCTAGCACTCATGAGCCAGATGTGCGATAGCTGCACGCCAGCACTGGAGCACGGTCTCATGCTGCACCCAGCACTCAGCATTTCCGAAAAGCCCAGCCGTAACCTCTTACACTTGCTGTTTACCACATCCCTGCACTCTGTGCCGATGCCACTGCAAAGACGGGGACACTCCAGCGAGTAAAGCACTCAAAAATGGGCATAAAGACCAACGAGGTCGCACTGCACCGTTCACACAGACTCACCAGACCCTACGGTTTTTCTCTGCCGTAGCAAATCCCACTGCTGCAAGCAAACCCTACTGATCACCCCGCAGTTACCAGCAGATCTCATTAACGCAATTCACCCTCCTAAAGACTGTAATTTAAAAAAAAAAAAAAAAAAGAAAAGAAACAAAGAGAGACACAGGTGGCACACCCTTAAATAGAGAGGTTTTCATAATGGTTAAACATTGGCCTGGAGCCAGACCGCAGCTCTGAAAGCTCAGGGGCAGGAGGAAGGGACTTAGGATCTGAACTCCACATTTCACAACTGGTCCCATGCATGCGTAGGGACTAGCCCAAACCTCCACATTCAGGAGGTTGCAGTCAGATCTTGATCTGAATTTGGTGGCTTGGGCCAGTTTCAAGAATCACAAATTACCTCTACTTATTATTATTAATAATAATAAAGTGTTATTTTATGCAGGAGCTTTGAGGTTCATTGTGATATGCAGACAAGCGGTTAGACCAGGGGCGAAATGCACAGCTGGCAGGAGCAGGTGGGATTTGCATTGTCTCCAGCGGCTCCCAGCGCCGGGGCTGAACTCCGCCTGAACCCCGTGATGGGAACACGCCACGTGCAGGACTCGGCACCACCTGAGCTCCACGCCAGCCCCCGGCCCCAGGCTGCAGGCATTCACCTCGAATCCTCCCTCCCGGCTGCACGAAAGCAGCAGCTCGGCCTCCTGCACCTTCACCGTGAGCACCATCGGCCGGGCTCGTCCCCTGCGGTGGCCACAAAGCCAGGGTTGGCTTTTGGTCTTCTGCCAGGGAGGAAATTTCGCCAGCCAGAAGCAGGGCAAGGTCAGACACCAAATCAGTTTGGCATAACCCACACTAGCTCAAGTCTGCAGACAGTGATCTTGGGAAAAACCATGTGAATACGGTTGTCTAGTTATTCTTCTTGTACTGCCCTATTTTTAAAGTTTGTTTAGTAAAAGAAGAACCAAACTTGCAAAATGAAGATGTTACTTCAACCCACAGAAGAAAGAGGGCTGGAGCCCAGAGAGGGCCCACCAGAGTCTTCCAACCTGCCTTCCAACAGTTTTCCAAGAGCTCAGCCTGAGCTGCTGAACATCTTCACACCAAGCCAAACCGACCCAGCAAAACCCTCTGTGCTCCCTAGAAAAGCACCCAGACAAACAGCGTTTCTGCTGACGCCAACGGCTCCACCAGCTCCAAACCTCACCCCGGCCCCTCCATGGACAGTTTCGCTTCTCCTCCGTATTCCCTCACAAGGCAAAGCCTCCCCCATGATCTCCGACACGAGCAGCCAGGTCGGGGTTACCAGACCAGCTGCTTTCAGACTAAGACCCCTGGCAGAGCCGATCGTGTCCCTCAATCATGTTTGCAAACGCACCCTCACTTCCCGCCGGCTGGGCCAGCGCGGGCTCTTCATCCCTTTAAATCCGTGTCCTCGGCCAACGACACCAAACACCACAAAGCCCTCGCTGCAGACGTTCAACGTCATCAGATTCAAGGGGTGGGTAATTAGTATTGAAAGGTGTGATTGCAGCCAAGCAGGCTGGCTAATCAGCTGCTGATTTCACTCTAATGTCCCAGATCATTTAGAAATACAATCTGGAGGTGGTGGGAGGGACAGGGGAGCACTAACTGGAATTACTGGGGAAATACAGTATCCTTTTCCACGTCTAAACACTGCACAATTACAGCAGTGACTCTGTTACCTCCTTATTCATCAGACTAAGGCCAAGTTCCCAAGCTGAGGAACACGGATGTATTTTTTCCTCCAGCCCTTTTCTGCACCGGCTCAAACATGGCTCTACAATACTGTGAACCTTTCCAGGGTACTGCATTAGCAGTTGGATCAGGAAAAAAAAAACATCTTTGGGGTCAGTTTGGTATCTCTGCCTCCCTTAAACCATAAAACACAAACTCCCATTTCATATTCCCACGCTGCTGTAACACAGACCCATCCTACCCACATAAACACAGCCAGACCGGGGCTGTCCAGTGATGAGGCTCTAAGCACAAGTAAAGAGAAGAAGAACACGCTGCAGTTTCGAGATTTCTTTATCACAGATTACGGACTCTGTGGGTTTTGTAAAACCATTTAAAGTCACGGATTACTGTGACTATCTTCATAGATCCCATGAGAAAACGATCTCTTTAAAATTCTGTACAAACCAAACCCCATGCTTCAAGTATAGGGAACTTTACAAGTGCACTATCTTGTAGATGGGCTATATTAAGAGTTTGGGTCATCTTTTGATGAGTCAGAAGGAACCAGCTGGTTGATTTGGCCTCAGGGAACTATCAGTAGCTTATTGAAAGGCAGACCCCCGAGGTCATCACAGCTGGGACCCTGGCAGAGTAGGGAGCTCTCAAGAATGACTTACTACACAGCTGAAACCTGCCACCGCATCCCTCCTGGTCTTCCTGATCCCTAACAACATCTTTCCACTAAACAAGGCACCCTGTGGCACAGCAAGGGCACAGTCACTTAGCAGAGCACTGTAAACCTCCTCGGCCAAGCTCTCTGTTTGCATGCCAGAAAAACGCAGCGGAAAGCTGATACTGTGCTGAGAATTTCATCCTCTTTTTTTCTGCAGACCTGTGAGCCCATCACCAGTCATGGTGTGCTGGGACAGAAAACACTCCTCAAGCCATAGCCATAGGGGTTGTCCCACCCTGTGCAAAGGAGATTAGAAACCAGGATCTTAGACTGCAAACAACGATCTTCCCTTCTCCTAGATTTCAGCAGATCATGGCTCTCCCTCCCCTTTTTAATTCATCGAAACAGTCCCTCTGTAAAAACGTTTCTGGTTTTCCAACCCATGAGGGTTTCCACACCTTCCCCCTCCCACTGTCAGAGGGGAGGGCAGCCCTGGGCTGTCAGGACGGTGAGAAAGCACACAGACCTGGGAATCGTCTTCAGCGAGCCCGCATCCCACGCGATGGCTGTTTGTTTTGGATGCGAAGCCTGGTGCGTTGGGTTAGATGTTAGTCAAACTGACCTTTCCTGTTTTCTGAGTCAATGGTCTTAGACCAGGCACGTCAGGCACAAGATGTTGAAGATTAATCAGCATTTGGGGCTGACAGGGAACTGCTTGATTGGAGAAATGGCATGTGGCAGGAGCAAACAGCCTCATTTTCTCAGCTGCACTGAGGACCCCTAATGCTCTGCTAAAAAGCAGAGGCCATCACGAGCTGCTGCAGAAGGAGGCTCCCATAAAGCACCGAGCAGTCACAACCCCACCACGGAGTCAGCTGAAAGCACTCAGCATCCTGCAAGGTCAAACTCCAAGTGCTGATTGCAGAACAATGCTAATCCTGCTGATTGCCAGGACTTAGCCTGCACAGGAGGGAAGCACCGATCCCCCTGGGAGGGCTCCAGTTGAGGGTGGTAGCACCAGGCAGGGAGGTACTGGGTCAGAGCACTAGCCTCGTTAGCCCAATCCACCAGGTTCCCCTAAAATAGCCCAATAATTTCTGATACTCGCCTTAAGAGCCTTACCCAGGCAGAGAGGTCTCCTCTCACACATGGACACGCTCCACAGTCACCCAGTTGTACTCCTGGCTTTTTCTTTCACAAATGCTGCCAGACCAGTAAGACTGGATTTGATTTTCTTCAGGGGAATTTTTTTTTTTTTCCTATCCCAAAATATATCCCTCCTACCCCAGTAATACATCAAAAATGTGGGTGTTATCTGTGTAGTTTCAGGTAATTTTGGAGACCTCAGATCTGTCACCTTCTCAGGGACCGTCTCAGAGAATTAGACCTCCTGGAAACGATGGTTTGGATACGAAACCTCAACTGTTAGACCCCAAAAGATTTAGGATTTGATTCCAGACCTGAAAATCAGTCTTTGGGCCAACTTAGGACCAATGATAATGGACAAGCAAATAACGAAATAAAAAGCCTGTGAGGAGTCACACGAGCAGCAGAAGATGGACGTCTGCCTTCACAGGGATTGTCCTCAGAATTTGTGGATTCTCTGAGGTCTAGTATAGGGGAAGCTTACACTGCCCTTCCTTTTCTCAGCAGTGTTTTACTGTATCTTCACAAATTACCAAAAAACCCTGATCTCTTCACATCCTCTTTGTCAAATTTGGCTGAAATCAGAGCAAGAGATCAAAAGGAGGCCACAGGGCACTGGTGAGGGAGGAGGAGACACCCATATAGATACTTGTACCCTGTTTGGTTTAAGTCCAGGCACACAAAAGGGATGCTAAGAAGCCCCACTAATAAAGGAGTTTGGGGGAAAAAAAAACCACAATTGTTTTACAAAGAGTAAACATTCCCCACTGCCAGGCCCCGGGGCTGGTGGCGCAAGGACGGTCCCGTCCTGGGACTGGCAGAGCAACGCTGTCCCGGGCAGAGCTGATCCAAAAATCCTCCTTTGTTTCTCAACTTGGCTCTTTGTGTTTTCTTTGCCTTTCCCCCCCTCCTCCTTTTTCTTTTCTCTTTTTATTTTCTTTTTTTGTAAGGTAACAATACCTCCTTTCAGGCACTGCCAAAGTCCTACTCAAGCCCACTCAGATAAGAGCTGGCAGGAAAGGTAACTGCCATCAATATTTTGGTGAATGTTAACTACCTGAGGACAGACTGGGTGGGGGATCACAACAGTCGGTTGGGAGCACCTGGGCTACGTTTAAAAACACCACATTAAAAGTCATCTCCCTCCCCAGATCCCCCTGAATTCCCAGTAAAGTCTCTCCAGTGTAAGTGGCTGTAAAAGACAGCGCTTAGCCAGGCGGGACTAAGTCGACAGTCATGCTCCACACGAAGGTACGTTTTCATGATGCTTCTTTTGCGGCCGTTTCATTTACTCCACTAAAATATTATTCTTCAGCCAGAGTTTATTTTGGATAAGTGCAGCAAGTAGAATTTGTAGCCCTAAATTCTCAAGTGCAGGTTTCAGAATTAAAAGTTAAAAAATAAAATAAAATTGGGGATGTCTGTCTTTTTTTTTTTTTTGGAGGGGGGGGATTCCCAGAGAGCTGCGGGAGATCTCTCCCTCGGCCGGGCTATGAGGAAGCGGCGTTTTTGTCTGTTCTTTCTGAAGGCAGCACCTGTTTTCATCCTTTTCTTCAGAGTCAAAAATCGTTTTGTATGTTATGAGTAGGAACCCAGGATTACGATAAAGAAGTGGTTTCAGACTGACAGCAAATTAAACTGCAAGCCAAGGTATATATACACCATTCGGAGACATATTTATAATAGGTTTTTTCCTAAAACCAGAAAATATAATGATATTCTGTCATGGAGTCCGAGACTTTCTGTGTTATGATTAAGACATAGCAAACATTTCTAGGTAAAAACCTGGGAGCAGGATGGTGTTATTCTCAGAATAAGCTTTTCCCACTTAGCAGCAGGATGATTTTTTTTCTCATGTTCTTGCAAAAAAAAGTATGATTTCTGCCAAGCTAAATGGCCAGTGCATATTTCTACTCTGTCACAGATAGGAGAGGCAGGTAGACAGGCAGACGCAGAAAAACCAGTACTCCTTGCCCTCCCAATTTCTGTTTTTCTATCGCACTCCGCTTGGCTATATTAATTTTAACACGGTGAGTGTGAGGCTATTTCTTCTTTTAACCGTCAGCACTGCGACAGCCATTCCTTCTTTTTTGGTACATAAATAAAGCAAATGAAAATAGAAGGGAAATGGACTATATGATACGTGCCTGCAAAGTTCATTGTCAAGTAAATAAATAAATAAAAACCCCACAAAGCAATTCTGTTTATGGAGTAAATAGCGATTTAGAGATAAATTAAAACAACACCTCTGGCTGAAGCAGCTGCCGGGCTGTTCTGCCCGTTGGAGGCTCCAGGTCGGGATGGGTCCCTACGGAGACCTGGACCTCGGTCCAGCCCCAAGGCAGGTATTTCAAATCAGCCTTTAACTTCAGTGCCTTCTGAACAAGGCTCACAGTCCTTACCCCAGCCCCTTCGGCCACCCGCCCTGGGAAACTCCCTTAATTATCAGCACGGGGCAAAAAACGGAGGAAATGGGGGAAGCAACTATGAACATCTCAGGGATGCCCAGGAGCATCCTGCCAGCCCCAAGTCCCCGGGCACCCAGCAATGCCGTCCAGCCGCCACCAGCAAACCCAGGCACCTTAAAAATGCCTTGAAATGCTTTTCCCGCAGGAAAAGGAGCCTGGGAGCTGGTCAGTGTTGTGTCCCTTGCTTCGCCGGACAGAGCACCCTCAGCATCCACGGGGAGCAGGAATACAATGTCCCACACTCAGCAGCATCCTGCAAATGCTCAGTGCTGACTCCCGGTCCCATCCTGCCCCTAACTGATGGAGAGACACGGCCATATCCAACGGCAGAGAGACCAGGGCAAAAAAAAAGTGCCCAAATTCAAGCAGAGCGAACCCAGACCGTGGCGGGTTGCAGCATCCCCACGGTGGGTGACCGCCAGGATTCGCACAAATGCAGACGCCGAGCAGAGAGGGAACAGGGTGGCCCTGAGCACACCCTTCGTTTTCCCCGCTTCCAGCAGCCCCGAGGAAGAAATACAACATAAAACGCAAAAAAAAAAAAAAAGTTTTATCAAAATTCTTCAACACGTCTTGAGATTTATGTTCTAAGTAAAATAAAATATTTATATAGCGCCCAGGCACATGGCTAGGCACTTGGCATAAAAGAGGAACACCAAGACACAGATATACATATTTTCAGTATATGAGTGCATGCATACGTGAGTCTGTGTTTAGATATATATATATATATATAACTAAAACAAATCCCTGTTTATTACTCAGTAGAGAAAACTGTAGGTTTTTTACATAAATAATCCCAGTGTAAATAAACTTCCCACCCTGAGCAAACTACAAGTCATCCCATAGCAGATTTCTCTATTTTTCAAATAAATCATCGTTCCACCCGAACATGGACCTGGCAGCTAGAATTTCCAAATCGCTCAGGAGCAGCAGTGGGATGGGAGCTGGAAACCACCCAAACAAACAATTTTACAAGTTCCAGAAGTCGGATGCCCCCCCCCCCCCCGCCACTGCCCCATATCCACCATCCCCCTTTTTTTTAAAAAAAAAAAAAAAAAATTCTTTTTTTAATTTGAAGAGCGGGAGGGGCGGGCGCTGCCGCGTTCGTTGGCCCATAGGAAACCGGTGACCCAGGGACATCTGCAAGCCATTAGGACACAGACTTCAGGTAGCTCCCAGAAACACGTGCTGTCCACATTACACCCTCCAAGGATATTTCCACAACTTTACTTCTCCAAATAAACAGTCGAGCTCTCCCTGCATTAGCGAGGAGCTGCACAAACAGGTAGAGAGAATGGCAGTTTTATTCCCCCTTCCAATTCTGATGGATTTCGTGTAAGCTGTTGCTGGGCTGTGTAATTTGAACTATTGCTTGGATAACATAATAGGGCCGGTTTAAAATTACGGCCATTTATTTATCTGTATGTGACTATGAAACATCATGTACGATGTGCACAGCATGCCAGCTCGCTTCCATGCTATGCCCCAACTGCCGCTTGTAGGAGCACGCTGGACAGAACAAATGGATCCAAATAAAATTTTAAAAAAAAAAAAAATAACTAGAATCCATCAGGACATATAATTGGGTTAAAAGATTTTTCTTTTTCGATTTATAAGCAACCCTGCTTCCCTCTGAGCTCGCTAAGGGAGGGAGCCTTCGCAATGCCACGCACGCCCCTGCACGAGCACGGGGACACGAGCGGTGGTGGCTGGAGCTGCCGTGACCGCAGGCGGCGATCCCGGCGGCAGGGCACTCCTCCGCTTGTAGGAAAAAAGAGAAAAAAATAGGTCGAAGATGCTGCTGACCGCTTGTGCCAGCATTTGCTCTGGGGCATTTTTCCTTTTCTGGAGAGCTCTGTATTGTTATGAATGAAAACTACGTCTTTTGTCCTCATTACCGGGGCTTTACTTTTGGCTTTGATCAGTTTTCCCTGAGTGATTCGAACCAGATTGATTTATCTTAGCCTCTGGTGGAGAACCGCTTCCAGCTCTGGCTGACATCCGCGCCGAGGGGACGGCCGGGGGATGCTGTGCCTGGCGAGCAAGGCAAATCCGCAGCCAACGGCAGAGCAACGGGCACCTCTGATCAGGCTACCAGCAGCCACACAAGTTAAAGGGGCACCTTGGAAAGAAAAAAAGAATTAATAAGAATAATTCTCTTCCTTTTCTCATAGGAGAAACCCCCAGCGCTTTTGGGAGAGTGTTTCCATTCCGCTTTAACTGAGCCTGATCAATTTTCCATCTACCCAAAGCCTGCAGAGCTCCGAGCCAAATGCTGCGAGCAAATAAATAAATAAATAAATAGCCCCCAAAATTGCATCGCTTTAATCTCCAGAAAAGAGCATTTGTGAAGTACAAGGTTGCGCGCAGCGGCTTCCAGCTGCGGGAGAAAGAGCAGAGCAGAACGGCGAGGTTAGGGCTATTTACCATGGCAGAGCCCGCGCCGGAGTCAGGGAGTGTTAAAACTCCTCCGGCGCTGCTCAGCTCGAGATCCACGCTCCAAAGTCGAGCGGGAATAAATCCACTGCTGGATTTCCCTGCAGGGGAGCAGCTCAGCAAACCGGGGAGCTGCCGACCAGCACCGGTATTTCTTATTAGACAAGTTAAAAATCCCTGTCTTTCCCCTCCTTCCCTCAGATTCCTGTATTTTTAGCATTTTAAAAAACTCTTTTCCAGGGGGAAGAAGCCTTCCTCTGATCCAAAGGACCTCAGTGCCTTTACCGCCGTCTCTGAGACTCATCCTAATCCTCATCACCCCTGGCAGGATCTGGCCCCCGGCAACGTCGTGTTCCCAGGATTATTTTTTAAGTGGTAAATCTCGACACTATTTAAAGGGATGCCATTTCACCAGCCACAACGAGCGTGCAGTTATTTAATAGCTAAACCAGACAGACGTGGTCAAATTAACGCTGCCACCCAGCTCAGCCCTTCTAAAAAATCAGAATCATTTTACTGCGGCGCTGAGATTATTCTTCTGAAACTTCCTAATTTCTTTCACTTTACTCCACATAGCGAGTCCATCCAGATGGTGTTTTTAAGCATGAATTAAAACGCCATAAGAGCAAATATCTTTCAGGCACTTGCTCTGGAGTCTTCAGGCTCCCTGTTACCTTACACACTGAAAAAGGGGGGAAAAAAGGCCTGTCCTCCAGCTTTCTCACCCATTCCCAGGTCAGCGTTTGCCAAGCTTAAATCAACACACTGTGCTGCCTCCAGCTCAAGCCGTAGCAGCTTTTGAGGGCGGTATGCTATCGCGACAGGCCAGAGAAACAGATTTTTTTTTTTTTAATTAATACAATATCAAGCAATTCTTAGCTAAACGTACAAACCCCCTGACGGTTCTGCCCCCAGGACTCAGCTCCTGCTCTTTCCCTCTTTTTTTTTTTTTAACTGTACAATGACCTTCCGATAAGGACGGGTCAGAACGTGCCTGAGAAATGCTCGGGCTTTTGAAAAATAAATAGATAGAGTACAAAAGGGGACACGACCACAGCTTTGCACAAGGCAGAGGCTGCAAACCCTGCCCGGGAGGCCGTGGCAGGCGTGTCCAGCAGCCCCGGCACAAGGTCACCTCCGGGCCAGCTCGAATCCATCGCAGCACCAAGTGCCACCTCGGAAGCGGCTCGACACCAACCTCATGTCCTGGGGACCACGGCTGGTCCCACAGCTCTCGGGCAGGTCACCCTCGACCCCAAAGCACAAGCTTCATTCCTGCATCAGTAACGCTTTTGGGATGGGAAAGAAATACCCGGCGCTTAATGCAGTAACACCCAAATTGGGAAGAGATGGAAGACGTCTGCCCTGGAGACCTGACCACGACTGAAAAAAGAGGTTGGAGAAAAATGAACCAAAACGCCAACATCTTGTGCTGCACGTGAAAACGTTTGGCGGCAACCAAGGGGACGGCTGACCCTTCCCCGCCCACAGCCCCTGTTCGTTAGAGAGGAAAAACCCGGAGCGCGCCAAGGCTGGAACGATTTTGTGCTTGGTGGGATGCAGCACAATCCTCATTTTTCATAAAACGCGGTTGTTTAGGAGTGATTTTTATAGGAGGGAGCGATAATTACACTGCAATGAAACACGCCGCCCCAGGGCTGGCTGCCGAAAGCCGCCATCCCGGAGCAGACAGTCCCGGCTAACTTCCACGGCACGATCCTCTCTGGCATTCGCGTTTTGTGCCACCGATCGATGATCGAAACAGTTTGGCCATCAAAATTAAGAGACCTGGTGTGGGAACCCCTTTTTTTTTGGTTTGTTTTTCGTGAAATCCACGATAACCCAAACCTTGGGGTTTTGCCCCCATTTCACACCGTGGCAAACGCCAGCAGGGCAGCGGTTCTCCAGGTGGGGAGGCAGCGCCAGCTTCTCCTTGGGTTTCCCACCGACCAGGGGGCAGACCGACTGGAGCCGGAGCACGGAGGTGCTGCCAGCCCGGCGTGAGGTCAGAGGGGACGGGATGACATCACAGCCTCGCTGGTGAAGCGAGCGCCCGTCCAAGAGCCATCCCTTGGCCGGGGCGGGGGGGGGCCGGACCGCCTGCAGCGGGGAGGAGAGGCAGGCAGGTTTTAGGAGGCAGCAAACTGAACCAGGCTCCAAGGGGGAGCTGGATCAACCCCCCCCCCAGCTCCCACAAAACCTCAGGAAAACATAACCCATCCCAGCACGACAGTCCCGATGCGCATCAATCTCGACTCCGTAAGGTCGGAGAGAAAAGCCTCCCAAACTACCCCATGCGGGTGCTGTTCCCTCTGCTACCGAACCTCCTGTCTCCTTCACTCTCCGCTCAGAGGCTTGGAAAGCTCGTTTCCTAAAAAACGGTGATTTGCTTTAGCACAAGGCAGAAAACCCCCCATCAAACGAGGGCTATAATCCACGCGCTTCTTGCGAAAAAACCTTTCCTGATATCTGAGCTTGCCCCTTACGACAAAACAATGTTAATTCTTTAAAAAGAAAAGAAAACTTCCAACCTGATGTATAAGCAGCAACAGCTTGTCGCTTTAAAGGAAACTTCTAACCGTGCAAAACGATTGTGATTAATCAACTTGTCCATATTGTCTAAACAGTCCATAGCACGGGAATTCAAAATAATAATTCAGAAATTATAAAATTACACATGATAACACAACTGGAAAGCTCTTTACCATTTCTCTTTTGTTTATTGTTCAAACTTGTCAAACCACTTTCTTTTGTTAAAACAGATCCTTTTGTAATGAAAAGGCAGAGTCCCTTTCAGCAGATGGACCTTCAGAATGAAAAATGTTCTAATTATTACACTTTTCATTAAATCAATTATCCTCCCAAATTGTTTTTGTGTTTATCTCTGCCAAACGGCAGTAAAGGCATGGAACAATCTGTTGTCACCGTATTTTTCTCCTCCAGGTACATTAGTTGAGATTTTTGCTACAGCAGCTCCAGCTGAGATAAGAGCAATCCTCTCCCTGAGTTGTCTTTGATGTTCCTATAACAAATACATATATTAAAAGAGATTTGTTGAGCTAAACTCCACTCGCGCACTAGCCTAGAGCTGAAATTGCCAAGGGAAAAATATTTCAAAATTACCTCCTTTAACATTTGCTGTAAGTTTACCTGTTTCACTGCAAATAACGATACAAACTTCAGCATATCCTCTCTCGGACGACCACACGTTACAAAGCAAGGACACGTAACGCTGTGAAAACCACCTTTGCTGCTGCAGGCGTAAGAAACCCCAAGAAAACCCCCCCTGTGCTCTCACTCCCCCTGTTCTCTCAGACAAAGACTCGGGAAATAGGACAGACACTTACCTTTAAACTCACCCCAAAAAAAAAACACTTTCCAAAAGTTTGCAAGCAAAAAAACAATCTTGGGGAAAGACAGCACGAGACAAGTAGGGTCTACCAGAGCGATTGCTTTCAAACGCATTTATTCAGAGCTCCTTCCCCCGCTGCCTTTTCCTTTCTTTTTTTTTTTTTTTTTTTTTTTTTTTTACTTTTTTTTTCATGTGCCATTTCCAGTACCTTTAAAACGCACCGAACGGTGACCCCCAGGCTAAGGGACCCACACCAGGGCACGCTGCCCCAGCCGGCCGCTGCCCCGAGGATCATCCAGCGGGACAAAGGCTGCAAATCAAAGCAACTTTGATAAACGCTTGAGTTGAAATGAAAAATTAGGTGCTGCGTATAAAGGGAGAACTGGGAGAAGGTCTTTCCCCCCCCCCCAAAAAACACGCTGCTGGAGCTAAGCGCAGGGGAGGGCCGCGGGGAAGGAGGGCAGCTCGCCTCGCACCCGCGCTGGGCTGCGCTCAAACTGGGTTGCCACCAAATAACCCTCGAAACCTCCCAAGCCCCAGATCTGCTTGATGGAGCTGAAGGGCTTCTCCCTTGCCCCGTCCCCCCCGTGCGGAAAAGCAGTTCGCTGCCGCGCTGCGGAGCCTGGGTGATTCACTAGAAAGAGAAATATTTGCATTTATCTCCAGATAACCCTGGGAAGCTCCCAGGGCTTATTTGTTTGCTTTTTGTTGTTTGGGTTTGACGACAGGATTTGGTCAAAAGTTGGGTTGTTGGGGTTTTTTTTTTTGGGGGGGTGGGGGTGATGAAGGGAGAGGGCAACCGCGTCCTTTCCCCTTCCACGGCCCCAGCGCTGCCTTCCCCTGCACCGCGGAGCAGCGCCCGGTCCTGCACCCCGCGACGGGGCCACCGGGCTGCAGAATAACGTTATAACGAGAAATAAAAAGCGTGGGGGCGGAATACTGAGGGGGGGGGGGGTGTGATACAGAGCGACGGGGCGGGCGCACAGCGACGCACCGGAGCGCGCACACCCCACCCCCCCACCCCCCAAAATAAAAGGGAAAAAAGTAGATTTCGGGTATTTTATGGTCCACGCACACCGCTCCCCCCCGCCCCCCCCCCCAGCAGGGGCGGCGCCGCGGAGGGGCGCGGAGAGCAGCGGACGCGGACCAAACCCACCCCCCCCCACGGGCGCGGAGCGCTCCCCGCCCCCGCCGCGCCGTTCCTGGGCCTTTGGCGCCCCCTCTGGACGGCGCCGCGCACCGCCCGCGGGTCCCGCCGCCGCCGCGCTTCGCTCCGCGGGGTCCCGGCCGCCGCCGCTGCGCTCCTCCACCGCCACTCCGCGCCCGCGGGGGTTGGCGGCGGCGGCGGGGAGGAGGCCGTCCGCGCTGCGGAAAACACGCAGGGCGTCCCTGAACGCTCCGCAGCTCCCAGAGAAACCAGAAAACACCGCGGGCGGGCGGAGCGGCGCCAAGGAGCGCGGAGGCTCCGCGGCGCCGCTCCGCACCCGCGCAAAAGGGCTCGTTACGCCGCGCCCCGGCCCCGCCCCCGCCCCCCCTGCGCGGCGCTGAGCGGCGCTGCGCGCCCGCAAACCCCTCCCCCCGCGGCGGCGGCTCAGCCAATCGCGTCCGCGCCAGCCCCCGGGGGCCGGCCTCCCATTGGCGGAGCGCTCCCGAGCCGAAATCGCCGCGGAGAGTATTTATTCCCGCGCCGCGGCGCGGGCCGCAGAGCCGCGCTGGAGACCGGCGGGGCGCGCCCGGCCCCGCGCTGCCCACCCCCGGCTGCCCACCGACGGCCGCCCCCGACCCCGCGCTGCCTACCGACGGTCCCGGCCTCCCGCCACCGCTCCGGGGTTTTTTGGGGGTTTTTTTGTTTTTTTGGGGGTTTTTTGATTTTTTTTTTTTTTCCCCCACCCCTTCCTCGCGTCTTTTCTCTCCTGCAACTTTGCAAAAGTTTCTCGCGCCTTCCCCCCATCCCCTCGCCCTTGTTTGGGGTTGTTTTGGGGGTTGTTTTTTGGTTTTTTACTTAGAAAAAAGTAATAAAAAGAACTTTTGCAAACTTTTTCTAGCTTTCTCCCTCTTCTTTCCCAACCGGGCTTCACGCTGGTTGAGACTCCGTCTCTCCTAATTTTACTTTTTTTAACCCTTCCCTACCCCTTAGCCAGTTGATTTTTTTTTTTTTTCAATTTTTTTTTCATCCCCTGTCCCCCCCCCTCTGCCACTTTCTCGCATGAATCTCCTAGACCCCTTCATGAAAATGACAGAAGAACAGGACAAATGTATCTCCGACGCCCCCAGCCCCACCATGTCGGATGATTCTGCCGGGTCCCCCTGTCCCTCTGGATCCGGCTCGGACACGGAGAACACCAGACCCCAAGAAAACACCTTCCCCAAGGGTGACCCGGACCTGAAGAAGGAGAGCGACGAGGACAAGTTCCCCGTGTGCATCCGAGAGGCGGTGAGCCAAGTGCTCAAGGGCTACGACTGGACCCTGGTCCCGATGCCGGTCCGGGTGAACGGATCCAGCAAAAACAAACCCCACGTGAAGAGACCCATGAACGCCTTCATGGTGTGGGCCCAGGCGGCCCGGAGGAAGCTGGCTGACCAGTACCCGCATCTGCACAACGCGGAGCTCAGCAAAACCCTGGGCAAGCTCTGGAGGTGAGTGCGGGGGGCGGCGGTGTTGGGAGGGGAGGGGGGGGGAAGGCTGCAGCCTGTCCCAGCAGTCAAGAGGATGGTTTCAAGCGTGGAAAACTCGCTGAAAACTTTTGCATGGGCTGGCAAACTTGTCTGGAGTAGGAGACGCCAGAATAGGGGAAAAGGAGGGGAAGTAAATCCTGCAAGTGGTTTCTGGCCCCTTTGAGCAATGCCCCGGGTGGAAGGTGGCCCCGCTGGGCAGGAGAGGGCCGTGCGGGGGGCTGGCAGAAACCCCCCATAGCGGGTCCTGCTTTGGCGTGCGTTTGTTTGTGCTTTTGTCCGGGGGAAACGATGTTTTGCTGGATTGCATCAGCTTGGCCCGGGAGGAGAAGCGATGCCGGGCGGGCGCGGGGGGGGCGGCAGAACCCGGGCGCTCGCCGGCGCTGCTGTGCCAAGCCCCGGGTGGGTGGGTGGGTGCGATGAGTGGTGCGTGGCTGGGTGCCCTCCGACTTCCAAAATAAGGCAGGGAGGGGAGAAAAACAGAAGGAAAGTGAGTCACCTGGCCGCCTCTTAGGCTGTGACTACAGAAGCGGGGGGGGGGGGGGGGGGGGGGGGAGTGGTGATGGGGGGGGAAATCCTAAATTTGCGGCGGGAGGAGAAGCCGTGAGCAAACCTGGCCCTGGCACCTAAAGCGCCCCGGGATGGGACGTGCACCCTTGCAGGGGCGGCCTTTGGGGAGACACACACGCAGCACTCTTGCATCTCTTGTTCAGCCACCGAAACAACCGGAGGGGGAGCAAGAGGGGGCTGACAACCAGATAGGGGGTTCAGCGCTGTGGGGGGCTTTGCATTGCCATCCGGGGGGACCCAAGGAAAGAGGTTTGGGCTGGTGGTAATGCCATAGCGGGGGGGGGGAGCCGCTAATGCTCCCCATGAGCTGCAGCTGACCCCCCACCCCCCATGTGTGTGACCCCTTCCCAGGCTGCTGAATGAGAGCGAGAAGCGTCCCTTCGTGGAGGAGGCCGAGCGGCTGCGGGTGCAGCACAAGAAGGACCATCCCGACTACAAGTACCAGCCCCGGCGGAGAAAGTCGGTGAAGAACGGGCAGTCAGAGCAGGAGGAGGGCTCCGAGCAAACCCACATCTCCCCCAACGCCATCTTCAAGGCGCTGCAGGCGGATTCCCCCCAGTCCTCCTCCAGCATCAGCGAGGTGCACTCCCCCGGGGAGCACTCGGGTAGGTCCTGAGGTGGTGTGGGTGGGGGAAGTCATGGCTACCAAAGAAAAGTTGCACCCTAAACCAGGCTGAACTTGGGATTGGGTAAAGGGGGAGGGAAAAAAAAAGGAGAGAGAAGGGGATGGCTGCACCAGGAGAGCTGCCCATGAGCCTTGCCCGTAGCACGGGCACAAATGCTCACCTGTGTGTGCCACCAGCCCTTGCAACCCTTCCACCCTCTGCCCATGAGAAATGGGAACCCATACTTTTTTCTAAAAAAAAAAAAAAATAAAAAAAATAATAATGAACCAAGAGG
The DNA here is from genome assembly GCF_034619465.1 of Leptosomus discolor. Lineage (NCBI taxonomy): Eukaryota > Metazoa > Chordata > Aves > Leptosomiformes > Leptosomidae > Leptosomus > Leptosomus discolor. Next base: position 3,933,153 of record NC_141405.1, read on the forward strand.
TGGCCCCACTCTTGCAGCTTATGTCTGAGATGGCCCTGCTCTTGCAGCTCGTGTCTGAAGGCTCGGTAATTTTACCCGGCGGGCGAGATCAGCACTGATAGGGCTCATGTCCGTGTTCCTCACACCTGGAGGTGTTTGTGTGACCCTATGCAACTGCCTTCAGAAGCAACGCGCTGTTATCCGGCCGCCCCACCGGCCGCGGGTTAACGATTAACGGCGTTATCGGGGAGCCGCGGGCGCAGGGGTGCCCGGCCGTCCCGGCAGCGACACCCCCTTCACGCCCCTGCCCTTTCCTTCCTCCCGCAGGGCAATCGCAGGGCCCCCCCACGCCCCCCACCACCCCCAAGACGGACACGCAGCCGGGCAAGCAGGACCTGAAGCGGGAGGGCCGCCCTCTGCAAGAAGGCGGCCGGCAGCCGCCCCACATCGACTTCCGAGACGTGGACATCGGCGAGCTCAGCAGCGACGTCATCTCCAACATCGAGACCTTCGACGTCAACGAGTTCGATCAGTACCTTCCCCCCAACGGCCACCCTGGGGTCCCGGCCACCCACGGGCAGCCCGGTCAGGTCACCTACACCGGCAGCTACGGCATCAGCAGCACGTCGGGCTCGCAAGCCGGGGCCGGCCACGTCTGGATGTCCAAGCAGCAGCAGCCGCAGCCGCCGCCGCAGGCTCCACCACAGCCGCCGGCGCAGCACGGGCTGCCGGCGCTGAGCGGGGAGCAGGGCCAGGCGCAGCAGAGGACACACATCAAGACGGAGCAGCTCAGCCCCAGCCACTACAGCGAGCAGCAGCAGCACTCCCCGCAGCAGATCAACTACAGCTCCTTCAACCTCCAGCACTACAGCTCCTCCTACCCCACCATCACCCGCTCCCAGTACGACTACACTGACCACCAGAACTCCAGCTCCTACTACAGCCACGCCGCCGGGCAGAGCAGCAGCCTCTACTCCACCTTCACCTACATGAACCCCACGCAGCGCCCCATGTACACCCCCATTGCAGACACTTCTGGGGTCCCCTCCATCCCCCAGACCCACAGCCCGCAGCACTGGGAACAGCCCGTCTACACACAGCTCACCAGACCCTAAAGGCATTTTAAAAGAGGAAGAAAGAAAGAAAAAAAAATTTAAAAAAAATAATCAAAAAAAGCACGAAAGCAGCAAGAAGAAGAACAGCGAACTTCCTCAGACTTTTTCTTTCTTTGACATTAATAATTAAAAAAAGACACTAAAGTTAAAGCTGGCAGGGAGGAGAGAGCACCTCGAGCCTTCTGCACTACAGCATCCTCCAGGAAGTGGCCAGACTGCTCCGAGAACCGGCAAAACTCAGCACAGGCTTTCCAAGGACTGGACTTTAACTCTGCTTCCAGGGCGCGGCGTGGAGATGAGATTTCTAACCAACCAGCTCAGCTGTCTGTTCTCTGGACTTTTGTAATGATTTTTTTTTAGCAGTAATTAAAAAAAAAAAAAAAAGAAAAAAAATGGGGGGAAAAAAAAAGAGAAAACTCAGTCCTCTGTGAGGAATATTCTCTATTTTAAATATTTTTTAGTATGTACTGTGTATGATTCGTTACCAATTTGAGGGGATTTATACATATTTTTTAGAGGATTTTTTTTTAAAATGCTCATATTTTTCCAACAGCTAAAAAATGACAGTTAGTGGAGCAGTCCTAGGTTTTCTTGCGGTCAGAGGTATTTTTGTATAGATAAGTGACTTTTTCTCTAAAAATAAAAATAAAAAAGCAAACCGGCGTGCTTTTAACTCGGAACAAAGCTCTGTCAAGGGGCCAGCGTCAGGCTCAGCGATGGTCAGCTCTGCAGCGCAGGAGACGCGAGCTGAGATTGCGCGGGGACGAGCGTGGGAGAGGCTTTATTTTTCTAACTAATAGCAAAACCAGCCAGCAGGAGATTTTAACTTTATTTTTTCATAACCTTGAGCCTTAAGAAAGAAAAACAAAAAGATTTAAAAAAAAAAAAACCCCAACCCAACCAGCAAAAAGTGCTGTTGAGAAGCCTTAAACGCAGCCCTGGGATAATCACTTGTCCCCAGCTCTGCCCGTCCCTGGGGCTGGGAGGGCTGAGCTCGACCCCCTCCAGCCACCCCCCGAATCAATCCCCCGTCCACCCCAGGCCTGATGCAAACCCCATCGAGGGGTTCCTCTCTGCTTGTGGGACGTCACAGATACTTTAAATTATTTATTTTGTGAGAAGAGCGGTTTTTAATCACAATTTTTGATTTTGGGTTGGTTTTTTCCTTTCAATCTCCCTTCTATTTTAAGTCCTTTCAAAAGCGATTGCGTTTGTCGGAGCATTATTTGGAAGGTAACCGTGCCTGTTAAATTATGGTCTAAACTGTAACCAGTCCTTTATTTATCTCTTTAATTCTTTTTTTTTTATTATTATTATTATTATTCTTTTTGGAATCTGTGTCCTGGGTTTGTACAAACTTGTGCTCTTCCTTTTTTCTTTTGTCTTAAGGATAAACTGGAAAAAAAAAAAAAGAATTTGTACAAACTAAAGATTGCAAATGTAGCGTATCACTGAATCATTTGCCTTGTTTTCTGCCTCAGCTCTCTGGGACACATGAGCTCGTGCGAGGACGAGACCCAACGCCCCGGCCGTGCCGCGGGGCGGGACCATTTTAGCCTTCCACCCCCAAAACTGGCTTGAGGTGGGGACACTGACTTTGGTAAAGCTGTGGCTGAACAGTTAAGGATTGCTTTTTAAAAAAGACAGCAAACTTTTTTTTTATTTAAAAAAATGATATATTTGTTAACATTTTTTTTTTTTAGGGATTCAGTAGAAGAAAAAGAAAATCTTAAAGCACTCTTATAATATGGCATCTTTCTATTTCTGTATAAAAGCAGATCTTTTTAAAGTATTTCTGTAACTTAAAAGACCTGTCATTTAAATCATATTTTGTCCTTAGGTAAGTTTGGTTTGGTTTGTTTCGTTTGCAAGATCCTTCTCTCTGTGAAACTTACCTTTTTTTTTTTTTTTTGTATATTATTGTTTGCAATAAATATACATTGTATTAAAAGTTAAACACCCCACTGATGTCTGATTTATTACCATCCTACAAGCAAAGCCGGGGCCACGCTGAAGCCCCCAGATGGTTTTGGCTTCACTGATGGGGCTTGGGGGGCGCCCCATCTTTGATCAGAGCAGGTCAAAGAGACCCTGGAGTGAGGGGAGCCCCGGCAGGACATGAGGGGAACCACGGGGTGCAGAGATGGACAAACCCAGACTCGTTCAGGATGACAACTCAGGGTGTGAACTCCACAGGTGACAACGGAGCTCCAGCCCTCCCCATGCCAGCTCAGACTGCTGTCACCCAAGGGTTGCCTGCTCCGAGCTGCCCCAGCTTGGGAGGATGCTGAGCGTGACCCGGGGGGAGAGTTGTTGCCAAGTGGGTTTGGACTTTCAGGTCATTCTCCCTAAACCGCTGAAATTCTCCCCAAAAGAGCTGAAATCCGTACAGCTGAGCAGGCCACGCCATCCCCGAAGAGCCATGTTGCCGCTCGCCCCTGAGCCCTGCTCTCCTACAGCCCCGGAGACACAGCACAAGCCCCTTGGCAAGGGAAGACCCCCCCCCCCCAGCCCAGCCAGGCATTGCTTTCCCTATCAAACCCATCCCAGAGAAATCCCTGCTCCGAACTCCCCTGCTCTATAACCTCACTGCTCCTCGGTGCTCCGGGGCCACCCAGCCCACAGCTTTGCCACCTCAACCCTCAGCATCACTTGCCGTAGCCCTGCCTGGGGCACAGCTGTGCTGAGCTTCACCAGTCCTCTGCCCCGCTCGTTTCCAGCACTGAGAAGCACGCACCCGCTGCTGGCATCATCGCTGAGGTCGCTGGTGATGGCAGGAGTGTGCGTGAGTCCACTCCCCTCCAAGGGCACAGTTATTCACATACAAAAACTTCTGCAAAAATGTCATAACTCAGCACAGGCTCTGCCTGGAAGATGCACTTCGGACGCAGCAGCCCCGCGCTGTGAGCTGAGCACACTGCGGGACACCTCGGGGCCCAGCCCGGAGCAGGGGCTAGGTTAGCAAACCCTGTCAGACCCATCAGATCAAACATTACTTTGCCAACAGTTTATTCTCTCCAGACTCTTCTCCTGACTGAAAAGCCAACCTCTAAGCCCAGCACGGCGAGACCTGCTCCCTGGGGCAGCCAGGCTCACCGTGGGCACCCTGGGACGGGGACACCGCTCGCTGCAGCCCCAGCGTAAAGCACGAAGAGCTCACGACTGCCATGCAAAGCCTCTGCACCGTTGTAAAATATTTACTCTCACCACAAGTAACACTTAAGCCAATTAACTGAAAGGGATTCATTTGCTTTGTGCGTTAGTTAGGGCCAGTGTCACTATTTACCTGTGCAATCAGCCACCGTGGCTGGTGGGAGTGCTTTGGTCCCAGCCGTTTTTCCGCAGCACGTGGCGGGTTTCCCCTGCCCCAACGGGACTTTGCCCGCTGCAAGTTTTGGCTTTGCTGCTCCTTTGGAAAGAACAAACACAGGTATCGGCGATACGGCGAGGAAGCACCCGGGAGCCCCAAGGAGAGCTTGGCAAGCCCATCGCCGGCATGGCACGGCCGAGAGTGGCAGCCGGCTGCGGACAAACCATTCGATAAACCAGTTAATGTCCCACCGATGCTCGCGTGGGTGGGTTGGGCTGTTACCCAGCAACATGCTGGAAAACATCCCAAAATCAGGACAGCCTTTGCCTGCCTGCCTCTCTGGGGGTTTGGGCTGGCAGAGGGACCCTCCCCATCCTCGCCCCCCAGTTTGCACTGGGCAACAGCAAGAACCAGAGGGTGGGAGCAGGGCAGAGCCAGGACTGGTGCTGCAATGAGCCGTGGCTCGGCCCCAGCTGCTCTTGGGGTCTGCAGTGGCATTTCTGCCCCGGCACAGCCGTGCTCGGCTCCCCTCTCTCCTCCTCCTCCACCTTCCAGCCGGAAGCATCCCAGGGATCTCTTCCTCGCCAGAAACCAAAAAGAGCAAAGCTCATGACCCAACCCTGGACCTATAATTTCTGCACTGTTTACTTATGGTGTGGGCTTTAATACTCTTGGCCTGCGTTCGGGAAAGCCAAGCTGGACGCGGGTCCCTGGGCAGCTCCGAGTTTCCTGCCCACCCACCGCTGGGGCTCTGCCCCGCTCCGGGGGGCTGCACTCAGCATGGTGGGGGCGAGGGGGACACAGAGAGAGAGGAAAATGCTGGAAAAGCCACAAAGCTTCAGGGCACTTTGTGCTAGAAAGCGAAGCAGGAGGGGTGGGGGAAAAAAAAATAGTAATAAATGAAGCCAAGGGAACTCTCACAATGCTGCAGGGCAGGTTTGAGCCGCAGCAGATAAGAGCGGGCGCAGGGACAGATGTGCACCGGGGTTGCTGCAATGCTGCCCGGCGAGTTGGGGAGCGCTGCGGGCAGGGCAGGGTGGGGGGGACACCGACAGAGCCCCCCCCAGCTCCTGCAGAAAGCTGCAGGGTTGGGGCGGCGGTGGGCAGAGCGAGGCCAAGCCGTGTGCCTGGCTGCTTTCCCTGTTGCCAAAGTATTTTTGCTTAGCGGTGAGTTTCGTCGGTTCAGAAAAAAAAATAAGCCATTTCTTTTTAAAAAAAAAATTAAAAGAATGGGGAAAAAAAACGGGGAGAAAGTTTCAAAGCAGCCCTGGGGAGCCCCATGGCACACCCCCTCTTCTCTGCCCGGGTCCCTGTAATGCCCCGTTGCGCCAGGCTCTACGCCCGGCCGGTTACAGCCACACACAGCTCTGCATGCCGACCGCCTGCAGCGGTGTCAGCTGCTCAGAAATGCAGCTTCGGTTTGCATTTCCTCAGCCAGCTGTTCATGTTGACATCGTAGGAAAAAGCCGGGGCTTTCTCCAAGAGAGAAGGCAAGATCGCAGCCAGCTGTGTGCCGGGATCCTGGGATCGGCTGCGGCTCCTGCCCAGCTGTAGCGTTTGGGACGTGTAACAGCGATATATCACAGCAGAGCCAGGCTCGCTGCGAGTCAACCGAGATTTGCTAGGGTTTCTCTTTTCCTCTTGCAGGGCCAGGTTCCAGGAGTCAGGTGGTTAAATGAGATGGAGATTTAGATGTCAAAGTGAAAAGAGCAAGCTGGGTTTTCCCCCACGCACCCCAGCGTTAGGCTCCCTCCTGGACCACGCTCAGCAGCCAGGACTCCCCAGCTCCCAGCAGGGAATTGCTGCCACCCCAGGAGACGTGTTTTAGGAAAGGGGGACAGACACAAGCTCCCCTTTCTCTGCTGACACAGTGAAATTTGACTAAGACGCTTCGATTCGATGCTGTAAAGATAAACCAACCCGGAAAAGGTGGGGAGAGAGGAGAGCTTTGAGGCGCACGGCACAAATGGGTCCAAGGAATTGGGGAGGATATGGAAAAAAAAAGCCAGAAACATCTCTAGCACAAACCTCCTGCCTTTCAGGCTGTCTCGCTGGATCAGAGCAGCAGTGCCTGGGGACTGTGGGAGCAGACGGCAGCACAGGCAGGATCGGAGCAGCTCAGCGCCGGGAAGTGGGTGCCGAGGACGGACCTTGCAATGCCACAAGCCACCGAGCCACTGCTGTCCCCTCCGCCACCCCCAGCCAGGCTGCTCACCCTCACCCAGAGGCTGCCCCCACCTGCAAGGACTGCTCCTGCACCCACGGGCCTTGGCTTTGCGGCACCAGCTCCAACAGCGAGGGCAGACGGCTGGATGTGGCCGGAGCGAGCGGCTGCCCAGCACCCATCGCACCGGGACCCCAGTAACAACGTGAGACAGAGGGGAGGAAAAGGCTCCCACAGACCCTCCTGCTCTCTCAGCCATCCGCCTCCTGGAGGGGCAGGCAAAGCCACCACCTCCACGGCAGGATGAACCCCTCTAGAGCAGGAACGGGTTGTTATCGAGTGGCTGTTCACGGCTCAAGCAGCACAGCCCAGTGTTGCCCACCCATCCTGCAAACCCCAAAATCCCCAGGAAGAGGCCACAGACACATCAGCGTGGGCACAGACATGCCGTAAGTGCTACTGTAATATAAATAATTGATCCTAAGGTGCCTCGGGGGCTGTAAAGACCTCGATTGTTGGCTCCTTGGGTCAGAGCCCACCTCTTTACTATGTGTTTGTACAAGGACTGCTCTAATGGGGCGCTGAGCCGCAACTGGGGTCCTGAAGTGCTATTGTAATACAAATACTAATCATGCAATAGCCGTTATACAAGCAGTCCCTGCTCAGGGCTGTGCTCCGAAGGCTCATAAACCGGGCAAGACTCTCTTGAAGTCAACAGGAGCTTGGCCCACGTGCGGGGATCTGGATCAGAGCTGCTCAGCCAACCCTGCGGCTGTGAAATTCCAGTTTAATTCTGCGTGTGTGCGTGCTTCTGCGTGTGCACATGCGTGCACGTAGAGGCTGAGTCCATCAATGGCGAGTAGCTCGAGCTTTGAGACGCGTTGTTTGTAGAGCTGGGGTGGGGAGGGGAGCTATTTCTTCATTAAAACAGAGTCATGTTTATAAGAGGCTCCATAAAAATGGTTTGAAATAAGAAATAACAGCAACTATACGAAGGGAAGGGAAACAAGCCTCCAAATTCACATTTCTAACTAATTACCTGCCTGGGAGCTGCTCTCAGTTTTCGGTGACTAAAACATTTTACAGGGAGAAAGTCTGAGAGCTCGGTCTGTGCAGCTTACGAGCGCTGTAACCGCAGCGCTCCAGGAGTGGAGACGCAATAACACAGCTCTTCAGCCCGACAGAGAGAGGTGTAACCTGGTCCAAGGGCTGCCCAAGCCAGACAGATGCAGCTATTCAGCCTGGAAATACGTAAAATTTTAACAAGGTTGTAGCTCCGACTTGAGGAAACCCACAGGCTGAATAACGTGTGGCCGTCCTGACAGAGCCACGTGCAGAAAACACCCGTGCGGACTCCGAGCTGCCGAGGTACCAGCACGAACAACCAGCGTGGAGGCAACCTGGCCCTGTCCCCTGCCATGCAGCAGGTCAGCTCCAGCCCCTGGATCTGATATCTCCTCCATCCTCCTCCTCAAAAATCCCATCGGGATCCACACCCCACAGAGTCCACATCCACGGTCCCATTTCCCAGCGTTTCAGGGGACTGTTCGAGTCCCCAGCCTGGAGTTTCCTTTAATACAAAGTGAAGCTTCTCACTCCTGGAAAGGATTTAACCCTCAGTGCTTGAGGTGACAACTTAGATGTGTCCTCCAGCTCAGAGCGGGAAGGACAGCATTCCAGGTCCCCTGCACACCCTGAGACGTGTCAGAGGGGGGGAGAAGAAAAAAAAAAAAAAAAGACTTTACGTTTGATTTTCCTTCCCCCAACGTGGGGATTAATTACACACGTTGTCTGGGCAGAAACCAACTATCACCAAGCAAAGTCTCACTCCATAAATTTTAAACTGCTAATAATAAGGCTGGACAGGAGTTTTAAAGCTTCAGTAGACAGTTTACAATTAACCTACTCCTGTCAGCTGGAAAATCACCTTACAATGTGATTCCAGTTCACGTCTGACTCACTTTGAGTTAGAAACTGCTTTTGAAACCCAGTAAACGTATCGTGCAGAGCCAGGAGGAAGGCCCAAGGGGGCCTGACCTGATTTTCTCCCGACATTGGGGCAGCTTTCCGCCAGGTGTCCCACAGGGCTGCCAGTCCAGCCCTTGGGAGTTGGAAACCAGCCTCCCCACATTTGGCAGCCCTTTGGGCTCATCCCAGTCAAGTTTTTATCATCTGCTTCAAGGGGACAAAAACCTGGCTCCACACACCTCTGACTGAGCAGTTGCAATGCAGGTGAGGGAGAGGAAGATGTGAATTGTGAAGCCCCAAGCTACCGGAGATGCACAGGGGATGATAACCCAATGCCATCACACCATGGAGCATGTGATGTGCCCACCACGCCAGCCCTGTTGCCTCCTGACTCTCCACGGGCTTTTCCAAGCTGTCCAAACTGGGAGGTGAAATCCATGAGCTGAAGCCACCATCCCAGTGGTCACCTCCTGACTGATCCAAGCTAAGCAGGTACACATGGATATCCCTATGGTGCGATGATGGGTTACATCCCTGTAACTCAGTCGGGTCTGATACCCCCTTCCCCTTCTTTTACCAGCTCACTTACTTTTTAAAGATAAAAAGCGTACTACAAAGAAGGCACGGAGTTTCTTTGGTGAGCAGCATGCCCATTTAGGGAAGCTTTGGCACCCAAAACAGCCTGCTTGGAGCCTACAACTTCACAGACCAACACTTTGGTGCCTGTCTTTGGTCACAGCCACAAGGTGAAGCTTCAAAAATGTCCCATTTGAAATACCTTTATATAAAAAACGACGGTGAATTGCATTAGTGACGAGTAAGTTGCGGGGGGGCGGTGGGGAGACACCCAGTCATTTTCTGTGATTAAAAGGCAAATTTTATTCCTCTAGAAACTTGGAAGCAAATGTGGCGTTGCTATGGTTTCACACCCACTGGCTGGAAATGACAATATTAGCAGGGTGACCTGGTAATTAGAAACTGTGCCCCCAGGTCAGACTGCGGAGAAAATAAAGAGAGATTACGGAGTCCTAAAGACACAGCATAATGCTGTGGGCTCCTGGGCTCCCTACCTTTTATAACCGGCCCATTTAAATGCAGATTATGACTTTCCACCTGGGGCTGCTAATCTGTCTCACAGCCAGATCAAACAATAAGGCATCTCTCCGCACTGTGGGGCCAGGGTGCTTTCGAGCTCGGTCTGTCATCAGGTCTGTCAGTCTGTCTATCCCCCTTTTCTCAGGGTAAAACCCAGCGTTTTTCATTCGCAGATGATTATTTTTCCACCCTGCATGTTTACGTCCTCCTCTCCCTCCCCCAAACCCCAACGATCTGGAGCAAACCAGGCTCAGATTTTCCTCTCGGTGATGCAATGTAAAACAAGGGGCAGCAATCAAGCTCATTAGCATTGGGCTGGCAGGCACTCAGTTTGGGGGGGGAGACACGGATTATGCACTGGTACTGAGATAGCAGGAGGGTGATTTCAAAGAAGCAGGTGGCTCCTCTCAGCCCAGCATCCCTGTGATGGCACGAGGACAAATCGAGAGCCCAGAGTCACTCCCAACCCTGCAGATCCTGCTGGTCTGAACTGGGTGTGGGTGGGCAGATATGTGTCATCCCCGTAGGAGCCCCCTGCTCCAGCACCTGAGCAATCCTATCACTCCAGCCCTTCCCCTGATGAGATGTCTCCTGGAAACAAGCAGCATCGGTGTTGATAGCGTTTGGAGATCACGCTTTGCGCTGAAGGACAGGGAAGACAAACCCTGTCCGTCTGAAACAGGGTGGGATATCTTCACATCAAAGCAGGGGAAAGTCTCCAGATCCAGCACTTGTTCTGGTCCCCAGCTTGCCTTAGCCAGCGGCTGGATGAGCCCTTTGGCATGCAGAAACACCCAAGAAGTCCTACCCTCGTAGGGTAAGCATGGTTCACCCCTGCCGCTCTCAGCAGAAGGTGGCTTAGCCCGGGGTCTGGCCAGGGGAAAAGCAGCCAAGGTGCTGTGTTTTCTCTGGTGGCTGCTGGTGGCTGGGTGGGGACTGTCCTTGCCCAGGACTTGCATGGTACACAAGAAGGTTGGAAAGAAACAACGCAGAAGTAATCCCTGTAAGTTGCCATTAAAAATACAATCCCTGTTTTAAACGCCGACAGCGGGTGATGCCAATATCATTAAAGCCAGATGACTGCATCAACACCGACAGAGAGTGAAAGGTTTAAGCTCCTTAGACTCTTGCACCTGGCTCTTTAATTCTCTTCGTTTTCACTAAGTGAAAGAGCATTTCAATGAGGGCTAATAACCACACTACACACGCAGCAGCCTCCCTCCGTGTGCCCGTCATATATTTTCTCACAACCAAGAGCAGGTGTCAGGTGCGTGGTCATCGGGCACCTTCTGCAGCTCTTCAGAGAGCGCCAGGAATTTTGTCTGCTTTTCTGAAGATGCCAAACCTAAGGCCTCGAGACCCAGTTTGTCCCACCCGCAAGCCTGTGACAGACCCTGGTGCCACACGTGGGGTTTCTAGGTCCTGCTCCCCTGCCTTGGCTGGATAGTTACCATCTCTGTCGCATCATGGTCCTGGAAACCCAAGCTCAGACCGCTCCATCCATGACCAGTTTCAAATGTTTCCCATTCCAGAGTCACCTCAACCTTCTCAAAGTAGGAGAGAAAAAGGGAAAATGATGCCCAGAAGACTCAGGAGAACACAGCGGAGGGTGCTGTCTTCCTCCCATATCCCACTCTTTGCAAAATGCTCTTAGCAGACATAGGAAGGGAAAAGCCAACAGGGCATCCTGGAAAAGAACCCAACTGCTCTTGGGAAGCTCAGCCTGTGAACGTGGCTGTGGGCAAAACCTTCATTTCCAGCTGCCTTTGTTTCTGCACTAAAATAGCGATTGCTCCTTACAGCTATGCTAGAGTAATGAAACAAAGAGGATAAGCGAATGCTGGCATGCAAGGCAGTGGGAACACATGAAAAGCAAGACTGGATCCCCAAGCCTTCCCATGCACACCTCTGGCATCCAGGATATCTGAGCTCTTTCATGCCTCAGTTTCCCCCCACTTGCCCACCCAAGATCCAGAGGCACAGCAAGGAAAACTCTCATTTGACACCTGGAAATCAGAGAGACCCAATTTTGCACAAGATCATTGCAGATATCAGCACTGCAGAAGTGATTTCGGTCACCTTAGTCCTACGGGCAGCAGGAGCGGCTGAGGCCCAGCACAGGCACATCTCTTGCCACTGAGAAAAGACTCCAATCAAAAGCCAAAAGTGAGCCTTGTTGGCTTCATACTTGCCTTCCTCAACCCCTTCTCGCTGCCTCTCGTCCCCTTTCCTCGCCCCCAGTCCTCCTCCCTTCCCAAACTGTCATGGTTTATTTTGTTTGGGTGGATTTTCTTTTTCTTTTCTCCCCCCCGCCCCTCACAAACAGATAGTTTTCCCATGGAGATCCAGCCCGCTCTGTGCCTATTAGCATCCTTGTGCATAATTAGAGCCCAAGGCATTGTCATGCAAAGCAGCCTCGGATGACAACACTTCAGCCTGGACGACGCAGAAATGCTGTGAGGAAGTTTCTCACACTGGTTTTAGCCAAGGCAAACCGGACTGCGCACGGGTTTGAGATTTTAATTAATCGACGGGTGCTGGGATCCCTTCACAGCCCCACCGCTGCATGAGGAAAGAGCCCCAGCCACCCATGGGCTCCCCTGCACCCATCCAACCACGGGCTGCCTAGTTCTGCGTAATACTTTTAGCTTATTAAAATAATTAAAAACCCCACCCCAGGCAGCCACAGAATCATTTCCCAGCAGCCACAAGAGACAACAGGGCTCAATCAGCGTCTCCATTGCAGCAACGTGTCTCTGACGGGCTCTGTCCTCACTGCACCCCCTAAGAGCTCACATGCAGCCAAAAAAAGGCTCCAACAGCTTTTTCTGCTCCCAGGTCAATGTCTTCAGGGGGTCTTCTTCTGGCTCCATGGGTCTGGCTTGCTCTAGCTGGATGCTGGTGGTGTCCCTTGGGAGAGTTCAGGCAGCATACTGCTGGCTGCGGGAAAGATGGCTGAGCTGGCCCAGGAAAACTTATCGGAGAAGGTAGGCTTGATGCTGAGCCTTGCTCAGCCAAACCTGCCCTCTCCCTAAACCTTTCCCTTCTCAGCTGCCACCTCCCCTATTCCTTGGGCAGCAGACGGGAGCTGGTGCGTGCACATGAAAGGCACAAGGGCAGAGGAGCCACGTTTTCCCAAGGGACAGAAATGATATAAAATAGGAGGGGCAGATTTTCAAATACCTTCAGCAGAGCCAGGGGAAAACATCCCTGTCTACCTACCCCACAGAGAACAGCAACATTTGCCACATGGCAAAGCAAAAGATCAGCTCACAAAGGGAGAATCAAGGCAAAATTCTAAGTAGGCTCTAAGAAACGCCCAAGACCTGTTTCCAAAGTCCCCTTCGCTTGCAGTGGGATTTGCACACCATGTGCAGCAGTCTTGCAGAGTTTAAGACCCTCCAGTTGGAGGATTCTACTCCAAGGGAGAACATTTCGAAGCATTTTATCACCCCCCAAAAGATGCCTTAAGATCTAATAAAAAGCCCCCAACGAGAGCCACCAAAAGGTGAAGAAGCAGCCTAGTCCAGAGCAGTTCTGGGCAGCACAGACGGGTAATTGAAACAATTTGGCAAGGTCAGAGATTAGTAAACCTGGCAGGCCTAATCCTTCCTTGAAGCAGCACCCTGCAAGCACTTTCCTCCCCAAATGCCAGCTCCTCTGCTCCTCGACCAGCTGACATGGGTTCCGGCACCAAGGTTTCAATGCCTTTTCATATCCCTTGACGTGCTCTGCCAACATTTTCTCTAACAGTAACAAGAATGCTTTTGATAGAGAAATCTCAGAGAAAACTTGTAGAAAACAGCGGCTGCAAGGGAAGGACAGCATCTGCTTTGAACCACTTCTGGGTATTATTTTTGCCGTTCTTTGCCCTCCCCCACACTAATTCCTGCTCAGCGAAGGGCAGGATTGCAAGCATCACGCGTAGACACCACAGGAGGCTTCTCAACACGCAGTAAACAGGACCTCGCTCTACCTCAACATCCCAGAGCTTTCCACCCTTTGGACCACAGGCATCATCCTGACTCAGGATCCCACTGCAGCAGACTGACTCACAGCAGCCGCTGTCTTGGGGGAGGTATTTGGGACACTTTGGAGCTGCCCTGGATTTAACTGTTAACCTCTGAGCTCTGCTCTTTGGTTTCACTCTGGGAATTCACCCTCCCCTCAAAGCAGAGCCCGAAGCAGCGGCATTTAAACTGTGGCTGCGGAAGAGAGCAGGCATGAGTCAGCGAGAGGAGGACGGGGATCTCTCCCAGCCACATCCCCAGAGGATGCCAACACCCCACGTCTCCAGCTGGCCAACGCTACAGAGCTGCGCTGGTCACAAAACCAGTGATTTCAGCCAAAAATACAGCTGAGGGCCACCCTGTACATCAGTGGGTTGTTACAGGATCTGGTGCTCATTAACAGTCCCACAGGGCTGTGTGTGCCCGTGTAACCTCCCGCTGTGTGACCCTCCCCTAAAGTGGAATAGAGGAAAAAAACTGCAGCGAAGGAGCCAAGGGTGGTACAAACACCCATGTATCCCTTCCCGCATCCTCTCCTGCTCCCACCCACCCTAAAACAATGAGAGCTCAGCCGAGAGGACACTGTGACCAGCCTAATACTGATTGACTGGTGAATGCAGCGGCTGGTGGTGGAGCTGCCTGGTGGGCGCATGCATTGGACACGGTGCTGGAGCAGCAGAGGGGGAGACTGCTTCAGCCGCAAGATACCAAAAAAAAAAAAATGAGATGGATCCGCTTTGAAGGTGGCATCGTTTTGTTCAGCCATCTCCGGGGGCTTTGTGCTCTGCTCGCCACACGCAGGCAGCCACCGAGATGTCCACCGCGCTGGCGGGCCGCAGGAACCCCCCACCTCCGCGGATGCTTGGGGCCGGGGAGGTCAGGCATTGCTCCTGGCTGGAGCTCCCCGGCGTGTTTGCTTTGCCTGCCCCCAGACCCTGCCGCAGCGAGGCAGGCAGAGCCGGCGGCCGGGGCTGACCCAGCCACTGACCCATAACCCACCCGGCTGAGCCCCTGATTGCAAACTTCTGGAGGGGGCATCAGGTTTAATGCACTCCTCCAGGATGGGGAGCGTGCCAAGAGGAGCTGCCAGCAGCGCTTCCCCTCCGGGTTGGGATGGTTTGGTTGACAAGAGCCTCTTGCAAAGCTAGGTGAGGAACGGCAGAGCGGAGAGCAGCAGGGCACAGGGTCCGGGTGCAAATCTCAGAGCATTTTCTAGGTGTTTTTGGCAGCCCAGCCCCTTGGGGAGGAGGATGAGGGCATTGCCGACCGCTGGGGAAGAGCCACAGAGCAACGATGGAGTGGGACAAGGCCACGTGGGGGGCTCAGGTTGTGCCTCTCCAGCGACAGCCACTGTAAGCAAGCCAGCAGGAGAGCGGCAGAGCAAACCCAGGTTTGCTGCCCGTACCTCCTCCTGCAGATCCCCTTCACTGAACCATGGCTGCAGCGGAGGGGGTGGCCAGGGAAGTGTCCTGCCAATGTCTCCAGTTCACCAGGATGCTTTTCCAGTTCCCTGACAGGAGAAGGGATCGCTGATCCCTTCCACAACTCTTGTTATTTTAGCAGCTCTTTGCCAGCAAGACCTTTGTTTTCCTTCCTGCAAGGTTTCTTGCCTGGGAAATGATTTTGCAGCAGAACAAGAGCTCACTGGGGTAGATCACACATGGTCATCCCACCACAGGACAGAAAGATGTTGGCAGATAGAGAAGAACAACGCAAATTCCTCATATCCCCCAGTCAGCTGCTCTCTTTTCCATTCATTTTGGAAAGAAAAAATAATCCATATGAATTAAATATTCCTTAAAGTTAAACCTCCAGCATACTTTAACTTTCTGCAGTTCAGAAAATGACAACTCTTAGCTTAGACTTTCTCCTAATTCACATTTTATGCAGGCCTCTCATAATCCATACTCAATCCATCTTCCTTTTTATTTGTTTTCTCTTTTCCCCCTCCTTTTTTTCTTTCAACCTGTTTAATCCTTTTAAGTTCAAGGATTTGAAAAGTAAATACTATAAAAGATGAAAGGTGCATTGGAGGAAATCAACTTTGATAAGAGGCTTTTATGGCTTGTAAACTTTATTCCGGCCCTTTGGCTCAAAAGGCAACACTAATTTTAAGAGCCTTATGCAAGCCTCATGTTGAGCTTAAAAAAAAAAAATTGTACCAGCCTAGAAATGATGGGCACTTGGCTAAGGGTCTTCTCGTTGCAGTGTGCTGGAGGCTTGCTGAAAGGTGGACAACCAAGAACAGGACAACCCTGGGCTTTTGATTCACAAGAATCCAAGCAACAGTCAAAGCAAAGGAGGAAAAAACCCCTAAATATTAGGATTTGTAGCACAACCCTGAATAAATTGCTGCTGTGATACTCTCCTTGGCTGCAAGCCTGCAGCCCCAAAGCACTGCAGCCCCAACCCACCCCTCCACAGCGAGGCGGCCAGCGAGCGGCACGTCTCCAGCAGCCCCACGCCGTGGAAGGAGCACAGAAAGTGTTAAACAGCCCCAGGCTCCACTTCATGGACAGGCTTCAGCTTCTCCCATGGCCAGGACCTGGGTGCAGTTAGGGTTAGGTCACGGCTTGGCAGAGCTGCTCCTGCTCGGGGCGGAAACGCCGAGAGCGCGGGTTGCGTAAGAGGAGTGTTTGGGAACGGAGATGTGTTGTTTGACAGTGCAAACACACGGCTGCACCAGTTGTTTGAACACAGGCCACAAGACTCCAAGAGAAACATCTAAGGGAACGGACCCAAGCTCAGGACAACACCTCTGAGCAGCAGATGTCCCGTTCCAGGCACCCAGTGCTGAGGTTGGGACTGAAGAGCTACCACCCTCTCCCTCCAGCCAGCCCTGGGTGCTGGGTACCACCAACAATGCCATCACCTCCATTTATTGGTGGGTGACTGTGAAGTGGAATCACTTCCACGTGGTCTCCAGAGGTGGCCAGCCACTACTCAAGGCAAACACCCAACCTCAGAGGGGGCTGGTACAATTGCTCCCCTCTCCTTTGACAAACGAGACAGTTTGCTCCTGCCCAAGGTCCCGGCTGCCAATCGCTTCGAAATAGATTGCTGCTGGGGGCTGAATAATTACACCGGGAGAGTAAGCAGCTGCCATCATCATTACCTATAATGCTGCTTATACAGACAGGCTTGGAGCTAATTAGCATCACGTGGGAGGCTCATGCAAAGCGTTATTATGAGGGAAATGAGCTGCAATCCAGAAGAGGAATATCTACCAGGAGACGCAGGCTGGTTCCTCAGGACACTGCTCTTCCTAGAGGGGCAGGGAGGTTCAGTGGTGTCCGAGTGTCCCAGCGCTGGAGAAAGACCAGCCCATTAGGTGAGGGAGAGGAACTCCCTGAACAGCAGATTATCATCTTTCAGACACAGCACTGGAGACTCTTTTTAGTGGCATCAAGGGCTTGAATTAGTAACGTTCACGCAGATTCCCACAGCCTCCAGAGCAGGCCGGCAGAAGGTTCTCCCCATCACCCCATACTACATGTGGTGGTGTGCTCTTGCCCATGTGCAGGGACAGATTGGCACCTTCCCCATGCTATGTCTCTATGCCTTGCATACTGGGTCCCATCCCAGCTTAAGGCTTTGAGCCCAGTAACTATAATAAAAATCCCTTCCCGCAAACATACTCTGTTTCCCCATATCCCGAGAGCTGGAGAGGATTTTGTTGATCAGCTCGTCTGAAGTTTTAGCCTGAACGTGCATCAAGAACTACCACAAGAGAAGGAAAACAATACAAATCCTGCTCAGCCACCATACAGTTTTTCCAGCAAGCTTTGGGTCAGATCCTGCATGTGTTTTTGGGACTGCCTGGTGCAAGAAAAGCACAAAGAAAATATGCTCATTTTTCAGCCAAGACCAGGGCAGAGCTAAAATCTCTAGTCCTCAAAGTGGCAGCTTGGCTGCGGTGCCAAGGAAAGACACTACAATGAGCTCCAACGCCCCGGCAGAGGGAACGGCTTGGTGGACCCAAACTAATGGGAACTATTGGAGTTTTGCACGTAGCCTCTGCCGCGGATGGGTGCTGCTAATGAGCGGCACATTCAGCGTGAGCAGGCTGAAATCTAGGCTCTCCTCTGCAGGCACAAATGGGAAGCAACAAACAGGTTTTGACTTAAATATTTTCCAGTCTAAATAAGCAAAATGGATAAAGGGTGTGAGAAAATGTGACAGGCAGAGAACGCAGGCTCAGAGAGCTTACTTGAGGGATTTACCCCAGCTGCCAAGCGGGGACTGAAAGCCGGATTTCTGGATCCCAGATCAGTTTGATCCCAAACCTCTTCATGCGCCATCGTGAACCATTCCCACACAAAGGCGAATCTGACTGCAATTTTAATCAATCCCCTTGCAAGCACCAAACCCAATATCATTCCAAACGCTACGTGGGGGCACTGCAAACCCTCTGCTCACCCCAGGGAGGCACAGGGACTACAGCAGCTGAAGGTGTTGAGATCCTGGAAGAAATGCTGCTGGGCCACAGAAGCCCATGGGGCTCTTGCATTTATTCCTCTCTCTCTTTTTTTTTTTTTTTTACTTAAAACCAAAAGTGTTTGTAAACACTGTAATTGAGCAGTTTTCACAACTGAAAAATGCTTCCAGCAGATCTAAACAGCAGAAACTGTTCTCGCTACCAATCTTATATCTCCTGCAGATCTGCAAAGCCACAAAGCATCTTGTTAGTGCACTGGACCAAAGCAGCACAGTGGGTTAGAATTTACAACAGTGAAATCAACTCAGCTTTTTCCCATTATCCAGGCTGAAAAAATGCCAGTAAATAATAACAATAATGAAAATAATCAGGGGAAAATGGCTAAGGACTTTTTCATCACCATATGCAGCAGAGTTATCTTGGGAAAGACTTTCCACCTCAACCCAGATGTCAGGTGTTACACCAAGAATCTTTACCAGACCCAGGCTCCCTCGATTTTCAAGGTCTTTTTTTTGGAGTGAACCAGTAATAGAGTTATTGTTTCATAGCAATACCCAATCTTCGGCTAATTTTCACCTGGGAAGCACTTTAGGTGAGTTGGGAGCTGAAGCTCAGAGCCATGCTCAGGCAGGAGACGTGCTGTCCCTGTGCCGTCTCCAGCATGAGGACTGAGATGGGATGCAGACACTTTGCTGCCGCTCGCCGCATCCCTCTTCCAGCCAGACACGGAAACCCCGGGAGCCATTAAGCTGCGTGAAGATTAGGTGGGAGAAAAGCAGCCTCTGCTCACGGGATACAAAACCTCAAACCTTTAGTGTTAAAAGAACACCATGGCCAATACAATGGCTTTGTACTGCAAGCACCGTCCTACGGGGACTCCGGCCTGCTCCACAATAGTCCTGCTCTCCCTGCTCAGCAACGCCAGCGACCAACTAATGTTACACAGGAGAAGGAGAGGCAAACCTAGCAGCTGTTTTGTTAAACAGCCCCACACTGCAAATGCAATTTGCTAAAAGTCATTACAACGTGCCTGCAACATTTGGCCACCAGACTTGCTCCTTATTTGTTTTTAGAAGACGAACGATTGCTCAACAGCTGTTGTGTAGGCCTGGTTAGCCAAAAAAAAAAAAAAAAAAAAATACCCTACCCTAAGCACATCTCCAGGGAGACCAAGTGGTTTTTCCACTTATTTATCCACCACCAGTAGCACCAAGGGATTCTTACCAAACTGAGGCCCTCAGCATACCAGCCCCACATGGAGAGAGAGGAGCCACCCAACCCTGCAGGAATGCAGGCTGCTGGGCAAGGATCAAGGAGGAGGAAGGACTGTCCTCTCCAGGCTGGGAGGTGCGGCATAGAGTAGCTAAAGAAGTCACCCAGTGCCCTAATGGGTGGCCATGGCTCAACTGGACCTGAATTTCCAAGGTTTGAGTGTCCAAAGGAGGAGAAAGCGCTCCCCGGGCTCAAAGGGCTGTTTCCAATAAAAAAAAGAGCATCCAGGAGGAGCAGCTGCCTGCGCCTCCCCAGCTGCGGTCACGCTTCCCGGACCCATCCATTCAGTGGTGCAGGAAGCCATCGGGGCCAAACCAAGGAATGAGGTAAGGAGCCCAACAGCCTGGGAATAGCAACGCAGGCACTTGGACCACACGTGCATCCTGCACAAGTCCTTGGCTGAAACCGGCCCCCGAGCTGGTTTGACTCATTTGAGACCTGGAAGGGACCCAGCAGCAGGGAAACGCACACACAAGTTGTATGAAGGGACAGGCAAAACCCCTTTGAACTTCACAAGCTCTTAAAACATTCAGTTTCCAACATGGGGGGGAAGATCTTAATTATGATGATTTTTCTTATACTTGAAGCACTGGAGAGCTTGAAGCTTGGAGAAACACAGCTGCCTACATAGCTGTCTTCCAAGGGTCTTCATGCCCCACAACCCCACCAAGCCAACATTGGTCCCAGGAGCCATTTCACCCAAGAGACCAACAGCTTTTTGGATAGGAAAAGTATCAGAAACAGGTTTCTGGATTTACAGTTTTCCACTGCAGCAATAAAGGACAGCACGACAAGTATCACCACTCTTCTGCAAGAGCATCATGTCACAGTAATGTCATAGTTAGCGCCTTAGTACACCAAATAATGGACTGAATACTCCAGAGCAAACACAGCAAGATACTAAATGGCTCTGCCCTGGGTTTGGGGAAGAGACCTGCATCCTCTATGGATCAGACACAGAGACACTTGAAACACACTCTCTCAAGCACTTCCACTAACACGGTCATGCCTGAGACCTTCCTTCGTCTGCTCCTCCCCGGGTCATCTGCCGAGAAAGGCTGGAGCTGCCTCACCTGGCCAGGGAAGCCTGTCCGCGGGTCACTGCACGCAGCCCCGGCTCGTCCTGGGGTTGGGCAGGTTTGCACATCTGGCCCCGTTTCTTCCCCAGAAGCCAGCACAGATGCACCGACACCACACAACGAGCCAGCCCCATGCTCCTATGCTCGTTCTGAAGACAACACGTGCCAAAGTACCTCCTGTCAAGATTAACCCCTATGCAATGCCATAAATGTACAAAAAACTTCAAAGATTTTATAAAGAAAATAATGAGCTTTTTTTTCCTGAAGTTAAAATCCTTTTCTTCCCTTTTCCAGCACAGCAGGACTTACTCTGTCTCCAAGTCTGATAAATAAAAACAGCGTTCATGTCAAAAAGGCTATGTATTTATGTAGGTATCTGGAGTAACCTTTAAAACGTTCTTTTAATTAGCAGAAGTTTACAAAACCTAAAGTTACACCCAAATTTTCTTCGTTGAGGTGCACTGTTGCCAAATGAGCTGAGGTAAGACCGTGCCAATTTTTTTCGGAACATCCTAGGGGAGGTGAGCCTCCGTAAGTCTACACATTCTCCTAGCAGGACATAACGGCGTCAAGCGGGGAGAAAGACAGTGATGAGGAGAAAGCAACCCCATATTGTTGCAATCTTCTCTTTCCAGTCATTAATTGTATCCTGCTGGTGCAGCCCTCTTGCAGTCTGGTCCTAAACCATTTCAAGCACACTTCCCTCCTCTGAACACTTGTTAAAGGGGCTTTAACCTCTTCACTCCGGAGTCCTGAAGAAGTCTGCTGAGTCGGAAAAAAGCTGGGGAAGAGGGCCAGGGGAGCGGCACTCAGAGGTCACCAGCCAAGTGCCTAACTTCCTTCTTCTGCAAAAAGAGATGGGGAGGGGAAGGGGGCAGATGCCTTTGCCGGGATGAACACTGGTGGGAACCCAGTCCTGCTTCTCAGCTTTGGGAGGATATGGTCCCGGCTGGGGGTCGTCCAAGATGAAAGAGCGTTTGACATTTTCAGACCAAAGGGTCCTATTTTTATTTTATTTTTGAGGGCCACATGCCGTCAAATGCCTTTAATGGTGCTAGAAACAGATGGGCCACCGTTTTCTTTGCTCATACAGGGCGCCGGACACAAAAATGCCATTGAAAAATGAGGAGTAAAAGTTTTCCTTTCTTCATTTACCATTTCTGCTCCTTTCTGGCTCCTGGAGAATGGCACTGAACAAGGAAAGTGGCTGCAGTGGTCAGCAGCCACCTAAGCCCAAGATGTCTCCAAGGGAAGGATGATGCCACAGAGGAATCAGGAGATTGGAAATCAAGACGACAAACTGGGTTCAATTCCCAGCTTTAAGACTTTTGCAATGTGCAGACTGCCTAGACCAGACTTATCCCAGGCCTGCGTGGCTTCAGCCTAGCTGCACCCGCTTTCCCTGAACCGTCAGTGGAGAGAGGTCAGCATGGCTGAGGGGTGGGGAGGTCCTGATCCCGGCGGGTTTCTCCACATCATGTGCTTTTCTCCCCAGAGGTCTGCAGGGGAGCTGAAACGGCGGAGACAGCCACTTACAAGAACAGCTTTTTTTTTTCCCTAAGACTACCTCCAGTCATCCCTGTTAAAAAGGATGACTTAATCCTGCTCAGTATTCAAGACCGTTGAGTGAAAACAGAAGAAGCAACAGGTCAGTGTTGTTCTGGACAGGAATCAAGCTCTGCCAGCTCTTCAGATGAAGGAATATTTGTTATTTTCAATAAGAAACCAAATGAAAATTTTCAAACTTTTTCAGCTTCTTGATTTTTGCTTTTTTCAGTTCTTGGGATTATTTTTCCCCTTTTTCCTTTACCAAGACAACAGAAGGAAAAAAGGAATGAAGATGTAAAAGGAAAACCGCAAGGAAGGGGGAAGGATGGAGGAGAAACCATTTTCACAGTTGAAAATCAGAAAATTCAAATCCAAACTTTTCTCCACAAAAAGTAATTAGTTAGGTTTCAGAAAAGAAAGGATCAAAGTTTGGTTGAAAAATTCCAACTGGGTGAATTAAAATAACCTGCGATCCTTTTGCTCAAGGATGGTCCCCAAGGTCCATGACCCGCAGTCACGCACCCAAGCTGCAGCCCTACAGGAGGGCAGCCCAAACGCTCCGGCTCCACGTGGGTAAGGCACATTATCGTGTTTGGGAACGCACAAGACCTCTCCTCTCTCTCCCTCCTTCCTCCCAGAACATTGTATTACTACCATTTCTGCGCGGAGCGTGCAGCCAAAGCAAACACGGATTCCTGGAGCCGGCTCTCGGGAGAGCAGCTGCACAGAGCTGGCAGCCCACGTCCTTCGGGACCCCCTCTTTGCCGTCATCCCTGTAAGCCACGTGCCCAGAAGGCTCTCCCAGCAGCATCCATGTGCTCCAGAGCCAGGCTCTCACTTGCATATAAAGCCATCAGCTGGGCTTGCACTCCCGCAGCTGGAAATGCAAATCCAGCTCTTCTCCAGCATCAAACCCCGCAGCCTCCCTCTGCCCCAGCTGCAACCCCCCCCCCTCCATGGCATCGACGGAAATATTAGTTCTTGTAACAGAGGGTAACTTCAGCATCCATCTGTTGTGAGCTCCCCAAATCCAAACATTACCTCCTCCTTCACTTTGTATCCAAAGGTGCTCTGCAATGGGCAAAACCCAACTGTATTCTGCCCCAAAGATAAATGTATTTCAGGGTAATACATGTGTCACATAAAAGTCATCCTTAGACCTCTGGCCAAGCCAGCCATTGCCAATCCTTTCTCCAGTGAGCTATGTGCACTGAAAGCCACTTGTCCAGCTCTCCCAAATAGGCATTGCAGCCTGTTTGCCTCCATCAGACAAGTGCCCATCCTGAGACTTCACAGAGCTGGGACTATGGTCACACAGAGCTTTAGCTTCCCCTGAATCGGTCCATACTGAGAACCCTCTCTGTGAGCCTGCTAAGGATCCACAGCAAAATTCCCAGGGAGGAGGAAAAGCAAGAGGAAAAAAGAAAATGCTCGTGTGCATCAGGATTGGGAAGCCCCGGACGCAGACGGCTCTTTGGAGCTACAGTCTTTGCCCTCCGCTTGCCTGTACATCCGCACGGACAGGTACCCCAGTATGGCCCTCGAGGGGTGGCCACAAAGATGGGTGTGCGGGTGACTGCCGGAAAGGCTCCTGGTGTCCCCCAGGGGACAATATCCTGCTGCCTCT
Source organism: Leptosomus discolor (assembly GCF_034619465.1). NCBI lineage: Eukaryota > Metazoa > Chordata > Aves > Leptosomiformes > Leptosomidae > Leptosomus > Leptosomus discolor. The sequence continues at coordinate 3,956,758 of NC_141405.1, forward strand.
CCCAGGGGAGTGCAGCCACCCTGTGCACACAGTCCCAGCAAGCGGGGCTGGCAGCCGCTGCCCCTCTGCCCACAACAGGGGAGCAGGGGGAGGCACTCGGAGCCTACCTGTGGGGACACAGTGCTAAGCCAGAATAAAAAATAAACCAACCCCCAAAAGCAAAAAAAAAAAAATTATTGTGCAAAAAAAAGAAAAATGGCTAAAAAGACCCCACCGAAATGCATTTTTATCAACAGCTCCAGAGCTTCACACAAGGAGGCACTTTCAGTCTCCAGGTTGGCAGTGCCACCCCGGTGGCAGGGCTTCCTCTGCCCTGGGGCTGGGCAACCACTGCTTGGCCTGTGCAGACTTCTCTATCTGCCTGGTTATGACAATTACAGATGGATGTTTTTCCATTGTTTTTGCAAAAGCAATTTTGAAAACAAACCAGTTTAAAGGTTTCACCCTGGAAGGGAAGGGAGGGGAAGGAGGAGGCTGGCTAGAAGCAGAGGAAGAGACTCAGCTGCGTACGAGGGAGCCACACTAGCAGACAGAAACCAGCCCAACGCTTTTTCTACCACTGTGGGAAACGTACTTTCATCCGAAAAGCAAGGCACGACCGAACATTCCCAGCTTCCAGCCCTGCTCTGACAACACCTGTACAAAACAGCCGAAACAAGCACTCCTTCCCGGGAACAGAAATAGATTTGGGTCCAAGAGCTATTTTTATTCCTGCAAAAATATTTTGACAAAACACATTTGCATCATCTCTGACACTTTCTCTCACAGACAAGGTATTGCAAGAACAGACCTACCCATGGATTGAGGAGGAATTTGAGAAACAGCCATCTTTCACAGAAACAGAGAGCCCAAAGGGATGGAGAACCATCATGGCAACGGGGCAGGTATCATCCAGGGCTCTTCGAGATCCTGAAAAGCAGCAATGAGCCCAGGCAGCCCGCACCGGGGTTGGCAGCAGCGGGATGGGAGTAGCTTGGCTCAGGTAGAAAGCAAGTTTCCCAGTACTGCACCCGGTGGAAAACAAGGCTGAGAAAGAAGAGCTGCCTGCTAGAGATTTCAGCTTGGGCTGCCAGGCTGGCACTGCTCACCGTCAGCACTGTTTCCTTTATTAAAATTAAAAAAAATACAGCCCGTATAAATTCTGTTTCCTCCCTTTTGAACTTAATCATAGCCAAACTCCATTTTCCCTTCTCCCATTGCACACTCACGCTGCTGCAGTCTCCCCACAACCATCCTCCACACCAAGATCCCCCGAACCAGCCCCAGGGTGCAGAGCAGGCCGCCAAGGACCAAATACATGCTGTGGGTGTGTCTACAATGCAGAGGGGCCCCAAACTGTCCAAAACACTAAGGAAAAAAGCCCCAAGTCATATTTGCAATATGCCAGGGGACAAAGCAGTGGGGAGGAGAGGGTCCCTCCATCCTGAGCAACCAGAGGACACCCTGAAATATGCCATTAATACGACACACGTGGTGTAAATCGGCGATCTGGTTACCTTCCAGGTACCCTGGAGACACCGATGCACTTATTGACAAGTCACACCTTTCAGCTCAACTGTCTGCTTTCAGAGCTGTTCCCATTCAGTGATGATTTAGATACCGTGGAGTGCTGGAGCCTGGTTTTCTCCTGCCCCACACCGTGCTCACCCCAGACCAAAAGGGAGATAAAACTCCCCCCAGGGCAGAGCAGGTACGTGCTCTTTCTCCTTCCACTACAGCAAGCGGCCACAAGGTTGAAGGGAGCAGCTCCCTGCAAGAAATAAATGCTGAGCAGATGCTGCTCCACAGCATGTCCGGGGAGCGATTTCATCCCTGTTCCTTTAGGGAAAAGTCCAAGACTGAAAAAACACAATTGTTTGGAATCCTCTTCAACATTCCCTGCTTGGAAGTCCCTTACTTGCTCTGCTGTGTTGTGCAGTTACAACATGAAAGAGAAAACGTTTCTTTTCTGCAGAAGGTCCTGGACTTTTGTGCCCTTCCCCAGCACAGGGACCCCACCAGCTCTGAGGATGAGTGGCTGCCCCATGGTGCTCTCTCAAAACACTGCCTGGTCTTCACCAGGAGGTAGCATGGTGTTGGCGGATGGTGAGGCTAGAGGGATCACTGAAAATCTCACAAGCCTCCCCCCAGTCCTTCAGCCAACCTGACCTTAGCCTCCCACTCTTCCCTGAATATCTTCTCCGTCAACAGCACTAGCATCAACTTTCCAGGCCAGAACCTGCTCTTCTGGCCACATTTCAGCTGGATTCAACCACCACAAAGGGCCCGTTCAAGCAGCCGCTTCCTGCCAGGCTCAGAGATGGCAAAGTCTGGGTAAGCAACTGGCACAACTCCCAAAAAGCCCATGAAAAAGCCAGTCAAGGATCCATGGTACCACCGTATAGCCATCCCCTGAGTCTCCCCCAACCCGAGCAGCCAAGTGAGCTGAACCACAGTGGTGGTTTGGAGACGTGGACCGGTGACCACCAGGGAATAAGGAAACAAACCTGCCAAATACCACACGTTGGAAAAGCTCGGCGGTTTCAGTTGCCTCGACTGACGCTTTGCCAAGGACACCCTCTTTTCCCTTCCCTCCGTGGTGTTTCACACCGAGCTCCAGGTCTGCAAGCCAAACTGGAACCGCCTCAGCTTGCCTGGTTTGGGGTTGACTGCTCAAGTTTTCCCAACCGCCTCACAGCTATGCTGAACAGCTTCCCCGAATTCCCGTAAACATTTTGGCCAGCCTAGTCTGAATTAAGGGTTTACAGAAAAACCTGAGTGTGGGTGCTGAGGCGCAGAGTTGGCCACGGCACTACTTTAACCTAGTCTTGGTGGTTCTTGAAATTGGAAGACTAAAAAGGGGGTTGATGGAGCCAAGCAGGGAGAGATGAATCATGCCACTTTGGGTAAGTTGGGGATGATGGGGCAGAGGAAAAATAAAATAAAAATATATAGTTTAGTACAAGGTCACATCTTCAGCCAAAAACTGACATATGCTAACAGAGGCATACCAAAATCCACAATACATCAAATCCCTTTCAGCAAGACACTTGGGGGAAGTAAGAATTGCTCAGAAGCTGGGGTCTGAATGAGGTGTTAATCCATCTTCAGCCTGAAGCCTACCGCAGTCTCACCTGGGAAGCCAGACCCTCCTGGAGGCCTTGCAGCTCCCAAGCCTTACAGGTCAGGGGTACCCTGGGATGGGTTTGTCCTGCAGGAAACTCCCTTTGGATGAGGAGACACCCAGTGAGAACAAACCCCATCCCACAGCCCCACACAAGCATCGCGGGGGGTGAATGGTGAACATCACCATGGAAGATGATGGGGGGCATTACACTGCCCTGCCAGCACTACAAGGAGAAGGAGGGCTGACACCCCCTCCACCCCGTGGCTTTGCAGGGATGCAGCCACCCTACAGAGATCCAAATTCATCCTTGACTTAAATTCTCACCTAGTGGATGCAAGGATCTTTGCCTGGGCAGTGCTACCACATCTCGGCAGCACCGGGGATGCTCCCGGCAGGCCCAGCCGCAGCGCCTGCCTTTCCCCTTCCCCTTCCCCTTCCTTCCCTCTGCAGGCAGACCCTCGGTTTTTCCCCGCAGCAGGAGACCGAGGCCCATTAGACAAGGCCTGATTGCTCCTCCTCACCTCCCCCGTGACACAATCGAGTGCGCATACAAGGCAGAACAAAACAGTGACAATTGGTGACAAATGGACTGCACAGCATCCCGTGGCCCCGTCGCCAGGGAGACCCTGGCCAAGCATGGGCGGCCACAGTTCGGGGACAGCAGAGGGGACACAGGTGCTGGGAAACCAGTACGGACCCATCTGCTAATTGCACCCGCCGGAGCTGACGAGGGCAGAGCCGCCCTGGGCTCACGCAGTCTGTGTGAGCACCAAGCCCCAGCGCAGGAGAGAGGACTGCAACCCATCAGGCCAAGCCAGCTCTGCCTCTCCCAGGGTCGTCCCCCTTTAATAAGGGTAATTTTCCAGAAGTATTTTCCCAGGTCAGAGTAGTGGTTTGACAACAAACAGAGAGGGGAAAAGGGTTTAACCGTTGCTAGCACTGGCCCAGCAAGCATCACCAAGCACATTTCCAATGCTAAATAACACAGCTCTGTGCTGGACATTGTGTCACCAGCCCCGCTTTGCCAAGGAAGAAACCAAGGCCAAGAGAGGGAGAACGATGCTTGCTCTCAAGCTCTTTGCGGGCAGGGCCAGAAATCTCTTCCGGGAACATCTTGGAGTGACTCAATGCCTTTTACTTTCAATGCAAGTGATGTAAATGCCCCGTAGCCAGCGTGGAAGCACTTCACGCTCACCCAGGGCTGCTGACATCCCCCAAGCATCAACAAAACTGGATGTGCACTTTCTGAAATCAAGCCTCCTTCCTCCGAGGCAGCAGCAAACGTTGCCCTGAGTTGGGCTTGAGTTATTTCCCAACGAATACCTGCAGCAGACACCCAAAGCAGCCACACAACAGGGACAGCCCCTGCAAAAATGACATTGCTTCTTCCCCCCCACTGCCTCCAACGCAACTGTACATCTGCAGCTTTATTCTCTCCCACCCCCCTTAGCTGCAGTCGCTCTCAGGAGAGCTGCCAGAGGTGAAGCCAAGCATCCTTGCACTGACAACGTGCATTTTGGCTACTCTTCCTTCCTGGGTCGCCCTCCCCGTTCCCGCTGTGCTATGCAGGTGGGCAAGAAAGAGTTAAGGCTGCAGCTGCCAGCCCCGACGGTGCGGAGTTATGCTCAAACTGTTCCCACTGCTGCATGAAGTCAGCTGTCATTAGGGAACAAAGGCGCCCCGGAGCAGCTCGAGTTGTGTCACACTCGGGAGGCGAGGAGACTGCTCCCTGATTAGGATTTCTAAATCAGTCCCATCGAGGCCCGGAGAATAAAGCCACAGAACAATGAGCGGGGGCACATTCACACAAGCAGCAGCCCCCTCCATCCCCCGCCGTCCCCCACACACCCACCCCCTCGCACGCTTCTCCTCCCGCCCGAGCCCTGCAACACTTCACCTCTACGTCCCGCTGAGGACCACAGCCTCCCAGGACCGGGGGCGGTGGGCACATGGCCTGCTGCTCCAGGGCCTGGCTCTCCATCCCTGCTCACCCTCCAGTTGGGGCATCTGACATTTAAGTCACTAGGGTGGAGCCCCTCCTCAGTGAGGACCTCTTGCCCCAGGAGCTATCAGCCTCATGCTCCGAGGTGCCCACCTTACGGCGATGCAGTGAAGCCACTGGAGGAGGAGATCCCAGAGAGTGCTGCTTTCTGGCCTCCCTCCCGAGCCACCCAAGCCCATGGCCGGAGCACCGTCCCCACCAGCCTCCCCTTGGCTGCTGACCATGGTAGCGGTGGCCACCACAGCCGTCTGCCTCCGCACCCATGCCCAGAGCCCATCCCCAGGAACTGCCAGCCACACCGTGCCCCAGAGCTGCCCACCGGGCTTGGCATGGACCAGCAGGCGCCTCCTGCCAACAGATTGGGTTTTGTTTAGAATATACACATAGAGCAAACCTCACCTGCAGCAAGACCTACCTACCTGCAAGGACAGGTCACCGCTACTCAGCCCTTTGCTCTTGCAGCGCTGCCCCTTCATTTCAGGGTGCTGACACTCACCAGGCTGCCCTGCACTGACCCAGAGCATCACCCATGCCCTCATCCTGTGCTTGCCCCACAGAGGGTTGGGATTTTTCTCCTACTAAGCAAGACTTTGTGCACATAGAAACCGATTGGAGGCTGCAGACCCAGTTGCTAAACTCAACCCAGCTGAGGTAGGCTTCCTCCATGAGCATGCAAGTTCTCATGCCACGGGTAGGAGGGAGATGCTGGTTTGGCTGGGGGGTCTGTAAAAACTGTTTTCCTGGAAAAAAACAGGAATTTCAGCACAAAATGACGGAGCACAAGTCAAAAAAAAAAAAACCCAAAGGGAAAAACCAAGACAGTTGTGAATTTGGGACGTTAAAAACACAGAGGCAGGAATTAAATGGTAGTAAATGCTATTCTTGGCTCCAAATCTGACTTTGCTCATGACATTGGCTTTGTTGATTAAGAGCTCTCTGCCTCAGTTCTTCCCATGCGGAAAGAGGAGGTGACCCTGTAAGTGGTTACTTCCCACAAGCACAAATCCTTAGCGTCAGGGTTCCCACATGGGATGATGGGACTACCTTCCAACCATGCCCAGCTTGTCCGGGCTTGTGACCAGCTGGGGCACCTGGGGGTCTCCAGCGAGGCGGGGTTCGAGGCCAGGCTACATTCCTGGTCCTGCAGAGCCTCCAGGCAGAGCAGGGCAAGCCAGCCAGCCCGAAGCCCATGCCTGCCCGTAGGCTGTGCCATCAACCCAGACCCCAGCCAAGCAACCCTTCCTTGGAGAGGCCCCGTCTTCTTCACCCAAAGATCTTTCCGTTGCACAGAGCCAAACCGACGGCTCCTTTATCACCCTCCCTGCTTCGGATTTGGGAAAATACAGGGGGGCTGGGAGATGGGAAAAGGGTCGAGAATTTACTGCGCTCCCCTGCCCCAAGGTTGGATCTTCAAAACCGCAGCGAAAGGCAGGCGGGCAGCGGGAGGCCAGCAGCCAGCAGGTGCAATGAATAAATATCCCAGCAGAAATCAATATGGAGAGAGGGGGAAGGGAAGGAATATAGATATCGGGCATCCCGCCCCCCGCCTCCAGCCCCCGGCAGGACACGCACGCAGACACACACACACTAATCCGGTGGATTTGGCCGTCATATGACATGCCCGGTCCGTCCGAGGGAGGGGATTTAAGGCACGCCTCTCCTTTCACGCCAGGAAAGGATTTTCATCTCTCAAGAGCACAATGAGGGGGGAAGGAAGGAGGAAAAAAAAAAAAATAGAAAAAAAAAAAAGCCAATCAAGCCGGGATCAGCTGTGGGCTGGGCTGCTGCAGGTCTGCTTGTCCCAGAGGGGGGTGCGGGGAGACATATTGGGCCGTGTGGGAAACCCACAGTCTCAGCTTCTCACACATTGTTCTCCACCCCAGCTCCCCCCAGCCCCCAGCCAAAGCCGTTAATGCCACAAAAGATACTTTGCCCATTGTGCCGGGGACAGCTGAGAGGATAGAGTTAGCCTTACACAGCTTTCCTGCCTCCCTCTCCCGCTGGAGAGGGGAAGAGGGGACAGAGCAATCAAAATGGAGAGTTTGATGCTCACCATACAAAAGAATTAAATCCACTTAGGCCCCTTTCTCGCTAATCTCGGACTGTGGGGGGTTAAATATGGTTACATTTTCATTAGGTACTAATAGCAAAAGGGCAGCTAATGGTAGCACAGACCGCCGCATTGTCATGCAGATGGCTCCAAAAAGGGCTACCCAGCGTCGCAGCACCGGCCGCAGCGCGATGGCATGCTCAGAGTGGGAAATTGTGTCACTCGGCATTGTCAGGGCTGAATTCCATCAATGGGAAAAGTCATGTTTCCTCCGCCAAAAGGAAACAAGTTAAAACGCCCAGAGAGGGGTGGAGGTAGCAGGGAGGCACCTGGGCTCCGCAGGGACCCTCCTGCAAAGCGTGACCACTCCAGCACTGCCCGGGGCGAGGGGCTGCTGGTTTTGGTGGTCACTCGCCATGCAATGAACTCGGTGGCTGTGAGCCACTAGAGCTCCACCGGCTAGCGTGGTCCCTGCTGCCCAGGTGCCAGGAGGATGCTCTATCCCCCTTCACTTGGGACTCGGGGCGCACAGGGCAGGTCCCCACCGCGGGGCTGTGGTGAGCTGCACACCCATCCACCACGTGCTCGACGTGAATTTGGACAAGGCGATGGGAGACCAAAAAGCCGGTTTTGCCCTTTATCTTTTCAAGCGCTTTGTTTGCAGCCAGCTCAGCCTGGCCGGGGCTTTCTCTGCCCTGACTTCCACTGAGCTGGAAACTACAGATTCAAAAGGGCCCAGAGCGAGGGGAAGCGCCCTGCAGGTCCGAGTCGCTGCCCGCATGACCCGCCTGCCCACGCAGCCGCTCGGGCTGCCTGTGATCACCGCTGCAATGGCAGCTCTCTCCTTTCATCTTCCCCAGTGACATCCCTGGTGGCTTGCCCAGCAGATGAAGCTATTCTTCTCCCTTCATCCCACTCTTGTCACAGGTTGCATCCAAGGACAGGGCTCTGATCAGCACTTGGGCAGGCTGGATGCTCAGCTCTGGTGCATACACGCGCTGGGGGCTTCTCTGGAGCAAGCAGCTTTCGCAGCAAAGGGCAAGTGCTGTGGTCAGTGCAATGGGTGTCACCCCTTTGGGAGCTCCATACAAGCACCAGCACCCCTAGGGTCAGAGTCTTCCAAACCTTCACCTTGCTAGAAGACCAACCCACACCACCCCGCATAGCTTCAGGAGCTTAATAATGGTGTCTCAGCTGAAGGAACATCATCCCTCAGAGACCAGCAGCTCCAAATGGATCCCAGACCTCTCGGGACTGCACTGCCTTGGAAGCGCCCACCAGCAGAAAGGAAAACCGCTCGTTCAGGTGCCTCAGCTAAATGCTCACACTGAGAAAGAGAAGTCAGGACCCATGCTGCCCTTGTACAGAATCCCAGCTTATTTAGTGTTGGCTCACTAACATGATACAGACAGAAAATATCTGCCAGAGTATATTTTATAGGGTGAGAGCACTCTCAGATATTTTTTCTCAGGGCCTTAGAAGAGAGACCCACAACCCAAACAAGTCAGTGAAGCTCTGTCCTTTCCCCCAAACCAACTGGCACGAAGGTAAACACCAATCACTCGGGAGCACGCAGCAGCCACAGCAAAAGCCAAGTTAAACAAGAACAAGGTCAGCATCAAGATGGCACAGCCAGTAACTGTAAAGAGGAGGAAATTGGTAATATAGTTGAGAGTACAGGCACCTACAGCCCCAGGCCCTCGCCAGCCAGCACAGCATCGCGGGGAGCTCAGCAGTCAGAGCCCTGGAGACCTGACTTCTCACCCTGGTTCTTCCACGGAGCAGCACTGTGACCATGAGCATGTCCCTTCGCCTCCCTGTGCCTCTTTCCCCTCCCCATCTGCATCTGGTTCTCCTTGGGGGAAGCACCACCGTCTTCTCTCGGTTTGCAAAATGCATCTTGGGGAAGGGGCTGGAGGACCTTCAGCCTCTCTACCAGGAGCTCAAAACCCCACTCAGAGGAACGACTGGGAAAGAACACATTCCAACGAACGGAGAATTACTTCACCTGCCCTGCACAGCGCCATCCAAAGCCACTTGCCTGACACCACTTGCTTTGCACAGCCTCTGTCCTGTCACAAGCTTGTATAAGCCAAGGACAGACAAATTATCCATCTGCATAACACTCAAGTGCACATTTCCTAACAAACTCCAACACCACGTCTATCTTGCTTGACTGCCAGAGACCAAATTTGAGCCAAATTTCCTGCAAGCTTTGCTGAGTTTTGCAAGCTTCAAGTCCTCCGAGAGTCACATTTTCATGCTTCTCTCTGTAACTTTGAGAGTCAGAGCTTGAGCTTTTATGAAAGCTGAGATTCTCGATGCTCTGGAGCCAAAGCTTTCAGGGAGAAAGCAGAAAGTGAGAGCAGGGGAACCCATGAAGATCAGCTTTCTGCAGTATGGCACATCACACTTAGATTCTCTGATGTTCAGTAGCCTTGAGCTGAAATATGGCTGCACCCTTCCCTTCAGCAACAGTTCAAATAGGACCTTCTCTTCTAACTTCATCTTATCTACACACAACTTGCTGGAATTGGACGTGTTTCATACCTCTGACACACTGGCAAATTTTCTTGACACTGCCCAGAAAGGCTTAAAAGTTTCTTGATGGCGAGACAGACTGATGGATGGATGGACAGCACATCTCAAACCCCGCTTCCCCAGGAAAGCCCTCCATGGAATAGCGTATTGTGCAACCACCATGATAACATCTTGACAGCTTGCACCAATATTTTTCTGGTTTTGGGGAGAGCTGTGGTGTTGCAATCCAGGCTCAGGGTTAAGAGCTGTAGTTCTGGAAAGCTCATCTCTATGAGGAGCGTCGTGGAAAGGCATCACATTCAACGGGCGCCCTGGCGGCCGGAGGGGCAGGAGCCTCTGCCGAGAGCAAAGCCGCGCAGCTCCGCTGGACCTACTCCAGCGGCTTACGCAGTTGATGATCTGTTCTGGCCCAAAAAGTTTATTGTTTCCCAGCAAAGTTGTATTATAGTTTGTTGTTGTGCTTTTAGTACAACAGCACTCAAAGGTTAACACGTGTTATTTGTCACTATTGCGCCTCAGGACTTTCCGGCACTAACATTAGCCAAGGCAACTCGTTTGCTTCCTTCAACCTGATAGACCAAAAAAAAAAGGAGGGGGCAGAAATCAAATCTCACCAACAAGGGGAACCACTTTCAAGGGGAAGCTGCTTTCAGAAACCGGCCACGTCCAAAAATTACAACCGGTCTCGGCAATTACGAGAAGTAAAACATTAAAAAGCGTGAGGCAAAGTGCATTTGCATGCTAAAAGCTCCCTTCAGCGAAGCTGAGAGGCTGTATCCAACAACAAAGCAGAGGACTTCCCTCTCCAAAAATACATTATTCTGGTGTCACGTTCCCCTCCCAGTTTGCACCCCAAAGGCCATGGGGTGCAGAACTGGTAACGGGCACAGCCACAGCACCCCTGCACCAGACCTCTTGGGCATGGACCCAGGTGGATGTCTAAACTTGCTGGACAAGTGAGGCTGGAAGGGTTAATCTGTGCTCAGTCATCCCCATCGAAGCACAGCCCCTGGGGCTTCGCAGGGAGGGGCTTGCCAGGAGGTTTCCTTGAACAGGCGGATTTGCTGGAAAGCGGTGCTCCTGCAAACCCAGCCCAGTTCCACAATTGCTGTTGCAAAAAACCAGGTCGAATTTGATCCAGAGGCCGCAGGTGGGCACATCACCTGAAGGCCATGAGGAGGAAACTCCTACATCCGCCCCAAAAGTGTAAACCTTCAGCTGGCCAAGGAGGGAGGGGAGCAGAAGAGCCTCCTGCAGGGTAGGGTTTCACCAGAAAACACAGCTTCGTGCTCAAAACATGAGCTGATGGGAAGCTTTGAGCCAAAGCCCTGGGCTGAGCGCTGGGGGAGGCAAACTGAAAACCCCAATTAGAGCTTTCTAAATCTCTAACGAGGAGCAGCTAGAGAGCAGGGCTCTCCTTGGGGACTGCCTGCAGAAATCGGGGGTCCATCCCACCACCATTTCCCCATTCCAAACTCATCCATCAGCACACCCTGGGTCCTTGACACTGTAATCCTGCCCTGAACTGCCCTGTCCATGCTCCTCCTCTTCTCCATACCTCTCCCTCACAAGCAGGGTCATCCACGCATTTAACTGGGAAGCCAACCGGTCTCAACAGCACTGTAGGGATGAGATATCTCACTGATAAAGACACAAGGCCATTTCTTGCATGTGGCTTGAGTTCATGCCTAGAGCTCACGGGGGGTAAAAGAGCCCTCCAGAGACTTCCCCGAAACACCCTGAACTCCAGGAGCACCTAAAGAAGTAACCGATTCATGGGGCATCTAAGAGTGAATAGGGGATACAAAAATAAGGGGCACATCCATGGCTTGTCACACACAAATCCTACCCAAGTTCTATTTAAGTCAATGGGGAAGACATAAATGACAGGCTGCAGGAGAAATGGAGCTCTTCATACTTGAGAAGGTAGTCAAGTACGGGACAGTGATGCTGGACATCCAAACTCCCAGTTTTAGGTATGGCAGAGCAGCAGTCAAGATGAAAAGCATGAAATCACCTGACAGCCCATTTCGAAAAGGTATCACATCTCAGATTTCATGGCAAAGGATTCATCTTTGGGTTAAGTCAATAGTTGCGCTGCCAGCCTTCGCTCCAGGACACTGCACCAGTGGGGTGATGCCTACTCACGCACTCCGCTCCTTCCCAAAGCCCAGCCACGGGAGAACACAAACAAAAACGCTCTCCAAAATGGGCAACCTCTTAAAATAACACATGCGGAAAACTCTTAGCAGGGAAGGATTCCTTCCTGTTTCTATGCCTCGACTTCAGCTGCAAAATTATTTCCTGTTAGAGAAGTGGTGGACAGGACCAAGCTGGGAATGAAGAGGAGACAACCCTCCAGACGCCGGCTTGGAAGACAGACAACACGCTCATGAGCTGCTAGATCTTCTGGTGTTGGAAGGAGTGGGAGCGACAAAGCAATACACAACGCCATACAAACACACACACATATGTATTTTTATCAAGCAAGGGCATTTCTGAATGCAATGCAAAAGGGTTTCCTAGAGGAAAGCTCATTAGAAGTCCTCACCAGTCCAATACCTTTCCCCTCAATAAAAAAAAAAAAAAAAAAAGAAAAAAAAGAAGAAAAAAAAACAGGGCATGTTCTTTTGAAGGTTGTTTTCTTTCATCCCTCCTCTGCCCCCCGTTGATCTCCTCTTCAGCATTTGTGGCTGGCCTGTTACCTCCGGCTGAGAGAGCAGGCTGCAAGCCAGGAGAGCCCGCTCCAGCAGCACTCCTGCCAGGGCCCCCGGACGCATCCCGCGGCAGCCAGGCCCTCCTCCTGCTGCCTCTGTCCTGCCTCACCCCAGCCCTGGTCCATCACCTCGGGGACATCTAGAGCCCCTGCCAGGCGAGAGGGCCTGGGAAATCAAGTCCACCCTAATTAGAGCTCTAAGCCTAGTGCATGGCAACAGGGAGCAGCAGTGCTGGGACAGCTTCCCCCAGGGAACACTCGGTAGGCACGGAGGTTTCTGTCCAGGGAACAAAAAGGAGAAGGGTTGTGGGGGGGTTAGGTGGCTCTGTTGTTGTTATTGTGGTTTTTTGGGGGTTTTTGTCTTTTTTCAGGCAGTAGTCTTCGGTCGCCTACAAGGCACATGGTGCCCCATCACCACCTAAACTCTCTCTGACCCTCACAGATGAGAAATGAGCTGGACTGGATGCTTAACATGGTTATCGTTGCAATCTCTGTCAATGCAGAGGTACAGAGAGTCTTTGCCTGCTTGCCAGGCTGAATTTTTGCCCAGCCAGGCTTATCTGACAGCAGATCACATCATGGAGCCACATCCTAGGGCTGGGCACCAACAGGAGGTGTTGGAGGTTGATTCACCACACAAGTGATGGGCTCTACAAAGCCACTTTCCACCCCACCTGCCCACTTAGCCCTGCCAGCAGTTGTGCCTTGACCTAGTTCACTTCCAGCCCCGACACAGCCATTCTCCAGCTCCAGGTGACCGCGTCCAGCTCCAGGTGACCGCATCCAGCTCTGCCCAGCCGCGGGAATCAGAGGCCATCAGGGCTGATGAGTGAAATAATGCCTTATCCTTGCAAGGGCTCACCACACAAAAGTCCCAGCACCAGCCCAGAGAGGGCATCCTTCATTTATAACACAGCAACACCAACAAGGTTCAGCCAGGCTGGGGATCTTGAAGCAGGCTCTGAAAAATGCACAGGAACCAATTCTGCTCTGCTCAGCCTTTCTTACCTTCTTCGTACAAGAGCAAGAGTGGGCAAAGCTCCTGCTCCCAACTCATCGTGATCTCCGTGTGTTTTACGGCTTTGAATGATGGAAGAAGGCAGAAAGCAGCTCGGAGCCAGGACAAGAGAGAACGACAGTCCCTGCCCCCAGAGCACTTATAAACCCCAGAGACAAGATGTAACATGAGGAGGAAACAGGCTGGAGGCCGGAGGGGATACCATAAAAATAGGATGGTTTAGAACATCTTTGCTGTGGGCATAAATCACCGCCCATCTCTCCACTGATCTCAGGAGTACAGAGTGAGTCCTCTCCCAAACCAAACCCACCTTCCCCATGGCTTGTACAAGAGCAGCAAGCAAAATCCATCCCTGGCATAAATGAGGGGGGTAACAAAGGGTGTCTGAGCCCTGCACACCAGATGGGACCAGAGGCAAAGGGACTTGACTGTGTCTGGCGAGAGGATCCAGTGGCAGAGCCAGAGGCGGGCTCCTGGTCTCCCAAAGCTTTGATGGAAAGACCTTTCCCCTCCTCTGTCCACTGCTGCCTGCTGAGGAGGGTAAAATCCTCATTACACCAGCAAGGTTTAAATAAATCTAACTGTGCCCCATGAAGTTCATTCATCACCTCCTTGCTCTTCATCCCACCTTCCCCACTCTGGTCACAAACCTGTGATGGCAAAGAAGGGATTTCCCCCCCCCCCCCCCCCCCCCCAGGAAGGAAAGAGAGGAAGGTTTGAGGGAAGGGGCATCTTACTTCAAATAAACAAACAAAATTTATTGCCGGACACATCCCTAGACCCTCAGCCCGGGCCGGCAAACTGCAGCTGCGATGTAATAAGCACATAAATAAAGTTTACAGCTAAACTGGCCTGACCCAGTATTGCCCCGAGGTGCAGAAGCAGTATCTTGTCATTAGTATGCAGAACACATCGCCTTAATGTCTGCTCATTTGTTCTCAGCCCACTCGGCTCTATAAATCTCCACAAAAGGGCAAGGCAGGGCTGCGGGGGAGAAGGGGGAGCGGGGCCAGCAGGGCCAGGGGGATGGGAATCGCCCACTGTCCCGCTTCCAGCGGGACAGGCTCGCCAGCCAGAGGGCAAGAGCAATGCGGGCTTCGTGTGAATTTATTTTTTCCTTCCATGCAGAGGCCATCAGAGCGCATTTTGAGGAACAGGCAGCCGGGAAGTGCCCGCACTTGCCTGCCGGAGCAGAGGGGAATGGAATATAACTGGTATTTCTGTGTCAGCACAGGCCCAAGCGCTACCTGCACGGCAGGACCCCTCGCTGGCTGCTTCCAGCGGCGGCGGGCTGAGATTCAGCGCTGAGATGGCCACAAACACAGCTTGTAAAAAAAAAAAAAAAAAAATATATAACGATTCAGCAATATTTCCCTTTTTTTGCATTGCTTTAAATCGTTGTCCACCCTTCCAGACCCTCCCTCCCCGCCCTCCCACCTGCAATCGGCATCTGCCAACCTCCCACACAGCACAACGTACCCCCTCCCCAAAACACTTCTGGCAACCCCAAACCTATCAGCACCTCGTTGTAGCTCTACCAAAGCACTGCCCAGCCTCGGGGCTACCCACGGGGCAGCTGGCACGGGCAACAAGAGGACGGCACGGTTTGGGGAGAATGCCAGCCTCGATGGTAGCATTGGAATTGGCACCAACAGCATCTCCCTTTCCTCCAGCACCCTGCTCCAGGGGCAGATGTGGTCTCCTTCCCACCCTGCAGCCTCGCAGGTTGCAGTGAGATGGGAACGGGCTCTCTGATTTACTGTCCCACAGAATCCTGGAAGAAGGCAGCTGCCTCGCTTCAGTGCTTTGTGCTGCACAAAACTGTTTTCTGTACAGGGAAATATTAGCCACCCTTCTCTGTCATCAATCTTGTTGGGATCTCCCCCACATGTTTGAAGAAAGCAAAACATGATTTATTGTCTGACAAAAAAAAAAAAAAAAAAAAAACCGAGGCAAAGCAGCCACACAGCAGATCCAACATCTGGAAAGCAGAAAAGAAGATAACCCTGGGTGGAACGTATCAAGAGGGAAAGGGGTGTCTTCAGAGGAATCTGATGGCCCAAGGACTGGAATTTAATTCAGTAAAAAAGTTCAGGAAAATGAGGCAGTGTCCCCACTGAAATCTGGCCGAAATGGCAGTTTCCCCTCCATAGCACATGGCAAAGGCAGCCAACGACTGCTCATGAGATGAGAAAGCTTTGAGTTGGCACAGCTGAGCCTACTAAACCACCAAACTCCTCAACTGCAGCAGGCTCTCTGCCTCCTTCTGCAAAAAGCTCTCGTTACTGCACCCCGAGAAAACACAGTACTGCGAGCATAAGCCTCTCAAAGCTTTGTACGCCTGTGCACCACAGCGCAGTCACAGTGCTTCAGAGATAACACAACATAAACGAACAGCGACACAATGCAGAGCCTGCAGCAGCTTTCAGGTGTTTTCAAGTAGAAAAACCTTTGAGTATTACCAAGGTATTTTAGTATTACACCCAAAAAACCCAGAACATCTGGGATCTCAAGCACTTCCTTGTGGGCAAAATCTAGGGTAAATTCTGGAGATCTTGGCAGAGCAGGTAGGCGAGAAAAAGCCAGCTGTAGAACCAGTTCCTACCAACAGAGCCCCATCACATAGAGGGGCCAGGGCAGAGCGATAGGCTGCAAGGTGCCTCTCCCAGGGCACTGCCCAGCCAACATCCCACCAGGGAGAGGAACAGAGACAGAAATCTCGCTCTTTGCTTACAGGAACAGGAGTGACTTGGAGGAAAAGGAGGTCCCAGCTGTGGGAGAGGACAGGCAGGATAGATGGGCAGCAGGGAGGTGCGTGCCTCCCTTGCTCAGCTCCCAGCTGGGTTTCCAGGCTTCTTCTGGAAGGGAGAAGCAGGAGAACCTGCAAGGCCTGAGGGCAGTGGTCTTTCCCACTGCAAACAATAATAAACCTCTCCTGTCTTCCAGGAGACCCTGCTGCGAAGAGTTTGTGCTCTCTCCTGCTAACAAGCAGAAAATGGAGGTGTGGGATCCACTCTCCACGTGCGAGCAATCCACCACAGCCCTGATTGAAAAACACACCCCAAACATAAAACCAATTACCTACTTAAAAGCAAGCGAGGGGACTTCCCTCCCTGGCCGGCCCTTCAGCCAGGGTTTGGCATCAGGGAAGCTCGGCTTGATGTTGTGAAATAGAAAAGCAGCTTCAGAGATACCAGAGCAGAGGCTGGGCTGGCTCAAACATTGATCTGTCCCACCTCTGCTGGCACATCTTGCCAGGTCTGTGCAACCGGGAGATTATCTTGCAGATGAGCAGACTTCCTGGTCAGAAAGGTGAGGCCAGCCACCAGCTGAATTTCTGATTCCCTCCAAGCTCAGTGCCTGCTCCCTTCCAGTACCTCCCAGTGCCAATGTCACCTGTGAGCTAAAGCCACTTTTAAGATGGACAAGCCTGAGATTACTGCATCAGCCTCCCAGGATTACTGCATCACCAGTGAATGCTTAGCACAGCAGCCTAAGCCTTCTCCCTAGTGCTTGGTGTCTTCTGCTACTTGGAGGTCTCAGAGCAAAGGTGTCAGGCTAGTTAAGGAGAGGTCACACCTCTGTCCATTTTTTGCTGGCCTGAGCAAACTCGGACGAGTTATTGCAGGTGTGGAATAATGCAAAACCAAGCACACGGTCCCTGGTACTTTTCTACACGCAGGTACCTAAGAAACCTGAACTTTAGAAACGATTATTTTCTTAGTGTATGCCAAGAAAGCCAGATATGTGCTCTTTTAGATTCCGAATAATTATTTACAAAATAAGGAAATATTAAGTAAGTTTGCCAAAGCACTAAGGTCACACGTTTTTGAATTCTGTCAACATTTGAACACACATGAGATGTGGTGCTGCAGCAGCACACAGGCACCTCAGCTCTGCAACAGCCTCCAAAACAAGAAGGAAATAAGACATGTCCTGGAATAGGAGATTTCAGTGCAAAGACTGCAGTGTGGAATAAGATTTGAACTGCAACTCAAAGCTACATATGACTTGCAGACTGAAGCCCAGGTGTTGTAACTGTGTTACCCGGCTACCTTGCCTGCCTAGGGTGCCTTGAGATTTCCCTTTTAAGAAGCTGAATCAGCAAATCACATCGGTTCCCACAGCCTTCACCGCAGGTTAGCAACCAAGAGCTCGAATCCAGCACAGCATTTACACGGTGCTGTTGTGGATCAGGGTGGAGGGGTGAAGCCTGAGAACATTTCTGATGTCAGAAGCAATCAGGAGATGTGAGAAGGTTCCACAGAGACACAATGAATCGTGATGACACTACTAGGTCTTTTGCACCTCGTTACAACGGAGGACTTCACTTCGTAACCTCTCAGCCCAGAGGTGTTAAACATGTTCTTGTACATGAGCAAGATTATATTTATACATGGCAAGATCCACTGAATCTCCAGTGGTGGCAAGGCAGGTGACCTCTCTTACCTTAGGTGGGAAACCAGCACATCCGGCCTCTGATGCATCTCTCAGATATGCCAACTTGTTAAGTGATAATTGACATGCAATAAATCTGGTTTTTAACTCAGTTAATTACCAGTGTTGCGTTCATGAGTAATACGATAGCATTTAAGGTGTGGCAGATTTTCCATTACAGAGCCCTGGTTGCATGAATTCCATGAGAAGTGTTTTCTGCTGGATGCAGCTCTGACAGAAGTCAGCCACGCTCCAGCCTAAGCTTTCAAACCCCAAACCACCCCTCCAAACCATAACAGCCATCAGCCTTCTGCAGAGGGGCTCCTTCTGCAGGATGACACCCTGACTTGCCTCGATACATGCAGTGCCAGCACTGCTGTAGTTGACCTTGGACTAATTTCATACCTCTCCAAACCTTCCCTTTCTACAGCACTATGGCACTTGCATCAGCAGCGTTGGCAATATCAGATGGATTGGAGGGTACTATGCCTAAAAAAATAAGGAAGGAAATAATGCAACCCAGCCAAAAAACCTTAAGAAAAATGAAGTTCGAGGAACCACGCACTCAGGTTCCCAGCTGGAAATCACTCTGAAAGCATGGTTCGGTTCAATGCAGCAGCAAACCAAAGCTTTTGGCAAAGGGAAAAACAGACCCCCAAGAGAGGGAAGTTCTGGAGGAGAGAGGACGAAGTGGCTTATGACAACACCTCTCTGATACAACAGCAAACTCAAAACATAACCCCTGTAATCCAGACCTCACACAATGTGTTGTATTTTCAACGGAGCAGAACCCATTGAAACAAACCTGTTTCTCATCTGCAGAGGCTGTTTTTCCAAAATACCCTTTTGCAGAGGCAGGCAGGTTCAGTAGAACCAGCACCAAGGCTTGGTACAGGGAAGTTTCTTCTCAAAAACAAGCCAAAGGAAAAAAGCCCATATACCCAAAAACGTCCACGAAGGATTTTGAATAAGCGTGCGTGCACAGCACAAGGAAAGCCCCACTGAGCCCTTGCCCCAGACCTGGAAGCCTGGGCTCAGCTCCCCAGTCCAACACAAGGTCAAGGGGAAGGAAACACCTGCAGACCAGCCCTGGTCTTACAAGAGCAGCAGCAGCCTGGGACTCCAGGAGTGAACCAGACAGGGTCAGAGCAAAGGTCTGAGCTGCTGTCCCAAGGAGCCCAGAAAGCTCAGCTACTCCCAACATGGTCCAACCACATATCAAAAAAACTCATTTTCAGTCCAAAGTGGAAACATTTTGGAGCTGCTGGAAGCACAACTTAATCAGCAGCTCTTTATGGAGCTCCCATCACATTTGAGACCTTCAACTCCGGGACAACTCAGCACAGCCCCTGCCACGCAGATTTAGTCTGGGGTGCCCGGAACCGTACCCCTACTCTGCTATAAAGAGGAGCCCGACGCATTGCTACCCATGCACCCAGCCCCAAGCTCTTCCTTGCTTTCCAGCTGACAGGTTTTTTCAGTCAGAAGAATACAGAAGATGGTAGGGGGGAGTAAAAATAAATCCCTGCAGATTCTCATCTTCCTTCTCTAGTCTCCTCAAGTGATTGTTTTGCAGTACAAGTATTTCAGCTCTCACTGTACCGGGGAACAGGATTAGACAGGTCACTGCGGAATCAGATTACAGACTTTTACCTTTTTAACTTTTCTTCTCAGCACGTAGGCTGGCGAACTGACACCCGGCGAGGGAGCAAGCAAGGGACAGGCATGGGTGGAGATGGCAGCAAAACGTCAGTGATTCAGAGAGATTTGCCAAGTCATTAGAAGTTCTCACGATTCCAGGACCTAAAACAGAGAACCAGATGAGTTGAAATTAAAGGGTGCAGAAGCGAAGAATTTCACCCAACCCGTGCAGGCAACAGAGGGAGTCAAAATATCAAAAAGTGTCCTGCTAGAATTTTGTCCTAAAGGGCTTGATTTTCCTTGCAATTCGGAATGGCATTTTCCCCTCTCAGCTCCAGGGCCAAGGCTGCCTGAAGGGCTCCAGCAGAGCCACAAACCCCTTGGTACCCTGCAGCACATGGCCAATTTGTGAGGATACAGAGAGTCCTGGTATTTGGAAAGGTCTGGGACCTTATAAGGGACTACGGTGGCCATGGACTCCAAATCGTTAGACAAGTCCTGTGGTTTCAGTGGTACAAATTTCCTTTTAACATGGTGTTCCCTCAACCAGGGAGTACGTCAGTCCTGTCTCAGCCTCTTTTCTAATTCCTTCATGTGGCAGCATCCAGCAATGCCTGCACCGAGCCCAAAAACTGGGACTGAGTGACATGTACAGGAAGACAGTCCCAGGCTTGAGTGGGAGACATCAAGAAATGGAGGAGACGAAGAAGCCATTCCAAAGGATAATCATTCTGGTAAAAGCATGTGTTGAACTTGTTATGTCTGTTTATTAATTAGAGCTATTAATGCTCATTACGATCTTTTGTGATAGCACAAGATAGCTCACGTTCACTTTCTCTGTTGCAAACTGAAAACAATGCTGCCTGTCCCCACGCCACTGGCACAGGAGCATCAGACAAATTGGTTAACATACACTTGAAGCATCCTAAGTATTATTATGCAAAAGACCTATTTAAACTGAATCTTTTCACTGTATTTAGCACTACTCCTGCTATATATTGACTCTTAAATACAAACAGCGTTCAGCTTTGAGTGTAACAGCACGTATTTTTCCCTCCATGAGATACAGAAGTTACTGGGTTTATTATAACTAGCCTCAAAACATCAAGCATAAAGAGATGAAATGACTTGCCCAAATTTATACAACGTGGCCATGGCAGGGACCAACACAAACTCCTTTTCCAAAGAAGTAGACCAGTGCCCTAATCCATGAACCATTCTTCCTCTATTAATCCCTCCAATGACAGGGGAAAAAATAAGTAATTACCAAATAAATTATTTAACCAGCTTGGCTTTTTTTTTTCTCTTGTTCACCAATTACCTTTACATTTATTAACCTGGTTACCCACCACTTTGTTATTCCAAGTCACAGGAATCCCCCAGCGCTAACACAACAGCCATTTCCAGTACAGCACTGTGCACTGCCTGAAGTCACTGACACTGTCAGATGACACTCAGGTCGCCAGCTGGACCTAAAAGGTAATTCTCATCTCATCCTACACCAGCATTCTGGAGCAGGCAGCACAACTTGCCCATGAGCCCTACAGAGCAGGGGGCAGCAGTGGTGGGACACCAAGAAGCCTCCAGCCAGTCACATACTCAAAGGCAGGCAAGGATGTGGTGTGAAACAACAGTCATGAAATGCCCAAGACTTAGGAGTTCAAACCACAAGAACAATTCTTGGAGATAACCAAGAACTACCTCTAGCAAATCCCAAGCAGCCAAGATGCAAAATCAAATAATCCTGTTTCTCTGCTGCAGAGTGTTGCTCATGAGTAACATTACAGCATCCAGGGTGTGCCTTGCTTCCCAGCATCGTGTCCATCTTGCAGGGGCTACAGACTTGAGGGGAAACACCACTCACTCACAAATCACAGGCTGCAGAGAGCAAAATCAGGGCAGATTTCCCTAAATAACACCAATTTGGGGTTTAATCCCCAGGGGCACGTGGTATGATTTGTCTCAAAACTTCTGAAGAAGGCTCCGACGTGTGGGTTCAGCTCTGAGTCATCTCCATTTGACCAACTCAACTAGCCTTTCCCAGTCAGAGGGATAACGAAGACAAACTGATACGAGTTGCACACCAAGAAATAGAGGCACTAAGATTATTCCCCATGGACGGAACCATGAGCTAAGCCCCAGATTTCTTTACCAGCATTCTTACAGTATGTACAGTGTACGTACACTGAGTTTGCGCTGGTTTCATCACATTCAAACGGGAGAAGCCTTAAGTATTCATTTCCAGAGCTATACAGTCATTTCACATGATGTGGTTATTTGATGAGTCTTTCCTACACAGCACAGTCTCCACAAGTCAACCACAGGCTTCCTCCTTCCCACCCCTCCAATGACACCCACGAGCAGACAGAAACAAGAGAAACCAGCAGTTTCACCCAAAGACCAGAAGGGTGGACTTCTGTCATCCCAGACGAACCTCTGAAACAGAGGACATTAGCAAACCAACAACTGGAGTGATTTGCTGTGAGTCCTGCTGCTGGGGACACCCCGGGGCCCAGCCAGAGCCCCCCGACAGCCTTTGCCTGCATCCAGGGCTCTGCATGGCTCGAGCGCCGCTTCAGACGTTTTGGCGTATCCCAAAACGGCCCAGAATATCTTCGTTAATAAAGTTCCTGAGATAAAGACTAACGCAATCCTTTTCACAGGCTTCTGCTGGGTAATTACAAGCCTATCACTTCTGAGTTAATTACATACGGCTAAAGAGGTTATTACGCACAGACGGAAAAAAAACATCGTACTGGAAACAAGTTCCTTCTGCCCTTAGCTGGCTGATAGATGAATATTTCTAGAGAAGAGGAAAGGTGGGAAGTCTCCATTTAACCAGCAAGCACGCTGTTGTGCAACGCTTCTGCATCTGGAAGAGGGAGCTGGGATGAAACACACCTCGCAGACAAAGTACCACCTGAACCAGGAGACCTCTGAGACTCCGCTGTTTGCATTTATGCTCTCGCCGTGACTTTACAGGCAGACAGGGCTCTGGGAGGCCAGCAGAGATGAGCGGAGGGCTCTTGGAAGTAAACCCACAGTCCTCTGGTATGCCAGCCCCAGGCAGCGTCAGATCGGAGCATCATTTTCTCTAGAGCTTCACAAATTAGGCACTGGGGTTTCCCAGATGGTCACCTGAAGGCAGTCAGCGGCAAAAACTGATTTTCTTTTAATGGTAACATGGAGGGGTAGTATGCACAGGGAGCTGTTAAGCAGTAGCAAGTCTTGGCCCCTATTAATCTTAATTTTCAACTGATAAGCAAAACCAAAAAGACATCGTCTTATGAATCCTACATGCAGCCCACCTCTCTCTCATTTTGTGAGGGGGCAGGGGGTGGGCACTCACTGCCTCCCTGCGGATTTCTGAAAACAGAAAGTTTCCAAACAACATGTTTCATACGGGCACCCAAGCAGCCCACACAAGGGCATGAACAACATCATTCCCCCCCACCCCCCCACCCCGCTACTTGCTGGTCTGTTATTTTAAGCAGATCATTTTGGAAAAGAAAACGCGAGAAGCAGAAGAAACTCTGTCAAGCTGCAACGATTAATAAATGCCAAACAGATGCACGCCATCCTCCGCGGGATGATGTATGCGACAGGCTGGGGCAAACCCCGGCAAATGCATTTCCGAGCTCGGCGCCTAAGGGCCAGAACAGGTAGCAACAGAGAGGGGGAGGGGGGAATTCACAATTATAAAGAGCAACTGTCAGAGAAAACACTGAAAACAAGCAGGCGAGAAAAGTGACAGTGTGGTTAAACAACGGAGGTGGTGAAAGTAGCTGGAGACGAGGAGATGCTGTCAGGAGGCTGGGAAGGGCTGCACGCCATACCCAGCCCTGTTCCTGGAGAACAGCAGCCCCAGCTAACGGTCCATCGCACAGCCTAACGCTGCAGCCCTGCCACGGGTATGGGGGGGGGGTGTGGTTTGGCCCCCCAGGATGGACCCAGAGCCTCACCGAGAGATGGTTTTCCAAGAGCTGCTATGGGCGGGAGGGCTCAGCTCAGCAGCAAAGGCTGGGAGCTCACGGGGCAAGGTCCTGTGTGTGGATCAGCAGCTCACACTGCCATGACAGTGGATCTTTCAGAAAGCTCCTTGCTAAAGACTCCAAGGGATGGAGAATTTACTCTCCCCCTCCTCACAAGCTGATCCAGCATTTAACTAAACCCCAAATAAAAATTAAAAAAAAAAAACCAAACCCCACGCACTTTATTTTCCTGTGTGAAATTGGCCCATGGCTGTTTTCAGCCCTGGGTGTCTCTCTGTGTCTCCTGGCGTTGGGAGTGTTCGCGTATCAAACACCTCGGCAAGATGCATCACCTCATCTCTTACCGCTCACCCCGTTCAGGTGCTGCTTCTATACTGAGTCAATCCTTAAAATATTTGCCATCAATATGTCAGGTATGTAAATTAGCGTTTAAGTTCTGATGCCTCGGACCCAATTAAAGTCTTAATCTCTGGCTGCGCAGCCACGACAATGCTGCCAAGGAGGAGCCGTCCCCAGACTACAGTTCACGGTTGGTCCCTGCTACAGAAAGAGCCACCTTGTTTCAACGATTCCTGCTGAAAATCAGGGCTAGTCCCGACGTGCAGTCGTCGGGAAGGCCCAGCTTTCTGCAGTTCGATCTGGCCCTGAAGGACGGCAGCTCCAACTGAGGTCCGTCCATCACCAGCGCTGAAGGTTTGACCCAGCCGTGGCCAGGGCTCTGCCTCCACCAGCTCACCTCTCCAGCCGCGGGAGAGCTCTTACAGCAGCTCAGGTGCATTTTTGCCTTTGACTACCCACCCGCCAGCCAGGCTGGAGGAATGCAGCACGGTCAGTCCTGTTTGCTCGTGGCAACGTCTGGCTTTGCTATCAAACGCAGAACTGAAACCATTTTCAAGACACTTGCTGACCCTCCACACCCATTCTGCAGTACAGGAGGCCAATAATTATTTACCCAGAAATATATTAAATAAAGAGACCAAAAAAAAGCTTTTAGGACAAGCAGAACTACTTATCATTTCCTTCAATCTAGGGTTGGGTTTTTGAGAGTCATTCGCCTACAGGTGATTGACAGCAGTGTTTTATGATGAAATACTGTTTGCAAAAACACCTTGCCTAAAAATGGTTCTGCCAGAGCTAATAAATTCCATCAGCTAATCCGACGTTGCCACCCACAAGATGTATTGCTCATGGATACAGATGTACAAGCCCCAAGATGCAGCATCACCGGCAGGGTGGGGCGGGGGGGAGTTGATTTAACTGACATGGTCCAAAATTCTCCATCTTTGCAATGAGGAAAACCAAACGCTGACTTTAAGGCAATCCATCCCTTGAGTGTCAGGGATCTCGCCACGAATTGCAAGGCCCAAGTAAGCGCTGTTTAGCCCATTCTCGGTCTCAAGCACCCTCACATGCCCCAGCCACAAGCCCTCTGGGTGCCCGGTGGTACTGGGTACGCTCTCTGCCATGAGCTGGTTGCAGTAAGCAAACACCGTGCATGACAAGACCAAACATGTTGTTTCCTCTTTGCGACGCGTTAGGACGCTGAGAAGCGCTCCTTTGGAAAATGCCTTTATTGAAGCTGCCCAAGACGACAATACCACCTGCATGCGGAAGGGTTTATCCATTTCCCAAGTGGAGAAGTAACATTAAACATATATTTGCACCTGTTTGCTGGCAGGAGGGTGGCAATATTCCCATTCTGCATAAGGGGAAACAGGGATACAGAGGGTTAAGGTGATCAGCCCGGGGTTTCTGACGACCACCGGTAGCCAAGTGAAATATCGAGAGTCCCTGAATTCCAGTGCACCGCTAAAGTCAATCATGGCACCGTATTTTTAAGACAGAAGCCCAAGAGTGTTTCAAAACTTAGATCAGCTTCAGAAAGCAGCCCACGAGGACATCCTCGAAGCTAATGATCCCATCAGCGCGCTCAGAGTAAAGTTTAAAGGAGATTATTTGAGAATTCTCAAATAACAGCAGGTCAGTAAAAGACCCTCTCTAGCCCAAGTGAAGCGACCCATAAGCTCAGCCTTACTGTGCCCAACATGTACTGGCTTTGCTACCATCCTCTTTGCTCGTTGAAAAGCCCTCTGAATATTCAGGAAGCTCTCATCAAAAATAAGCATACAAGCAGAGAGGTAAATGCAACCCCTCCACCCCCATGTCCCAAACACTGTCAGCTCCTTGGAGAGGAGCGTCTCACCAGGCAGGGTAGTTCCCCCCTCCAGCTGCTGCCTTGCTTCCCTTGGGAGTCAAAGAAGAGAGCTGGGAGCCTGCATCCCATCCTAAAATAAAGGTCCAAGGCTGGTGGGCTGACTTATCCAGTTAGATCAGCCTCTCCGTTTCTAGATGACTAAATTAATTGTGACAAGTTTGGCCCCAGTTACATTCAGGCATTCTCATGCAGAAGGCTCTCCAGATGCTGCTGCTTTAGCCGCGGCGATACACTCAGTAAATCCGAGGGCCACCCGTTCCCACTACAAAGCCCTCGGGGAGTTTGGATCAGCCAGCCCGAGCCAGGTCCACTCGGCTCACACCCTGCCTTGGGGTGAGCTCGCGTGTGCTGCCCTCTGTCCCTGCGAGACTCTCGGTCACGGATCTGCAATGGGGTTTGGGACAAACCTAAGTCCAAAAATGAAAAATACAAAAGAAAAATTCAAAAAAACCTGAACAAGATAGGGATTTTCAAAAGCAGGAGGTAGGGAAGGTAATTAGAGCAGCTCGGGTGTTCCCTGCACCTCGGGCTAGTGTCGGGAAAAAAGCCCACATGCGCACAAGCAGAGAAAAAGCAATAGCCCATAATATGCACCCCGGTACTTCTCAGAGGCTTTTACCTAAACGTTGCCAGGGTGATGTGTACATAAGCCTGTCCTTGCTCTGAACCGCAATCACCAGCTTGACAGAAAACACCCCACTGGGATCCAGGGACAGGTAATTGTCAGAGGAGCAGAACGAGGCGTTTTGTTGGGGCTGTAACCCGAGGGATCCCGCCGGCTGTGGGGAGCACCCGGCGGCTCCTGTTCCCCCCGTCCCACGGGGGATGCTGGAAACCATGGGGAGAAGGAGCTGTGGGACAGCCGGGCTGACACCCCCCAGCTTCACACAGACCCAACCCCATACATGTTTGGGAGGAGGGGACCGGCACTGGGAGCGCACGGGAATGTGGAAGCGCTGGGAAGAAATTTGTTCTGTAAAAGGAGACTTTCTTAAAACAGGCTTCACAACATCAACAACAAACTTTTAGGTGGTGAGGAATCTTCCCAGGAGCTCCCCCCAGGCGTTACTGGCCAGGACCTTGACTGCAGGAAGCATGAGGTGGGACCAAGCCCTCCACTAGAAGAGAAGTTTGTGGGGTGGAGTTTCTCCCCCAGAGAACAAGCTCCCATCAGCTGCACCAGCTGCTAAAGGAGCAACGGACCCTTTCACATGAATGGGATGAATTTGGGGCAATGCTCAAGAGAGCCTTGAAGACCGCAGACAAGTTTAGAAGATGCTGAAATTAACAGCATCAACGCAGCCTGCACACTCCTCCACGCTGAGCTCCCTGGACCATCGCACGAGCCTTCTTACACCTCAGCACCTGAGCAAGGACAACGAGTCTAAAGCAACAGGCTTGGAAAGCCACCAAGACAGAACCAGACCAATACTGTGCTTAATGCAAAAAACCCCTCCGCGATAGCTTTTTTGCAGAAAATTACACTTCCAGCATTCAGCTCCTGTAGCCCTTTGCAGAAGACCGATGGATAACCCGGCCCTCAGCACTCTGCGTCCCTGGAGGGAGATCTGCAAACATGCAGAAAGTCACCCAGGCCACTGGAAACTGTTCCTTGGTTTGCATGAGTCCCAGCAGTTGTGAACGCTGGGGTCCTGCTGCTGCTTTTAGCATCACACAGGACAGAAAGCGCCGTGCAGGCAGCAGAGGACGGCGCAGGCAGCACGTCCCCTGCAGCCTGGTTTCTGCCTGCTGCGCCGGTTCACCCCATCATCAGCCTGTGCAGCCCACGAGGATGAGGGCTCCAGCAGCACCCTGATGGCAGTGAGCTCACAAGTCTTAGCTTCCCACCACAAAACCAGACCAAACCCCCTGAGGGATTCACCAAGGAACCACCAGAAGACATCGCTAGACCAAACGCAGCACGATACGTCTCCCCACAACGCACCTCTGAGCCGTGCCCCACCACCCAACCGGAGCAGACCCCTCTGAAAAGCCATCTTTGACAACCTCCGCCTGTTCTGCAGGTGATACTGGCTGCAGGAAGCAAACTGAGGGACCCAGCAAGGGCAGCCTCACAACTCCAGGATTTTCTGAAGCAGTTTTGTTGGAACTGGCAACTTAATTAGCAAAAAAAAAAAAAAATCCTCCGGTACAATTTAGGAAGAAACATTATTTCCAAGTTAATGAGAAAAATATTTTAATTACAGTATTTAGCGAGTTATGACTATGCCAAAGTGTTCTCTTGGGAAGGCTGCACATACTTTCCCTGAACTTCAAGCAAGGGAGAGCGGAAGAGGGAAGGAGAGAAAGCACAGGAGGAAAACCGCAGAAAGGAAGACAGACTGCAAGGAAAGGCTTTTGTAAAAGCAACAGCAAACTTTTCAAGCCCCTGGTCAGCCACTGGCTACCGTACAGTGAAGATAAACCAGGTAACAGCATGTCAGCAGCTCTCTGTCAGTACCAGCTGAGGAACACAACTCCCTTGATCTTGATAATTTGCAGCCTAAGAGACGCAGGAACGCTGGCCCGGGGTGGCTCTGCACGCAATTGCCGCCTGGTGTTGCCCATCACCATCATCCTCCTCCTCCAGGGCCCTCCGGGGGAGCTGGGCGAAGAGCACATTTTCTCCAGGCTCTCACCACGCCGTCGCAGCCCACAGGCACGTGGGTGCCGCGTTAACAGCTCAGCCGTCGGCAAAACCGAGGGGCGGGAAGCTTTTGCCTTTGATGGGCGTGATATTTGTTTTCTCTGCACGGCTCACCAGAAATATAAATCTCCTCCTCAAAGCTGCAGACAGCAGTAAGTGGTGGTTGCTGTCAACTCAAGTGTCTTTCCTGGTGAAGTCCCTCTAAAGCAGCCAGGTCTCTCTCCCTTTTGGGGACACTTTGGACTTGCTCAGTGACCAGAAGTCCCACTGCCACCAGACAACAGCATTAAAACAGCATCAGTTTCAAGCATGCAGCTTGATACACAAAATTGCCATATCTGGCAGATGATTCATCGATCCACATCATCTTACAACAGGTTCTCAGGTCTTTATTATTCCTGATTCACATCTGCTCATAAATACCAGAAGGTTTTTCACACTTAGTATTATTCCAGTGAACAGCCAAAGGAGGACTTATTTCAGCTGCTTTAGAAAAATATTTCCTCCTCTTTTTGGCTTTTACAGGATTACAGGAAGGGACCAGCAGCAGAAGCTCCCCAACAAACAAATCATTACATCTGTTGGCACTTCAGCTTTCAGCTACTCTTGAAGTAATTAAAAGGTTAAATAATAAAAGAAAGAAAAAGAGGGCTAAAATAAAACCAGACTCATTGTTTACTTCCCCGTGTTGGTTTTTAGATGATATCAAGCTCTGAACCAGGAACTCGGACAGCAGGGACTCACTTTGATAAAACATACCCTTCCTCCCTACTGCAGGCATTTGGGTAGCAGCTCCTGTGATCCCCACTCCCCTAGAACATGAGACTCTGGGATTTTCCAGTCACACAGAGATGCCGAAGACCCCCTCGGGCTGGCAGATCCCAGGACCTTGGAAAATCGTTGGCTGTTGGCTCGCCCGCTGAGCTGAGACAATTCTCTGCCCTCCTCATGAACCAAAAGCCATCAGAGCTTGAAGAAAAGAGGAGTTGGGGTCAGAATGAGAGGGGACAGATGCAGGACTGCCTCCAGAGGGGCATCTGGAGCCCCAAGTTTTTAATACATTTGATCAGAATAGTCGGACAAAACGCGAAAGTCAACTTTTCAGGAAATAAAAGTATTCCCTCAGCCCTTACTTAACAGTAAAGACCTAGTAACAGCCTATAAAATTTTCTACCTCCATTTCTTTGCAGGAAGCAGTAGAGTGATTTCCCCACTGCCTGGGGAAATAACCACAGCAAACCACGCTAGGAAGCAGAGTACCATGGGTCACGCCGTTCCAACGCAGCAGGTTCACCCATGAGCAGGGTTGACTTCAAGCCCGTACTCAGGCAAACCTCCCCCAAGACCTGAACCTCTGACCTCCCGACCGGGAGACCCACCTTCAGCGATTTGCCACACTGCAACCTGTCGAGATGATTAACGCCATCGACACGCAGGGCGAGCGTTGGCTGGACGCTAAGCCACCTGTGTCGTCTGTCAGTCCTCAAGAAGACACTGTTAACCACAGCTTCAAATTTCCTGAAACTGGAGATAATTGTTGGTTTTGGCCCAGCTCTGAAACGTGCCCAGTGCGCCAGGCTCTAAGGCTCCTTGGGAACATGTGATTTAATAGGAGACGAAAAAAAAAACCCCGACTCCAGCAAAACTCCAGGCTGGAAGGAGGCTTCAATACACTTTGACAAGCTGCATTATTGCTTTTTAATATTCCTCCTAAACCACCTCGCCTTCCTGCTTCAAACACCCACTGCCATTAGACCAAAGCAAGTCCAGAACTAGGAGCTGCGACAGAAAGCAAAGCCATTGCTGCTGCTTGCAAAGTCACACGTCACCCTGCATGTGCACAGCCCTGCCTGGCTTTTTCCAGCTCTCACCCATCCCAAGCAAGCACTGAGTTTTGGAAACCAGCACACATAGGCAGGGAAAACTTTGGGAACAGGGGCAGGATACAGCTTCAACACCAACGAACACCCGCTTGGCAAAATCCCCCCTATAAATCTTCCCGGGCAGAATCCAGGTGCCTAAAGGATGGGGACTGGGTTGCTCGAGTTCGGGGGTTTTTTTCCCTCCAGGTGGAGACGGAAAAAGTTTTTCTTTTTTAAGAAACCCCAAGGCCTCCAACAATTGTGTGGTCAGCTACGTGCTGGATATACATGGCGGCAAGTAAGATGCCTAAAGCAGGCGGGTGCACAAGCGGGGGCGCTCCAGGGGGCTCCAAGCTGCCACGTAAAGCATGTCGCAGAGCTGGCAGGAGCCAGGTCCACTTCAAGCAGGATGGATTAAAGCAAAGCTCTGGCCTATTTATTTATTTATTTATTATTTACCAGGGAGCGTGGCCCTGTTTTGCAGGCTGGGGAGGTACGACTCCCCGGGAAGGTGGACCCGGGTGGGGTGGGATGAAGCAAGCACAGCATTTCCCAGAAGGAAGCAAGTCACCCCATTGCATCGTACAGAGCTTTCCCTATGGGAGACTGTCCGTTTCCATCCCTTCCCTCACTCCTTCTTGGCAAAACGGTGACCTTAAGCCTCCCTCTTGCCTTGCTGGCCACGCAGCCGCAGCCTGGGAGATGTTCCTTCTTTTGTCATGCGTTGTATGAGAAGAAAATATTTAGCTGGCCCTTTCCCTGGACAGGCTGTACATCCCCAGCGAGGTCTGCAGCACACCTCCACCCTGGCACTGAGGGACCGAGGTCTGTGCTGCCGCTACCAACGTTGTTGGCTGATCCAGCCCCCGGGAAGGCAGCCCAAGGACACGGCATAGCCCTCCCGCCAGGGCCAGGCTCTGGGGACAGCTCGGAGCTCCGTGCAAAAGCCCCAGAGCGCGAAGGAGTTAAAGCGGCCTCATTGCTGAGGGATTTCTCCGTAATCTGTACACATGTCATGGGGATCAGGACTGTGGGTGGTAGTGCTAGTCTGTGGCAGTCGTTCAGGCCCATGGCCCAGCACCTGACTCGTTCAGAAAGCCCTCTTATCCAAGCAGTTTTCAAATTTAATTAAGAGGGACCTATGACGGGCTTAACGCCGCTGCTGTGCCAGCCTGAAAGCTCTCTCAGGAGTTTTGCACAAAGGCTGGAGGGAGCGGTGACACAGCCGAGGGATCGCTCGGCCGGCACGGGGAGCCTCAGAAGGGTTTTGCAGAGTTTCACCCAAACCACAAAGCAACAGCGGGGAGGAGGGGAAAAAAAAAAAAAGTGAAGGTGATGCTGGGAGCAAGGGGTCAGATTCTTTTCTGCAGAGGTAACAGTGAAACCAGAAGGAAATGCAAGTTAATAAAAAACGGGCTCTGTTAGTTAAAGTTTGCCAGCCCAAGAGCACAGAGTATCTGCTGCGCCCTGGGACGCAGCCAGAGCCCCCGTGCCAAGAGAGGTTTCACCCTGTGCACAGCCAGCAAGGAGGGTGCTGCAGGAGGAGAGCGAGGCAAAGCTGCCGGCAGCGCCCGCTCCACGGGGCGGAGAGGTTGGGCAGGGACAGGGAGCCTGAGCAGTGTCCTTCTGATGGGAGAAGCGCTGATTTCTGCGGTTCAGGTGCATCCGTCCTCAAGGACTGTGTTCATCCCTCCTCATCATCCACCTTGGGTGCCATTCGGGGCACATCAACAGGCATTAATTTTAATGTCTTTTAGGACAATTTGTCCCAGGAAAGTCAGCTCTATTCGGGGCAGGGACCACCAGTTCGACAGCGTAATGGTGAGAACATCAAGAGTACCGATCCAAGAGGAACATCCCCAGTTAAATCAAACAGGTTAAATAGAGACTCATTTCCTAAAATTAGTCCTAGGCCAAGATCCCACATGGAAGTTATGTCATTAACTGCTAATACAATTATCTGGATGACAGTAGCTATATGCCCTGACTTGAAATTTGAAGTCTTGGATTGAGGTTGGGATTGAAGGGTTTGGGTGTCCCCCCCACACTCTATTTTTGGTTACTTGGCAAACTCACCCAGAGCAGGAAATTAGGAAGAGAAACAGTCTCAGTGTCAATACTTTGCTGAGTCTATTTACCATGGGCTATTTGCACTAGATAATCACTCAGAAGTGTCTCACCTCCTCCACTTTTCAAGAGCCAAATGATGTCATGGAAGTGGCATCCAGAGCAGAAGCCAATATGAACCAACGTAACCTGGGCCCAGCAGGAAACCACTCAGGAGCACCCACAGACACATCAAACACAGCTCCCCCTTCTCCCCAGGGGCTGCCCATCGCCAGCACAGGGGCACAGATGGGGAGCACGTCCCCTCACCCACCCCAAACAGCCTAGAAAGAAGCCCAGGGCTGAAGTGCCACCGTACGAGTGCCTGAGCAAGCCCAGAGCTCGCAAACACGACTGCACACGGGTTAATTCATGAGTTTGGTCCTTTGCCTTCAAAAGAGCCCAACTACAGCCGTTAAGCAGCAAGTCTGAAAACCAGTCGTGGCTCCAGCTGAGCTCTCTCTCACTTTAATTCCTCTTAACCAGCAAGAGCCACGGGAGCCACCGGTATCCAACAGCCTCTGTAAAAGCTAAAATTGCCAGATTCCTCCTGGCTGAGTCCCAGCCTTTCGCTCTGGGTGGGACTGTCACACCCCGCCTGGCCTGTCATGACATTTTCTCCGCACCACGCACAACTGGGAAGGGTTATGCTGCAACCACGGTGAGACCCCCAGGATGCCCTGGTGAGGATCCTCACTCCCCCGTAAGGGCCACCAAGAGCATCCCACCAGCCCGAGGCACTCAGCAGCCAGCAGAGCCAAAATGCAACCCAGGGAGCAGCAGGTTTCCAACGCCCGCAGCCCTGTTTGGCATCTTAACCCACCCCTCCAACTTCAGAGCAGGAAGCCCCGGCTAAACCCACTGATTCGAGCACGTGGATGAGCACCACGACACAGCAGGACTTGAGCAGGGAGTGGCGGCAGGGGGTCCAAGCCACACACGGATGAGTAACTGCCTGGTAGCCACCTCCAAACCACGACAGAGCCATAGCATCTCGCCCAGGGCCACTCCACTCAGCTTTTACCCCCACAGGAGGCAGGCACAGAAGCAAAAAACCACCACGCTCCTCGCTGCTAGGAGCGGCCGAGGGGATGAGCAACGGTACCCGAGTGCAGAGAGCCACGTGGGTCCACTGGGGTGGTGTCTGCCATGGCCGGTCCCACACCCACTGGGGTCACTGGGAGCCCTCTGCATTCGTGCATCCTGGGAGCCGCTTGGGTACAGGCAGACACAGGCTCTGGCACCGCGCTCCCAGCAGCGAGCCCTGCCCGCGCTGCGAAATCCGTTAATCGGGGCGAGCAGCAGGGAACCGGGACAGAGCGTAACCAAACCACCATGGCTGCTGCCCACCCACGTCAAGCCCAAGCCCCGGGGGAGCCCCGCGGGATGCCAACCTCTCCCAACGGCACCCCGGCCCCAAGCCCAGACTCGGTGGGGGCTCCGGATCGACCCCACCAGCCCCCGTGGCAAGTGGCCACCCCCAGCGCAGGGAGGGAGACGGGGATGGCGGCAGGAATGCTAATACACCCCGCACATGTCCAAACACGTTTCCTCCAGGCGCTTTCGGGGCCAGGGAGCTGCTGCCCAGCTGGGAGAATTTGGATGAGGATCATTCTTGGGAAGAGCTCCCAAATCCCACACCCGCAACCCCGCCATGGGGCTGCAGCCAGCGGGGTAGGGCGGTGGGCTGAGCACAGGCACCGAGCAGGCAGGGGGCATCCAGGGCACTCCTCGGAGG
This sequence comes from Leptosomus discolor, assembly GCF_034619465.1. NCBI lineage: Eukaryota > Metazoa > Chordata > Aves > Leptosomiformes > Leptosomidae > Leptosomus > Leptosomus discolor. Next base: position 3,990,829 of record NC_141405.1, read on the forward strand.
GGACCCCGATGAGAAAGGGGACCCACTTCACCTGGACAGACTTCCAGGCCCTTGCAGGGGAGGGGACCCACACGAACTGAGGACAACTCATAAGCTGGCGCTCCCTCCAGCTCCTTTCAGCTCTCCGTGGGCACGCTCTAAAATGCACGCACAGGGACTGCAGGGACAGGACTGCATGATCTTTCCTTGGCAGACCTCAAAAAGAAACATCTTGCCATTTTATCCTCCTATTTAAAAAAATAAAAGCAAAAAGGGAGGTGGCGGGGGGGGAATATCAGATGATTAAATATCCACAGCAGCTGAGAGAAAGAAGGACAGGAACACAGGAACCAAGGAAAAAAAAAAAAATCTGCTTTTTATTATTAAACTATTATCTCAAATTTCTAATAAGCAGGTTGAAGTTTAAATTACAAGATCTCTAACAAAGTCAGGATCCAAACAGTTCAGGAGCCTTCAGATAACAATCGCCTTTCCCCAGATCGGTTTCAAGTCATTTCTTTGCAGAGACAAAGCTCCCATTCAGAGCAGGGCAGAGGGACCTCAGGGGTTTTATTACCCTCAGCATTGTAGCCCCAAAGACGCAGCGGCAGGGAGAGAAGCGGGTCCTGCTTTCCCGGCGATGCCGAGGGCAGCGCACCTGCAGCGGGACAGCACGGCGAGGCCACCGGGACCAGTGGAGAATGGAGGCTCGGTGGCAGCCCAGCCCTGGGAAGTGCAACCTGAGCCCCTGCTCAAGCAGCCTTGCAAGTCTCCCAGATTTGGGGAGGGAAACGCCAAAAAAAAAGGAGGGGAGAGGGGAGCCCTGAGTGTACACGGGGTGCTGTCAGAGCTGGTCTGCACAGGGTGGAAACTGCTAGAGAAACCAGCTCTGGTCCCCGTAGTGGCAACCAAGTCTGGATGCTGTGAAGGATAACGCCAGAGCCAAATGATGTGCCACAGCTTGTTAGAGATGGGATTAAACCTTGAAGCATACCTTCTACGGGTAATCTGGCAGGAAGGATATAACAAGCCTCTCATAAATAAAAGCTCTGCTGAAATTTAAGGGGAAAAGACACTTGATAGTCATTTGGGAAGGTGAAACTAGGCTAAGAGAGCAAATCCTTTGCCAGGTGATAAGCAAAGAGGTCCTGGAGCAAACAGCAGTGCAGTCTCCATTTCCAGCACCACAGGTTATTCTTCACACGAGATGCTGGATCCAGCATCCTTAGTGCCTGCTTCAGAAGGACCCTAAACTGGAAAAGTCAGTATTAAATAAACCCCCTCAGGGCAGGGGTTCCCAAATGGATTGAAGGACCTGGAGATCACGATCTGATTTATTCTAGTTCCTGTGTTACAGGACCTCTGAGGTCTGTGTGCATGGCTGATACAGGGTGCCTTGCAAATGTAGACACCCCAACCCCACTTTCACCCGTATGTTTGGATACGCCAAACACATTTTCAAGCCAGGCACGTTGGAAATGTCTCCACAGGAGCCCTCAGGAGCTCCCTGCCCAGGTCCCACGAGCTGCTGGCAAGGTCTCTGCCCCCCCTCCCTTCAGCCTGCAGCCCCCAGGAGGTACCATTGCCTGAAGAGGCAACAGCACTCGGACTAATGGGGGTTAATTAAACAGGTGCAATAGCACATTGCACCATGCCACCACCAGCAGCCTGTCAGGAACCGGCTGGGGTTGCTGACACCAAGATAAGGCTGGGGGCTTGCAGTCCCAGGGGACCAGCTGGCCAGCGTGGCACTTGCAGGAGCTAGCAAGCAGAACCACGGCACCCGCCTCATCCTCAGCACAGGAAGGGAGGAAGATGTCACCCCCTTCCATCCCACCCCTTGCCCCCAGCCTGCTCCCTTTCCGTGGTGACGGAATCTCCTCCCCACGCTGCTTTTCCCCATGGGTCTTCCCCTCTCTCCCAGCCCCCCCCCCTTTCTCCCCCTCGCTCAGTATTGAGGCTGATAATTACCGCTGAATAGCCTTCCAGATTCCCATGCTCGTCAGCCTGCCCTCCCCTCCCACCCGCCTCCGCCAGCCCCGAGCAGGGAAGGAAGGATTAGCCACCGCTGACCACAAAGCAGCCCGAGCTGGGGGCCACCGGGCAGGCAGAGCCGTCGCCCCGGCTCGCCTCAAGCCAGCTCCCGGAGGATGAAGCACACCCTCGGATCCAGCAAAGATGCTGCAGGCACAGCCCTGTCAAAGCCAGCAGGAATTTTCCCCATCTTCCCCCTCCCTTGTGTGTGTTTTGACCCCCCTACCTGGCAGCTAGCGAAGATGTCAGTAAGGCAAAGGGAAGGATTGCCCCACACGGGGAGCTTCACGTTCCTGCACCTACAGTTGCACTTAGAGCGCACGCCTGCTAGCACACGAATTTCTGTTGCTTTACACCAGCAGAGGGTTGGATGCAGAAAGCCAAGCTGGGGACAATGCTGGAGACCTTCCTGCTGAGCACAGGGACCCCAAGACACAGCCCCCCCCCCCCATTCCTACACCCTCTTGTGTGCAAGCCATCGTGCACTAGAGGCTCATGGCATCACTAACCGCTCCCCTGTTTCTGAGCAGAGCTGAGACAGCAATTCCACCCGTGTTACACAGCAAAGCCAAGAACAAAACAGCATCTCCTGAACCCTCTCCTCTGCCGGCGCCAGAAATCAAGACTGATTTTTCCTCCTCCACGTTTGGCCGCTTTGGTGAGGAGCTCGTCCTGGGCAGCACCTGGAGATGATGGTCCCTCGCCCAACCCAGCACCACTCAGCCTCACCACACCAGCCTCAAAGAGCTCTCTATCTTGTCCATCCCACTTCAACGTTGGTTGTGCTAGTGCCACGCAAAAAAAGTAAGGGGTAAATGCCCTGAACTGGCCCTTGGGATGGTTTCACTGGTGACACGTCGCACACAGCACCTTGCACCAGCGACAGCTGAGAGCAGCTCTCACAAGCTGCCCAGGAAGGGGGAGGAAGGCAATTCAACTCCTGCTCTGCCAACAACCTATATATCACCCCAAAAAAAACTTCCCCCACACCTTCCCAGCCCAGCCTCCCTTCACAATTCCTCTAATTAATTCAGGAGAAAATTAATTACAGCGGGATTTTCAGAAGCACGGCATCTAATGATCGACTCCCTCTGCTCTAAACCAGATAATCTCAGGCTCCTATTTGCTCTGCCAAACCTGTCTCTCCCGCCTCCCCCTTCCCACCCCAGCACAATACCGTACTCTAAATTAGGCAGGGAAAGAGTCGCTTGGCAAAAGCGAATCAGAGCACTAAGGTCAGGCCCTGAAAAACAACAAAACTGCCTAAAGAAACCCCAGCGTTAATCCCGTCATGCTTCCGCCAAAGATTCCCCTTTTCAAGTGTTTTCTTCCTGGTAAACAAAGTTCTCTCCATTGGGCTGTGAATTTCAGGACATGGTTGCTTAGTAATACCGGGCTGAAAACCAGGAGGTTTGTCCTCCCCCTTTGCCCTCCCCAGTCCTCGGAGGATAGCACAGGGTTTATTAAAAAAAATTAAAAAGGCCATTGAAATCCAAAGGCAGGATGGAGCTGATTTGCACCGCAGTTACTCCTGCCCAAAGCAGAGTTTTGCTCCTGATAATTTGGATTTGCGTGCAGTGGAGATGCTCTTCCCATCCCTCCCCAGGTGCCAGCTCTGCCCATCTCCCCTTGCTCTTGGGGATGCCCCCAGAAACTTGTGATGCAGAGCGCCCAGAACCCAGGCTCCACACCCCCCACCAAAGCAAGGGCTGTGCCAGGTACCGCTCCGGACCCTGCCCATAGGTCTGCCCCTGCTCATCCTGGGGCTGGAGACAGCTTCCCTCCCAGACCCACCTCCCTGCCCAGCTGCAGGAGCGATGCCTGCATGAACTCCCTGGGCGCTCTCTGCCCTCGCTGCCTGTATTTCCACGACCTCTGCTTTCCCCAGGGTCGGTTGCACCACCTCGACACCCTCCATACCCACGCTGGCACCCAGCAGTTACCCTTCCCCTGAAAGCCATGTGCTCCAAACCCTGCCAGCCATGAAACACCACCAGGGCTCAACTTTTCCCCTTCCCATGAAGCAGTTCCTCCTCCGAGCATCCTCCACGTTGTATCAGGGAGGACGAGCTGGAGCACAAGGCCAGGGTGGGAGACAAAGGAAGCACACGAGATGGAAGCGCTGGAGCCATCCACCTGTGTCCCTGAGCATCCTCTACACTCCTGGCGAGAAAGCCACAACACACGAGTGAGAAGGCACCAAGGGCGCAGCACCACGAGGCACAGCTCCAGCGCAACCACCGGCGAACACCAGTTTGCACAAGCCTTGCTTTCCCAGTGGTACAAACAGCGAGTAAAACACTCCCTCTGCCTGCCCTACTTAAATCTCGGGGATGGTTTCAGCAGCGCTGGGAGCCCAGGACGACGCACCGATGCTCTTGGCCCGGGTACCGTGAACGAGAGGCCCCTCCGCACCATGGCCTCCCAGCAGCACCCGCGAGGAGAAGGCTCGCACAGGCGCCGCGTCCGAAAAAGTTCCTGGCAGCCTGCTCGTAGGCAAACAATAATCCTCAGCTTGGCCTGAAACGGGTCAGCAGCCTTTCAGTCCACGGCCTGGCACAGCCTCTGCTTCCAAAGCCCAGATCCCACTGACTTCAACAGGAGTCAGGCGCCTAAGTACATCTGGCCCCGACTTCACAGCATCCTCCGAGACGCCCAGTCTGAGCGGCTCCGGTGATGCTCCTGGCCTGCCCGGAGATCCCACATCTGCTTTCACTTACGCCCGAGCCCTGCAAACGGCATCCCGGGCGCCCGCCGCCGCCCGCCCGCTCTCCCAAGCCCCCGTGTAGCTGCTTCTTGGCAGGGACCAGCCTGAGTTTGGCAGGGAGCTGGGAAGCCATTCAGCTGCATCGCCCTCCCTCTTGGGGAGCTTGGAGGAGCCTTTCGGTGAAAGGTTTGCTCCGGCTCCTGACTAGCTCTGTCAGTCACACTCAGCCACTATATAATAAATGAAAAATGCGTTTGCCTGGGTGGCAAGAGAGGGTACTGCCAGCAGCCAGGGCTCGCGAGAAGCAAAGCTGCACCCTCAGCTTCCCCCTTACGGGTAAGACCACACCAGCAGCAAAAGTACTTTTTTTTTTTTTTTCTCCCCCTCATCTATTACCTAACAGGTGGCTGCCTCATAGCACGGACAAGATTTTAGGAGATCAAAGCAGGCTTTCACTTATTTCAGCCTCTTAAAACTCCATTTAAAAATTTGACTATGTGTTACTTTGCCTGGGGTAAGGAGACATCTTTCACTCCAAAGCCGGCCGGCGCTCAGCTTCTTTGCAAAGGTGTTCAAAGCATCCTCTGTACCGACCTTCCTCCCCCTGTGGGTCCCACCAGCAACACAGTTGGAGCAGAAATGGGAGCTGCAATACAGAGCAGAAGTCTGAGCTCACCAGGACATTGGCATTTCATCGGTACTCCGACTGGATGAGCTGCTGAAAATTAGCTGAGGATACTTTGAACAAAGTTTTAGTTCGAAAAGAGACCAGCAGATGCATACAGAGCTACAGAGTTGCTTTGGGAAATCTTGGGAGGTGGTGTTTTCCATTAAAAAAAAAAAAGGACAAAGCAACCCTAACTCTTGCAAAACTCGGCTTTTCACCAAATTTGAGTACAAACGATAGTAAGAGGGCAAACCTTTTTTTAGATTATATTATGAAAAAAACCTCTCTCCTTGAGAAAACAAGCATTAACAGTGCTTCCACAGCAGTCCCTGTAACTGGCAGCAGGATGGGGACCCCCATCTCACTATCCTCTTGCTTGCACACATGTAAAACCCCTCTCCTGACATGAGAAACAAGCGGCAATTGCAATCAGGAGATGGAAACGCAGCCAGGGCAGGCACAGGAACGTGTCCCTCGTGAAGCAGTTGGTGTCAAAGGTGCAGCCCTTTTCAGAGCACACCGAGGTGCTCCGACACGTGGACAAAACCAGGGTTCAGTGCCGCTGGCTGGCAACGCCAGCTAGCCAGGGATTCACAGCCCACACCAGCGACGCATTTCGTCTCTGCACTTGCAAACAGCCCTTCTGCGGCTCCCTACAACCGGCCTCTCGAGAGATGCTCCAAAAACCAAGAAACAAACCAAAGCGCGGAGCCACGGACATAAGAGGGAGAAGATAAAGCCCCGATTGTGCATCCTTCCCTGGGCTGCAGCGGCGCTGGGTCGCCTGCGTCATCCTCCAGACAGCAGCACCCACAAGGCCGAGGTCTATTTTCTGTTTGTTTTCCCAATTTCTCAGCAGCAAACCAGGCCAGTTGGAAAGAAAAGGAGTAAAAAACAGAGGGGAGGAGAAGCAGGGAGGGGGGGTGGGGGGTGAGGGGGGTGGGAATTAACTCTTTGCAATCGAGTTGTCCATCTTCATGAGATTTTAATCCTGCCACAGCAAGGTCAAAGTTGAACTCTCGGGTAACGGGCTTTGTTTTGTCCTTGGAAATAGCGTGCAGCCAGGCACAGATGACAGTGGGACGGTGACCATGGGCTGGAGGAGGGCAGCGGCGCAGCCCTCGCTCTCAAAGTGCTACTTCAGAGGGACCGGCTGCTTTCAGCTTACTTTTCCACCAGCCATTTCCCACCACCTCACCCTTGAAACCTCTGCTCTGCCTTTTCTCTTTTTTTTTTTAAAAAAAAAAAAAAAAAAAAAACGTTTCTTTTGTAATGTTTTAAAGTTGCTTGTTAACTTTCTCCTTCCAGCGAGACACCAGCCAGGTCCTTAGTGAGTATTATTTCTGGGCTGGTGAAAGATTAAGTCTTGCTAAATGAGAATAAAGCCGTTTTTTTGGACTCCCTAAAGACAGCGAAGCACGGGCAAGACTGCTCCGGGTGTCGGCTGGGGGGCAGCCGAGCATCCCTCCCGCCCCGCGCTGGGCATCGACACCCCGCGACTTTATTTTAGCTGAAATCAGGAAACTCTTGGGAGCGTCATAACTCATCCCCCCCCCCCACTCCCCCCCGTCACCCAGCGGCGCCCCTCCGCGGGTGCGCGCCCGCGCGCAGGGAGCGCCCATCGCGTTTCCACGGCAACGCCCCAATCCCGGCGGGGGCAGACCCGAAAGAGCCGGGCGGCGATGACGTCACCCCCGCGGGGCAGCCAACGGCGAGCGGCGGCGGTGATGTCATGGCCTCGCCCCCACGGAGCGCGGTGGCGGGACCGCGGGGTGACCCCAGCGGGGAGCGACACCCCCCCACCCCCGCGCAGCGACAGCCCCGGCCCGGGGCACCCACCTGTGGGAGGGGGTCGGGGGGCTCATCGCTACCTCCGCCCGGCGGAAAGCGACCCCCGGGGCTGCCCGGGGGGAGGGGGGACACAAACACACACAAACACCCCCCCCCCCAAAAAAAAAGTCCCCGGGGAGGGGGGTGTCCCGCTCCCCCAGCCGGAGGTCCCGCAGCGAGGGAGCTTCAGCATCTTGAGGGTTTGGGGGCGAACGACGACGGCCAATGCCAAATTTTTTTTTATTTTTAGCGTTTGAGCTCATCCCCCAAGGTGGGATGGAGGCTTGGGGCGTCCCCGCTCAGCCCCCCAGCCCCCCCAAAGCTGGGGACCCGTCACAAGCGACCCCGACTTTGTAAAAGCATCAATCAAGGCGAAAGTCCCAGCGACCCCCAGGGAGAGCAGCCGCTGCAGGCAGGGTCCGCACCAAGGCTTTGGGGCTGGGAGTCGTCCCTAAGTCGCTGTTGAAAAAGGAGATAAAGGACAAAAACAGGGGAGGGGAAGAGACGGCATTTCCATGGCTGTCAGCACCAGGAGCACCCCGGGAAGGAGGGTCACACAGGAGCGGTGTTGGGAGAGCTCTGGAGCGAGCAGCTCGGTCACCTCCGAGCACAGGGTCCCCTCTCTGGTCCCCCACCTGGCACAGGAACGGCGTGACTCAGAGTGACTCATTCACCTCAAACGAAGCCAGTGATGAAGCACTTCGTTCAATCAAGATTTAGATTAACCCAAACTCCTACAACGCCATGTAGAGGCACCATGCCCCGCACCGGGCTCAGGACCTCATCGTATCCCCCGCCCCCAGCCCAGGAGCATCCCCCCACCCCACAGCCCCGGGTGGCCCTGGCAGGGTGCCGGCAGCAGCTGGGTGCATCTGAGTCATGGCCCACGCTTGCTGGGGCTCACCTGCTCAAACACTCGGGCACGTCATTCCCCGCCAGATGCTGTTGCCAAAACTGTGGCTCAGCCGCTCCCAAGAAACAGGAGGAAAACCTGGCCGGGTACAGAGGATGAGCGTTCGCGCCACCCAGCCCCTTCACTCCCCCTCTTCACCCACCCTGAGGGGACAGAAAGGTGGCATTTGGAGCCAGCTCCCACACGGCACCCCAACGGCGATGGGGTGCATGGCCAGAAAGCTGCCGGGGTGCTCAGAGGAGACGCACTGAGGGGAGGGAGAGACCCAGAGCCAAACCCGGCGTCATTGCGCGTAAAGCCGCGCTAATCGGTGCGCTCAAGCAGCGCAGGAATTTTATCACCTGAAGACAACTCCAGGCAGGTTCCTCCTCGTTAGTCCCGCTGTTTATTAAACACCCGTCAGCCCAGCAAAGCAGGGGCGAGTCCGCTCTCCTCCAGTTCATGGGAGGGGGAGTTCTGTCTGCTCCAGCTGCGAGATGCCAGCAGTGCCTGGCTGAAACACGGCTCTCCTGCACCTAAAGCTGCTCCCTCAGCTTCTCGTTCAAAGAGAGTGTTGCCAAGTTTTCCCCAGCTCTACAACTTCCAGGCTAGAGGCTGCCACAGATCGATAAGCACCAGATGCCCAACACCAAGAATCAGTCCCAAGCTGGGCACTTCTTGCTGGCAGCAACCACCGAGGGAAAAAACCTATTTAGAGCAGAGAATACAGTTTTGGGAGCCAGGCAGGCAACGTCCCAGGCTGCACAGACCTCAACACCTCCCTGCAGCAGCAGCACGGGCCGGGTAACATGCTGCCTGCAACGCAGCAGTGGCCTCTCCCCGCCAGCTGAAGCACAAGTCACAGTCCCTGCGGCTTGGTGGGTTTGTTTAACATCTTGAGAAACACCCGGAGGTCTCTTCAGGGAACACCTTGCTCCCCCCAGTCGTAGCCTACTGCTTCATGTGCTAGGGATGGTCACCCAAGGGCCAGCTCCAGGCCCTGAGGCCTGGAGCCTGGGCACTCAAGCGTCCCTGCTCTCCAAAGACCTACAGGTCTTCTCCAGTGCGTCTCCTCTGGTGATGCTTCACGGATGGTTTTGCCACAATTGCTCACTCAGCAAGAGGGAGACTGGAGCCTGTCAGCAAGGTGGATTACAGGGGGATTAACGATGATAACGCTTTGGATGCCACGGCTGTTCAGCAGCCCAGGGCCACAAGGTCAGCCATAAAACCCCACAAAACATCACCACGGGCTTTATGATAACCTAACATACCTAGTTGCTCTGCTAAGAAGAGATATGAGCATCTCAACAGCAAAGACAGGTGGGACAGAGCACCTCCACAGTCTTCCCATCTGCTAAATAAGGTTTGCCAAGAGCAGCCTGTGGATGCACTGTGGGGAAGAGGAAAGCTCTCAAAAACCCTGCATCTCTTCCAAAACACTGACAGAGCCAGCCTGGGTGCTCCTACGCAATCCAGCTACACACAGAGGCTGGCTGTCCACACAGCAGACAGCTCTGAGCTCAAGGGAAGCTACAGACCTTCCCCAAACAGTCAAATAATAGGAAGAAATCTTGAGATGCATCGAGTTGTTCTCTCTGTTGCATCTAGTTGCCCTCTCTGCTCTAAGGCTGGAGCCAGACCCTCCACTTCTGCTCCATCCTGCACAAAGCAGCTTTCTCTATCTGTGCTTGAACAACAAGCAAAAAAAAAAACCCAACATTTTCAAAACACCATTTGTTCTGAAAACAAAGCATTCCTCACCATTCCTCGGTCCTACACAGCACGCAGAGCCCCAGCATGAGGACTCTCTCCAGTTAAAACAAGCCGAGAGCCCAGTGCACACCAGCACCCGGCTGCCAGTCACCAGCAGGTCCTCCCCTTGGCTCTCGCCCTCACCTGCCATTCAGAAAAGCCGGGGAGGAAGAGGATTTGTGAGCTCCAGTCGGGCCCGTTCCTGTCCAACAGGTTTGCTCTCCTGTCCCACATTGTTACTGTTCCCATGCAACCCCCCGTAGGCATCTTGGGGCACGTCCGGAAACGATTACGATCAGCTACAATAATGTTCGAGCAGCTCCAGAGCCCAGCCAATGCAGAAAAACACCCTGTTCCTTCATTTTATGAATGAGTAAACCCTTATGCTTTCTATAAATGTCAAGATAAATTACCTGTGGGCATTCCCCTCTCAGCACAAACAACCACTTTACTGCTGCAGCTTTTTAATGGAGACATCAACCCAAATGACTTTCTTTTCCTGCGGAGGTGGGGGGATATCAAAGCAGGGGGCAACGATCATGCCCAGAGCTCCAAAGGCTTAACCTTCCCCAACCCCACCTGCAAGCCTCCTGAAGGCAAAAAAGCTTTCACGGCCACTCACGGAGCTGCCTGGCTGGGGTCACGGTCTCCAGCTTGAGCAGTGCCCCTCAGCAGGAAGCAGGGCAGCCCAGAGAGCAGCGAAAAGCCAAGTCCTCCGAGGAGAGAAGCTTCATCACTCCATGGCCCTGCACCCAAGTGGAGAACTCCTGTTCGAGTGGCTCCAGGAAGACAACCAAGGCACTGTGACCACGAGCGAGGCTGCAGGAGGGGCTCAGCAGACCCTGCCCAGCCTCCAGCACCGCAGACGGGAGCCCAGACGCAGAGCCACAACGTGCAGGTGCCCCTCCGAGCCCTCCACACCGGCCCCTCCTGGATCCACCATCATACTGGCCACTGGTCTAGGAGAACCATGGGTTTAAGCTTTGGGAAAACCCTTAGAGCTGTCACCTCCTTTCCCACTGCAGGAACCAGGTTGCTCCGTGCCCCATGAGAAGCCACCATGTCCCAGCAAAGAGCCACTGAACCAGGGGGGACAGGCTGTCCTCCCCGTAACACCCCAAGAGATGCCTCCTTTTCCCGTGGTGGGTCATTCCCTGCTGTTGCTTTCCTCCCCCTCCTACTGGAGCTCAGGTCTGTTTTCCAAAACACATTTGGAAGAGAAGCAGCTCCCTTTCCCAAACATGATTCACCTTCTCTCAGCGTCGATACGGCACATCTAAAAATATACAGAGATAATCATCTCCACGACGCAGGTGTTGGCTTTTCTGGCACAGCAAAAGAAGAACAGGGAAATAACCAAATGTTGTGCTCAATAACATGAGCCCAATTTTTGATTTCGGATGTAGGGATGGAAAGAGAGTCACAGGTGCAGCAGTGCTCTCTGCCTGGGGGCTGCCTGCCGCAGGATGCTTGTGGCCGACGGGACAGCACCCGGCTTGTCAAGCGAGTCTCAAAGCCCTGCACCTGTCGGAGCTGGGGGTGTGGAAGAGCTGGGACACATTTCTGAGGCACCACCGTGGCCCAGTGTCCCCAGAGAAATCCCCTGGGTCTCGCGGCACTGGCACAGCAGCACCTCTGCTATAGGAGCAGCACATTTAGCGGCGACACCGGCTTTGCCGGGACGACGCCAGATGCCGTTGGCTGGCCCTGACAGGAGGGCAGCGAGGCACGGCTGAGGCTTTGCAAGCTGCCGGCCAGCCCAGCTGTGCCCCGCAGAGCCCAGGACCAAGCCGAAACTCCGAACACATCGTTTCAGCCAGGGCACCCAGGGTTTGCCACAGCAGAGCAGCAGCCCCACAGCCCCATCTCCGGGTGGTTCCCCCCAGACACAACCCCAGCTGGGGGAAGGACCCTGGGGGGAAAAAAAAAAAACCAACCCCACAAACCCCCTCAACCCCCTCCAACTCCACGGGCTTCCTTCAGGCCCTGACTTGTCAGGCAGGCTTGCTTTGGTACTGTAGCTTATCCAAACATCTTCATCTCTTTCATAAATTCAATCCCTCCTTATCAGCCATCAGGAGGAAATGCAGGAGCTTTAGCGACTGAAGTGTGGGGAAGAGCCCAGCTTTGATTAACCCACTTACTCCCCAGAGGTCACTCACAGTTCAATCATTGTGGATTCACATGTTCTCAATCACGTACTTGGAAGTCAGGCTGGAGGTGAGAGTTTTCTTTGCATTAAGGAGAGAGCAGGGGGAGGGAGGGGAGGGTCTGCAAATATTAATTTCAGAACTGCCAGTTCCCATGACTAATAGAAGGTTGTCGAAAACTAGCAGCTCCTTAAAGCCTCAGCTCCTGCAGCCATGGGAATAAACAATAACCTCAACTTCAGGATCTGATTTTTTTAAAAAAAAAAAAAAGTGACATTTCTGTAGCAACAGGCTGCCAGGATGATTTTTTTTCCCCCCCCCCCGGGTGACTGGAACACACCCTAAAGGGCTGACATTTGAAGGCAGATCAAAAACTCCTCGAGATCACCTCTAAAAAGAAATTGCATCATTTTTATATGCCTATCATACATATTAAAGCACGTGCAGTTGGAGAACATCGCGGGGAAGCTGCGTTTGCTCCTGCAGCCAAGCAAGCGCCCGCCAAGCACGAGCTGCAACGGTATTTGCAAAAGGCACATTTTCAGGAGGAAGCTCCCAAGGTTTTGACTTCCTACATCAGAGCTAACATTCACTCCCCAGTGTGCAGAAAACCACCACGGGGTTTGTGTCATTCACCAGGGGAAGTTTCAAAGCGCAAACCTCGGTTTGTAACCCGGGTAAACGATTTGGGGTTTGGCGGTTCTCATCATGGGGCAACATGCAGACACCCACTGGAGAGACCCAGGCAGGGAGAAAGGCTCTCCCAAAGTGGAAAAGCGAAAAATAAAAATCCTCATTTTTGCTAAGACCACCTGGCAAAGCAGCCAGCCCCCTCCTACCACAGCCTGCGGGGACAAGGCACAGCAAATAGTCCGTATTTAACAACGCATTAACAGGCAGCAGCATCGGCGTATGGAGTGCAGGGAGGCACTTTTCCCACACCCAGACATCCTGGCAGGGCCCAGCTCAACACGCAGCCTTCCAGGATGCGGCCGGAGAGACAACACAACTCACCCAAGGTCAAACAGGAGCCTGGGGCAGGGGAAATGTTGACACTGGTGTTTTCTTTGTCACAGCACTTAACCGTGGGACCTCCCTCGGGCAGCTCTGCCTTAAGCAGCCGATGCTCACGTTTGCCCATCCCCAGCATTAGCTGGGGGGAAAAAATCCCTGCTGCAGATCTGGGGCCACGTGGCTTCGTGGAGCCTGGTGGGACCCTTCCCACTGCTCTGTTATGATGGTGGCCGTTGCACGTCCCACCATGCTGATCCAGACTGTGGAGATGAAGCGTTTTGCCACCAGCACCTGCATCATTCTCCAAAACCCCCATCCACCCAACCAACATCCTCCTCCTTGCAGTCATTTATGGCTACTTGACTCGATCTAGCCCTAGGTTATAGGAGGGCAGGGACACCACCGCAGAGTTTCTGTCCTCTGAATCAGTTAGGGGCTTCTCTCTTTCCCAGAAACAGCTGATCTCCCATTTCCACCACCTTCAGCACTTGGAAGTTCACTTTTCCCAAAAAGTTTTCCCCAAAAGCATTTCAATCAGCCCAAGGTATTGAAGAGACCAACATTCCCTCCAAAAACAGAGTGGAAAGTGCCCTGGGGGGAGCAAAGCCCCGGTAGCACAACTACGTGAGGTCCTCCCTGGCCAAACCCCCTGCAGCACACAGAGCCCTGCAGCTGGGGATGGAGGTGTTTGCAAAGGGATGGTGATGGACGGGAAGAGGAGAAGGGAGCCCGTAGCAACAGCCACAATGAGAGCACAGACCAGCTCTGTTAGTTTAGAGCTTCCCAACGTGCATCTGCCCATCTCAGACATAGCGGGGAAAACTGTTTTGAGGATTTTCTCCTGCTACTTCTCAGTTCTCAGGTCCTCCACAAGAATGCCACTAAGACCAAGGCCACGTTTCCTGCTCCAGAACTGAAGTAGACAACAGTCAACAGTTTAAAATCTCATGCAGGATGTCCTAAAATGCAAATTCCAACTGCCCAGCAAGAAGCAGAGGCATCCTGCAGCCTACCTGCTTATGCAGGAGGAGCTACTTGGCCTGCCAGCAAACTCTCTCCAGTTCAACCCAAGAACCTGCTAGTATGAACCTTCAGAAGAAGCAGCTGTGAAGGGAGGAGGAAGGACTCCTCTTTCAGATTAACCAAGGGCATCTTCCTTGGGGACATCAACTCAACAGCAAGGTCTAAGCAAGGAGGAGCTGAGCCCTCCCTGCCAGGGCTGGCCAGGCTTGTTAGTAAACTCAGTGCTGGGTGGAAACACAGCTGGGAGAATCATGAAGCAGCAGGCTGCAGGTGAAACCAGCCTGCTCGTTTCTACAAACAGCTCTCTAATAGACCAGGGAAAGATTTCCTTGGGGAACAGGGAGCAAACACATCACCCGAGGCACCTCAAACTGTACGGAAGCAGGATACCTCAGAGAGCAGCAGAGCTGGGCTGGATTAGATGGCCAGATAGGTCTTTTCCCAGATTTAATCTTTTTAATTCATTGTCGTTCCCACAATAATGCTCTGTGTTTTTAATTAAGTAAACCACAATATCATTTCAAGGAGATGCACAAACAAAAGGCTGGCTTGCTCTCAGCAGAGCTGACGTACGTTTCCAGCTCCCAGTTGGATGGTGATGCTGGAGACACAAATTGCTGCAAACCTGGCAGGTAGCTTTTCAAAGGGGGCTCCTCCTCGCTGCCCACATACTCCAGCCTGCAAGCTCCTCTGAATCAGCCCTGGGAAGCTGAGAGCAATCCCTTCAATGAGGGCCACAAGCATCACCTTGCAGCACCGAAGTGAGCACCAAGACACATCGTCAGGCACAGAGGACAACACACACAAGACAAAAGGGGCACTGGAAGACTCTGACCCACAACATCTCTAAATCCCTGAGATGAGCAACCCAAGAGCACTGGTAGCAAACCCCACCAACTCCCTTTCCTTCCTGCTCCCATTTGGGCAGCAGTTGAGGAAGAACTGCACATACTGGTTTCTTCGCCTGCCCGGGGCTTTCCCTCACCAGCCGATTCCTGTTTGGGTTTTTTTTTCTCCTGTATCACACCTTGAAAACTCCTGGAACTGGAGGCACTTCAGCAACTTTTGCTAAGAAAGCTTTGCATCAGTTTTGGCGAGGTAAGAGCCTGAAAAGCAGCCACATCTCTCTACTAGGTGGCCCTAGCAGCAGTAGCAGAGGAAGGGAGATGAAGAATGCCATGCCCCTGCTCAAGCTGCCATAGAAAAGCAGGAGAAAAAACACAACTGAGTGTGATTCAGCCTACTGCAAGCCACCATATCACCCGTTTTCAAAAGCCCATGGGATCACAGGGGCTTGGAGCAACGGGCTCTTCCGATTCAGAGAACCACATGCTACAGAAATTGCTCTGCTAAGCTTATTTTTCCTGTGCCTACATACGTTTTGATTAGCAATTTAAGGTACTCTGTATAATCGACTGCTCAAAGGAGGAGCAATCTTCAGCACTACCCACCAACCACAAAAAGACTTGCTGTGAAGCCAACAACCAAAGACACACCTACATTAAACACAAAGCCCGGTCAGAGCTGAGTGTCACACCATTGCCTTGCCTGTCCTGTCCTCAT
Organism: Leptosomus discolor; assembly: GCF_034619465.1. NCBI lineage: Eukaryota > Metazoa > Chordata > Aves > Leptosomiformes > Leptosomidae > Leptosomus > Leptosomus discolor. The sequence continues at coordinate 4,006,443 of NC_141405.1, forward strand.
TGCATCTCCCAGGCTCCTTTCCCAAGGGAAAAGTCACGAGCAGCAGCCTACTCAAGGCAGCACGTGCCAGCTCCCACAGCCACGTACGTACTCATCCCCTTGTGCTCAGGGTCTGCCATGGGCTGTCCAGCCTGGTGACAACACTCCCTTTATCTTCCCTACAGAGGGGAAAAGCCCCCTCACACAACACTGGTAGCCAAGTCTTTTTTACTCTCACCACAGACCACACATTTCAGATGCCGTTCAGCAGAACCATCTGATGGCTTTCCCGTTGCTATGATCTATGGAAAGAGAAGACAAGGGACCTCAAGACTTGACTGTACTATTTTAGCGAGTGTCCGTGTGCTGACCCAACACTCCTCTGCCTACATGACCTGAGTACAAACCCAATCAGCTCTCCCAAAAGACAGGAGACAATGGCTTCCTCCTCTCTGAAGTCCAGACCACAAGTAGAAATAGAAAAAAAGAGGGGCTGAAGGGAATGGGAAACAGAAATCTTTACTTGATGATGCACCTTCCTGAATAGTTTGCTTTAGAAGCAACACTGCCATCAAACTGGTGAGCTCTGCACCACGTTTATGGTTCTTTTCTGGTTGGTTGGTTTGTTTTTAAATCACTGTTGCTTAATGACTGCAAAAAAAGAAGTGAGCAATTAGCCACAGAACCATAAGGAAGGCATCTGCAGGTCAGAGATGCTCCCTGGGCAACCAGGTTGGAAGGCACCAAGAGCATCAGCATCCACACAGCAGTGAAGGAAACCAAGCGGACCTCTGGGCTCCTCTGTCAGCCAGGAGCGATGTGGGGACCAGGCAACCCAGCCCTGGGATTCAGCAGCACCTTCACCTTGTGCTCACACCACAGCAACAGTCAGATGGACACCAAGAAGCACCCGGCCCCGAGGCTGGCCAGTCTCACCCCACTATTGATTCCCCCAGTCAACCTTCGCGCTTTTCATCCCGAACCCCTTCCTCCATCCTATCAGAGCGGCATCAAGTTTTCAAAATCCCTGTTTTTCTTTAAAAAGGAGGGGAGGGGTTGGAAGGGGAAGTCCAGAAACATTTCTTCATTTTTCAGGAATGATTAATTATCTGCTTCGACGGAGTGTAAAATACCTCACTAGCGCTGTTGGCTGGGCTGAGTTATTGAGTGAGAGCGCTCTGAAAGCTCCCCCCGCCTCTAGATTACACAGCGAGGGCTGCAAGCTGAAATTAAAGCACGTGCTGCCGAAAGGTAAGAGGCACAACACCCCTTTTGTAGGTAAAAGGGTTTGGGGACTTGCAGTATAACAAGGGGCCAGTTTCTTAAAATAAAAGCAGTTCTTAATAATCCTCAATTAAAGCACATGACGGCTGTGTCAGCAGAAACACCTTGCTTGAAACTGGGTTAGGTCCCATGTATGTCTCTGCAGGCACGGAGCAGCTTTCCAGACCCAACCTGCACCCCAGGGATGCTCCAGCACCAGCTATGGTCCCACCAAGAGGGGAGGATGTTTCTCACCTTCCAGCACTCAAGGGGAAGGGTGGGAAAAGTGTGCTACCCCCGAGGAGGACATTAAAATGAGCAGTTTTTTAAAGCAGAAATGCAAAACCTCAGTGGCCTGGGAAGCAAGGCTTGCATTGGGTCACAACACGTGCTCCACCACAGCACTTCCCAAACAAGATGAGGCTCAACTCAGACAATGAGAACACTGATCTCTCACTTTTCCTTCCCTGAAATCATCTGTCAGGGTCCTGGCAACGCTGCCCGCTGCCCTCACCCCAGCATTGATCCCAGTGCTGCTGCAGGACTCCCACAGACAGGCGGGTATTTTAATTTTCCCTGCTGCAGAAGGGCTCCCAGACCTCCCGACTGCACAGAAAACAAAGCGGCTCAAATTTAAGCTTAAAACCAAGAAGTTAAACAAACAAAAAAAGAACCTCAAAATATATTATTGGGTTTTTTGGGATTTTCTTTAAAATTTTGTGGTTTGGAGTGCCTGGTCTGCGATTTGCCTGGCAGCACTCCTTCAGCCACACCAGGAGAGATCTCTCAAGCATACAGGGATGCGGCTCAAGGGCTGCCCAGAAAACCCCTATCACATGCTCCAGACTGTCCCCAAAGGGTGACAGTCCCGTGTGGGAAGTCACAGCAGCACATGGACAGCACAGAGGCAAAAGCTCAGAGAAAAAAAAAAAAACAAACACATGCTGCAGAGGAACCGGGATGCAAGAGACGGACATTTCTCAGGAGAGCAGGAGGAGGAGAGAGGTTTCTTCATCAGGATGCAGGAGTTGTAGGAGAGACACTTCACGGGGGAACATCACCGCACAGAAAGTCAAGACAACTGCGGGGCAGCCACGGCCATCGGCTCACACGGACCATGCCCAGCCCTGCTCCATCCTGGGCTTACTTTCCATACAAGTCCCTGTTACTGGTCCTGAGCAACCCAGAGAGCAGAGGCCTGGGGGTTTGCAGCACTTGCAGATGGTGCTCACAATCTGCCACATTTCTTCCCAAGCCCATCCTGGTCAGAGCAGCATCTCAGCCCCCTCTGGCAGCTCCACACCCCCCAAGGGCATTCCTGCCACACTCAGCTCTCGGGAATCAAGGCAGGAGGCCACCACATCGGCTTCTCCGCAGCCAACCCTGGCCCCTCTTGGTCCCCAGCAAGAACGATGCTGTCCCCAGGGGCGCAAAGCTCTTCAGTAAAGCCAGGATGCTCTGGCTCCTCAAAAGAGGAGAGCAGGCAGTAGTGGGGATTGAGTTGGGGGGGGGGGGGGGGTCCCTTCTTTTTTCCAGACCTAACTTGCTGACACAAGCTTCTTTTACAATTGCTAAGGAAAACAGCTGTTCCAGTCCTGAGGAAATAAGCTTTCAAGGACCCAGAGCCAGGCAAATTAGGTCAGAGGTATCCCCTGCGTTCCCAGGATAGAACCAGCAACACCGCTCCATGCTGCACACCTGAGCCACTCCGGGAAAGGAGTGTGATTGCACAGAGAGGAGAAAAGTACCCTAAACTGAGCAATTTCAAGAAAAACCTGCATCGGTAGCAAAACACACCAATGCCCAAGCAAACAGCGGCCGGTGAAGAATGCACTGCCCCTGCCAGCACCACACGGGCCAAGCGGAGACGGGGCTCCAGAGCTGTCAAGCCATCACCTTTCACCAGATACTTCTGCAGGATTTACAGTCCCCTCCCACACGCTCCTGCCCTTATTCAGAATCTCCTTTGCCAGCCTCTGCAGGATCTGGCCTTGGCCTCTCCTCCACCCCCGGCTGGGTGTGTTCTCCCCCTCGCCAAAGCCTCACACAGGGTGGGAGGTGACATTTCCACCGGGGTCCCGCTGTTCCCCTCCTCCCTGCAGCCCCAGGAGCTGCGGAGCAGTAAGCTCCTGGAGGAGGAGTAGGGGTGGGAATGTTGGGAGAGGGCAGCATAGTCAGTGGGCCATTAACCCCCGACGTCCTGAAAGATGCCAGTGCCACCAAGAAGCACATTCCAGATGCCAGAAGCACCGGCAGAAGGAGAAGCCCAGTTTGGGTAGATACAGGCTGGAATTCATCAGCTGGACAGCCAGCAGGTCATCACAAGGCACTGATAAGAAGATTGTAATTAATTACTACACCCTTGGGATCTTTTATTCTCTCTGCCAGACCAGAACTTTACACGGAAAGCTGGGACCCCACAGCCTGGGGTAGCCTGCAGACCATACCAGGTGAACCTGAGGCTGTCTCTCCCTCCCCAAAGCTGCCATGTAGGGGTAACCCCTACTCTCTCAACTACCTATGCCTTCCATTTTATCTAAAACCTGTCCCCTTCTGCCACTGAAACACCTTTAACCACCCAAAGACATCTACAGTCACAGAGCAGGAGGGAAAGGAGACCTGCAGCCAAGGTAGCTCTCCACACTACCACAGCGGCTGATGTGAACCATCCCTTGGATGACAGGAGCAACTAGAAGGTACCACCGCTCTGGCAGGTGCCAGCGTATGGGACAGTTTCTTCCCTGATGCAACGACCTATCTCAGTTATGAGAGGACTCTTGTGAAGGAACAAGCTGCGGGACAGTTACACTAGAAGCCCAAGGCAATCTGCTAAGCTTCAGGACAAAGAATCCCAAAGAGCACGTTTGCAAAGAGCAGCTTTGCAATTGGAGATGGACCAGAGCACGCTGTTCAAGCCACCACAGCAGGGAGCGTTAGCATCCAGAGAGGGCCTTTCCTCGACAGACACAGAGCATGCTGCAGGAGCCAGGACCCATTTGTGCCTCAACTTTTTAGGATGTCTGGGTTTTTTTCCCAAGTTATCTGCTAGAAGCAGATCTTTCATTTGAGCTTAATAATGTTTAATCACCTCCACACTATGCGGCTCCTTCCGACCAGCCCAGAGCTCTCCAGCTTCCTTGGGACACAAGTTGAGTCTCTTCCAACCAAACCATCTTTGCCTGGATCCCACCATCTCCAGAATGGCACACAACGGAAAGCAGAGCACTCCCAAGCAGCTCCCTCCCATGAAAGGCTGAGAACCCCATCCCTCTCCCATCCCCAGGACCCACAACCCCGGGTGGGCAGCCCGGGTCTCCCTGCACCATTGCCGGACACCGGGGCAGCCCGCGCCTGGCGCTGCCCTAAGCCCGTCATGTGCGGCAGGCGCTCATGCCAGCGGCAGCCGCTGCACCGCCTCCCCTCTCCAAATCAGATTAAACCCACCGAGCCGCTGGGGCCATGCAGGTTGTGTCACTGTAATTAAATCAGATTTACTTCCCCCCCCCCCTCCCTGCCCTCACCCTCTTCCCTTTCCCAAAAGGAATTCTAATGACTGTGCAAGGCTGGGCAGGGGGAAGGGCTGCTAGCATTGCACTGGGCTGCTGAAAGGAGAGAAATCAGGAAATGCAATGCTTAATTCTCCAATTCTAATAATCCTCCATGGGAGCTAAAAACACCCAGCTGGGTCCAGGACTCGTGGCGCCATTCACCCACCAATGCAGGCAGCAGCAGCGATCGCCAAGTTGGGGTTTCACGCTAGGTTTGGTGCCAGCAGAGCCCTGAGCATCAGCGGGTTGACTTTGGGATACAGCACAGTGTAGAGTAGAGCAGGAGGTTGGTCCTGGTTCACACACGCCACCCGCTCATCCTGCCACCGACGGCAGCCCTCCTGTCCCCGCAGCTCACGGCGCTTTTCAAGCCTTCGTGGCCAATTCACACCCAGCTCAAATTGCTCGAGACCAAAGGCAATTACAGGTTTGGATTTGTTGTTTTCTGATGGCGGGTTAGATGGATCACGTTCCAGCAACCACCAGTGCTACTTTTCCAAAGCAAATGTTGGTAGCGGTGCAGGAGAGCTGGAACAGAGATGTGGCTCGTGAGGACACATGTGGTCCTGGCAAAGGAGTTATTTCCCCATCACAGCCGAAAATGCCCCTGTGCATGAAGGGACCTTGCTCTGCTGCTTTTGCAGGAACCATGGCCCTGAGCCAGGCTTTCTGCTGGCATCACCAGATGACCATAAAGATGGTGGGTTTCTTTTTCCTGGGATGAGAAACACAAAGCCAGGAGTCCTCCAGGACCTCAGGGAGCCAAGGTCCTGCTGCCTAATTTACCTCCAGCAGAGCTTTCAACTTGCTCTCACTACAACCACCTAGACACGGACAGAGCTGGGGCCAACAGCTACTGCAAGACGGAGACCAGAGGCGTAAGCATTGCAGGAGCAGTCCTGCCCCATCCCATAACCTCACTGATGGGTCAGAAAAACCCAGCCCTGCGGAGAACTAAGAGCCAAGTCCCTTCCTGCCCTCTGCTCCTCTCCAACACAACCGTGCTGGCAAAGCCCAAGGGCAGACCAGACTCAGAGCCTCAAGGGTCATCTCAGTCTTGCACCTCCAGCTCCTTTGGTACGGTTGACGAGGTGGCATCGCTGCCCTCCCACAGGCTACGGGCCTCCCCCCAGCCCGGGCTATCCCAGCTCAAGCTCTTCCAGGGGGTCAGCAAAGCTCTGTTTGGAGACCAAGGGCAGTAAACCAGGCAGGGAGGAAGAATGAAGCGTGCTCCGAATTGCCAGCTTTGCCTGGGGAGGTGGAGGGGGAGGAAGTTGTGCTAATTAACATTTAAACATCCCTTTGGCTGTATTTTTAGCCTACAAGGAGACACGTTGGGTTTTCTCATTGTTCTTTTAGCACGTGAACCCAAACCCACAGTACAAACCGGTCATCACCATTATAACCACAGGAGCATCCTCCCCTCACCGCAGGGGCTCAGCAGGGAAACATTCCTCTGCGCATTGCCACGCCAGCAGCACACACCCACATCCCGGGGAGTGGGAAGCCAGCCTTCAAATTACAGCAATTAACGTTATGTATATTAATAAATGAGTCTGGTTTTCCTAACAGGATAACCTGCAGGGGCTTGTTGGCAGCACTGGGAGGCCTGTGCCCTTTTTGCAGCGGACGGGTGAATCGTTGGCATTGCAGGATGAGACCGTGCGGGGCTCCAGAGGTCCTGGGAGCGCATCCTGCCCTGGTGCAGGGAGGGGTGGAAGGGACCATCGCTGTCCTTCCCTGTCCCAGAGCATCCCTGAAGCATCAGCTCCTGCAGAGCCTCGTACCTGGGGAGATGAAGCTCCATTTCCAGCATGCAGGAATCTGCAGGGACTTTTGAAGCCCCCATGCTGGCATCTCCCCTGCACCCCACACTCCCCAGCCAAACCAGAGGCCACCCCAGTCCCCAGCCACCCCACACAAGCTGGCTTTGGCAGTGACTAAGCACCAGGAGGAGCGGGAGACAGGTAATATTTGTAAGAACTAAGCCACTAATCAGCAGGCCACACATGCCTCTTTCTCCCTCCTCCTGGGGCCAGGACCAGCTCCTCTTTCCACTCCAGCCATTTCTTTCTTTCCAGTTGGGGAAGGTTTCGTCTACTTTTTTTTTTTTTTTTAAGGCACAGGGTGGATGCAGGTATAAAAGGAGCCGTTTACCCAAGCCCTGCCCTTCCTCATCCCTTTCCAAATACTTCACAGCCTGTTTTCCTTTTCCATTCAAGAAAAAAAAAAAAAAATGCTCGGCAAGCAAGACTAGACACAGGGAGAGGAAGCAGCGGTTTGCTTCACCATCCAAAGCAAATTATGCCACCTATTATGCAAGCCACCCATTCCCATCGCTGGTTGCATGCAAACGACGGGGTAATTTCACCTTTCCTGGAGCACAAACGAGCCCTCACACCACAGCCCCACGGGCAGCCTCTTCACCCAGCCCAGCAAACGCTGTGATTCTGCAAACCTCTATCCCACCAAGGGTAGAATTAGCGCAGGAGTTTAAGGGAACATCCAAAATTTATCCCAAAGGGGTTTTCTAGCAGTCAATAACTGGTCGTCGCGCCTGCAAGCATCCCAGTTGGGATTCCCCATCGAATCCCTCAGGCCACCTCGGACCTGCCGCCGCTGTGGGGCCGCCCGTGCCGGTCCCCTCTGCTCCGCAGGCTCCCTCCTTCGCCAAACTCCCAGCCCTTATGGCTCCCCAGAGCACAGATGAGAATATTGCGTTTTATACGGAAAACACTAAAATGGGATCACACATTTTAAAAAGATATTTCCACCTCGCTGCCCACAACCAGGCTTTGCCTCTCCCACCCCCTCCCCACCAGGCTTCACTATCAGGCCTCTAAGCCTGTTTAATTGAAAAAATGTGATTTAGGCTAATTGACAGCAGATGAGTTACACTGCTAAAAAGCAAGGGCACATTTGATCAACGTGATTTATGGCAGCAGAGAACCAATCATCCCAGGTCTTTGCACCCCACTTGCAGCCCCACTGCCAAAACAGTTCAGCTGGCAAAAAAAAAAAAAAGTAATTAGTGTTTAATTTCTTAACAATTTTTTTTACCTTCCTTTTAATTGCGCTACATAAAACTGTCCTAGAATTTTACAGCCTCCAAAGCTACGTCCTGGACCAGTCCTCTTTGCTGGATTTAATTAGGGCAAGACACGGCTGGCACATTAATTTAAAGAGGAGGGGGAGAACGTCAGGCCATGCTCTGGGAAGGTTTTGCCATTACAAGCACCCAGCCGACGTCACCAGGCACCACGCGAGCGGTGGGGAGCAGGGCCAGCCCCCCCAGAGCGCAGAGATGAGCTGCTGTAGCTGGGGCTAACGCGTCCTGCTCACAACGGGAAGCTTCTGTGCACCAGAAAACTGCTCTGCTAGCAGGGAACAGCGATATCTCCAGCAGGAGAATTTCCTCTCCTTGAAGGTGACTGAAACATGAAGGCTTTAAAGGGGAAAACTAGCTTAGCTTGGAGCATTTGCTACCAAGCAGCTTTTGAGCTAATCGGCATTCCTGCGGGATTGGGTCTGGAGGCTGCTCCTTCCACCGAGGGGGTTTATTGAGATGCACGGTGCTGCACGCTGAGCGCCAGGGGGAACTGTCCCAAAACACTGTCCCAAAACACATCCACCCAAACCGGAGGGGAGCTCGTGGTGATACACCAGGCTGTGTTCTTGGCCATGGTGGATCATCAGAGGCAGAGCAGGAGGGGAGGGCTGGGCTGCAGCCCCCCCCAGTCCCCCAGCATCCCCAAGGAATAGGGATAGAGATGAGATCGCAGCCTCCGCTCTGGGTCCCAGTTTGCAGCTGACTGCAGAGCCAGCAGTTCAGTGGGAGCAGGACACAAGGCATCACCTAGAAATGGGTAGAGGCCACCAGCAGCCACCTTCCCTCTGCTCTCCAGTGGTTTAAGAGCTGAGCACGTGCTGCTCCAACTCCATGTCAAATCCCCAGCTGGAACAGAAGTTCCCACTGACTAGCAAAGGGGACACAGGGGACAATCCGCCCCGTATTCCCACTCTATTCACACGTTGCCCCCGGCCATCCCAGCACAGCCCTGCACCAGGCAGGGACACACCAGCCAGGGCAGCCCAGGGGACGAGCGGGGCCTGCTCTACACCATACACAAGGCACTTAGTGCTTCAAAAACCAGCAGTTATTACAATTAAAAACATGACCGGGGAGCACGTCCCTAGGAAGGCACATTAGGATGAAAATAAACAAGAGACAAGAGACATCCTCATGGCGACACCCCAGCCTGCTCATACTCTGGGATTATTTTCAGAGGTGATGGGGGAAGAGTATGTTGCAAGTGCCACCAAATTGCTTCAGGAGGAGAGTTGGAATGGACCACCCTTCCCAGCCCTCAACTCCTTTGGGAAGCCTTGGTTGGGTTGGCTGCAAGCAGGGCAGGGACCTTTTATCAGCCCAGTTCCCAGCCCCACACCTCCTCCTAATTTGACAAAAATATCATTACAGGTTTCAAGAAAGTCTTCAGCAAGGTAGAGGTGAGTGACCTGCCCAAGGGGCAGGTGAAACATCAGCTCATCCCTTGTGGGACATCAGGCAGTGTCAGGAGTGTCTGTGCAGAAGGCAGAAAAGAGGAGGGAAGCACATGTGGACAAGCAAAAAGAGAAACTAAGTGAAGAAATAGCCGAGAAATACGTGATGTAATGGGAAAGGGGCATATTTTCCTCCATTTTCTAAGCTTGTACCTACTTAGAAAATCTTGGGATTCCTGGAAAGGATTTTTCCAGGGGAAAACAAAGGATTAGTCCCTTAATGAACAGACAGCAGGCTTGGATTTGCTCAGCTGTGTTGTCTGAAGAATGAAAAACAATAATCAGCTATTTCATTCCAGGGTTCAGCCCTCTTCGCACACTAAATCCCTTGGCAACATCACACCAACACGATAGCCGAGGCATGTAACCCCCAACTTCACTTATCCGTGGCTTACACGGACCTCAGTCAAGTCCAGGAGCCCAGTGCAACACGTAAAAACCAGGAGACGAGGTTCAACCTCACCTACCTCCTCCCGTGCAAAGATAACAGCACAGGCTCCCTGCCTCGAGCTGCTGCTGCTTCTTCTGCAAAGCCCCAGCACATAAACAGGGCTCAGCCCCTGCAGGAAGCTTGTAACTGATCCCAGAATTGGGGACGCCTGGATGGGCTTTGAGAGGTGCTAAGCAAGCTGGGAAACGGGGGGGTGGAGGGGTCAAAAATCGCCCCCAGGTGCTCAGCCTTGCTTAAAGGTGTGGTTTGTTACAAGTCAGAATTAAACAAGCGAGCAGAGCTGTGGGCAACCCAAAAGCACATCCTACAGAGGGTGAGGCTGCTGTTCCATCGATAGCCCTTGCAACTAGGGCTCGTTTCAAAGTCATATGGTGATCACAAATATTCTTATTAATTACAAATATTCTTATATCTAGTATATCTGGTACTAAGCAAACACAGGCAATACAGAGTCTCCAGCCTAAAGAGCTTTTGTACCTTCCCATAATACTCCCAGCTATTCCAGCAAGGCCAAAAAGCTTAAAAAAACAAACAAACAAAAAAAACCCCACAAACAAAAAAACCCACCACCACCTCAAAACCCCAAAAAACCAAACCCACAAAAAATCCCCACAAACACAATGCAAGAGCTTTTTTCCATCTTTCTCACAGGCCATGAAAAGTACCACACACCGTTCATGTACCCCCCCCGCACACACCTTTTTTGCTTCAAACACAGAAACTTCCAACTACAAACAAAAAACTACATTTTGAGCCTTTACATAGCAGTGGCGAGGGGACACAGGTCCCCATCCCAGCTCAGCCTGCCAAATGGGCCAGAGCTTTTCCTCCAGGGAGGTGGCCCCAAATGAGTTAAAGGAGAGGTTCCCCTTCACTCTAATAGCACCTGGCCTTTAGATCCTTATTTTCTGATAGGGAGGTAACACCCACATCCTCTTTAACAAATAAAAAATACTATAATTTTATAGATGGTGAATGATGGGAAAGTTGCTGAGAACCAACAGCCCCTCAAAGAGCTCTGGAGGCTTTTGCTGAAGTGACAACCTGTTAAACCAAGAGTCTCCTGGGGACAGAGAGGGGACAATTACAGTGGGACTGGGGTGAGCACTCACGGCTTCTTCCATCCCTATTTTTCATTCAAATAAAAAAACCAACCCAACCCCAAAACCAAGCGTTAACAGGATTGTTAGAGCTGCAGAAACCACGTGCAAGTGGATGTGGTGACACTTCCATGGAGCAATAACCTGGCCCGGCCTCAGCAGCAGCAGCCCAGGGGGATGGTGGGTCCAGCCGCACCCCCATCCTGCCCAAGAGCAGCGTTCGAATGGCTCTGTACAGCTCAACACCAGCGTTGCTGCAGCTGTCACTGAGGGGAGCAGAGGTGGCACGGGGTTCATCCAGCTCCAACCGTAGCCATCATGGTCCCAGCTGAACAGTGGAGAGGTTTAAGTGCTTTAGTTTCCCCCAGCGAGTAGTGCTGGAGGTTCTCATGGGATGGTGCATCGTCTCAGAGGATCACTGGTCCAGGTCCTCCAGCAAACGGTGGGACTGGAGAGGAAGAGCCCTGGGTGACCTCCCCGCGGTGCTCGGGGCCAGCGTCTTGAGGCTGAAAGCTGGAGGATGCCGAAGGGCCGCGTCCTCGGTTCCCTGTTTGCAGAGGAGCCTCGAGCTCCCCAGGCAAACTGCTCCAGCGAAGGGCCCGTGTCTGACACACACAACCACACTCAGAGAATCATGTAGGAAATGAACATTATTATTTCCAGCCACTGTTTTGCAGATTTCCAATGTTTCGCAAGTGTTTCACTATTTCAGGAGAAGGCAAGCGAGAACGTCTGAAAAAAATGAGAAATGGGGAAAACTGCATCTTCAGAAAAGCCCAACCACCCATGCCTCAGCTATGACGGTGTTCGCTAGAAGCCTCCGAGCGCCCTGCTCAGAGCAACGTGGGGTCCCTGTCCCCGCGGCCCTGCAGCCCCCCGGGTGGGACGGCTCCTGCGCACACCTGCAGCCACAGCCCGACGCTGCTAAGCTGTCAAAACACACACGGGAACGGAGCGCACGCAGCCTCCAAATCCACACACCATCGTCTCCGGGACCCAAGCGGGGCCTGGAAATTCCCCCCGAGCTGGCCAGCAGCTCCAGCAGATGGGTTTTATGAGCCCTGGAGGAAAAAAATAACATCTAGACGAGCATCTCCAACTGCCTGTAAATAGACACCAGATGATGCAGGGACAGATGCAATGGGGCAGAGATAGGGATGAGAATGGCAAACTGCAAGTGGAGGGGATGGCTGGGGATGGCTTGTGCTCATCTGGCTTCCTCCTCCGCCTCTTCCTCCTCCCTGCAATGGCTCCTGGCTTCTAACTTTGTATTTATTCAGTGTGAGGCAAACAAAACTAACCATCCGCTGTCCCCGAGCTTTCCCCATCCCAGCTGGACTCTGCTCCCCCTTCTTCCCAAGCAGGAGGATGAAAGCAAGCAAGGGGCCTTCCACCCGCTGAGCCTTCTCCGGAACAGGATCCCCTCATTAGGAACCTGAGGAAAACCAAATCCGGCTTCCCCAGGCCATCACTCATGTCCATTTGTCCCCAGCGGTGTTACTGCTGGCCTTGATACCCCGAGCCCTGGGGTGCATCCCAGCCCTGAGCCATCCCTGCTCCTAATGGCATCCACGCCTGAGTCCATGCCTGGTGTGGTTGTGGATGGTCGTCTCTGGAGACGGAGCTGGCTCGGGCTCAGGGCTCACCCCACGGGGAATTACGGAGCAGCAGGTTGGGGTTTTGCTGGTGAAGGAACCGACTGCAAAGCCCCCCTCTGCCTCTGGTGCCCTCAGGGATGGAGGCAGCTGTAAATGCGCTCTGAGCGACGCTCAGGATAAGCAGACGTGAGGCAGGCGCTGGGAAGGGGACAGATGGGGAGGGGAAAGAAGCAGTCCTTTGGCACTGGGGTAGCAAAAAGGGGCTCTTTAAAGCTGGACCTGTGCGGCTGCGTGTACAAGCCCAGCTGGATCAGAAGCTCTTCTTGCTGCTTTCAGTCCAGGGGTAAAAAGGGCCATAATCGACAGGGCAGGATCGTGGGTTACCCCTTACAGTGAAAATAGGCACAGGGAGTTTTCGCCTGCTCCAGGTTGGCCCTACAAACCCAACCACCACCCGAGAACTGTCCCAGGGCGTGCGGCGAGTCGGGCCACGCCAGCGGGGAGCTCGCCCTGATGCTGCAGGTCAGGGCTGGGGAGGCTGGAGCACGACAAACCCTGCAACCCTGCCAGGTGCTCAGCCCCTCGCAGGATCAGGCGTGAGCAAAAGGGAGACAGAAGCAGTTCAAAAGAAACTCCTTGAGGACAACCGGCTAAGCACAGAGCACGCCCTTATCAGCACCCACAGGCGCCAGACGCTGCAGTGCACACAAAAACCAAAAGGCAGCCCCTGGGCCGAACCGACTAGTCTTAATATTTGCAGTTGGTAAAGCAAACTAATAAATCCCCATGAGTTTATCCGTGCTTCCAGTTTGTATTTATTAGGTAGGATGACAGGCAGGTTTTCCTCCTGGTTACACGGGCAAATAGCAATATAGCTCCCACACCCTTCCCCTCTTTAACGGCCTGGCTTTCTGTTTGCTCACCGTCTCCAAACAAGCTGGGACTATCCAACCAGCCTTTGAAGTCAATGTTAGTCATGAACTCCAAAAGGTCCGTGTCCAAACGCTGAGCGTTCCCCTCCATCCCCAGGGCAGGGTCTGCACCCGGGAGGCCGAAGGATGGGCAGCACCGGCCCCCATCGGCAGGTCTGGCAGGCTGGGATTGATGGAGGAGCAGCTCTCAGGCGAGGAATTGCTTTGAAAAGGGATGTCACACCGCATGAGCACCGGCCGTGGCATCGCTGGTGTGCGTCGGGTGTGGCAGGGCTGAGTGACCCAAAGCCTCTGCCTCCCCCGTGGGAATCCAGCCTTCTTTGGGGTTGGACTAGATGATCTTCTGAGGTCCCTTCCAACCCCTAACGTTCTGTGATGCTGTGATTCTTACACCTCAGCTCTCCTGTATGGACATCGCGGTGGTTCACACACGTAGCTGAGAACAGAGTTTGGCCCATGGCGAGGCCAGATGCAGGGAATTCTGTTGGTGGCAGCACTATGTCGCTTCTCACACACCCCCTGGGGGATGTAACCAGGGGACCATCACGTGAGGCATCTCCCATGGCCATAGTCTGCGGCTCCCCGGCAAGCTGGGACAATGGGTCTCCCAGCTAGACTGCAAATCCAGGTTTGACTCATGGGTGGGAGCCCTATAATTTGCCTGAGGACTGCTCCCACGCACCGCTGCTGTCTGGGGCACGGCCCCGGCTTCACCGCAGCTCTCAGACCCGGGAAGCAAAACTAACAGGGAGAGAGTCCAGGGGAGCTCAGGGCACCTGTAACACCAGCCAGACTCCCATGCTGGTTTGCTCGCTAAGGGTCTGCCGTGCACAGAGGAGCAAAGGCACCACGTACGGCATGGCCACGGCACGGCAACCACATCCGAATCTCCTCCCGCACCTGCAGGATCCACTTTCTACCCAGAGAAAAGGAAAAGCAGAGTCACCCTCTGCTTTGGACCTGCCTTGAGATGAGCAGCGGCGAAGGACAGACCATCACCTCCATCCCGCTGTCCATGCGCGCCATCAGGGCTGCGCTGGCACGCAGGTACCAGCCTTGGCTGCCGGCTGCTCACCTGCACCTCCGGGGTCATTTAATTGATGCAAATGAGCTTGACATTGGCTTTTGTTAGGGTCTCCCAAAACCCATCAGTACCCAACCAAAAATCAAGTGAACTTCCATGCATTTCTGGGCTTTGCTGTTCTCTCAGTTTTGCTCAAGGGCATAGCATAGTTCTTAAACTCTCCAAGGCGCTTCGAAGCTGACTAATAGGTTTCAAATCAAAGGACCCAAAATTGTGTGTTTCTGACCAAGTTCCTGCAAGTTTGTCCCAGTGGGGAACTCACCGTGCACAGAAATGAAGTCAGGGCTATGCAGAGATCCTACCAGTCACACCAGTGAGTTTGAAGTCGAGTCACCATGCCTGCACACCAAACACGGATATATTGAATCCACACTCATGAGGCTACTCTGCTTTGTAGATGAAAGGCCACTTCTTTTTTGTAATGGTCTAAATCTTTAAAAAAAAATATAAATAAAAGGATATTTCCATTACATAAATATCCTTTTTACGTTGTACTTCCACGTGGCACCTTCCGGTGCTTCGCATCCAGTCTACAGGGTGGGAGGGAACACAGAGTCCAGGGACACGAAAGAACATGATTTAAGGGGAACTAATTTGCATTTCAGTCGCTTTTGGAGCAGGAGACATGCTGGGGACAGCTCGCCTGGCCGTGCAGGCGGGCGCAGATGGTTAAGGGTCGCAGAAAGGGAAGGGGGAAAGGACAGGGGAGAATTTTTCGGCAAGCAAAGGCACTAAACTCTTGGCCTGGCTTCGTTAGGGCAGAGAAGTTTGCCAAAGCGCTGGTTTCCTGTGCAATCAAACGCATCCCCTCAGCAGCCCCGCGATAGGGCAATGATGTAAGTGTGGCTGAGCCAATGCAAACGGAAAAGAACGTCGAGCACTCACAGAGGCAACGGGTTTTATTAAGAAGTTTAATTGTTTCTGAGGGTGACACTTTCCCCCATCTTGACGTTCCCCTTGCTGTGGTTTGGCATCCCCCACTCCCGCTGCCCAGCCTGGGCTGGGCTCCACATGGGACATGTTGGGGCTGAGGGTGCTCAGCTGACCACAGCAGAAGGACACCCCCACCACCACCCTGCGGCCACCCAACACCCCTGGCCCAGGACAAGACTCTGCCAGACAGTTTTAAACCCCAGGGCACTGCGATCGCCAACTCAGCTTCCACTCCATGGCTCCTCTGACGGCGGTCGCCCCTCTAGCTCCCACCGCAGGCATCGGCACTTTGTGAACACCACGTGCTTCAGGCTGGGACCAGTTGTCCTCACAAAAAGCCCGAGACCCCGAAAAGCATCAAAAAGAAAAGCAGAGGGGTAAAAAGAGAAAAAAATCCACAGCTGGTTCCTTGGAACCGGGCAAGCACTTGGTCCTTCACAGGGAAAATCATCGAGCTACTGTTTGACCCAAGAGCACTTCGTCATCCATCATCAGCACTTCCCGGCCAAGAGGATAATTTCCAAAGCCCAGCAGAGAGCAGCTAATTAAGTCCTTTCGGCTCCACGTGGGCGTCGGGAGCGAGGTCAGCGCCGGGAGGAAACCCCCCTCGCTGGGCTGGGGACGTGGAGCCCAGCAAGTGGACAGCAGGTAACTGGTGGGGAAGGTGTTTTCGGTGGCGGGCGTTGGGTGCAGGAGCTCACCGCAGCCCCTGATGCTCCATCGCTCCCCGGAGAGCTCACGGCAAGCTGCTGGTCCCTGCCGTCCCTCTCTCCATGCCTGCATCCGAAGCGCCCGTCCTTGGGAGGGTGCTCCTGGGTGTTTTGGTCATGATCAGTGCTGCAGCACCTTGGTTGTCTCCTCTCAGGTCCCTGCACCCCGAGCCTTCACCATGGACCCTGTGAAGGAAAAAGACGGTGTTAATAGAAGGTCCAGGCTGATAGGCAGCTGGTTGTGGTGAAGCAATTCGTGATTCCTCTTTGTCACCAAATCAAATGTTTGGAGCAATTTGTAAGAAGAGACACACCAGCAGCCCCAACACCTCCCCTAAAAGCACCCTCAGCACCAGCACCTTCTAGCTCACCCCACATTCAGCAGTGCCGAGGGCCTCATGCTTCGGAGGCTGGAGCCCTTCCCAAGGCCTGGGGCTGGTGGGAACCCTTTATGGCTGGACAGTCCATGTCTAAACAGGCTGGGAGGAGCTCTCCATCCACAGCAATTCTCCATGACAGCTGAGTCACTGGCGCTGCCATTCGGACAGTGAGAGCAGAGGATGCCCTGACAACATCCATGGGAAAACCAGCATTAATGAGCCACGTCGCTCCAGAGAGCCCAAGAGCACCGGCAGCCCCAAGGCTGGACTCCCATGGGATCAGGAGACGTCAGGTCAGGGTGCAGGATAGCACGAGGGTGGATGAGAGACATAGCTGGGGGCTGATGGAAGAACATCAAATGGCCATTTCCATGTGACAGACAAAACAACGGCGTCTGAGGACACTGAGAAAGGGAAGAAGCTCATCTTGCTTGAGGGTACATGGGCTGCGGGATGCAGTCCAAGGGGTGGGCAAACCACTGGTTAAACATCCCAGCACCGCACTGGGACGTGGGACGACCGCCGTGCTAGCACCGAGGACTGCACAGGGAGAAGTGCTCCCCATGGGAGGTACGGGCAGCTCGGGTAGCTCTGCCTGAGCCCTACCTCCTCCACCTACCACAGAGGCCACAGCTGCCCCATGCCCATCCCCGTGCCCTCACTGCTGTCCTGGGCAGCCCTAGAGGAGCCAGCAGAAAGGGGCTCCTTTTCCCAAGCTGCCACAAACGTTTGGAAGGAGATGGGGAGAGGAAAACACAGCTGGACTGCAGAGTGGGAATGGATCTCTGTCCGGGGGCTCCCCACCTACAAGCTCTCAAATGAGCTGCAACGTACTGCAGGATCCAAACTCCACCGTTAAGCATGGCACAACCAGCTCCCACTTGGCTCAGGCCCATTTAGGGAGATTAATCATTTGCTCTCATTTTTGATTCTCACCCTGTTCACTCCATAAGATCATTAAACAGCTTTTCTCCCAAGCAAACCCTGCCTGACTCCCCGTCCTGCTCCAGCATTAACTAGGGGCACACAGCAAGAAGGGTAGAGGTTTATACTCATTTATCGTGCAACACTTATCCTCTGTTTGCTTTGGACTTCACAAGGAATATGCAAGATTGGCACCTCCTGGCCAAGATATCGCACCCTCAGAAATACACTGTGGAGGTATAAACCAGCCCGTGTGCCCCTTCCCCAGGGGAAAGCCTGACCATCAGCTCTTGGCTTTTTGGGAAAGGGCGAGCGCAGCGTCTCCGAGTTTGCAAAATGCTGCGTGCAAGTGTTCCTGGCTCTTGTAAATGTGTTAAAAAATAAAACCCTTTAAGAGCTTCCAGATGTTCTGTTTATGTTGTGGTGTTACTCAGCTCCATCCTCCGGAGGCCAATACACAGCCTCAATGAAATCGCAGCAGCCAAGGGGGACAGCAGGGGGGAGCGGAGGAGGTCCGAACCCTTTTCCTCCTCTTTCCCCCAACTTCGCCTGTTAACTCCCACGCTGCTGGCAAAGGCGCCGAGAGTGGCTGCAAATCCTCCCTCCTGCTCCGAGCATCTCCCTGCTTCACGAGCATCGCTGGGGTTTGCAAGGCACTAACCCCCGAGATGCCCAGGCTCTGGGGACCACTGCACAGTGGGGTCTGGGGCAGGGCAGGGACCTAACACATCGGTGGTGGCACCCCAGAGGCACCCAGCGCCCACTGAGAAGGTCCAGGGGGTCCAACCCCACCGCATCCAACTTCACATCCACCTGCGTGCGCCACGAAGGTCTACCAAAAACGACCTGCTGCTGCCACAAAGACGTGACAGGGCCAAAAAAGCCTCGTCCACGAGCCCTGGGCGTAGCCGCCCACACGGCCATGTGTGTGTGTGTGTGTGCGGAAAGCCCAGCTCAGTTCTCTTTGCACAGGGCGTTGCAGGTCCAGCGCGTCGCTTTTGAAGTTCCCTCGAGCGAGCTGCAGGGTTGGTAGCAATCAAAGCTCCACAAAGGAGCGATATCGCGCAGGCTCTTGATGTGTTATCTCCCCTCCCCGGCGGGGGAGGAGGGCAGTCATTTCTGCGGCTCATTTGAAAACGTGTTGGCACCTGGAGATCAAAGGCGCTTCCTGATGCGCTCCGCCCCAGCAAAGCCTTTTGGCCAGCGCTGGTCCCTCCTCAGGCCGGGATGCAGCCGAAGCACCACAGGAGCCGCCGTGCAGCCGGGCTAGCTGCAGCCCCAGGATGGGAGCATCAGGAACGGGGGCGATGCCTCCAGCCCAGGTGGCTGCTGCGGGGTGTCCTCCTGTCCACGTCGGGGACACCAGCGTGTCCTTACGGCACGGAGGAGGTACGTGGTTCGTTGTCACCCTTCAGGCAGGGAAACGGAGCCCAGGTAGGTTCCGTGCCAAGCGGCTGCCCCAGTTTAACCACACACCGTATGACAGAGCACTTAGTCTTGTCCCAGAGACACTCCCTCGATGAAGGACCATCCTCCCCAGACTGTAGTGACCTGAACAAACCCCACTCAGGACAAACCTCCCTCCTTCCCCACCATCTACACATCCCCCAACACTAAACTTACGCAGACAGTAATACCCCAGGTGCAATTTATTTTTTTTCCCTGGGCCAGTTGCCTCCCACAAACCCCACGCTTCCCAGCGAGGCATCATCTGCTTCCCCGCGCCCTGGACCGCTCCAATCCCAGGAGGAAAGCAGCAGCAGCACAGCCAGGCCACACACCACGAGCGCCGAGGCCACCGGTGCCTAACGCTCCTCCTGGACACCAGCCCCCACACTGGTGGTGTTCTCCTCTCTGCGAGCCCACCGCAACGCCCCGGGAGAGCAGGTGGGATGCATCAGGCACAGGAACAAGGGCACGAGCTGCCTCCACGCTCAGCAGCAGCCCAGGAAGAAGAGTGCATCCATCCAGAGCAAACAGAGGAGGAGGCGCTGAGTTTGCAGCAGGAAGGACGACGGTCTGTGCATTTGGAGATGGGGATCTGCCTCCTGCCCCGTCCCCCTGCCCCGAACACAGGCTTGCAAGGAGCGGAGCAAAGCACAGGAATAGAAACGGGACTTTTGGCTACGGAGGGTGGGAGCATCAAATCTACAGACAGCTTGAGCTCAAACTGTGTGGGCAGCAAAGCCAAACAGGAAAGGAAACCAACAGGCAGGGAAACGATTCTGGCAGCGCTCACGTTATGGCTCGCTCAGCACTCATACCTCCCTGCTGCTCCCTCTCCCGGGTGTCCCTCCCTCAGACCCCTTGCCCTGCTCAGACATGCCCCAATTCCGCTTTGACTGTCGAAACACTTCCCATCCAAAGGGCTGGATTTAGAAAAATGCAGCTAGAGAGCTAGAGCCTGTTTGAAGGAGTGGGTCCCAGCACAGCCGCCTGAGCACCTCGTCGCATTGTCCCTGCACACACACACCCAGGCAGGGCTCAGCCTGGCCCCAAACCTCTGCCGAGGGAAAAGGGGAGCCCTGATGTGTCCACATCTGCAGAGGGAAATGGGGCCCTGGACACACAAAAGGACCTGCAAAGCGATGGGGCTTCAGACCCGCACACCCTTACCCCTTCCAAACCTCCAAAACGTGGAGGTGGGGGACGACAGCGGTGAGGGGCACAGGAGGGACACGGGGTTATGCTGTGCCCTTCGCATCCCAGACAGTGATTTGATACCGGCTTTAAAACGATTTATGGTTTAGAGATGCAGGTTTATTCACATGCCCCAACGTGCTTAATGACCAAAGTGCTCTTCAGTGAACCCAGCGACGGATTGTAAAATAAAGTCAATGAGGCAAGTGGATTAAAGAAAAAAAAAAAAAAAGCAAAAGATCCGAGAGATGAAACGGTCCCATTGAGTCACATCCTGCGCCTGCCAACGTGCGGTGTCCTCCCCAGCCTCGGCAGCCTCCTGCGCAGGGGACAGCCAGACCTCCTGCAAAGGGACCCCTGCCACCACCGTCCTCCTTGTGCAAGCAGCCCCCCAGGCAGGTCGGAGCAGGGTGTGACCCCAGTGCTGCCGAGGGGACCATCCCTCACACCCTGCCTGTTTTCACGTGTCCCATCTCACGCAGGGCTCCTCGCAGCTCATTCCTCCTCTCCTACCCGCCGCCTCAGCCGAGCCAGCCCTGCTCTGCAGCACCCCACGCGATGGGCCATCTCACGCCCACAGACCAAGTTATCTTCAGCAAAAGACTGAGCTTGGCAGCGCTGTTAACTAACCCTCCAGCTCCACCACCATGGCACGGCGGAGGTGACAACCCCAGGAGTGGGGGACCACCAGGGGTGGGACCTTGGGACCCCTGAGGAAAAACTTCTTGCCCTGCTGCCCGCTCCATCACCAGTGCTGCGAGATGTGCCGCATCCCGGCGTGGCACATGGCGGGACGCCCAGCACACCCCTGCCCTCTGAAACTGCTGCCTCCAGCTATCTGCTCCCACACAGCGGCAGGGTGGCTGCTGGGCTCCAGGGGGGGGCTCAGGCTGGCTCTGGGGACCCCCTCGGTCCCCACTGGCATCTCACAGCTCCATCTGGTGGAAGCGGCATGCTTCGGCCATGGCCCGCCAGGCACCTCTGCCACGGGGTGGGTGAAGCCCACCCCAGTACGGGTGGGTGGGCAGGCGTGGTGGTAACCCACAAGCACCGTGGCACAGTGCCCCTTCCTCCAGAGAGGAGCCAAGTTGGCCACATCTCAGCGCGGGCACCGAACCCCAGGCCAGTGTCCCACGGGGACCCTCAGGAGGCGGAGGAGAGGAGCCCAGCAGTGACCAGCCCACGCGACCCCATCCCACGCTGTCCCCACCCTGCAAGTGAACAGAGAATGAGACGTCAGCCTCCAGAGCTGCCTGAAAACCACGCTCAGAAGGGATCATTCCCACCAGAAAGCTGAGAGATCCAGAGGAAAAAGCAGTGGGGAGCCCAGCCTGCCCCCAGCTCTACTCAGCTCCGTGCTCCTCAGCTTCTCCCCATCTCCCCGTCCTGCCTCCTCGGACATGTCTTCGGAGTGGTGTCTCACTCAATGTGGCTTTAAACTGTCTACAACAAGCCCCCAGGCTCATTGCAACCCTTCAACACCGCTGCAACACAAATGAGCTTTCTCCTTAAACCACCAGCCTCTGTTGCAAAAGCCAACCTAATTCCCGGAGTTTCAGTCCAAAGAGATTATCTGCGTTTACTAACCTAAGCATGCGATACAAAAAGCCTTGCCAAAATCCCAGACAGCCTCAGAAGAGATGTCATTAAAACTCCTCCAGCTAGAGGAAGCGAAGCAAGTGTTTTGTTCCCATGCCACCCTTTCTGGTAACGTGTTAATAAATAACTGTGGCCCAGACAGGTGCTGTCAGCTGCCGTGAGTCACCGACCTGCCGCGGTGCAAACCGCTGTGAGTCATGGAGAGATGGTCCCTTTAACCAAACGCACGTCCACGGGCTCTCCAAGCCGCAGGGGGTAAGTGGGGATGCTCAGTGCTGGACCATCGTGGGGTCAGACTGTACCCGCCCCGCAATCCTGGCTGTTTACTCCAAAGATAGCAATGGGGATTTGTCAAGAGCTCTCTTGAAGACGCGACATCCTGGAAAAACTCGCAAGGTTGAGGCGCAGCCGGTAGAATTTGCAGAAAGGGCCCTGTGTTTGGTCCCAGCAGCCTCCTGCTCTCCCATCAGAGAAAGGAAAGGGAACGGCTGCCACTGCCAACGCCCCCCCCGGCTGCATCCCAGAGGATGAGGGTCCAGAAGGGACAGAGGTGTCCCGCCAGCGAGCGCTGGCAGCGGCTCAGCCCCGCGGGGCTCCTCCCAGAGCCCAGCGTCTGCTGCAGCCCCAGACCTCACTCCCAGCACCAGGTCAAGGTTTCCTCCTCAAACACCAGCCATGATCAACTGACTGAGACCTAAACACAGGCACTTGCCCTAGAATAAGTGAGACTAAAAATACACCTTTTAACCCCCCACCTTCCAACAGCTCTCTCCCTGCTCGCATACTCCAACCTGTTCTGCACGTGGGACGAGGCTGCCTCCTTCTCTGGCTCTTTGGAATAATCTTTCCTCCTCCTTCCCCGCAAAAAAAGGCCACTCTTTGTTTAAAGCAACGTGTCACATTGAGACTGACAGGCAGATGAAAGAATGAAGAAAGTCCCATTCTCCTTCATTTTTGCAACAAGGCGATAAGCGCGGAACGATGTCAGAGTTGGACAATGCGGGCTCCAGGAGAGGCTGCAGGCAGGTTTCGGGCAGGCTCTGGCACCCGATGACAGTTCTGGCTCCTTTATTAAAAGCATCCCCAAAGTGATAAACCTCTGACAGACTGATCGATGGGCCTAAGCGGCAAAACGATGTTCCCTGAGCACGAACTTTGTTCCCCTCACAGCGCTTTTGCTTCTGCTGCTGGAACTCCAGCAGTCCCCCATCATGGGTAGTGAGGAGCCCAGCAGCTACCCTTGGTTTCTGCCATCAGCAGGAGGCCCTGATGATCCATCTGATCCCTGGGCTCTTCCAAAACAAGCTGGAGGACTTTCCCCCCTCTCTTCTTTTCACCAACAGGCAGAGCAAACCCTGGAGCCCCCCAGGGAAAGAGCATACCCCAAACACAGAGGCCACGTCCCAACTGACGATGGGGAGACCTCCAGTGCGGACACGAGGGCTTCCCGCAGCCCCGAGCAGCCCACACACCCAGCGCCGCTCCCCCACCAGCTAAATCCTCCTTTATTAGGATGAGACTAATTCAGCCTTAACCCACAAATGCCTTAGGATCTCACTTAATCCCATAGCAAGCTCTTCGCTCTTGCAGGCTGCAGGTGTAACCCACCTCCTCGGGCACTTTGATACCCGCCAGGCGAGGCTGCGGTTGGCTTTGCAGGCAGGAGACAGGCAGATCTGTCAGGAATCCCCCGCCTGAAGACTGGCAGAGCCCAGGGAGAGGGGCCGGGGGCTCTCGCCTTCCCACAACAACCCGCTATTGCAGCTGAGCTGCTCTCCAGGCTTTCCCGAGCAGCTCCTTTCCATCCCCTGGGCTGTCGCACCGAAAGAGCCACGGATGCCAGCGTGGCATCACCTGAAGGCACAAAGCAGCCTTTGCTCTCCACTTGCACAGTATCTCCCCGTATGTTGGGGTGTCTAATCCCAGAGAAGGAGAACAGGGCACACTCAGACGCTGCCTTCGGGCTCCTCTTGAGGACCCCGGGGTCTCCTCGGAGCAAGACCTCCACCCGCTGCCTGCCCCAGTGGAGCTAGAGGAGGGCAGAGGAGCTCCTAGACATGTCGGGTGGGACCGGACAGCGCTGCAAACCAGCCCAGATGCATTAATTCCAGGATTAGACCCCCGTTTCCAAGGCAGCTTGCAGCTGCTGAGCCGCCCCCCGTGCCCTGCCCGAGCCCTTCCTGGGGCTCAGCACCCTGTGTTTGTGCAAGACAGGCCTGAACCGCCACGGTTCTCAAGGCAGGGGTTGCACAAACTGCTTGTTGACCCCACAGCGTTGCCAACGTCCCCCCTGGGCTGCTCTGTGGTACCTCCTGCATCCAAGCAGAGGTGAGCAGGGCTGGATCCCCAGGATAAAAAGGATTCCAGAGGGATGCCATCCTTATTCTCACACACCTCTCCGCTCCTGTCCTGGTGCAGCGAAGCACTGGCTCACAGGATGGGAAAAGGGCTGCAAAACCTCTGTGTTTGGCTCCAGGGAGGTGATGGGTCCAGCCATGCAACCCGCAAGGTCCCATCCTGAGGACAAGCTCTGCTCCCGGTTGCCTGGGGATGTTCAAAGTCCTCACTTCTGGGTCAAGGTGTTTTCTGGAAAGCTTTGAATCAGGGAGTGAACCCAGACAAGGGTGCAAAAGGCCCCACGCTGGAGCGCTGCCCTTGCTGGAGGCAGGATCCCTGCCGCCACCCTCTGCCCTCTGAGACCAGCTCCGCCAGGGAGGGGAAGGAGGGAGGAAAAACCATCCGGCTGCACATTTATTTTGCAGCTTTGAGCTGATTTCTATCCCCGGGGATTACCAATTTAAGCAGTGTTTTTTCCTGTTCTGACCCTAAGCTGATTAATTCTCTATGCCCCCCTTCTCCCCCTGTTCCCCTCCTTCCTTTTGCATGAAAAAAATGAGGAGATGAAATGCCGGCAAGGTGTGCCAAGGCAGAGCCAGGCGGGGAGAGCAGGACCGCAGGCGCCCAGCGCGAGCCGAGCAAAGGGAGGATGCTCCCCCAGCCCGCAGTGGGCTAGATCCTGCCTCCCCTCCGCAGCCATCAGCTCTCCTGCCCACGCTGTGCACTCAGGTTCCAACCACAGCTTCACCAGCTTTATCTTCTCAGCGCAAAGGAACCCATATCCCCGAGGGAGAGGAGAAACCTCCCCGTCCGCTGATCCCAGCCGGTCAGGGTGAGGCCCATCGGCACCAGCATCCCTCTCCCAGTGCAATGGAAACAACTGGCTTGTACCAGAGACGCTGGCGGGGACTCATCTGAAAGGAGCGAAACTTGCCCTGGCACGATCCAGCCGCTGCTTTCCGAGCACAGGAGCCTCCTCTTCTGAGCGCCGTCGCTCACAGCAGCACGTAGCCTGGCACGCCGGCGAGCCCCGCGACACGCCGGGGTTTGGTGCTGGTAAAGAGAGGACTTAGGGTGGCTCAGGGACTCGGGGGGGGATATGCAAAAGCTGCAACTCATGGGGAGCCTCTGGGGGGGGTGGCTTCAGGGTACGTCTTTGCTGAGGTGACACGGGAGCTCGGGGACAGGCTGCGATGGGACAAGCCACGTCCCGTTGCCCACCAGCACCATGACGACTACAAGGGGGCTCCTCGCTCACTTGGCTCTAGCGGCCACGGAAAAGCAATTTTGTTTGCAGGGTCTCCCTGTGCAAAAGCCTGGTCGCTAATGGGAGAGAGCTCTGGTCATCCCTCTCCCCAAAATCCTGGGCTAAGTCCAGCTTTCACTCCCGGAGCTGATCCATCACACCCAGCTCACCGAGCCAGATTAACCCTTTGCCATCTTAGGGCAGCTCTGCAGCCGCAGACACGCTTCCACACCCCTCAAATCCAGACGCCTTCCCATGGGAGCCACCAAACATTGACCCATCCAGCGCTCCTCTTCCCGTGATACCCCATCCGCAGCATCCCCGGCGCTATCGAGCCCTGGCACCCTGGCGCTACGGACGGAGATCTGTAACAGAAAATAATCCCCAGTTAATTGCCTAAAATCACAGAGCAAAGCCAGAGCAGAAGCCAGGTCTGCCACAACAGCTCTCACACGCAGACACAGGCACAGCCGGCTCTGCCACACGGCGGGAAAGCCCGGAACACACCCATCCCTATAAAAAGATAATTCTACAATCTGCGGCGGTAAATTAGCACAGCAAAACACTCTTTAATTCTCACCATGGACCTCAACACCGGATCAAGAGGTAAAACTACCTCTCACCTGCAGTGAGATGGGCCCCCGGGGTCAGGATTAGGGCTGACTGCTGAGACAGGGTGGGAAGCTTCAGCCACTGCCCACCCCCCACGTTTGACTTTCAGAGAGGAGCGAAGTTGGGCTGTTTGTCCCTTCCGGATGCTTGAAACTGGAGAGCAACAACAAAAAATGCTTCATGAGCATAAATCAAGGCAGAAGTCTAAACCATAAATTCACTGGTCTTTTGTTTTCAAATGGCAAAGCATTCAAAATTGGGGACCTTTTTTTTTTTTTTTTTAAACGACTACATTTAAATAACTTCCCTTTGAGTGGAACAAAAAAGATGCACAAAACGACCGAGTCTCACGGTTGGCCCAGGCCAACCCAAGGACATGGAGCCAAAAGAACAAAATAACCCCCCTTCAAACAACCACACAACTCAAAATCCATCCTCACCCAAGAGGCGTCAGGGCAGAGACCCACGTCCCCCCTTGGTGCCTGACGGAGCCCTGCCACCACCCCAGGCTCCCCTCATCGCCCGCTGATCCCAGACTGACGGCAAACAGAGGTACAGATACGAGCCCCCCCACCTCCTGCCCTGCAGGGCTTGAAGGGAAAGGGGAGAAGTGTTAGAAAAAGGGCTTTGTTTTAATTCAAATTTGTGGAAAGCGGGGAACGCTCGTGGGGAAAAGCAAGTTTTTAAAAAATAATTTTAAAAGGCTTTTAAAAAAATAAAAAGAATGTTTTTATTATGCCCCCACTAACACAAATCTATTGCTGACCATTCTGCAAGCGAAACTTGACCATGCGTGGCCACATTTGGGACCATTTGGGCTTGGCATCGCCCGGGGACACCGCGTCACGTTTCTTGTGGGTAGTCCCAACCGGTGACATCCACCCACTGCCCTCGGCAGAGACACAACGCGGGATTTCTGCACCGCCATGACAGGCAGGAGAGCTCCAAAATTCAGTCCTGGGCTCGGGAAGGTTCAAGGGGAGGGTTGGGTGACCCCTGAAAGTCCCTCGGGACCGTTCCCAGCAGGAAGGCAAGCGAGCAGCACCCACCGGGCGGGCCAGCCGGCCGGGTGACCTCGGCAGAGGGCATGCAGACATGTACTTTCAGCCCAGCGTTTCCTAGAATTAGTCAGGAATTTTTTTTTGAAACTGTTACTGGCTGAGAAATGCCAACTGGTTGAAACTTAAACTTGATGCAGGAATATGAAAATGTAGGTCAGGGAAAAAAAAAAGCAGCCAAGTGAAAAAGCTCCTTGTTCCACGGCATGACGCCTCGGCCAACGGGCCCTGCGGTGCCGTCCCCGGGTGAAAAGCTTGGGGAGGGCTCGATGCGATGGGCAGCTGGAAAATAGCTCAAACCTCAGGGTTTTTACTGGGCGAAGCAGCCGTTTCTGCGGTGCCGGCGGATGGAGGGCACCGGCGGTGCCGCCGCGGTGGGGCTCGTGCTGCCAGGGCATGCTCAGCCCGCCCCGGCTTGCCCTCAGCCCCAGGGCAGACACAGATTTTGTACAATTTCTACATCTTTCCCAGTTATTCCAGGTATTGCAGCAGAGTAGTAAATGCCTGCTCTGATCTTTGGGGCGAAATCAACCTGGCATTTTCCACGTGCCCTGGGGCAAAGCAGGGAGGGGAATGCCAAAGGCAGTGATTTCCCAACACAATATTAAATGGAACCATAGAATCACAGAACCATAAGGTTGGAAAAGACCTCTAAGATCATCAAGTCCAACCATCAACCCAACACCACTGTGACCACTAAACCATGGCCCAAAGTGCCACATCAACAGGTTTTTTGAACACCTCCAGGGATGGTGACTCCACCGCTTCCCTGGGCAACCTGTTCCAATGTCTGACCACTCTTTCAGTAAAGAAATTTTTCCTCATGTCCAATCTAAACCTCCCCTGGTGCAACCGGAGGCCATTTCTTCTCATCCTATCCAGCACTACCACCCCTCAGAACATTATCCTGAGGTCTGATCCCCAAAAACCTCCTAGCTGGGCTATGAAGGCAGTGAGTTTCATGTGCCCCATTAAAGAGTCCAAAAGCACCCCAGAGCCAAATGGTGTTTGCTTAGGACAGGGACACAGACGGGTATTTGTCACCCAAACCCTGACAGCAAACAGCACCGATACTGCGCTGACCTCTGGGATAAACACCTTCATCTCAACCTACCCAGCCTCACAAGCATCTTCTTCCCCTCATTGATGTCCAACAGAAGATCCTTGTGGAGACAGATTTTTGGAGAAAATCTACCTTCCAGGAAAAACGGATGATTGTCCCAGTCATCATGGGGCAACCCCCAGCCCGCTCCCCTCCCGAGCCAGGGAATAGCTGATCCCTTTTCAACACTTCCACGTACCGTAGCTGTAATTTACGGAGCTGATTTAACCACACGCAGCCGTGCCTGCGTTCAGCGCCCACCACGCAGCGCCCGCACCAGCCACTGAGCTCAGCCCTCCGCAGCAACTTGATTTTTGTTTGCTTTAATTGAGAAACGAGAAGAAAAAAAAAAAAAAGAAAAGAAAAAAACAGAAGGAAGAAAAACCCCTCTCCCAACCCCCTGGTTTCGTTTTTCAGGTGCCTTGATTTATTGATTGGCCTATTCCCTTTTAATAGGCTCTCCCTGATGGAGCTGGGGTGTTCCCTGTGGGAAGGCTCGAGGGGGTCCTGCCAGCGTGCAGCCCAGGTTAGGGCCTATCCTGCTGCCAGCAATGAGACCTGGTCCCCAGCATCATCACTTTTAGCCAAGGAGAAGAATGTTGGGTGTAGCTCCATCCCCTCCAGACACTGCTGCAACCTCCATCCTAAGCAGGTCACGGTCCAGCCCTGCTCGTCCCCAGAGGCAGGTCTCGCCCCCCTTGCAGGCACTTTGCAGGTCTCTGCTCCCAGTTCCCAGCATTCAGACAACAGAAGCAAGTCTACAGCAAAGAAAGCTTCCAAGAAAGATATTTTCATGTGATAACAAAAGGACCGCAGGCACAAGATTTGATTTTTTCCAAGCTACACCCACTTCTATGTTGTTTTAAAATCCATCCTCCTTTCTCAAAGACAAAATACTGCCAGGGCTCCAAGAAACCAAATCACTCGTCCTGCAGCAAACGGACAATCCTCATCCCATGCTCACAAGCATCGCGCCGAAAAACCCCACAGCATCACACATCGGGGTGATGAGACCTGAACATCCGAGGCAGCTGAGTAAAGCTGAGGCACCTGGAAAGTTTGCAAGAGATGCTTTGAACCTATATACGTGTTTGAACTTCCTTGAATTTGCTTCATTTTTGGAATACGAACATGCGCTTCTGTATATAATAGAGAAAATTAATGGGCTTGAGCTTTCAGAGGTGGCTTTCCCTCCAGCACATAACCACCCTCTTTTAAACACCTTGGAAAACCAGAGCAGCCCGAAATATACCACAACACGCCAGCACAGAGCTCGTGTTCCCCTTGGCACGGCCCAGAGGACCAGGACCGGCACCAGCAAGCATCTCCCCGCCCACCCAGTGCAGGACGCGGGGGAACCTCTCACACCCTTGCGGTCACCCCCTTCCTCCTGGCTGCGGTTTTACAGTTGAAGCCACCAACGCGGGGTTTGGGAGGGGAACCCAAGGGCAGCCCAGCTTCACCTCAGCCCCATCCTTAGGGCAGGCAAGGAGAGAAACCTGGCCAGCGCCGGAGGAAGGCAAGAGGACCTGGCACTGCCCAGCCTTCCTCCCACCGCCCTCCTCCTCCCCTGGCTCCCACTGCTGCCTTGGCCGTGATCCAGGGCACGGTGCCCATGAGGAGAATTCCCAGCGGATGAGATCTACATCTCATTTAATTAAGTTTTTTCCTTTTAGATCAAATAAGAGGACTCTGCTCAGTCAAGGGCTGGAGGAGTAGAGCCAGCCGGCCGCCAAGCCCCGAGCCCACTGGGTTTTCCCTCCCAGGTTGGATGCAGAAGCTGGAGGAGAGGTTGATCCAACATCCAAGAAGGAATTCAGAGGAGCTGAAGACCTCTGGAGACGTGGCCAGGGAGGAGGGGTGAAAACCCATCCTTTACTGATGGTGATCCACGTGCAACGCAGCTAACCCATCCCATGCGTTGGGTTGCTGAGAGCAGGGAAGGACTCGATGAAACAAGTCATGTCAGGGATAGCCCCTGTGGTTTTCCAGCTTTTCTCCAGCTTTACGGTCTCTTCTGGAGATTGTCCCCAATTCCAGACCTGGACCAGACAGTCACAGGTCCGATCCCTACCCCATTAAGAGAAGCTAGAAAGCACACTGCAATGCGTGGGACCTGAAGCAACAACAGTAAGAGGGAAAGCTGGAAATCTACCCCTACCTGTGCCCCTTCACCAGCCCCTGTGACAAGGTGGGACCCACCAGCTCCAGCTTCCAGCCATTCAAGGCTCCTTAAAGCATCCCACTGAGGATGGTGATGCTAAACCTGCTCTCACACCCCCCGGAGGAGCGGATGCATCCCCCGGCTCCCGCCTGCCCCCTGCCACAGCCCTACCAATTCAGACCGGGTAAAACTGCTCGAAGCCACGTTTTTCATCGGTGCAGCAAGCAGGCTTGGCCTCTCGACAACTAGAGCTTTTTTAAATAATATATATACCAGTCTAGCTACGCTGCTGGCTGAGCCCCAGATGACTGCAACTGGGGCCAATCCCCAGGATAAACACAGCCTACCTGGGTTTATAAGTGCCAGAAGCATGTAGGCACCATGCACGATCTCTTATATAAACAGCACTGCAAAAACAGCCCTGAGCACTGTAGGAACACTTGTAGTACGCACCGTACACGAGATGAAGTGTTTGGGAACATTACTGCAACGGATCCCATCGGGGGGAGATGCTTTCCCTCCCTCCTGCCTGCCCCACGCATCTGCCTTAAAGGCAACGCCAAGCACAGCTGGAGGAGGAGGGTGGTGTGCTGCAGCCCGAGATGCTCTCAGTCACGCAGGGGTCCGGGATATGCAGGCAGAGAAGCCCCCATGCCACCTACACCTGCTGGGGAAGGTACACGTGATGCTGAGTGGCCAGCACAGCAAGGGGCTGGGCTGCAGTGGAGCAGGCAGGGTCAGCCCCAGCCCCCTGGATGGGCACAGAAATTGCTGCAGAAGAAGCCACAAGCTATGGGACACCCAGGATGGATGAGGTGCAGTTTCTCTGTGCCTGCACTTACAGAACGAACCTTCCTGGCTCCAGCATCCCTGGTCCCCAGCTTGAGGAACGCTTCACCTTGCAGAAAGAGCGTAAGGAAAGCTTCCTGCCCACAAAAACTTCCCAAGCAGGTGCAACAACTCGGGCTGTGCCAATCTTTTCAAAGCCGTTTCGAAGACCCGTGCTTCCTCAATCCTTTCTCCCTCTACCTGTGCTCACCCTCTAACCCTTCGCTTTCAAGCCAGCCAGCAGCTTTCGGAGGGTTAAAAAGGTGCGTGCGCCCGCAGGGCTGGGTTCCCCTCCCTCCTCACCCCTCTCTTCCCGGCATGGACTTGGAGACCGGAGGCTCTCCAGATTTAATCTCCAAGACAAACACACTGGAGCTGGAGCCGGCTCCATTTGCACTTCGACCACAGATATTAAACAGCAGCAGCCAGGCTCACGGCTCTGCCCACCTCCCCCTGCAGCACCGTTGCATCCCCCGCTCCAGTTCTTCCCCACACGCAGCGTCAGTGAATCGTCACCAGCGTTGCAATGAAGCTGTGAGGGATCACCTGCAGCTTGGAGTGAAGAAATCCCCCACCACAAGTGCCACCGTGTCTCTGGGTGGGTCTCTACAGAGGGTGAGCTGCTGGAGCTCGCACAGGGTCCCCTCTGCCCAGCCCAAGCCACCAGCGTGGCCAGATGGATGCGGGAAGGAGTGGAAGAGCAGCCTCGAAACACTAAATGTGACCACTGGTGGGGCTAGAGGTGCTGATCCAGCGAAGGCCACGCTTCTGTGTTTTGCAGAATCAAGGCCTTGACAAGCTGGTTCATCTCAGAGAAGCCACTGGATTGTTTCCTCTTCTCCTGAGGTCCTGGTGTGGTACCCAAGGAACATCAGCTTCCCCCCAGCAAATGGCAGGAGGAGAAGGCATGGAAGCTGCTAGAAGATATTTGATACAAGCCAGTAGTTTGTACATTGTTCAAGGTAGTTATTATTGTGATGGAGGCGAAAATCCCGTGTCAGACCAGAATGCGCTGAGTACATCTCACAGGGCAGCAGTTGACACCTGGATGGTCTTGTTCAGAGGCGGAGGAAGGAAAGGGTCTCCAGGCTATTTGGCAACAGGAGCCTTCCAGTAAACACTTATCTCACATCTTACGTTTCAGTCGGAAGTTGAGAGATTTGGTTCATTTTCCACGGGGAATGGGAGAGGCGAGTCTGCCAGCAGAGCGCGGAGCCGCTGGGCTCAGCCCCAGAGCTGTGCTACCGAAAGGGCCGGACGAGGCCATACCAAAAGCCACCTCCTGGCCTTAAAACCTACAGG
Organism: Leptosomus discolor; assembly: GCF_034619465.1. Classification (NCBI taxonomy): domain Eukaryota; kingdom Metazoa; phylum Chordata; class Aves; order Leptosomiformes; family Leptosomidae; genus Leptosomus; species Leptosomus discolor. Next base: position 4,038,796 of record NC_141405.1, read on the forward strand.
CAAACACCTGGTTTGCGTGAAGTCCGTGCACCAGCTCTCTGGACGTTTAACTTCCTCCACCACTGAGAAATGTATTTTCATGTGACATTGTGGGGCTTCCAGGAGAGAAAAACTCACCCAACCAAGCTTACAGCCTCCACCACAGCCTGGAAAACAGGAGCTTGAATTAGCTCTGAATGGGGTGAAAAGCTGAAGATCAGTCCAGAGCTGGAAGAGGAGAGAGCACAGTAAAGGGCCCGATGGCAGTTGGGATCCCAAGCACCGTGTGCCACTGCCCTAAATCCAGCTATAAAACTGCTTTCTGAAGATGATGCATGGATTAATTATACACACCCCCCCCCCCGATGTTTTCATGAAAAAGGCTATTATATAAAAATGGTGGGAGCAATAAAAATATAAATAGTCCTTAAGGTACCACAAAATGATGCCATTTTAAGGGCATTTATTTTTTCCCTGAAATCTGCGGGGTGGTATTTAAAGATGAAGGGAGGAGGAGGAATACGTGCTGCTCTGTCCAAACACCAAACACCCCACAGATCTCTGGTGGTCTCCTGAAGCCCGCCAGGGGCTCCAGGTCCCCCATTTAATGACCTCTCCGCACCTTTTATGTGCCACCCCACTGAAAGACATCAAGCGTTTCGCCCCAGCTGCAGCCCGCGCGCGGTGGCGACCAGCACCCGAGAAACGCCCAGCCCAGCTCCCCCCACCCAAAAGGGTTTCTCAATATTTGCCTTTGCGATATCAAAAGGCGGCCACAGCCCGATTCCCGAGGTGCTCAGCAACTCGCTGGTGGTCCCTAAATAAGCAGCCAGATGATCTCACACCAAACATCCTCGGGTCCTTGTGGGCAGCCTTCATGCAGACCACAGAAACCTTCAAACAAGCCCTCTGAACAGGGGAGGCACAGTTCCCTCCCAGCCACCATCCTTCTCCAGCCGGGTCCACCCAGGGGGACATTTCTCAAAGTAAACTCAGTGTTCTTGGGGTTTACCCAAAATACAAGCCAGGCAGGACAGACAGACGCTGGAAAGGCAAGCGAGGGGGAAAGAAGGAAAACCCACAAGCCCTGTTGCTCCATCCAAGTCACGAGTCCAGCGAGCTCCCTGTGGTTCGGTCAAGGGGAAGAGGTTTTTTCCTGGATGGTACAATTCCCTGCTCACATCTCCTCTCCAGCCCGAGAAGGCGGACAAAGATGACAGTGTCCCTTCACTCCTACCTCTCCAGGAAAGAGGGGACAGCCCAAACGCTCCTGACACCCCACAGCAGGCAGGGAGCTGTTGCTTCATGGACACCATGAAGAGTGCGTTTTCTCATCCTCTTTGGAACTGAGCTCCCCATGTCCACAGGCTCCAGGAAGGATGGACTTGGGGAACTTAAAGCAATCATCTCTCCTGCAGCCACAGTGATAACAAGCAACCGCCCCCGAAGTGCTGAGATGCCCTTGCATCAGGTTGGCGAGGTGGGTACCACCAGCCAGGATGAGGGAGAGCGTGAGGAAACTGCCATATAGCCCAGAAATGGCAAAAGTCCTCAGGCTTTCACTGTGTCCCAGTTAATTACCGCTGGAAAAGTCATCAGCAGACCCTGCAAGTCGTTCGCCTCTGTTTATCCTGGCACGTGGGTCACCCTGGGCTGCGGCGGCTGGGGCCACCGCGCCGCACTGCAGCCTCCGCTCACGCGAGCGGCACGAGGAGCACGGAAACCCTCAGCAGAGTCTGTCTCCGTGCTGGGGAGAGCACGGCCAAGAGGCTGCTCTTGCCTCCACCCCACAAGCGGAGAACACGTCTCAGGACAACGGTTCACCCTCCACACCTTTGGATCGGGAAAGCACGCAGGCGAGAGCGGGCCAAGGCTCCCTGCACTGTGGTGGTCTTTCAGAAATAACTGAATACCAGCCCAGCAGCTGTCACGCTTTAGGAGGTGGTATGACAGAAATCCTTCTCTCTCACCCACAGGTTTGTTTCCTTCCAAAACATTCAGTCCAGGTTTTTTTGTTGTTTTTTTTTTGCTTTGGACCTTCCTCCACTGTCACCAAATCCCCCACGTTTTCACGGGATAAAACTCCAGCTCCTCACCCTGCTTGATACAGCAGCAGCGTCACTGTCCATGTCACACAGATGGGGAAACTGAGGCATGGGGAAGCAGTCGACTCCAGAGCATCTGCCCTAGACCCAGAAAGGCTGCCCAGGGCTGCGGGGCCATCAGCTCAGCTCTCAGCCACGCTCATGGCCGGGGCAAGCGCTGCCAGCGCGATGGACTTGTCTCACCCTCCCACGGGCGGGCCAGGAGAGCTCTCCTAACGCAAACAGCTTCGCCTCATCCCGTGCAGGATGGCAATAATAATAATATTAACCTATTAATTAGATGCTGAAGAGCTTCCCTGCTATTTTGCTAGCGCTCACCCAAGAGTGGCGCCGGCTCCGTGCACACCCCGGGTGCCCTCTGCGCTCCCCCTCCGCCGCTGCACTTTCTGTCCAACCGGTTCTGCTCTTTATTTTTGTTTCAGGGAGGATTATCGTCCCAGTGATCTCCAGCTGACAGCGGCAGAAAACCCACCTGCCACCCAGGGCAGCAGCGTGTGGCCAGGAGCAGGAACAGGGCGGTTATCCCGGGTCCTGCGTGGGATCAATCGAGGAACAAAGTCACCTCTTGCAAACGGAGGGTATTTACCAGCAGCGCTTGAGCCACAGGCTTCTTTAAGGCCAAGATAACAACAGACCAAGATGCTTTTTTCATCTGAAGTCTGGGGAACCAACGAACCAGGAAGGAAGAGTTTCCGCGCTGGACAGAGGGGACAGCTTTGCCGTCTTTAAACATCTGGTTTGCAACACCCAGGAGCCCGTTTTGGCCAACAGCCTCGTGGCCGGAGCACAGGGGGTCTTAAAGGCGCTGCAGCTGCTGGCAAGAGCCTGGCCAAGCTCCTGGCATCCCATGCCACCTCAGGGGTCCCCGGCCATCATGCATGGCAAATCTGCACAAGGAGCCCACGATGCCATCGTAATTAGTCCCTACCCCTGGTTACCTAGGGCCTGAGAGCCAGGCTGGCTTTTCTTGATTCTGCTTACATGCAGGAGAGTGATGGCAGGTAACACAAGTCCCCACAGCACCTGATCCTCCCCACCATGCAGCAGCGCTGGGCTGGGGTAAAGCAAGCAGAGAGCGCCCCGTCCGTGCCCGAGGAGCCTGGGGAGCCTCCGAGGGCTTGGGCTGGGAGGCAGCAGGGTGCCACGGATCACCCCATGCATCCATGTCCAGACTGTGTCACCAAGTCAAAGCCTTCTCTCCGTCACTGCTGGAGCAAAGGGTGTACCGTGCCCTGAGCTGGCAATGTTCAGCACAATTTGCCACCCTTCAGACACTGGAATACACCGTCACCACTTGAAACTGAGAAGAAACTCCAGCCCACAAGGCAGAAGGACACCAGAAAGCCAAATCACCCTGGGACCCCACACTGTCCCACGTCCCTCAGGCTGATGGATTTTGGTCTTGCTCCATCCTGGCCTGGGGACAGAGCGAGGACGGATCTGCAGATCCAGGCACTTTCCCTCCTCACCTCAGGGAACACACATGAATTTTAAAATTTCCTGCCAAGTATCAATTGTGCAGATGTTGAATTCTTGGCAGGGACCTCGAATGTGCTCCCTGAGGTACTAAGGAAAACTCTCCCGAGCGCAGGCTTTGGCTGAACACACTTCTGAAGCCCTGCACCCACCCCCTGGGCTTGCACAGTGGTCCAGGCAAGCAACACCATGCACTAGAACAACACCCAGGAGTGAAGCAGAGCAGATTCCTGCCGTCTATGGGATTTCCATCTTGCTGCACTTCGCTTTCCAAAGGTGTCTGCCTGCTAATTCAATTTGGTCCTGGCCCCACGTGAGCAGGGATGACACAGAGCCAGAGCATCACCTCCAGGGACCCAGCTGGCCGGCTGAAATCAGTCACAGGCCTCGACGGCGCAGACAACCCGAGCAGAAACCATCGGGAACAGGCGCAGGCAGACCTGCCCGTCCATGCACGCTCCTTCCCTACTGCAGGGCAGCCCTGGCTCACAACACTCCCCGCTGCCATTTAGGAACTGTAGGAAAGATAAGAGAGAGGCTCTGCGGTAAGGCGACCTCCTTGGCAGGTCCACTTAGTTTGCATGAGCACAGCTTATTTTCCTGAAAAATCAGCATGAAAACCACGAGGCAAAGCCCCACACGAGGAGAGGTCTGGAGGGATGGCTGGGCTGGGGAGGGGAACAAGCCTGGTGTGATGCCTGCAAGCGGTGCTGCCTGCCCTGGCCGGTGCGCTGAGCTGCAGAACCGGCTGGTGCTCAGGGCTGAGGGCTTGTCCTGCACCTCGCAGTGATGCCTGCAACGTTCTCCCGGACCAGGGAGCACCACAGCCCCGCGCAGCCATCGGAAGGAGAGAAAACGATCTCCTTGTTATGTCAAGCTCTTGGCAAGCTCCGCAGGACGCATCCTGTTCGCCTCTCAGTATCCGGCTTGGGAATTCCAGGAACATCTGCACCTCTCCCTCGCCCAGCCGCGCATCTGCATGTCCTTACCTGCAGCGCGGGCTGCGCTCCCGTCCCGCCGGCGCAGTGCTCACCCCGTGGTGCCCACCCACGCCTGCAGCAGGCACCCCCCGCGCCAGCCCCGCCAGCTCTTCCTGCTCGCCGCTGGGGGTGGAAAAAGCAGCGAGGCCTTCCGAGCATCATGCTGACTCCCCCAGGAGCCAAAATGTTTTGTCCCCAGGCAGCCCCCTTGGGTAAATCGAAACCATCGCTCCTCATAAAACACAGTGCAACATCTGGAGAGGCAGGAGAGGAGCCCCCACACGCGGGGGCTGCTCGCAGCACGTATGGCCACGCACGCAGTGATTCTCCAGGAGAATAACTAGCAAAAATATGAGCATCACCCCGATCGCTAGCAAGGAAGGGGCAGAGACGATGCGGCTGGGGACGCGGTGCACCCATGCGAGCCACCCTGCCAGGGCGCGCAGGATGCTCACAGCTTCTCACAGTTCGCTCAAATCAGATCAGTTATTTTTTTGAGGCCACATCCACTTTGTTGACATTGAACGGTGATTTTTGCCCATAAAACACCACCAATCCTGCCCCCAGTGCGTCGTGGCAGGGAGGGCAGAGCAGGAGGGTTCTGCAAGCCACAGGCCAGCACAGCAGGAGAAACCAGAGGAATACTGTGCTCCGCTCACCGGGAAGCAACGGCTTCTGTCCTCCCATCCTGCTCCTCTTTCTAGGTGGGAAAAGCTCCCTGTGGTGGCACCGATGGAAAAGCGGCCTGGCTGGGGTGAAGGAGAAGGAGCAGCTCTCCCCCCCGCCCTCAACACTCGCCCTCCCCTTGCCCGGAGCAGATGGACCTGGCAGGGCCATGTTTTCCTAGCACCTGCCTGAGTTTTATGGAGGAGCTGAGCTTACCTGGCATCTGCAGGCTGAATAATTAAACCCTTGTAGCGGCAGGCTGGGTGTGTGGGACGGCGGGGGAGGCAGATCCCAAACCCTCACTCCCCAGCGATTTACGCACAGCGGAGCAGCATCGCGACCACCGTGCTGCAGACCCCACCGGGACCCCTGGCGGCTGCTCCCTGGTGGGGTTCGGCATCCCACCCTGCTCCTGATCAAACCTCAGGGTTGGACTCTCCCAGTCTTCCCTCTGACCCAGCCCAGTTAGACCCACGGAGCTCCACGCAGTGCCCAGCTGGGAGGACAGGAAGGTTTGAACCCAGAGTCACAAGCCGCGCTCCTTCACCTTCCCCACGTGCATCCCAATGCCTTCTTCTCCACGGAGGTACCCCATCCTTCCCACACCCAGGGAAAACTTTATCCCAAACACCCTGCCAGTTTGCCACCCTCCGTTCCTGGTGTCCTGGCCCACGCACAGCCTTAAACCTCTCCAATCCCTTTGTCCTTCCGCGGTTGATGCATCTTCCCCAGCTTGCCTGCTGGCCCCGCACCACCGCGCCGGGGGGATTCCCACCGAGTTCCCGCTCCCATCACGCACACGTGTCGTTCTGTCTCCGCTTTCAGCCGGAACAGCCCAAATTGCAGAGGCTCTCCTCTCCCCCCACACCCTCCCCAAGGGTTTGTTCTCCACTTTGTTGACATTGAACAGTACATCCCTCCCTCCCCAGAATCAGAGGACAACGTGAAGCTTTGGGAGGGGAAGCTGGAGTCCTCTTGGGGGTACACGAGGAAAGAAAACGTCCATTTGAGGTGTTGCAGGCTGCAAGCGTAGCCCTATCTCTTTCAAAAGCCAAAACATGAATTTACCATCCCCTCCCCGGTGGAAAGCAGCCATAAGACCTGTCCCTTCCCACAGCTCATTGCCGCTGGCACAGCACACTGGGGCTGGCAGCAGCTCACTGCAGCCCTGGTAAGTGGCACCCGAGACCTACGACCTGAAGCTGGTGTGAGCGGGGTTAAAAACTGCTGGTGTGAAAAAATATACTTAAAATTAAAAAAAAAAAAAGAGAGAGTAACTACCCAAATTCTGTGGGGGAAAAGCTGCGAGCCAGGATATCGGCGATGGGGCGTGAGCAGCTGCCCGCGAAGCAAACACCTGCGGGTACGTACGGACTCGCCACCCCTGTGCCTGGACAGACGCCCCTCTGCAGACAGACTTTCGTACCTTTAAGGCACGTGCCTGCCCGAAAAATCTGACGCCACATTTTCTATTCTCTTTACACAGCAGCTGAGCACGGTTTCATGCGAGCAGCAGTTCCCCTGTGTTTATTTTAGCGCTGTGGCAAAGTTCAGTTTTAAAAGGAAGGGCTGTTTTTGGTGGCTCTGATTTGAAATTCTGTTTAACAGGGAAAAAAAAAGGGGGGGGGGACACGAGGCAAGAAGGGGAAGAAAAAGGTTTGGGTGAAATTTAAGAAGTCCCATAAACTTTGCTGAGTCCTGTAGAACATCCCCTGCAGCCCTGTGCTCCCGCTGGAGCGGCCGAGACTGCCAAGGGAGCGAACAGACCCCGTTATTATTAGGCATGGCCGGACCCTGCAAACACCCTCCTCCGAACCGCAGGGGCTGGAGCACTCGCATCCTTGCCCCCCGTATGGGCACAGACAGCCTGACCACTCGGGAGAGGAGTGGGCTGAAGGGAGACGGGTTTGTGAGCATCAACTGTGCAAAAAGCTGCTACGAAGAGGAAACAACCCGGCTGGGGCAGGACACGGCAGCACCGGCCTGAGCTGCAGCAGCAACTGGATGGACTGGCAGGACAGTGCCTACAGCCTCCTTGGATGAACCCCCCCAGGGCTGACACAAGGACAGCAACCGGACCAGGGCAGGGCACACATTAAATGCCTCTGAGCTCCTTCCCAACCCTGTTCTTACAGTTTCACGCTTCTTCACTTCCAGGACCCATCGGCGGGGATGAACCACGCTCTGCAGAGGCCGAGGAGCATCGGGGCTGCCCGCAGACTCTCCACCCTCATCCCACCGATATGGACCAGCACCAGGGATGAGCATGGAAAGCTGGGTTTGGTTCCCAAGCAGGAAAGGAGGGTTGGGCACATGGCTTCTCATTTCAGAGCTCATTTGGCTGCTGTTGGCAAACGAAGGGGAACAGGGAGATAAGAGGGAGGTGAGGGGACGCGCAGCCCCGCGCCCCTGGGAGAGGCGACGCACGCTCCTGCACCTCAGGAATGAGCTGGAAGAGGGAAAGACAAAAGGGAGGCTTTGTGGAGAGACTCGATTAATTCAGTTTCATGCAAAAGGAAGTTTGTTCCCTCCGCCAGAAAGAAAACAAAATGGAGCGAGCGGCGCAAAGGAGCGGCTCAGCACAGCCCCGATGGCGAATTGAGCCCTTCTGCCGGCGCTGACCCTGTGCACCACACCAAAGGCACCCGTGTGTCCCCCCCTCTGCAGACCGTGGAGCAGTGGGGCAGGGTTCAGGGCCTCCAATTAGGATGCCAGGGGACAGGGAATGAAAGGCAAGAGAAACTCTGCTTAATTGAGAAACTGCAGCCAGGCCATGCTTGCCTAAGATTATACAGAGGAATGCAAGTCTCCTTTACAGGAGGTTCATTCGCTTGAAACAAAAATGAATAGAGCAGACTCCAGGCAGGAGAGGAAAAGAAAAAATAAAGATTCATATGACCTGGATTTAGGGTTGGGATGAGATCTGGTGACTGCCCGAGGACTGGAGAGCGGTCGCACGCTCCTGCCCCATCGCAGCCCCGTTTGCTGCCTTCCTCCAAAAGCCTCGACCCTGGCTACAAAACCTGCTCGGTTGGGAGCACCAAGCTTCTCACGGTCCCCCAGGGAACGTCATTAATGCTCCCCCCTGGGCCTGCAGCAGCAGCCAACCTGCGGGGACCTCCCAGGCACCTAGAAGAAAGCCACCCAGTTCTCTCCCTGACCCGTATGTCCAGTCACCGTCTGGAAGGAGACAGCTCAGGCAGGAGCCAGCCCGTGCCAAGCCAGCTCCAGTTGCAAAGGGACACATGTCTGTGTCTATCCCGCTGCAAAGGGAAGGCAAAAAGCACCAGCTTCCCCCTCTCCCAGGCAGTTTTACCCAGGTCCCATTCCAGTCAGAAAGCTGAGAGCCCTCCACCATCCTGCAGCTCCAGGTTCCAACAGCCCAGGAGTCACTTGCTTATTCCTGCAGCCAACAAACCTCTGCTGGTTCACTCCCCCAGGGGAAAATTCATCCTCGACACGGAGAGGGCACACAGCATCTTCGGAAGAGACCTCTACTTGATGCCTGCCACAGCCACCTCGCACCCACGAGCTGGATCCCCAAAACCAGAATGACTCTGAGCTCCCCCATCAGTGCTTGAGCTCCCAAGGAAATCAGTGAACTGCAAAGAGCCCAAATCCTTCTGTGGCTCTTGGCTGAAGGGACTATCATTCTGGCCCGGACTGGCCGTTTTCTGTGCTCTGACGGGGACGGCAGCCCCACGGCAGCACCCAGCCCCGCCAGCCCCCAGCCCCGCACCGACGGCTGCCCCGGCCTCCCCGGCGGTGACGCCGCGCTGCCGCACTCCAGCGTCATTCAGGATTTGCACCAAATCACACCGTGCGTTCGCGCTTCCAAATACACCTTTGGGTCCGTGACCCCCTGTCCCTAACCCAGGCAGGGCCAGCAAAGCTGCCTGCGGAGACACGCTCAGGGGGCTGGGGTGATGCCTCGGGGGAGGGAGAGGAAGCACGCCAAGGGGCTGCGTTTTCCCACCCTTTACCTGCCCCCTATGCTATTAAAAACCATTTCGTTTTCTATCAGCAGGTCTGCAAAGCTGCCCCTTCCCACAAACCTCCTCATCACCAGCAAGGCTCCAGCGCCAAGGACAGCATCGATTGTTAGCCACAACCCTTCTGCCCTTCCTCAGATTTCAAATCCACCAGATTTTTTTTTTTTTTTCCCTTTGGGAAAGAAAACAATCTTCAGAGACAGAGGGAGCAGCACACGAGAGCGTGCGAAGGAACGGCGGCACCAAAATCTTGCAAAACCACATTTCAGAGAAACCTACGGTGAAAGCCCTTTGGGTGCCGGGTTTGGAAACGCAACGCACAACAACCCCGCATTACAGAAAAGCCCACGAGCATTTGGCACTTGCAGAGACTGGCTGTGCTGTGGTGAAAACAGACTTTTTTTTTTTTTTTTTTTAAATTTTTTGCAACTCTTCTCTCTCCTTGGAGGGAGAAGAAAGCTCAAGTCACAACATCCCATCCCCACCCGTACCACGTACACAGACGTCACCGGTCTCCCCCCATCACTGTTCATCCATTTCAGTGATGCTCGTGGGGAACAGGAGCGAGATCTCATTTCAGAGCAATTATCTGCATGGTCTCAAACTCCCACTAACGATGCAACAGCATTTAGGGCTCTCACTGGAGAACGCTGCCCTCATTCTACGCCTGCAGGTGTAACAGCAACATATTTCAAGAGCATCAGCAACTTCTGCTACAGAAAGTGCTCCCTCCTGTCTCCTCCCCTTAACTCCTCTCCTCAGCTCTGGGAAAAAAAAAAAATGCAGCATCATCCTTAAAAAAATCAGTATTGCCTGGCTGCATCTCAGGGCATCGTGTGCCCACAGCAGGGGGAAGCCAGCGCCTGCAGAGGAGCCTCGCGCTGCCCTTGGCCGCGCCGAAGCGCATCTCGTCTCAACGCCATCTGCGTCGGGATAAAGGCGCTTTGTGTAACGCCTGTCTCTCAACACGTTCCCATATGGAATTTGATCAAATTGGACTTATCTCGGCAGAGCTTTGAAATCCCCCCCCCCCCGCCCCGCTCCTCTGCTCCTGACCCAACCGCAGATGTCGGCTGTGACGTGACAGGCAGGCTGACACACCGGCAGCCCTGGCATCACCGGCCCAGCCGCAGGAGGCGAGCGATGCTCCTGCAGGAAAGATTAAGCCCGGCTGAATCTCCTGGTTGGGGGCAAGGCAATGCCGAACAAGACCTCAGCTTGGGGTGGGCATGCCTGGGGCCGCGGGGGGCTCGTGGCTCCCATCCTGCAGGGCTGGTGTGCACCGGGCTCCCCCCAGTCCCCCCATTCCCTTCACCTCATGCAGCTGGAGGTGAGCACACAGCTAGTATCTTCCCACTGAAGGATCTCAAAGCATCATCCACCTCGCTGCCCCTTCCCAAAGCTCCTCCTATTCCTCCTCCTCTTCCTCCGGGACTGGAAAACGGACCTGCTCTGCAAGGACCTGGAGGTGCTCACAATAAAAGCGGTGGCATAAAGATTCACCGGGATCCAACTTAAAGAAATAGGAGGTTAAACAAGCAAAGAGAAAGCAATCGCGAGTCTATCCAAGAGCAACATCATTTGGCAACATTGTTTGGAAAAATTAATAATTCCGCAAAATTTCAAGAGAAGGGAAGTGGACGGAGAGAGGGAGAGAAAAGGCAGTCTGGAAATCCAGAAACTCCATCAACTTTCTATCCACAATCAAAAGCAAGGCTGGGAAATAAAGAGAAACACAACATGTTGTTGATGACTTTTCCATTAAATACGCACATTTAAACCCCCTCTTTGTATTCCAGCCTTTGCTTGCAGCCTCAGCAGGCCCCGCTTCTTTTTTTCCCCTCCCCTCCCTCCTTTTTAATAATAATAAAAAAAGTTATATGACTTTAATTAAATGCACTTATTAAAAGGGTGAAATATTTGGAGAGGCTGTTTTTACGCTGGAGGCACATTTTCCAGCATGCTGCAGAGTGTCTGCATCCGCCCGCCCCAGGCAATTTTTAATGCACAAATAAATCCCCACCTGAAGTGCTGACAGGTTATTATGCAGTGTGGCAGCCAACTAAAGTAAACACAGGGGCAAAGTTTTAACCTCTTGCAGTCGCAGAGCCTCTCCCCCGCCGAGCCAGGCTCAGGTGTAAATGACCAGCAGCAAAAGCATCTTCCTCCGGGTCCTCCCCGCGCCCGCCCGGCACGGCTCTGCGCGCCCTCAGCAGGGACAAGGCAGGTTGTGACTGAGCACCAACCCAACCAGCCAGCACACGCTGAACTCTTCAAGCTGATGTACCAACCGAATAATAATAAATAAATATAGTAAATCACTATAAATAAAGTAATAGGGAAGGGCTGCCTGTCCCAGCTGGCACGCAACGCCGGAGAGGTGGCAAGTGATGGAAAACATGGGGATGAGCCGCCGAGATGAGTGTTTCCCCACTGAGTCCCACTACGATGTTCCCATGTCAGCACCCAGGATGGAGAAACTCAGCTCACCCAGGCTCTCCCAGAACGGAGGAAATATTAAACAAACCAGAGCTCAGCAAGCGGCCGGGGCGTTGCTGACTCCCTGGGCAAGCTGCAAGGATTTAGGGACAGCAAAGGCAACTCCCGCTGAACTGTTTTCTTTCTGCTCAGCACCGCATCATCCGTGCCCGGCTGTGCTGTGGAGGAGAGGATGGGCAATCCCTGTGGGTGCCTCCCACCACCGGCCCCGCGCTTGAGGGCCCAGGATGCCAGGCTGGTGGACTTGACCTCCTGTGTGGTGCAGACAATATCCTCAAGTTAACCGTGCGTCTGATTTGCATCAGTGTTTCAAAAGCCAAGGCCGGCATTTGCATACGCCTTTATCAGCGGTGAAGCAGAGATGGAGCAGATAATCCACAAACTACAAACAAATAACCTACAAACAAATACAGCGAGGGAAGGGACCAAACCTACGACAAGTTGCTGCTTTCGTTCAAGAAGACGTGGTGGGACACGTGGCAGCTCCCCCATTCCTGTGCAGCAAAGCATCCCTGCCGAGCCAGGAAACACAGGAATTTCACCAGGGCTCCCACCTTTGGAAACAGCAGCTTTTCATTCCCCGCATCCATGTCCAGGCATCAAAAGTGCTCCATTCCCAAACCTCCCACCACAATTAACAGCGACTAATAACTCCGTGCGCTCAGGCCTTGTGAAAGCCAAACCATACGGGTCTCTTCGCAGCTCCACTGCCAAAACCAGCAGCTCCCAAAGCCAGTGGCCACCTCTTCCAGTTTGCAGTTGATACATGAAGCTCTTTGTCCCTGGGGCTGAAAAGATGCTGCAGCAATCTCTCTTTTCTAGGAGACCGAAGACCCTGGTAGCAAGAGCAGCATCCCCACCTCTCGCACACGAGACATTCTCTGCCAAAATAAGTTATGTACGCAGAAGAGCCGGAGCTGGAGAAGGCAGATCAGCCACCAGTCAGGCTGCCTTTCACCACGGCCAGGCACAGCCCAACAGCACCAACTCATCCTCCTCGGATGGGACAAGGGACCTTGGCCCCTTCCAGCCCGCAGGCCCTCTGTGGGTCGTTTGGCCAGCACACGGCGAAGACAGGCTCGAACAGAAACATCTCTCTTGTCTTAAAAAATTAAGGCCTCCACTTTGCTTCCACATCTGACAAGACGCCGCATGCTTTGCTAATCCTTGGAGGAGATTAACTTTTTATTTAGAATTCCTTCCTCTAAATGTGGCAATTATGAAGGGTGGGTTTTTTTTTTCTTTAAGGTCTTGGCAAGGAGAACACTTTCTCCAAGCTGGCTGAGAAGGGTTAGTTAAAAGTGGATCTCAAGTCTTATTTTCCCTCTCTGATCAGGCTCACGGAAGCCTCGTGCACCAGGAGATGCCCCTTGTCCAATAACCCCAGCCTGTCATTGTGCACAGGAAAGTCCAAAGCTACTGTCCATTTTTGTAAAACAAAGGCTAGAAGCTGTCCCAGTCCGGGAGAAAATCTGGCACACGGATCTAACACCGTGGAACAGACATGCTGCCGGCAGATCCTCATCAAAGACATTTTAATTGCTCCTCCTCCACTGGGTTCAGGAACCAAAGTGCTGCGTTTCACCCCAAAATGGCTGCAGCTCCCCAGCGGAGAAAGCCAGGCCCAGAGCATCCATGGGGAGATGAAAGGCATCATCTGTTCCAAGGAAATCCCAAATACCCGAGGCATTTGGTTACCTCTGCCAACACCAGAAGGGACTGTCCCTGCCAAGCCATCCCTGGGGCCAGCCCTGCCCTCTCCCCCCTCTGCCCACGGGCTCTGGTGCCGGATGGTCGCTGCCAACTGATGCCAATTCCTGCCCCTTGGGCTTGACCTTCTTGGGAGCTGGAGTCGTGTGACCATGAGCTTCACCTGGAAGGAAGAAGAAGTGACCTCCTCGCCACCGGGGATGTGGGGACGAGCTGGGAAATGCACCTTATAGATACCTAGAGCTCACCTCACCTCTCACGGGTGGTTTTCAGGGCCTGACATCACAGCTGAAGGGCTGAATGAGAAGCCCCGACGCAACACCACTAACGCAGACCCACGGTCATTACACAACGTGAGCCGCGGCCAACCAACCCCACGCCCCCGAGGACAAGCCTGAGGGGAAGGAGACCTCTGGGCGCAGGGAGAGTCTGGACCGACGTCGCTGCTCCGCACTCAGCCAGCACGTCGTTTTTGCAAAGCAAAAATTCAACTCAAACTAAGACATATATATATATATATATATATATATGATCTCAAATATAATATAAATCTAAACCCACGATGACACGGTATTCTTGCACGCCAGCGCTGAGCTCGCTCCCACGCAGACACCGGACCCTGCGCCCGCAGCCGCGCTCCAGGGCAGCTGTTTCCACTCAACGGACAGAAAGCGACTCCAGCAGCGGTGGAGCAGTTTATGTGAAACTCGAGGAAGGATGCCCTGAACAGAGCAAAGGCAACCCTTACTGTACACCAAGAAAAAGAAAAAAAATATATGGGGACACACACACACACACACTACGACAACCCAAACGTAACAAGCGCCTGTAGCTGTCAGAAAGCATTTCTGCAGCTTTGGCAAGACAGACACAACTAATTTAGCGCGGCCTCGCTGAGGTATATTAAGCTGTCAGTCTGGATGATATGAATTTAATCACTTGGAGCAGATCAAAGCTCCGCAGCACTATTGGTGGTGGGCTGGACACACAGGGATAAAGCAGAGGATGGATGTGCGCGGAGCGCAAGGAGGAGGAAAAGCCCATACGATGTGCAACAACCCCAGCGTGGTCCTGGGACATCACCTGCCCACAGGGATTGTCTCTCCACAGGCTGCTGGATCTCTGCCCTGCAACGTGCCAAGGGGAGCTGGAGAGGAGCCATCCCTGCCTGCGACCCGAAGCCATCAGCTGGGCTTAAGGCTGGCCCCAAGGAACGAAATGAAATGCCAGTGGAGGAGGAGGATGAGCCACCGCTGCTCCCAACAGTGAAGGCTCAGGGCTGCAGAGACCTTCTCTGCCCCCCAGCTCCGCCGTCACAGCACTGGCAGCGTCAGCCTGACTGACCCAGCCCTGCAAGGACGTCCTGGGTCAGGCCATCCCTTGTTTCCAAAGCCACCACCGAGACGCTCTACGCTGCAGCAGCAGAGGCGCGTGCTGCTGGCCTGGCCTGCTCCCACCCACAGCTCGTGCATGCCCTTAACAGGGACATCACCCACAGCCACCAGCTCCTGCTCGAGCCCATTCAGCCTCTCCGGGGGTACAACCTGCAGAGGGGGTGGTCGGATGCTGCCATGATTAAACCCACCTCCCAGATGAATCTCGCCTCTGCCAGGGAGCGCGGGAAGCCCAGGCTCCAGGAGCATGAGCTGCAAACACGCCGCATTCATCCCCCTGCAAGCATCCATCGAGCGGGGGGATGTTTTCCTGGAGGGCAGCTGTAGCATTCCCACCAGACCTGCCCCAATTTAAATACCTGAGAGTCCCACCAAGGCCACCCCACCCCAATCCCAGGGGCTCACAGGACGCCTGGGGGGAACAGCGCGGCTCCCGAGGGGGTTGCGCTGCAGCTCTGCATTGCGCTGATGCTTGCAGACCCCCCGCCCGCTGCACCCCATGGTCGCAGGCTTGGCATGCAGGACACGCAGGACACACCTTGCTGCCTCCCCACCTCCACTTTCCCATTACGCCCAGTAAAAACTGCCAGTTGCCCAAAGGTTTTTCTCCCCGCCCGGGACCCCAGAAACGTGCCCCGATGAGCAACCCTCAACCACAGCTGACCGCAGCCTCCGTCCCACCTATCTGCAGGAGCAGCAGCTCAGCCTCTTGCTGGAGATCCCACCGAGCTGCCGCAGGACCAGCCGCTTCCCCCCGTCACCACGATGCCAACGATGTCCCTTTGTGCCACACTCGCCGCTGCCGGTGGAGGAGGGGGAACAGGGGAAGGGGAAAATTCACAACTCGATCACAGCTGGAAGGAAAGTCTTCCACTGCTGCAGGGATTTAATCTACATTTCCCTGGGAAGGATTAGCCTTTGACTACTCCATTAATTTTTACTGAGGCTCGCTGGGCAATTTTTACTAGGGTTTGTTCCGCAGGAGGCAGCGGGCTGGCCGGGCCATCCAGGTGCTGCACGCTGCCTACCCAGCCGGGAAATCGTAACAGCGCCAACAGACCCAGGGAAACAAAGCCTCTCCCGCAGGAATCTGCCCACAGCTGGGGCCCTGGCAAAGCCCAGATCTCGCTCTTGAGCAGCAGCTGAACCCCAGTCTGCCATACGAGGGGTCCCGAGCTGCTGCTCAGCGCAGCACGCTCGGGATGCCGTGCCGTGGCCACTGCAGTTATCCCCGCAGGAGGAGGGGATGGAGCTGGGATAACCACCTCCCGACACCGCTTCACCTTCTGGGGGCACAGTCACCTGTTCCTGCGAGACGGGCAGAGGTTGCTCACTGATGCTGAGCAGGGCCAGCACCAGCCTCTGCTCTGCCAAGGTCCCCGAGGAAAAGGCGTCGGTAACGCAAGAAGTCAGCGACATCTCCAGCCTGAGCGACAAGCAGAGAGCAGCGGTAGGTCGAGTGGACAGCACACATTTCTCTCCCCTGCTGGAAGTAACGCTTTGTAATGCTATTTTTATTTATTTTTTCTTAAGTTGCAGCGGTTTAGCCCTGACTTCAGCAGTTCCAGTGGCCACCAGGGACCCCAGCGTGCTTCCCAATTAACCAGCGCAGCCGCCCCAGCTCTCCCCCCGCACCACTTGCCGATTACCGAACGCCAGGCAAGCCCGTTACATAAACCTAATTAGCAGGGCTCCGCTTTCAGCATGGCAAATGGCTACGCTAATCCGGGATTTGTTCTCCTAGAAACTAATTTAATCATCCAGTGCCAGGCTGTTCACGTGGCTGAGGGTGAGAGCGAACCCAAAATCTCTCTGCCCCCAGTAACGAGCCATTATAGGTCAGCCAGCCCCACCTTCCCATACCGCCGCAGAGCAACATGCACTTGGGGACCTTAATCCTCTCAAACAGCCCCAGACAGAATCTACTACTTTAAACAAAAAAAAAAAATTAAACAAAATCTTAAGAGAGATTTGGGGAGAAAGGCCACGATTAGACCGGAGTGACCCCGCAGCCTGCCTCAACAAGCAAGCACCCAGGCTCTTACAGCTCCTGCTTGGGACCATGAAGAGGTTATGGCCACCTCTGATGTCAAGCTGTCACCTCTGATGTCAGGTTGTCACCTCTGATGGGACACGTCACCTCATCCCAAAGCAGGCAGCACCTCTGCTCCTTGCTCGCCCAGCGTGCAAGTGGGTGCATTAAAGCAAGCAGCGCTGTCGGTGGTTGAGATGTAACCACAGTCCCTGCCGGGGGGTGGGCACGCGGGGGGCTAAGCCTGGGCACCCCCGCGGGGTTACCACGATGCCCAGCCACTGCAGCGACACCAGCCTAAGCAAGGCTGGGGTTTTGCTTCACAACGACACCGCTCAGCTGTAAAGCATCCGTCAAAAACCCTTCCAAACCACGTTTAAGCTTGTGCTATACAAAAGGGGAGTTAACACACCAGTAAATTCAGTAGAAGCAGCTCTTACTTAAACTAATCTTAATTAGGTATCTCCAGTATAACCTAACATCAACAGCAGGCTTCCCCAGGCACTAGAGGATATCACCAGCACACGGTCATTGCATCACTCCTCAAGCTCAGCGCTCTCTGAAAACCCTGAGATGGGTTTAAAAAAAAAATCCCGATTTGAACGTATAGAAAATTGCATTTACATTCCATTTGCTTTCTGGCTTTTGAAACATCAGGGTTGTGTTTTCAAACTTGACTTTATAAAGAGAAGAGCTATAAAGTTACTTAAAAAAGAAAAGTGAGATTACAGTGCACTCGCCCAACACCAAGATCTCAAATTTTAAGAAAAAAAGCCTTTAATAAGTACGAAGTTTCAGAAATTGCCATCACTGTAGGGCCTGCTGCTCTGGCTCAGAGAGGTGGAGCGTACATGGAGCATATGGAGCAGGACACCCCCAAGCAGTGGCATCTGCTCAGAAGCATCCCCAAATTTGCCTGTGTTAAAGTCTCTGCAAAAGCCAGAACAAGAGGGAGATGCAACACACAAAGCCAACGCTGAACTACTTTTAATGCAAAGTTTCATGAGCACCAGGGGACACTGAACCTACAATAGTGGGGACCTGACCCCTGTCACCCCCGAGACCTCATCCTAAACACAAGGGGACTCAACGCCTGCAGTTTCTGAGACACAGACCCAAGGCCCTTTAGCCATGAGAGCTCAGACCAGGCTGGTCCCTACACGCATCGCTCCCAAGCGCGGGGGCAGCGATGCCCCCGTCCCCGCCAGATCACCCCTGGGGATCTCCCTCAGGGTCCGGCTGCGTCTCGCGTCCCCAAGGCACAGCGTGGCCATCCATCTGGGAAGAACTCCGCTGTCTCTTGGGAGTTCAACGAAAACCCTTTGCTCTCCTTCCTCCCCCTGCCAAGGGATTTCTGAGCCACCGAGCAGAACCGGGGGTCTTTGGCAGCCTGGTCACGGAGCAGCTTCCAGGGTGCTGGCCCAACACCCACCGTGTTTAATTTCCTCCTCTCCTTCCTCTGTAGCGTCCATTGAGCCTCCCTGAAGGAGAGCCTTTGAGCCAGCTCAAGAGGTAACACAAGCTTCAGGAAGGGAAGACAAAAGGCAGCCCGTACAGTCAGCAACTCCATTTCAAGTGAAGGGGCAGGGGGAGCTGGGGGGGCTGCCGGAGCCCTTTGCAGGTACCAAACAGCCCGGGGAGGGGTGGGAAAAACAGAGGAACCGGCAGTGGAGCTCCTGCCCGCAGCGATGGGATGCTTGGGGAGCTGCTGGCCCCCTCCCAGGTGGCTCCTGGATGCTGCGCTGGGCTTTCATCCCCCAGCGCCCACGGAGCTGTCGCTCCTGCTTACTCAGGGCATTAATCCTGCCAGGAGCAGAGCTGCCAGAGCAAAGCCCCCTCTCCCCAGGCTCCAAAACACAATACACGTAATTACGGGCTTAGCATCTTACGGGAGGAGGACGAGGGCTGGTTACCCTCCGAATTCCTTGCAGCTGCAGAAGGGCTAAGGGAGCGTGGGGTCCATGCTTCCCTCCATCTGCCGCACGGCTCCTTTTGAAACTGGAGTGAAAACCTGCTGTCGGAGGCGTTGAGGAAAACCTCACTGACAGAGCTCTGGCATCACAGGACAGACCTTGGTAATGTGGCATAGAAACAAGCTTTAACTGAAAAAAAATGAGAGATGGGTGGTCTCACTAACGGCAGAGGAAAAAGGAGACCATCCAGCACCACCTTCAATTCGCTTTTCAGCCCACAGCATCCAGCCCTGCAGGAGCAGCCAAGCACGGGCAGCTCCAGCCTGGGGCAAACCCCTCCACGGCAGATCCAGCATCGCCATTTCTCAGGATCCATCCCAAGTGCTCGGCCAGGTCAGACACCAGCCAAGAGCCAGGTCTGCACTGGAAGAAAGTCCTGGCAGAGACAAAGCTCCGGGGCCAGCCCGGCTCCTTGCATTGAGCCGATTCGGAGCCCAGCCTGAGCAAGTGGAGCGGGGCCAGGCTGGGGGACCCGGCTACGTGATGGGTTTCACAGGGCACCAGCTCAGTATTTTACTGTTTACGCTCTTTTCTCTAGCCAAGTGTAAACGGTTTTTTTTCCCCCTCAACTGTGGAAAGGTGAAGCAAGGACATCTGCAGCCAAGCAGCATCCAGACTTCAAGAGCTCTGGCAGCAGCGTTCAGTTCTGCAGCAATTTTAATTTATAACGGCGCTCATGGTAACCTGGGAGAAATGCAGAAATTGGACTCCTAATCCCTAAAATTAGAGTATCCAGAAATCATAATTTGGGAGTTTTCTTCCTTCTGAGCTTTGCACTAGAGGACTTTGTTTCTGGCTTAAGAAAGTTGGTGTTCACAGACAGCCTTAAAAAAGTATTAAATCCAACATTGACATATGGCTCATCATCCCAGAGGATCCCAAAGCCCTCTGCAAGGGAAACTCCATCTCCCGGGCAGACCGTGTGGACTGAGTCCAGAGCTCCTGGGATTTAAAAACCTGCCTGTTCACTTAGAAGTAGCAGCAGGTCTACAACCCTCTTCGTTCTCCAGCACCGAGACGTTTCAAACAGAACCACGGGGACCTCAACCAGTATTGCAAGGCAGCTGCCCCTGGGCAGGGGGAAGGGACGATGCACGGGCACAGCAGCCACGCCACCAGCCCTCCGCCTTCCCCCAAGGCAGGTCTTATCACCCCACGGCACAGCAAACAAGCCATAAACCAGAGCCCGTGGTTTGCCTGTCTGGTAGGTGACAGCTGCGGCCCATCAACGCTGCTCTCCCCGGGTGTGCTCCAGATGGGGCGGCTCGCTTTCATCCCCGGGCACCGCGGTTGGCTTAAACCCTGGCAAAGACTTGGGCGTAACAGTAAAAAAAAAAATACAAGGATGGGCTTTCAGGCTGACAGGGTCCTCGAGCATGTTTTTTTCCTCCCCATTGGGCACAGGAAGGCAAGCTGGGCTCTTCTGGCACACACGCCACATCCCCTGCCCCATCC
The DNA here is from genome assembly GCF_034619465.1 of Leptosomus discolor. Taxonomy (NCBI): domain Eukaryota; kingdom Metazoa; phylum Chordata; class Aves; order Leptosomiformes; family Leptosomidae; genus Leptosomus; species Leptosomus discolor. The sequence continues at coordinate 4,059,057 of NC_141405.1, forward strand.
CAAGGGATTGAGGACGGCTCTGGCGAGGGCACGCTGGGCTGCGAGAGCCCCGTTGCCATTTCCCAAAGGAAGGACCCGGCCCACGTCTCCAGCACGCAGTCCCTGCGGGGCACTGGGTGGGTGGGAGAAGAGACCCCAGCCCGTGCACTGGCTGCGGGACCATTTCACACAAGTGGAGAACCCACCAACCTTCACCACGCAGCAGAGGTCCAGCCGAAAGGGACCAGCCTCCGCAAGGGAGCACACGTTCACCAGACACGGCGGCTTCCAGCTCGTCTCCTCCAACCCCAGCACACAGCTGGAGGACACACAGCAAAGCCCAGGACCCCCTGACCTTGCCCACAATGAACATTTGGTCTCTGCTTCCTCCATCCAGAACATACTGCGGGCAGGGGGACAGTGGGGACACCAGTATTTGGTCAGCTCTCCTGTCCTAGACTTGAGTGAGCATCAAGCCTACTTGGGTGAGCATCTACCAAGACCCTCAAGCTTCAGCAAATAAAATAAAAATAAAAAATTTAAACTCAAACAGCAGCTTAGAACAAGCAAGGAAAAAATACAAGAAGTGGCAAATACAAAAATACAAGAATTGGAACCTCCTTTCATGGCTGGACCTTTCCTTTGACCAAAGCTTCTGAAGACACAGCAATGTTGGTGTTTAACTAATGAGGCCACAGCAGAAGCACATCCAAAGGGCGGAGGTTGCTCCAGACACGTCCCTTTCAAGCACTGGCTGCAGGTGCTGGCTGTCCCCCATGGGAGGAGCTCTGCCACCGCAGCCAGATGTCACATGCGAGCGTCACCCCATGGCCTGGTGACTTGCCCTGCCTGGGCAGGAGCTGCCCATGTCCTTGGTCTACGACGAGCAAACATGCAGTTATCTCCCCTTGGCAAACAACTGGGCCATTAAGTGACAGGGCTCAGGCAATATTTAATTACCCTGATCGTGGGAAGGGGGCAGCAAGGGGGAGGCAGAAACTGCAGGGGAAATTCCACAACGAGAGATTAAACGGAGCTGCAAAACAGCGCTGACAGGTTAAGAGACAGGTAATAGCCCAGCGGTGTTTGCTTAACCAGGAGAGCTCCCCGGCAGCCCGGAGGAAGGGTGCACGCCGTATCCCGAACGCCAGAAGGAGAGGGCACCAAAAGCAGCACAGGAGAGCTGGGCATTTCTCCTCCACCGGGCAGGGGGCTGCGTGGGGCCAGGACTCATCTCCTGGGAGGTGGGAGCTGGCATTGGGTGGAACAGGGTCTGTTTCTACATCAACTGGATGGATCCAGAAACTTTCAGGGCTGGATCCTCATCTTAGCGGATCCAACCCAGAAGACCTTCCTTGGACCTGCCCTTTGAGGTGTTTGTTGACACCCTAAAACCTCTCCCAGCAACTCCTCCACCCGCAGCTCCTGGGGAAGAGCAGAGCATGGGGAGGGCACAGCACTGAGCACGAGGGCTGCAGACCCTCCCTGTTCTTCATGCACCCTGTCGGGCCCTCCGCCAGCCCTCACCGGGTCCCCCCGAGGAGTTTGGAAATCCTGGCACAGCAGGCGAGGTCCATGGGCTGCTGAGCACCATCCACACCTCGTTCGGCAGCAGGAGCTAACAAGTGATAGAGGTTACAAGGCTGCATCAGACAGACAGGAATGTGTTCTGAAGGGCAACGAGCACATCAGCAAAAGGTGTTAAAGAGCCCGACAGGTTGTTTATAACCCTCCATGAACAACCGATTAACCATTAATCCTCTGTTAGTGCTGCTCTTTATGAGCAAGGACTCCCCACAGCAGGAGAACCCGCCAGGTCTGCAGAGGAGCAGAAGCACTTGGGCAAGAAACCCCGAAGCACACACAAAACCATCGGCCTCGTTGGGGCTGCCCTCTCCCACCACCCAGCAGGGCTCATTGGCCACATGCCTTTTGAGATCAGACCGCAGGTAATCACGGGGAGCGGAAAAAAAAAAGGAAACAAGCCCAGTGGTCAGATGTTTGTCACGTAGCTCCTACTTGAGGCTGGAGATGGACCATGTCCAAAAGAGAACTGCCAGCAGGGTCCTGCTCTAAGGGGATTTCCTGGCAAAATCTCTTTTCAGATGCCCGTGCTCCTGACCTTGAGATTCCCAGCATCACCGCTCCGTGAATGGCACATTTGAGGTCACCCAGCTTCTTCCCAGCAGCTCGTCCTGGGCTGGCCTTGGGATGGTGTGGAGACCTACACAGCCTGTCTCCACCAGCAGCGTAACAGGGATGGCCTCAGCAGGCCAAAACACATTTTAGGAAGAATAAGGGGTCGCTTGTTAGATGTGTTACCAAAACAGCTCCCTCTGCCCTCATTCTGGGCTCCGAGGAAGCAGCATGCAGCCGAGCTCCCTTCTGCACAGGGGGACAGGGTTGAGCGAGCTGCTGGGCAGCACTGCAGCCGGGGAGCACGGCGAGGGCTTCATGGGGAGGGTGGGAAGCTACCCTCCAGCTACCACCCTCCAGACGCTGCTCCCTGTTGTCTTGCAAATGCTCATGCCTCCCAAAACCAGCCAAAGCCTCTTGGAACAAGTCTCAGGAGTTGGAGAAAGCAGGTTTTATGAGCATCCGGCTAAGTCCTGGCCAAGAAGGGGAGGTCAGCACAGAGCTCGCTCTACCTGTGCTGACATCACAGCATCCCTCTTCCAAGGGCTGGAAGGGATGCCAAAACAACATCGAAACAAAATACAGCCCTTAGGCAGACAACCCAAGCGTTGGCCCAGGAGATGCCCCAGCGGGAACACACAACGCGCCTGCTCAGCATCGGCAGCACCAGTCTCTCGCCCTCCTGCCTGCAGGCTACTCTACCCCTGCCCCTTTGGGTTTTTAACTGTATAAATTGGAATTATTTGCCAGATATCCAGCTTCATTGCTGCCAGCAACAGCTGCTTCCTCTCACCCAGTCCCACCAAGAGACCACAAAACAAAAGGCCGAACCTTCCCACGTCAGAAACGACAAGCTGGACCATTCCCATCCGCAATGCCCCCAAGGCAAAGTGCTTCCCAGGACCGAAGTGAAGCTATCACCCCGTGCCAAGGGTGCCTGGCTCCCTGGCCGGTTATTCCCACATCCCAGCTGGAAAAACAGCCCACGCTAAAAACTGATTTCAGGTTTACTTCATGATAAAGCTGCACGCACAGCTCTGACATTTTGATTCAGTGGGGCAGTCTGAACACAAACCAGCTGTAACAAGTATCGCGCAATAGTCTTGAAAGTAAAAAGTTGCATTTTCACACCAAAAAAAAAGTGCAGAGGGGTACAAAAATAGCACCTACAAGAAGCTGGCCCTCCGTAAGAAGAATTGAGCAGGAATGCAACGGCTACAACACGGGAAGAAGCGACTGCCCTGCGCAGGCGAGGGAGGGTGCCACTCAAAGCTCCCCCAAACGCAAAGAGCATCAGAGCTGCTCCCTTTGTCTCCACAGGTGTCACCAGTGAGAGGAACCTGCTCTCCACTCGGTTGTATATTTGCCTGAACTTTGTTTTCAAAGATTTGCATATCACCCCGACCCCGCAGCATCTCCCCCTGCTCATGCCGAGCCTCTCCCACCCCATCCCAGCTCCGTCACAGGGCAAACAGCAGGAACAAACAAAAAAAAAAGATAAGATGGAAACCTCGCCAGGTGAAAGTCAAGGAGGAAGAAGTTGTGCTCTGAAAATATCTTAAGGGATTTGCAATTGTTGTGGGGCTTTATTGCTTCGGCTGCTGAAGAGCCTGGAGGTACGGGACCGTCACAGACCTGCGTTCAACGCTCTGCTCCAGCCAGACGTTTCACACATGGGCTCTCAAGTAACTTCAGTGACTTGCAAGTCCCAGGCTTCTTAACCAGGAGGCTTTAGAAAATCCCAGCCCTAATCCTTCTGCGCTGTATTAGCCACCCTTCCCTTCTGTAAAAAAGGGGATAATATCTTCCTGCCCCAGAGGAATATCGCTAACGCCATTTTCGAGCTGCTCAGACGCTGCAGCGGTAAGAGCCTTGTCACAAGCCGAGCACAGAGCTCTGTGAGGAACTACTCCCCAACCGCAGTGCCTTTCCTTCCGGGGGTCCCCCGCCCCAGCAGCTACAGTGTTCATGGAAAGAGGAAAACTGCATCCAGAGATACCTGCATGTCTCGCTCAAGACCAGGAACAGCAAGCCAGGGGTCCTGAACAGAGCCCGGGGCAGACTGCAGGGAGCAAAGCCATCAGCTCAGCCACACCGAGGCCAAAGGCACAGGCTCTGTGGGGCTCTGTGCTTTAGCGCTGTTCCCCTATATGACTTTGGGTGAGTTCCTTCACCTTCCAGAGCCTCTTGAAAAAAATGGAGCTGAAGCAAACACTGCTTCACCTGCTTGCCCAGAGGGGTTAGCAGCCTGAGTCCACCAGCGGTTTACAAAATGCTTAGAAACCATGGCAGGGGAAGCGTGAGAAAAGCCCAACACACGATGGTTGTTTTTATGATTAAGAAATTCAGGCTGAGTCACAGTCAAAGCCATGCATTCCCAGAGGCAGGGAGCGTGCACCAGACACTCCACAAACTGGTTCCCAAAGAAGGGATTTCGGTGCTTGTCCCAGAAGGGACTGAACAATGGCACACGGCTAACGGGGACGCTGCGGCTCGAGGTTCCCATCAGCACAGCATTGTGCCCCTACAGGGCTGGAGGGTGATTTTGGGCCACTGCTTGCAGGGCCAGGTGGGATGCCGGGGGGATACACGCCACCTCCACGCCCATGACAGCTTCACAGATAAGCGTTCCCAACCCCACGCTCAAAATGAGTTATTTTATCACACAGGTGCCTCCCTGCAAAAGAGGACGTAAAAGCTTGACTCGCCCCTGCAAAAAGAGAGTTGCCCATGGGGAATGCACAGTTTTCCTTGCCCTTTAAATCACTCTTCACCCTCCCTCCTGCCCACACCCACTCATTCAGCGATATTTATTATCGCTACTGATTTCCTAATCTCCAGCGCATGATGCAAGCACAGAACGCAGAACAGTGTTACACACCAAAACCCAGCCACAAAACACCGACGTGAGAAAGCTCTTCTCTGCACAATAAAGTAACTGGGGAAAGCAGGATCGGGGCAGCAGCTCGTCTCCCCGAGCAGGAGCAGGGGCAGCAGGCACAGCCCCAGACTGGCTGCCTAGGGAAGGATGTCAGAGGTAAATACACCCGAGTTGCTTTTCCCTGCTTCCCCCGGGACCGTCTCAAATGAGTCACTGTCCCATGACAGGGGACAGAGCGGCCCCGCCGGGGATCTCCAAGCCAAGCTGGAGATTTCCATCCTTTCAGAGAAAGGATTTTTACTGGTGCCAGCGTTAGAAGGATGCTGGGGCAGGCGGAGGAGATCTCACCGCCTACAGGCAGGAGCAGCTCTGCAGCAAACTCCACCGCAGACACCAGCCCTGCGCTGTGGGACGCTGAGGCAGCTGCACCCTGGTTTCCTTTTAGAGCATTCACTAAGTTCGGTCCAAACGCCAACCTGCCCTTTCCTCCAGGGAAAGGTGAATCCCCCGGCAGCTGCTCCAGCCAAAGCTCCTTCCCAAGAGCAGAGAGAAGCCTGAGAGCAAAGAAAAGGAACCGCAAAGAGCCGGTCAATAAGAGCCCTTGATGGCAGTTCCTGCAAATGCAGTGAAGCTTTAAAAGGAAGAAGCGAGCGCCAGAGTTTGGTGGCCAAAAGAGACGACCACCACAAGCCCTGGAAGAAGCCAAGTATGGCAGACGAAGGAATACAAAGCAGGAAGGATGGGGAGGGAGGGAGAGGGCGAGTGGGACAGACAAGGAGGGCAATGGCTGGAAAAAGAGGGTAGGATCTGCTTGAAGCAAGATCTACAGCCTGTTCCTGAAACTTCCCGCTTGTGTGCCAGGCACTCCCGAATACTAATCAGAACTGAAAAAAATATCAAACAATTAGGAAGGAAAGTCTCTTGGCAGGGTTTCTCCTGGAGACGTCGGGCTGGTTTTGTTTATGAGCTAGAGGAAGTGGTAACCGCTCCTGTTTGTTCTTCTGAAGAAAAAAGAAAGCTCCAGTGTTTTAATTTCTCCGCTGAAAACCCTGGAGATTTTGCCTTAAATGGATCAGAATGGCTGATCTAGATTCACCCTCAGCCTTTTGTTACAAGAAAATATTTTAGTCATTTTCTCCCTCCCCTTCTGTGTGGGGAAAGAAAGGGGCAGCGGACACAAAGCAGGCATTTTTGTTCTCAGAAAATATCAATGAAAAGAGCATTCCAGAGGACAAGGGCACAGCGCAGCTCCGGGGGCACAGGAGATGTCCTTGCGGAGCAGCTGGGCAGACGCACCCCTGAGGAAGGGCAAATATATAAACTCAAAACCTCCTTTGCATGATAAAGGCACGCGAGGCAGCGCAAGGGAAGCCTAGATCAAGTTTTTAAACAGGTTTTTTGTCCCGTGGCTGATACCCATAAGGCTGGGAGGGAGTCGGGACAGCACGAGGCTCCAGCCGGGGTGAGGTGGGCACCCTCACCCCTTTACTTGAAGGTGCAACTTGCAGCTCATTCAAGGCAAAGCCCCCGTACAAACATTCCATTCGGTTTTAATGCAAGTCGTGTCAGGAGGGCTTGAACGAGCACCTTGGCAAATTAAACCAGGTTTATCGTGGTTTATAGCAGCAAGTGGGAGGCACGAGGCACGGAAGGAGCGCGGTGCAGCCGGCAGATGCATTGGCAGGGGCAGGTCCTGGCGTGAGAAAAAAAACCCAACAGGTCCCAGGACAGACCCATAGCCTCACGTAGCACCCCAGAGGTGTGTTGGAGTCGACAGCAGCATGAGAACAAAGCTGGTGAACCTGTCCCCCAGGCACCGGCTGTCAGAGGCCCTTAAAGCATCTCTGCTGGCCAAGCAGCTCTCCCCACAAAGGGAGCGGCCAGCCAGGGAAAGCCAGAAGATCCGGCGTAGGATGGAGGGGCAGGTAAACTAGTGACACTCATGGCAAAAAAAAAAACCCACTTCCCGAAAGCTCCAGGCTTGGAGGTCCAGAACCAAAAATGCATTCACCATGGAAACCCAGCTCTGGGGCTGGTAGCGCTGGTGGAATTCGCAGTTGGCTCCAGCTCTCAAGGAGGCAGCCTGGACAGTGAAACCTTTCAACGTGAATGGTGCCGACCAAGTAGTCTGTAACTGCTCTGGAAGTGCTTTTTGAGGCAGCCAAACACTCCGGTTTATCCAGCAATAAATTCCCCCAGACAGAGCGATGTGGAAGCAGAGCCAGGCAGTGCTCCCAACCCCTCTTTCTCCCGGGGGAGTCAGAGAAGGGAGGTAAAGGATGATGAGAAAGGGCCAGGCAGAGGAGGAGGTTCCCAATGCCTTTTCTTTGGGGGAAGGCAGCATATTGAACCGTCTCTGCCTCAACCGCACAGCTCCAGGAATGCTGTGTAGGTGGCCTGCTCCAGCATGCTGGAGATGGGCAGGGACAGCAGATGCCTCTGCATCGCACCCCCGGGGCAATCATCACCCTCTCGCTCTCCCCGTGTCCTTCTGCCCCTGCACACACCAGCCCCAGCTCCCAAGGTGATGCCCCAGAGCTACCATGTGAGGTGTCCTCAGGAGCAGCCCTGCCCTTGGCACCCACATTTCTAGGTCACACTCATGGATCAGGAGCTTTTTTAGACACAGCTTGACAGTTTTCCTAAGTGACAAATGCTTCTGGCTAAAACCAGATCCATAGATGTCATGTTTGTAGCCCCAGATCTGCTCCCTTATTGCCTTGACACCCTGGTCTCCCTGTCCTTCAGCTTGGGTATGTGCCTCCATGAGCATCCCGGGAGGTGAGGAACTGCAGGTAGCCTCAAAAGCTTGAAGAAATGGGGCACACACAGCCCTGGAGCAGCCTATTTGGGCACCCACCATCACAGAGGACACCCTCATAAGGGATTTAATTCCAGTCTCAAAGCACCAGCAAGTGCCCTCTGTAGTGGGACAGCCACCTACCAAGCACACTCTGGGAGCTACCACGCTATATCCATCCTCCACAGGGATGTTCCCAATATCCAGAATTACCTTCCCCTTTCTCCTGCCCTCAAAAAGCCATTCTCCACAGCCACATCCAAAGGGAAAGCAGACCCTAAGCCCAGCTTTGCCAGCCACAGCCTCGCTGGCCCAGCCTTTGCAGGGATGCCATGGCAAGCATCGGTCTGGGCAGCATTTTGGGGAGCAGGAGGGACAGAGGCCACCTCCCCAACAGCTTTAGAGCAGCATCCCACCCATCTCACCCCCCCTTCCCCAGAGGGGTCAGACCCTTCTCCCCCACAGCCCAAGCCTGGATGGAGATGGATGTTGGGCGGGGGGGAGTGGGAAGGGGCAGCCCCACCAAAGCCACCAGCGAAGCGGAGCGGGGCCGTGGATGTCGCGGAGCGCCGCTGCCATCCAGCGGCCGCGGGCTGGGGCTCCGGGCAGCCCCCGCCTCGGCAGGAGCCTCCACAACGGGGAAGCGACTGTCATTTCCCTCCCTGCGACTTTTTCCAGAGCAGACACCAATTAGATATTTTCATATTATTCCCCCCCCCCCCCCCCCCCCCCCCATATCCCACTTCAGGTGGTTGGGGATGGAGCAGTCCTGCCCTAACTTCGGCTCCCCTGGAAGCTGGTTGCTCCACAGCCTTCTCCAATCCTTTTTCCCCCCCCGACTTTTTCAGCTCAGAGAAGGACGGAGGGGAACAAGGCCAGCATGTGGCATTCGCAGTGGGGATGAGCATAGGCATAGCAGCAGGAGGTGTGTGGTGATTTCTTTTCCTCACCTAATATTTCCCCACCTTCCAGTTTGTCTCCTACTTGCTACTAAGAGCAGTCTAAGAAGAGTTCAGGCTCCTTCTGAAGCTCCAGGCCCTCAACACATACCCACAGGTAGGATTTGCTTCCCCAGTGCTTGTGAGAGAGCAGCCTCTAGAGCCATTCACCACCTGAAGCTGGCAGCAGCAGGAACAGCTCTTTGCTTGCTGACTTTTTGGAAGGGAGCAGCCATGAAGGCAGCTGAACCAAGCCTCTCTAGAGCCTTAGAGAGAGACCTTCTCTCTCTCTAAGATCTCAAAGGACCAGCGAGTGCCCTCAGCAAGCAGATAAGCCACCTACCAAGCACACTCTGGGAGCAACCATGCTATTTCCTCCACTCCAGCCAGCACAGGGATGTTCCTAATCCAGAATTACCTTCCCCTTTCTCCAGCCATCAAAAAAGCCATTTTCCAGCCTGGCCAGAAGCAGCCTGGCGACAGGTTCCTCACATGCATGCAGAACAAGGGCCCCCCAGGAGCTCCTGCAGATACGTGCAGGAGAGGCTGAGAAGACAACAAAGGATCGAGAAAGCTCCTGAGATGTTCTCCAGACTCTCAGGCACAGCACAGAGGATGCCCAGGCTGTGGCTACAGCCTCCAGTCCCTTCTCAGAACTGGTGCCATTCGCCACCTGAAGCTGGCAGCGTTAGGAACAGCCCTTTGCTTGCTGACTTTTCGGAAAGCAAGCAACTGTGTGGTAGCTGAACCAAGCCTCCCAGACGGTGCTCAAGGCTGTGGGAAGGATTTGTCAAGAGGAAAGGAAGACAGGTAGAAGGCGTCCCACCTCTCAAAGCACTAATAAGCACCAGAAACAAGAGGATGCTGTTCATACTTTCTCCCAGCTTCATTTTTTTTGAGCAGAGATTTCCCTTAGAAATCCACTGGATTAAAAAAATAAATCCATCTGTCCTGCTGCTCCCTTCCATTGGTCACTGCAGCTTTCAGGTTTGCAAGCACAGGGTGTTCCCCACAGCCGCCTTCTCTTCTCTTCTCTCCCACGGAGGTGCCTACAAGGGCTTTCCACCCTAAAACACACCAAGAACCCCCCGGATAAACACCCCCCATCAGCAATCAGCACCCCTCCTTCTCCCTCCTCCTTCCAGGAGGCTGCCCGCCCCCCCCCTCTCCCCCCTCCTCCGAGGCGGGGGTGGGCAGAATTTGGGGCCGTTTACCCGAAAAACGCGGTTCCGCCAAGCCCTTCAGCCCTCCCGAGCTCCGGCCGCACGGCGGGTCCCGGCCAGCGGCGGGCAGCGCTGCCGGCCCTCGGCCGCCCCCTGCCGGCCCCGGGCCCCGGCGCCCGCTCCCGCCCGCTCCCGGCGCCCGCTCCCGGCGCCCGCTCCCGGCGCCCGCTCCCGGCGCCCGCTCCCGGCGCCCGCTCCCGGCGCCCGCTCCCGGCGCCCGCTCCCGGCGCCCGCTCCCGGCGCCCGCTCCCGCCCGGCCCCGGCGCCCGCTCCCGCCCCGGCCCCGGCGCCCGCTCCCGCCCCGGCCCCGGCCCCGGCGCCCGCTCCCGCCCCGGCCCCGGCGCCCGCTCCCGCCCCGGCCCCGGCGCCCGCTCCCGCCCGGCCCCGGCGCCCGCTCCCGCCCGGCCCCGGCGCCCGCTCCCGCCGGCAGGTGGCAGCACGCACCCGGGAGCGCTCCTGAACCCCCGGCCGAGCTCCAGCATCCCCCTCCCGGGGGGGGCGGGGGAAGGAACCGGCTGTCGGGGGGGGGGGGGGGGGGGCGCAGGGAGGGGGTAACCCCACCCCACCCCCCCGAGAGAGGCTGAGCGTAGGGCGGGCGACTGCCGAGCAGGGGCAGCGAGTCCCTACAGCTTTTTTGGCGGTTTGCAGGTGGGTTTCCCTGAGCCCAAACCTCGCCGGCCACCCAGCAGCACCGGGCTGCCGCCGAGCATCCCTCGGGTCCTTCGCACCAGATATCCCCCACCCGCCCCCCGAGCATCCCTCGGGTCCTTCGCACCAGATATCCCCCACCCGCCCCCCGAGCATCCCTCGGGTCCTTCGCACCAGATATCCCCCACCCGCCCCCCCGAGCATCCCTCGGGCATGTCACACCAGATCCCCCCCTCCCCAGAGCATCCCTCGGGCCCGTCGTACCAGATCTGCCCCCCGCCACCCCCAAGCATCCCTCGGGCCCGTTGCACTGGACCCGGGGGCCTCTGGCAGGGCCCAGACTCTGCTCTGCAGCTGCCCCAGGGAATTGCTCTCCACGGAGCAGTTAAAGGTGAGAAAGTGTCTCCGAGAACGAATATTTTCCCAGCCGGAGTGCACAATGAGGGATTGCCACTGCAGATCCTGGTAAAAAGCTTTCGCTGCCTGCACCTAGATGCAAGGATCTCTGCAGCCAGAGTGCAGCTCGTCCTTCCTGCAGGATCCAGGGGGAACACGGGACCCCAACAGGGCTGGCTCAGCCACCCAAGCCTGCCTTGCCATGCAGCCGCCTCTGCGGAGGGCTGGCATCTTGCACCAGGCTCCCAGCAAGGTTCCCAGAGCGAGCAGGGCTCGGTGCATCACTTATCACACAGACAGCAAAGGCATCCCTTCACAGGGCATCTCAGAAAGGGCTGAAGGTGCAAAAAAAAAAAAAATAAAACCGAACTCCAAGTACCAGGCTGGCCGCCTATCAGGGCTGAGCTGCATTCTGCTAGCTCAGGGGGGAAAGCCCTGCCTTGCCTTAGCCCGAGGAGCTCAGCACTCAAGGATCTGCTGTACCACCAGCAAGAGGATGTGCACGAACTCATCCCTCCTCCCTGCATTTCAGAGGACGGGAAGCCAAGAGACTCACGTTGCAAAGAGATGAAGTCAAATACTTGGTACATTCAGATGCTCATCGAGGAAAAACCATAATCCCAAAGGTCTGGGAAGCTGCTGAGCTGTAACAGCACCAGTCAGACACTGACAAGGGAAGGAAGCTAAAACACCCCAGCTCTGCTCAAATGGCTGGAAGTTTGCGGTGCAGAAGAGCAGAACTCAAGCGAGCTTCAGCCACTTGGCTCCTCAGGTTTGCGTTTGCCTTCTCCATCCATCCTGAAGAGCACCCAGCTGGCAGAGCCATCTCTCTGGGGGAGGGCACACACCACATCCTCCTGGCTCTGTGTTCAGTAAGAGGGAAGAGCAGCAGCTTTACAGCTCTTTGCCATTTCCCTCTAACCACACCAGCACAGTCCACTGCTCCGCTGCTGCAGCACATGTCCACAGCCATACTGGTCCCAGATGGACACTAGTGTAGACCTCCCATTCCTGCCAGTCTGCATCAGGCTGCTAGTGATCAGTCAGTCCCAGAAAACAAGAACAGATGAGTTCTAACCAAAACCAGAAATGTACTTTAAAAAAGTCTTTCCCAGCAGTAGTTTTCCCTCTACCCATGACATCTCAGCCTCTTTCTCCTAGAAGAAAAGTTCACTATAAAGCCACACAAGAGAAAGCAGTCTGGGCAGGGCAAACACAGCACCTTCACAAGTGAAAGGGTCAGTTCCGCTCCATGCCCCAAAACCAAGCTGGACCCACCCCAGTTCCGAGCACAGGGCCCCAGCAGCTGCAGGCTCAGAGCCTGTGCAGGGAACAGGGACTGCAGGGGAACATCCTCACCGAAACACAAGGACCACGAAAGGCAGGTGTCACTAGCAGGCTGGTCCTGAGGAACGCCAACACAGGACCACTGCATTCACCTCTGGACAACAGACCGCACACAGGGCTGCTGAGGGCAAACCCCATCCTCCCCAGCACAGGAACCACCAGCTCATTCTCCACCCAAGCAGAAATCCCCGTGTTTAATCCTCGCTCTCCCAGGCCACGCACCCTCACACAGCCGTGGCTGCTCCTGCAAAGCCCCGTGGGCACATCTCCCAGCACCACGTCCCAAGACGTCAGTGTTGATACAAGTCCCCTCCAAATTCAAAGCCCTGCCATCGACTCCTAGCAGTCCCCCTCCCTTCCCCAAGAAAGCGGATTTTCCATTGCCAGGAGGCTTACACCACCCTCCCCTCCGAAGGGAGCCTTTCAGCTCATCCCCTGCATCCACCCCAGCCCCAACAGCCCCATGGTACCCTCGGGACAAGCCACCCATTGTTCCCAGTCAGCCTAACAAGCGGCAGGCTCCCCCACGCAGACACCACCGCTGGCTTCCACACGCTTTCAAGTGCAGCAAGCCAGCGGGGTTCCCCCTCACCAGGGAAAGAAAAAAAAACTGCTTGGGGGCTGCCTCGCTTTAACTCCTTAGTCCATTACTCAGCAATATAACTCCAGGAAGAACACTCTTATTAGGGATTTCAGGCTCAAAATGTACTAAAAAGTTACTGCTTTGATTAAAACCAGAGGGGAAAGCCACTTCAGCTTTCAGAAACAATCTTATCTATTCTACTATTCCCCTGGAGCAGCAAGTCACTAGATTTGGCATTTTTTTCCCCCCCTCAAGTGGGGTAAAATACAATTTTCTAAGCAGCCAGTCCCACAGGAAGGTGGGTTTGGGTTTTTTGGGGGGTTGGCTTGTTTTTAAAGAAGGGAGGAGAAAAAGAGTATATATTCTTGACTCACCCAAGACCAGCAGCATTTGTCCTACACATGCACGTGAATTCCTCCCTCCTCCAGAGCCACGACGCTCAGAGTAAGTAGCCCAGAAAAAAGGGGACTGCAGCACTGGGCTGTAACCGCTGCTGTTCCACATCTGTCAGTCGGGAGGTTTCATGTAGCAAAGCCAGTTCCGTCAGACGAGTAAAGCCACAGCACCAGCAGAATAATGCCAAAAGTAGTAATCCACCAGATTTTGAGCAAAGCAGGTGTCTGCAGCCTGTCCAGGACATTCCCAGCTGCAGACAGAAGGGAGCATCCAACACCCACAGGAGTCCACAAGGGCTTACAACGCCAGATATCCCAGCAGAGAAAAACCATCATCCAGAGACAAATCCTCTTGGCTGAGGACCTCTTGGTGGAGAGGGGGAGAAGTCCCAAGCACATGATCAGTCTCTTGTTTCCTTGCTCCGAGGTACAAGGCCAGTCCAACGGCTGCTGTGGCTGACGGCATCTGCCCCTTCCAGCAATGACAAGCTACAAAACCTGTGGAGAAACAAGTGTCAGGACAAGGGAACAGCAGTGACCCTCGGCCGCTAGAGCAGAGTTACACCTGGTTCTCCAGGTTTGCTGGCAGCTGCAGGAACAGCTGGGGGCATCTGGGCACAGCCCCCGAGGCACAGCCCCAGGGTATCCCCCAGTTCAGCATCAAGGAGCCAGGACGGCACAGAGACGAAGGATCACAAAGCAGGATTTTCCCTGCTGCTGCCGAGCAGAGGTACAGGCCATGCAGGAGGACACACCACAGGGGAGCAAGCAGCACTGGCCAATTCCTTGCTTAGATGTTACTGTCCCAGTTGGTCAGTCAGTACTGGTCACACTGGTTTCTGATGTGCAGAACTGCAGTTTAAATCCATCCATGGAAAAGACAACGACTTCTTCGCAGGGCAGCACATCTGCCCCACACAGCAGCAGCGGCAAACACAGCCAACGCAGCCCCAAGGCTCGCGAAAAGGCGACGATCCGCACCGTCCCAGCTCCAAGGGTGTGCAGCACAGTCCCCTCCCGTGGCAAAGTCCCCCGCCGCAGGGTGAGGAGCTGAAATCCCCTCCTGCGCGGGTTTCCTGACGAAATCAGCACCTGGAGCAGAGCTCTGAGCCCTTCCAAAGGTCTGGTCAGAACTTCACCAGATGTGGCTGAGCATAGACCCCCCCACACACACACGCTGTCCCTTACCTTTGGCGACAACCTCAGCAGAGGACCCAGGACAGAACCAGCGCCTTCCTCCCCGCACCCCTCTTCAAACACAAAAATCACCCAGAAACCACCAACAACACTGTCCGAGCTCGCAGTGACCGGCTCTGCCTTGAAAGCAGCGGGCACACGGGATGGCCAGCGCTTGTTCGGAGGGATTTTGATTTACTGCTGGCCTGCCAGGTCCGCGCACACACCATCACGTGTGCGTGCACACACAATTTTATTAGCGATACATTAGTGCGAGCACTACCCTGCTTCGTTAGGGCGCTGCTGCTCTCCAGCACAAAGTCCGTATTTGTTTCCCTGCAGGGGTGGAAATAAAGGGGGTTTTGTATTTTCTTCCTCTTCTCTTTGCAGGCTGGAGTGAGTTTATTTGACACTCCAGCACTCTTTGTGAGCTGAGTGCCCGAGGATAAATGCTACCCTTAAGAGTTACTTGGCGTTAGACAGAGGGACCCTCTTCAGAGGAGAATGGGGGCTTGTTGGGATGGGGTGGGAGGGGGCACGGGGAGGGGGCCTCCGAAGAGCGCCTATGCCGCCTCATAGAAGGGTCTCTGTCCTGGGCTCACAATAGAGCGAATTCTTAAAGATACCGGGAGCTGAAAGGAAGGAAGGAACTTTCCTCCTTTTAAAAAGGATTTTCAGGAACAATTGAAGAAGCTATAAAAAGGGGATCATTATTTCCCATCCAGCCTGCCGGGCTGGGAAGCCCTCCCTCCCCCTCCCGAGGCCTCGGCTGGGAAGATTTGACATACACCCTTGGGACAAACATAAGAGGGAGGATGATGGTCACCGTCCAGTGTCCCTTGGCCAAGGGAGCTGCGCGGACCCTGCAAGCAGATGTCCTACTACCCTCTCCCTCCCACAGACAGGTACCAGTGACAGGAGCCACCTTCTCCTCCCCAGGACTGCTCTGCTGCCTCCAGGTCCTCCTGCCTCAGAAGCAACAAGCTGGAGAGAAGGGAAGCTGCCAGGAGCAATGTTCAACTCAAGTGTCCGCTGATGGACCAGGATGCCACCATCCTGCCAGTGACACAGGAGGAACGGTGCGTACCCCCGTGTCCCCAGGGCTGCAAGCCTGCCCATCCATGCAGAGGGAACAGCACTTCCATGGCCAAAACCCAGCCTGCCACTGCTCACATGTACGGTGAGACCCACCAGCCAGCTCTAGGTTGTAAGCCAGCTCTTACTCCCCAACCGTGATGGAGAGTTTTCTGCAGACACACCGAGTCTTACACAGCCCAGAAAGAGGAGCTAAAGCCACAGGAGTCCAGGTGGTGAGCTTCAGCTCCGGCTTAGCGCCACCACAGTTCCCAACCACTTCCAAAGGGACCGATAGAGCTGTCAGCTTGGCCACCATGTCCACTGGTGACCAAGTCCCCTCCAAAGCGCAGCCAAGCAGGACACTCAGGTACCTGCACCCCACGAGCTGCACTGCAGCACTTCTGACATCTTACACGGCACCAACCACAGCCCAGATGCTGACATTCTCCCACCTCCAGACTGAGCCCTGCTCACCCCATTGTCACCCCAGAGGTGTGCAAGCATCTCACCAGGACCTCACTCAGCTCACCAGGCTCCCTCCTTTCCTCCTCACCTCCAGCTTGATGAGGAGATGCTGGAACCACACGTGCAAAATGAAGCCCATCGCAGAGCTCTGGCTGGCCACGAAGAAAGCTGCTAGAGCTCACGCTCCACCTCTCCCCAGCAGACAAGGGGACCTGTCCTCCATAGTCTTGGAAGTGTAGAGAAGCTCCTGTCAGCTTTCATTCCTAGAGTTTACTTCCAATTTTATTGCATCAGACCCAGGCATTTGTCCATCCAGCTACAGAACGAGTCCGACTGCCTCTTGGTGTCACTGGCACCCCAGGTCCCAGACGCCAGCAGCTGGTTCCTGTCCCTCCAACAGCGATACATCCTACCTGGAGTGTGCCAGTCCTAGTGCTGAGCTTATCTGCTGAGAACGAAGATGGGCAGAGGAGAATGCCACCTGACAAAGAAACACCACCATCATTCAACCTACAAATCCTCAAGGGACCTTCTCTGCATCTTCTGGTTGCCAGCGTGAGCCCACACACCAGAAATGCATTTTCTCATAGGAAAAACTTCCAAAATTCAGAAGCCACTCCTGAAACGCGCTGGCCTGAAAGTGCTGTTTAAAGGACCACCAGCAGGAGCTGAAGCGAGCTGGAATGACAGCAGTGAAGCCTCCATCCACCCCAAGCTGGAGGTCCCAGAGCATCCTGCCTCCATCTGACCCAGCACAGGCCACATCCAAGCAGTCCACAGCAGCGCTTCAAAGCCAGTCCAAAGCTCCTGTGCAGTCCCATGCAAAAACCTTGTGGCCCTTGTGACCATGGCATGTTTCTTGAGGGGTTCAAGGTGGTCACAGGCCGAGCTTTACTGAGAACAGAGCCACTGCTGTTGGTTTCCTCCTTTGTGAGACCACAGCAGCTTTTGCTGCAGCCATACCAGCCAGACAACAGCTCTGATCCCCTCCCAAGGAGAAAAAAAAGAATAAAACCCCAGAAGAATCAGCTTTAAGAGCCTGGCTAGGTAACATTTGCTCCTGATCAAACCCAGAATGGGTTTCGTTGTTTTGGGTTGGGTTTTTTTTTTTTTTTTTGCAGGAAAGCTGCACAACCACCCAGGGATCAAACACATTTATTTAAAGGCTTAGGTTTTAGCCCTCAAAAAACATCTGTGGCTTGGCAGAGAGCACCAGCCAATTGAAGGGAAAATGTTACCTTCTTAGGGCATGGGTGCAGCACAGCCCTGGGGCCAAGGTCTTCACACCTCATCAGCCCTGTTTGGGGAGAAGACGCATTTCGGGCTGAACTAGAAGTGAGAACAACCTCCCTAAACCACGCTCATTCCACTTTTCCTCTGGGGTGCCGGTCCAGGAAAGCACTGCCTGCAATTCAGATGCTGCCACAGGGGGGAAAAAAATCCAAAATAAGAAAGAGGGAAACTCTGAAGCTCTGAAGCCAGGCTGCAGAGCAGGACACAAAACCACGCTGGCTCTGTCTCCAGGGACTCATAACGCAACGCACTGTAAACCCTAATCCTGTGTTAAGAGCTTTCATCAAAAAGGAGCAGTATTTATTAGGGAGTTATAGGAGGTAATAAAAGTGTTTTCATGCAGTGTTTATACTAACATGGGGGACTTTATGCTAGCGTTCGCCCCTTCGTTTTTGTTTTAAACGCATCTTTCTGACGAAATAAGCCGTTCTGAACAAGGCCGCCCTTTGTAATGCGGTTACAACTTTCTGGCCGGTCCGTGGTAACTGGCGAAA
This sequence comes from Leptosomus discolor, assembly GCF_034619465.1. Taxonomy (NCBI): domain Eukaryota; kingdom Metazoa; phylum Chordata; class Aves; order Leptosomiformes; family Leptosomidae; genus Leptosomus; species Leptosomus discolor. Next base: position 4,076,888 of record NC_141405.1, read on the forward strand.
CCCTGCGCTTCTCTTGCCTTCCCTTTTGTTGCTTTGCTTTTCTGTTCAAAGTTCAAACAAACCAAAAGCCCCCCAGCAAGCTGCATTGTGCTCCTGGCATTATCCCCCCATTGTCTGGGGCTCAGAGCACCAGAGGGAGGGGGAGCGGGTGTGGCCCAAAACATTTGATCTCCTAAAATTTAAGGCACTCTGATCATTTCTTACACAGAACCTCCGGATAGAAGAGCTTGAGTCCAAAACAGTCTAAATATGAGCCAGCTGCTGCCAAAAAACACCCATCACCCAGGCAAAGGGATGCTAACATACCAAATATATTTCCAAGCAAGCACAAGAGGAGCACACACCAAAATCCAGCCCTCAGAAGAGCTGGGTCAGAGCCCAGGGCTTCCAGATTTCACAGCTGTGCCTTGCTGCAGACACAAGCATTCGCTGCGGAAAGAGTCAGGTCCCAACATCCCCCAAGTCCTCTCTGCTCCGCACCCTGTAGAAGATGAGATTGCACCAGAGTCCGGTTTAGAGACTACCCCAACCCCCATAATGAGCAGTTTAATTTATAGCTGGTCCTCAAACAGTTCCTAAAGTCCACTGCAAGTGACAGTGTGACCACCGATATTCCTCATCTGTGTTAGGGCATCCCTCCTCCGGGCACCTGAGCCCTGCAGAGAATCCCACCGGTGACTGCTGCCCACCGCAGCCAACACCTCGCCCTGCCAGCTTTGGGCTTCCCCGGGGGTTTCTGCTGGGCAAATGGAGATCAAGCTCCCCCCAGCACAGCCCTCCTGCCCCACAGCCTGGGAGACACCACAGGGGGAACACTCCTGGCCATGAGAGCGAGTTGCCCTCCTCCTGCCAGCGCAAGAAACAGGTTGTATTTCTCTTTGCGGGCGTTGTGCTTGGCAAAGCACTTTCACACCTCAGTTAGGGACCCGCTTCCCATCAGAAAATCTTACACCCCCTCTGTCAGGGGGGCTGCTCTGACATTCAACAGCACCCCAGAACAGTTATCACCAACACACCGAATAAAGCTTGAGGGGTGCCACGTCTCAGACTACGTTTTGTTCGAGACACCTGAGCGTGGAAAGCAACCGGTAGCCAAGCAGCTTCACAGCAAGAGCAAGACCGAGCAGCTCTGGCTCTTTTTGCAGCAAAGCCTTGGAGGAAGGAGAGGACAAGAGCACGGCAAGACCCTTCTGCCCCACGGCGTCTGCCTGTTGGGGGGCTCAAAGTCACCACATGCGTGGGATCTCACGCCCGTGGGAAGGATCGAGGGGAACTGGGGAGACCCGGGAAGACTTTTCCACCCATCCCTAACGTTACAGGAGAATGAGAAAGCCGCTGTGCTGAAAACACCACCTGCCTGACAGCAGAGAAGAAAGGCATCCTTGCACACCCTGCTCCGGCCTCGGAGGTGGAATCTCCCCTTCGCGACGCCAGACAAACCAAGATGCAGCTTCTTCCCGAGGCCTGAGTCACAGCACACCAGCCCTCTCCCCCCACTTCCACCCCACCAGCTGTGACCGTGATTATAAAAAGATGTCTCAATTAGCAAGCGAGCTGAGCAATCCCTCCCGTCTCAAAACCCTTCAGAGGAAACACATTCCAAGCCGGCAAAGAGCAACACTAACAATGTCTGGGCAATAAAAGCTTCTCTTGTTTATATCAAAGTAACCTCAAACATCCTCTCCCCAAACAAGCATCCCTCACCCTCTGTACAGATCAGCGGGCTCGCACACTGGAAGGGCTGGTGTTCTCGACATGCTGGGTCCCTCGGAGCAGACAGCACTAATTTTTGTGTGTGTTACTGGTTGCAGGTCTAGACTGGTGTGGTCTTTTTGTTGTAGCGAGCAAAATAAGGGAGTCATTCATATTTTTCCAGAATTCACACAAAAGCGCTCTTGTGCATCACAGATACCTTGCATCACCGACCCCGATCAAGTGCTCCTCGCTCCCAGGCTTACCCCAGACAGCACCGAAGGCTGGGGAGACCCCTCGGGCCCCCAGCAGGAGCAGGGGAAGGGGTTGCAGGGGGGCTGCTGGTTCCCCCAGGGCCGTACCTCGCCCATCACCTCGGCCAGGCACCTGCCCAGGGCACACGGAGCCGCTGCGAGCCTTTGTGACAAGGTTTTGCCACGGGAGGGGAAGGGAAGAGGCGCATCATGTCCCCCCTACCCCCCCCCTCAAAAAAAAGAAAGAAAAAAAAAAACGAGGAAAAATAACACCCAGAGGTTTTTCTCGGGGGCAAGAGGCATCCCCCCCCTCCGCTAACCGGGACCGCCCTCCCCTCGGCCCCCAAACGAGAAGCATCCCCGGGGCAAAGCCCCTCACCCCCGGGGCGGGGAGGGAAGCGGCCGGACCCCCGTGGGACACAAAGGCGGGTGGGTCGAGGAGGGGGGAGCCGACCCGGGGAGCGGCGGGGGGTGCCGGCACCGGGCGAACCCCCCCCGACTCAGGGCGCGCCCGCACCCCACCACCACCTCCCCCGCACCCCGGGGGCCGCACGGAGTAACGGGACCGCGGCAGGAGGAAGCGCACGGCGGGGGGGGTTGTCCCGATTCCCCCCCCCCCCCCCGTACCCCCTTCTCCCCCCACCCCGAGCAGGGCACCTACCTCCGGCGGGGCGCTCCCCCCCGCTGAAACGCTCCCGGGGGTCGCCGCGGCGAGCTGCATCCTCCTCCTCCTCCTCCTCCAGAGCCACATCCCCCTCCGGGGGGAAGGGGGGCCGCTCCAGAGGAGCCCCCCACCACCGAAGGAGGCGGCTGCCGGTGCAGGAGCCGGCCAGGGCCAAGCAGGTGACCGGGGAACGGGACCGGCGCCACCGCGGCCATGGATGCTCCAACTGGGGCGGCCGGGCCATTCCGCCCTTATATAGCCCCGCTGCGGCGGGCGGGCGGCGCTGCTTCACGGGACTTGTAGTTCCTCCCCCCACCCCCCCCCCCCCCCCGGGGCCGGGAGCCGCCTCCCTCCGTCCTTCCGTCCCGCCCGCCCTCTGGCCGGCCCTGCCCGCCGCGGGGAGGGGGCGGCGCGGGCGGTGGGGGAGGCCCCGGGGCGGGGGAGGATCGGGGGGGGGGGGGGGGGGGGGGTGTTTATTCCTCACCGGGAACTCGCTGCTCTCCGCCGTCCACGAGGGGGGCGGGGGGGAGAAAGGTGGTGGTTTTGGCTGGCAAAGCCCAGCAGTTCACGGGACTCCAGGAGTCGCATCCTGCAGCCCGAGGGGGGGGGAGGAGGGGGGAAGGTGGGGGGCAGGTGGTAGTTTTTGGCTGGAAAAGCCTGGCAGTTCACAGGACTCCAGGAGTCGCATCCTGCGGCCCGAGGGGTGGGGGTGGTTTTGGCTGGAAAAGCCCGACAGGTCACGGGACTCCAGGAGTCGCATCCTTCGGCCCAGCCGGCCCGACGCCAAAGCGGCGGGATCTGTCCCCAAAGCGGCAGGATCCGTCCCCTAAACCGCTGGGTGAATGAGTAACCCCACCAAATACTTAGCACGAAGCCCGATTACTTCAATTGTCCCCTGTATTGGTTATTGTTTAGTTTAATTATTGTCCCAATTATTAATTTAACTTAATCATTAACCCGTCTGTGAAATGAATGAGCAATTAACTGCGCTGTTGACTTAGGGGCTCATTTAAGGCCCGTTCTCGCAAGCGCGCTGGGGCCAGGCAAAGTCACCCGCGTGTCCTCGCAGGACGGGGCCTTGTCCCACACCTTTCCCTGCTGCTCTACGGACCCCATGTGCTTTCGACTCCATCCAGGGATTTGCACAAGGAAATGCCCGAAAAGGGGACACCGGGCACAAGGCAGGTGGCAACGGCAGGGCCAGTGCCGCTGTGCCCAGTGCCCTCTCCAGGCACAGCCCCGCTGCCAGAAGGAGCGTTGGATTTGGGGCAGGGCAGAGGGTGGAGGGTGCAGAAGGGGGTAGCCAAGGGGGATGGATGATCCTGCACACCCTTTGTCCAGCTGGCCACTGGGCTCGGCTCCGGGTGGGCAACGTCCCACCCCATGGGCTGTGCAGGAGCGGGGACCTGGACCCAGCACATTCCCACCTGCACCGCGTCAGGATTTACCCTCACACGCTCCGGGGAGCTGCCGGCATGAAACCGCAGAAGTTTTCTAGGACAAGTGAGCAAGGGGGGGGCTGGGGGAGAAAGAGGGAGAGCGAAGGGGAAGGAAAAAAAAAACCCCTCCTGGCAGGTTTTCAGGGCCCAAAGCCGGAGTGGAAATGCTTCCCTTCCCTTAATTGCTTCGAGACCAGATGAATTTCTTGAAGAAACCGCAGCTGAAATGCTGCACAAATCACATTGTTGTGCTTGTGTTGGCCGCCTTCTTAAGGAGGTAAAAGGTCATCGTTTATGGTATATTAAAAAGGAAAAAAAATAATATTTTAGCGCTGTGGAGGAGGGGGTTGTGTTGCTTTTTCATATCCACGTTCTGGAAATTAAAACCTGTTTGGCGAGCGCCAGAACGCGGCTCGCAGCGAAGAGCGGAGCTGGGAAAAGGCGCCAACGCGGGGCTCTGCCGCAGCCCCCGCCTGTCCCCCTAAACTGCCCCGTCCCTGGGCCCGTGCAGAGGAGCAGGGGGCTCCGGGCTCTGCTCCTGCGGGGTTCACGTCCCACGGGGGCTGCCCGTGCCAGCCTCGGCAAGTCTCTGCAGCTTCAGGGCCGGCGAGGGTGCAGCACCGTCTGTCTGAAGATCCTTCAGTGCTGGGAAGTGGCAGGAAAGTCCTGGTTCCTGCCTCCGAGAGCTCTGATGCTTTTATTTAAGCACAGAAAACCGGCTGCTCCCTCTTCCTCCCTTTCCTTGCCCGTCAGTAAAAGGATGGGGCTTATTTTCCTCCGGCTGCCTGCGTGCGAGCAGACGCTCACCGCTCTGCCCCTGAGTCACCGGCGGAGGAGAGCTGCCTGCTCCTCTCCCTTCCCCTTCCGAGCCCCGCTTGGCTCCAGCTCCCCTTTGTTTTTAGGAACCCTTCACCCGTAAGAGGTTGCACCTTCCCAAATGTGGCAGGAACCAGCACATCAGAAACACAGGCAGGCAGCCTGCCTGGGGCACCAGGTGAGAAACCTCGTGAGCCGCTAAGAGCGTGGAAAATAATAGCATCAGCGCCCAAAACGGCAGATGGTGATTTCGTGTTGATCGGGAGGTGGTGGGAGGGATGGTGGTGGATGTGCCGGCGTCCGGTGCACTGTCCCTCACCTGCCTCAGCCCCTGAAAGCTGCTCAGACCATAAACCCGGGACTGGGCTGCAAATGGACCGACACACACAGGGATGTAGAACCGGCCCAGCTGCTCTGCAGCAAAAATAACCCCTCACCGCAGTGGGGTGGGAGCACTTGGCCTTGTGGTGCTCAGGGGCAGGATGGGACCCAAAGCTCACTGGAGTCAATGGAAAGGCTCTCGCTGACCCACCAAGACCTGGGCTGGGGCTCCAAAGGGCTCCTGTTGGAGCTTGGAAGCATGGAGTGGTGTGGTCAGATGGCTTGGGATTTCAGAGGGCGAGTTACAGTTTTTATAGCTTCATTCAGAAGATTTGCTCCTTTTTCTAGTGGCATTTTATCCGTAGCCACATACCCACAGGATACCGCGCTGGTAGACATCATCCCCTGAAGCGGCTCGCAGCCGCTGCTGCGGCTCCATGGGCTTTTGCCGGCAACGTCCGACCGGTGCAAAGTACCCGGGTGCCGGTGAGGTACCTCTGCTCTGCACCGAGACCCCCAGAGAGGAGAGACCCCCCCTCCAGCTGGTCTCTGAGGAAAGAATTGAAATGGCGAGGTGAGCTGCTCGCTCACAGAGGAGCTCGGCGTTGATTTATGGGATGCTGCCGGCCTTGGTTTTGCAAGAAGGTGACGTGATGGTAACAGGTTTTGGAAGATGCTGAATGCTGCCGTGTGGGTGCCAGGTGAGGCAGCGGGCGAGCAGGCAGCCGCGCACACCCAGGCATGGCCTTGCGTGACTACAGCGGGCTGGGAACACAAAGACATTGTTTTTAAGTGATAGCCGGCCCCCCCTTCCCCGGCTCCTTGCGAGAGGAGAGCATTCCTGTCTCGCATTCCTCAGCCACTGCTGAGATGGGGAGGGGAGACCTGAGCCAGAGGAAGAAAGCACCGAGTTTTAATTGGGAAAGTGGCCCGTGTGCTGATGCGATGGTGGTGGGTGGCGCGGGCAGGCAGGGAGAGCAGAATTGCCCATAAAGCGAGACAAAGTGCTTGTGGATCAGGTAATAAGGACAATTACACAAGAGCCTGTGGAGGAAAGAATGTCAACCAGATGTTCCCAAGTCGTGGAAAACCAGTGGTTTCCCAAAGTTGGTTCTTGGGGCAGCTGAAAGCATCCTTTATCCTGCTCGCGGCTCCCCTTGGCAAGGAGAGCAGGGCGCTTTGGTCCGAGGTCCGCAACTGCCTGTGTCCACCGGCTCCGCCGGCTCTGAGTTGTTTTGGGAAAGCTTTTAAGCAGAGGAAATCTTCGGCATCACGGTGAAGGGCAGAGGGTTTTGCTGGAGAAGCAAGTTCTGCTCCTTGCTGTGGGGCGGGCTGTGGGGGTGAGGGTCTCTGCGCCACAGCTACAGGGCTGAAATCCCACCGGGAGGGTGAATGGGCGCTGACTCTTCTGCAAATGTCCTCAGGATACGGAATTGGAGAAAGAGGTTGGTTGCTGACTCCTCCGGACAAACAGGGAGCGCATCACAGGGCGACGGGAGCCCGCCTGCCCTTACCTGCAGCTGCACCAGCCTTTCGTGGGAGGGTGGAGCCCAGAAAACGGCTTATTCGGGTAAAAAGCTTTGTTAGGACAAACACCTTCGCGGCAGCACGGTTGGGTTCGCAGCCCAAGGTCACGCTGCTTCTACCACGCCAGTTTGTGAATGGCACATCTGTAAAGTTCACCGTGGACTTTGCAGTTGATTTTTACAGAAAAAAAAATTTTAAAAAATCATTTAGTGATGGGCACCAGCCTTGGCAAAATAAAAGAGAAAGAGATGCAGGAAGGGTGAGGTGGGAATGAGTTCCCACAGGACGGCTGTTCCCAGGGCCTGGCCAGCACCGTAACCTCTGGAAGTCCTCTGACCTTCAAATACCCTCCCAAACCAGTTAAATATATATAAATATACTGAAATATGGAAACAAAAAGCTTTTTATTTCACGCGCTGTGAGTGCCAAGTGTCTGCAAGAGCCAATAAAGAACTGTTGCTCCAGGGAACGGGGAGCTGCGTTTCAGGTAAAACACAAACAACCTGAATCTTTACCCAAAACTTGAACCAATCCCAAAGTTCAAAAAAAAAACCCCAACCCAAAAACCCCTGAGGTTTTGTAAAAGAGGAGGAAAAGTGTGGTTCCACATTTGGAGTTTTCTCCCCGGTGCTGGATCGCCGCCTGGACCACAAGCGCGTGCCGGCGGGTCGCTGGGAAGGACGGGCTGCTCCCACCCGGGCACCGCTCCGCAGGCCCCGGCTGCCTCGTCCGGCTGTGGGAGCACTGGGAAACCTCCTGGGTGAGAACTGGAGCAAAGCTGGCCCTGAAAGGAGCCGAGAGGCTGCGGGGAGCAGTGAGGGAAGGACGGCGGCACCTCGGGAAACGCTCCTTTCCCCTCCGCGCTTTGCTCGGGTGGGGGTCCGCGCGGTGCAGAGCCACCCCGAGAGACGCGGGGGGCTGCGGCGCACGGCGGGGGTTTGGCCCAAGCGGGTGTAGAGCGAAGGATCTCGCTGCCATCGCTGGTCCCAGTGCACGAGGGATGCTGCAGCCAGCAGCACGTGAGGGACGGGAGATGCAGGGCCAGGCTGCCCCATCCTGCGCCCCACGGCACGGGGCGGCGGGGGGCGTGGGGGGTGCCCAGGAGCCCGGAGGAAGGGTGAGAGCACAGCGCTCAGCTGCAGAGCCACGGTGGCCCCGTCCTGCCGTGGGGACCAGGAGCAGGGACTGTGACCTGAGCCACGCAGGGACGTCGGCTGGTTGGTGTGATGCTCCCCAGCCCGCAGCAAGCCCTGCAAGCCCTCAGCAAGCCCTGCAAGCCTGCAGCAAGCCCTGCATGCCCGCAACAAGCCCTGCAAGCCCTCAGCAAGCTCTGCAAGCACACAGCAAGCCCTGCAAGCCCGCAAGCCCTGCAAGCCTGCAACAAGCCCTGCAAGCCCTCAGCAAGCTCTGCAAGCCCTCAGCAAGCGTTGCAAGCCTGCAACAAGCCCTGCAAGCCCTCAGCAATTCCTGCACTTGAAAGCCCTCAGCAAGCCCCGCAAAGTGCAGAGCCGGCCACGAGAAACTCGACAGTTGACAGGAACCGAGAGCCACAGAGCGAGAGAGGGACATTTCAAGATAACCAGGAGCAATTCAGGACCCTGCTCCCACGGCTTTCTGCCTGCTCACCACATCCCATCCGGCTTCCCGGCACGCTGGGAAGGGAAAAGCCGCTGCGAGTGTGAGGAAAGGCACGTCCGTCACCTGTTTGCACAGTGACAAAAGCAAAGCGGGGAAGAGAGGTTTAAATGCCACCGCCAAGGTCACGCAGGAGGTCTGGGGCACAGGACCCGCTCGCCCAGTCTGCTCTCCTCCTCAGCACACGGGCCTCCATCTCCTGACCTGGCCCATCAGCCAGGCATCCTAGGGCAGAGAAAACAGCCCTTATCCCCGACGGCAAAGACCTGAGAACCCCCCCCAAAACGTCTCTGTATAACAAAAGCAAAGGAAGGGACCAGGTAAAATTATGAACCATGAGAGCAAAATGTGCTCGAGGCTGGGACCGGGACAAAGAACATCCAGACTCATGTGACGCTGACCCCGTGCCAGTGTATATATAAGGCTGTGCGGTTCGTACTTAAGTTACTTAAAAAGAACTTTAAAACCAGACCGCTGTTAAAAGGTACATTGTGTGCTCCGTCGTGAAGATAAATTCATTATTTAAACTTGAAAAGGTGACTCAGCTAACATCTATTAGAAAAAGGAATAAAAACACACACACACGCAGCGAGATTTTCAAGGAGTCCAGTGATTTAGTGTCTCTTTCTCTCTCTCCCCACACTTCTTGCCTCCTGCACAAGGATCTATTGAGAAGCTGCAGAACAAACGTTCCCTTATGCAGCTCCAAAAAAGTCTCCGTCAGTTTGTCTGAGACAGCTGCCTCCAAGCACGCTATGGTTACTCATTAACCGGGTCTCCCAGGGCAGGGGAAGAAGGAGTAAACTTAATAGACCCTAAACCAGAGGGGGGAAAAAAAAAATAAGAAAAGAAAATAAATACATCAGGTGTCCTGGAAAATAAAGTGGAAAAAACAGGTGGCACCGTGAGCACCTCCGAGGCAGAGGGTCCGGCAGCAATGAGCAGCCAGCTACCGGAGCAGAAGGGGACAATGACATGGAGGGTAAATGTATGGGGACAAAAGAGTAAGATTATTAAAGAGAAAGAGAAGAAAGAGAGGGGACAGAGAGGCACTTGTGCTCCACGGTGCTTTATATGCTCCGGGTGCCGGGGGAGGATTACTTCATTGCGGTGAAGTTGCCCGGCTCTGCTCCCCAAGAGGGATTCGTTCACCTCCCCCCTTGCCCGTTTTGCATGAGAATGAGGGGCTGCTTTGGCTGGGGAGCACTTGCCAGTGGGTCAGTCCACTCCCGAGGCCTCTCGGCTGCCAGGAGAGCCCATCGCCCGCCCCGCTGTCCGGCGGCGAAGGGTCCCTTCAGGCAAGGGAGAAGAATGGGCAGCTCTCCTCCTGCCTCCTCCACCACCACCATCGCAGAGCGATGGAGCTTGACGAGGAGGTGCCTCATCCAGCCGAAGGGTGTGTTGGGCTCCGCCGTGTCCCCCTGAGACCCGACGCACCCCTGGCCATCGCCGCCTCCGTCACCTTCTCCCTCCGCCACAACCCTGCGCAGAAAAGGGCACCCACAGCCCTGGGCGGGCTGCACCTCGCGCCGTCGTTTCTCACAGCCCCCAGCCCCGGGGTTTTGGGGAGGAAGGCAGCCCAGGAACACACACTCATCCTCATGGCAGCTCCGTGGCAAGGCAGCGGGGGTCCCAAGCCAGCGTGTCCCCGAACGCTTGGGGACACCGGGCAGCCCTGCCGGCCCAGCCCTCGGCCCCCGGGAGTGGGGAACGGCTGGTGCCAGCCTGCCATCTCCATGAGATCCTGACGGAGAACAATAATTACAGTGGCAATAAAACGGTGAATATCGCTGCGAACAAGGGCAGTAAATCAACCCTGCCTGCTATTCAGAGCCTGGTCCTCGGAGCCTCGGCCACCGCCAGAATTAATTCTCTGTTTTCTGTTTGCCCAACACTCTCTCCCCAGAGATAAGGAGGGGGCAAGGGACTGTCATTATCTCCCCAGCTTTTCTGTCATCCGCTTTTTTGAAACAATTAAGGGATTGCAGTCAGAAGAACGGGGTGGGGATGGAGCAGAGCCAGGCGACTGCTCTCCTGCAGGACCACAGCGCTCGGTCCACCCCAAGCTGCTGGGCCACCTTCTCCTGGAGGAGCCCGGCACCGCCGGCACTGTGGCAGCACGGCGAGGGCAGCAGCGTGGGGATCCCGGCTCAGCCTGGACATGGGGATCCCGGCTCAGCCTGGGCATGGGGATCCCGGCTCAGCCTGGGCATGGGGATACTGGCACAGCCTGGGCATGGGGACCCCAGTGCAGCCTGGACACGGGGATCCTGGCTCAATCTGGGCATGTGGATCCCAGTGCAGCCTGGACACGGGGATCCTGGCTCAACCTGGGCATGGGGATCCCAGTGCAGCCTGGGCACAGGACCGTGCTCTCACAAGCCACGGAGCAGCGGGACCCCCGGGGCTGTGCCAGAGCCCCTGGGGACAAACGCAGACCTGCAGCCCCGCTGGCCCCAGGGCCAGCAAAACCCCCGGTATGAACCGTTCCAGGTCTCCTGCCCTGCAGCCCCGGCTGCTCTGGCTGAGGCAGCAGCTCCCACCCTGGAGCTGCCCCTTTCCCACGAGCAGGATCCACGGGTGGGAAGAAGAGATTCATCTGCAGGCACCCGCTGACAGAGCCGTGGGAGGGGGATCTGCTGCAGAGAGCCCCTGAAAAAGGGATCACCAGAAAGGATCAGCCCCTGCAAAAAGGACCAGCAAAAGAGATCACCGAAAGGGATCAGCCCCTGGGAAGGGGATCACCAAAAGGGATCACAAAAAGAGATCAGCTCCTGCAAAAGGGACCAGCAAAAGGGATCGGGCCCTGCAAAAAGGATCAGCCAAAGGGATCAGCTCCTGTAAAAGGGATCACCAAAAGGGATTAGCTCCTGCAAAAGGGAACCACCAAAAGGGTTCACCAAAACAGATCACCCCCTGCAAAAGGGATCACCAAAAGGGATCACCAAAAGGGATCAGCCCCTGCAGCCGCTCCTGCCCAGCACACCTCGGGCAAAGCCCAGCTCCGCAGCCCCAAAGGGCAGCACGAACTGTGACTCCGAGTCACCTACGAAGCACCAGCTCTCATCCGCTCTCCCGAGGGCTGGGATCTGCCGGCAGCTGCCTGTGAAAGGGGAGGCAAAGGCTGGGAGGCAGCTCTGCCCCCTTCCAGGTCAGCTGGTGCTCCAGTCAAACAGGTACCTTATGATTAGGGGTTTTTTTTGGTGAAATGTTAAACATCTGGAGCTCAGCGGCACAAGGCAGCCTTTGTGCAGCTGGTAAATTATCTGCAATAAACCAGCACTTGTTTCGGAGAGCTTCGAGGAGAGGGGGAGGGAAAAAAATAAAGACGAGAGAGAAGCCAACCCCACTGGAGGAGGAACCTCAGACCTTTTCTCAGGGCTCACCAGCATTTCCTGCACCGTGCAGGGTGGCTCCCTGCGTTAACAGCAGCCGAGACCCCGCAGAGACCCCCTCGGTGTGGACAGCATCTTAAACCTTTGCAAAGGGGGTGTCTCAGCCCAGCCCAGCCATCCCTGAGCTGAGGCACACGGTGCTGAGCAGCCCCGTGGAGCTGGTCCTGGCCCTATTAAATAATTGTGATGAAATACTCAGCGTTTGGCTCTGGAATGGACATCACAGAACCACAGAGTCATTTTAGTTGGAAAAGACCTTTAAGATCATCAAGTCGTCCCCTCCCGGCTCGCAGCTTTGCAGCACAAGGTGGTGTTTCCCGCTGGTGTTTTCAGACTTCTTAATTTGAGAAATTCTGATCAAATAATTATAATTAAAAGGTAGCTGAAAGGTGGATGTCCTTAAGAAATGAATGCCCAGCCCGTCCTACACGGCCAGCTCCGAGCATACGGGGTTTGGGGAAGCTGGAGCTGGAGGTCCCTGATCTCAGCAGAGGCTCCTGCTCCTCCCGACCCGCAGCATCCCGCTCCCGCTGGCCAAGGGAGATTGCAATGCTCCACCTCATCCGCTTGTCAGCTTGTCGGAGCACGGCGTGTGTCTAACCCTGGAGATGAAGAGGTGGTTGGGTTCGGGAGTTCTGCATCTTCCCTTGGCTGAAAGGCAAGGCAGCTCCTCTTCTGGTTCTTTCTGGAGCTACGTGAGGTTTAGGGACAGGCGGGTTGGCGTGGAGGTGGACTCTCAGCTCACCTTGGCACGAAGCAGAAGGGAAAAAGATTTGCACAAGGGGAAAAAAAAAAAAAAGGAAAAAAAAAAAGTCCCTTTTGCTCACAGGCCTGTTCTGATCCTGGGGAACCACAAGAGCAAGGACCGGTCTCAGAGGCAACGAAACACCTCGGGGGATTTGGAGCCGAGGTCGGTTTAAAGAAATGACACACGCTTGGGAAGCCTGGGGGGGTTTCTCCCTCTGCCCCATCCCTGAGCCCAGGGCCAGGGCAGCACCTCGCTGGACCGCAGCATCACGTCAGGCAGCCCAGGTGCCACCGTGGCCAAGTCCCCAAGCCCCCCATGATGCCAAAACCACTGTCAGCTGCACCGGGGGAACCGAGTGGGAGGAAAAAACCCCCCCCAAATCTCTTTGTCTCCTTTCCACCCACCAGTGCTGCCTTTACACAGCAATTACGGAGGCCTCGGGGGGGTTTCACACCCAGTCACCTGGGCCTCCTTGTTCTAAACAACTTAATGTGTTTAATGACTTGGGAGGCCCCCGGGGCCCCCTTGTCTGGATTTGTTTCCCTGGTCTCCAAAAGGTTTTTTTCTTGGCACCACCCAGAACTGGAGGGCACTGGAGGGCTTCTGTGAAACCTGCGCCAAGACCTCTCCCCCAAATTCCCGGGGGTCTCTGACCTCCAGGGACACGCCGGCGACTTTGGATTCAGGGGGTAGGACCTGCAAACCCCCCCTCCCACCGGAGGCAGAGCAGCTCTGGGACAAATTCTGGCCTGGAAAGGAAAGGGGAAAACCAAACACGCAGTGAGATGCTGCTTCGTGCTCCGAGTCCAACCTCCCGCCTGCCCCTGCTGCCAGCCCAGACTGAAACACCAGGCTGGGAGAAACTGGGATGCTCCAGCCCTCACTGTGGGTTTTAACCTTGGGAAAGAAAGAGGAATAATGAGGGGTGGGAGGGCTGATGCTCTTTGCCTGTCCTGCACGGAGCCGGGGGAGCAGCGCTGGGGCTCGGGGCCAGCCGAGATGGGGGTCCCGGTGGAGGTGGGCATCCCTGGGGGCAGGCCAGGACGGTGGGGAGCCCCGCACCCCGGCCGTTACCAGCACCTCCCTCCATTGTTTCCCAACCGGCATTTTTCCCTATGACCTAATCTTCCCTTGGCTCTCGCTGGTAATTTTATGGCAGGGAAATTATTTTGCAGTAAAAGGAAAGCAGATCCAGGCCATTCTCTTCCCTCCTGTTTTCACAGGGGTTTAGGAGCAGCGGGTTGTGTTTTCTGCTTCAGGCACAGCAGAAGGGTTGTACGAGACGAGACGGGGGGCGAGCGCGTGTCGGGGCTGTAACGCTTTCATTGTCCCTGCGAGAGCACGAGAAGGCATCAGCGAGAGAGGGATTTAAACAATTCCCCGTGCAAACCAGGTCTGGACACAAAAGTTTTTTAGTTATCATCAGCATTTGGTAAGATTATATTAAATAAACCTTCGGGCTCCATTTCCTGCTCTCAAGAACCCCCTCGTAGGATTGTGAGGCACAGAAACACATCCCAGAAACCTCAACCAAGGACACACTACGAATATTTTCTCCCTGTGCTTGCACAAACTTCCCTCCACACTGTGAAAGCTTTAAAACAAGACAAGAGGTACCAAGATCAGAGCTGTGCAACATGCAGATCCCACAGGGTGTAATTTTCCCTGTTTTCCCATTAGGAACAACCCCCTGGATTGAAGAATACGGAGCTGTTCCTGGGCCGACGGCATTCCACCCTCGTGTTGACCTTTCCCACCTCACACAACACGTATGAAACCATGTGGAGAAAGTCCCTCGGAGGAACCTTTCCACAGTCACCACCTTTCTACCTGTCAGTTGAAACGAAGCTTTTTAAAGTAAAGCAACCAGGAGAAAGGAAACCGGGAGATCAGCCATGAGCTCCGGTCGCAGACACCCAGGACAGGAGCACGTAGCTTTTTGAGGGCTGGATGACCAGGCAGGACTAAATACCCGTGCTTAGAGAGCGCCAATATATACCTAAAAGGAGGGACTGGCATTAAATCTCCGCTAGAAACTCAACGACCCCGTAGTATCTGCCCTAGGAGAACTGCACCCTGAGCTGAAATTTCCCCTCATCCCTCTGGTCCCACAGGACCAGGCTCGTTCCTGAGGTTGGGGAGGGTCCACGCTGGGGGTGAAGCAAGGCCACACGGGCCAGCACGCCGGTCTTGGGGCGCCCGAGCGGGAAGAGGAGCCGTCCGTTTGCTCCCCAGCTCGGAGCCGGGAGCCTGCGTGTGTGCGCACGAGGGCGAGCGCCTCGATTTTTAATTGCAGCCTCGTTGCCAAGTACAACAAAGCCCGTGTACAAAGAGGAGAAGTCGTTTTGTCTTGAGGTTTGAATCGTTTCTTTCCTGAGGGGAGGGGCGGGAGGTGAAATCCATTCCTTTTCAAGCGATGACTCAGGTGCTACGCTCTACCCCGGCGCGCATCTCGCAAGCCCGGGTGATGTTTTGTGCCGTGTTTGGTTTGACGGCGCGGGCCCTAATAATGGGATTATTGTTCGGTTGCGTGCAAAGCCCTCGCTTGGGGTTTTTTTTCTGTCCCCGCCCAGCCCTGCAAACCGCAGCCGCCTTCGCCTTCCCCAGCACCCCGGCGCGGGCCGGCGAGCACCCGGCACCCACGGAGAGCCGAGCCAACCCATTCCTGCGCCCTGACTCACGGCACCGCGCGCGGGGCGACGTGAACCGTGTCACGCCGGCGCGGGGAAAAGGCGTGTGTCCCCTGCCCCGGCTGCACAGCCGTGACCGCGGCCCCTCACCGCGCTCGCCCCGGCCGGGAGAAGGAGTTGCCGGGGAGGGAAGAGCCGCGGCCGAGCAGGCGTCGTGCCGTGGTGCCAACCTCCACGTCCCGCCTTGGCACCCGCCGGGAGCTGCCCGGCGTTGCCCAGGGGTGGGGAGCAAAGGGGGCAGCGCTTTCTTCTTGCACCGCACCTCCGGGCGGGAGGAATCCGCCCCATCCCCGAAGGGAGAAGCCCGAAGCTTTGCATTACACACTCACCACCCCAAATAATCCCCTCTCCAAAGCCCTAATCCCCCGGCAAACACGGGCACGGAGCCGCACGCCCCAGCTATCAGCAGCCTCTCCATCCACCCCTTCGTCATCAGCACAACCCGACGCTGGTCCCTGGCTGCAGAGTTTCCCCGTGGGCTCCTCCACTGACTTCTCCCCAGCCATTTACCCCCCAATGGGGTACCGTGCCCGCGGCTGCCCTGCAGGAAAGCGTCTCGGTGGTTCAGCCTCTGAAAGACAAAAAAAAAGCACACACACATACCCCCCCCCCCAGTGAAATACGCCCGGTGCTGCATTGTTAGGCTTTTTTACAGCACCTTTGCTCGGCGAAGCTCTCCAAGCACCAGCTCCACGCCCGGGGCACGCGTGCTTGCACACGCAGCTCCGAACAGCCTCCGAGCTTCACCCGCTGCCAAATGCAACCCCCTCCGGGGCTGGGAAGAAGCGGGGGATTTTCCAGTTCTCAGCTCAACTCGGGTCACCCTCCGTCATCAGCAGGGCTTGCAAAACTCCACAGCACCCACAAAAGCATCAGGCCGCGAGCTTGTCCTGGGGTGTGGGTTATTTTTAAACCCCATCACGAAAGCGCAGGCACGGGCTGTGTAGAAACAGACCTTTCACTTTGCCTTTTGGGGTTTGAGGCTTCTGGATGGAGGGGAGTCACAGTGCTGAGTTTTCCTCCAGCCAATGCGAGAAGTTATTGCTGTTTTAAGATAAAACCCAAGTTTTTGTGTGTGTGAGGTTTTACTGAAAAATTAGTAGCAGGGGGGAAAAATCACCAGCATTGACGCTAAAATTTAATATTAACGCTTGTAGGGGGCTCAAAGGACATTTCAGACCAGACCGGGCACCGCTGTGCCCCTCCGAAGGCTGACTGCCACCCGTCCAGAGGATGGAGAGAAGGAACTGCCCGGCTCTTTGTCACCGTGGGCACTCAACCCCCTGTGCTGCGGGCCAGGGGCTTCTCCCCGTTCCGCAGAGGCACAGGACACCTCTACCAAGGGGGCTCAGCGGCCGCTGCCAGCGATGGGGAGGGACCACCCCGCAGCCAGAGCCCCCGGGAAGGCGAAGCCCCCGCTCCACCCCAGCATATCCAGGCAAAGACTTTGGAGCCAAGCACCCCTCCGGGCTCCCAAATCCCGGCTCCAACCACGGGATAACCTTCCTCTCTTTTCCCTCCAGCTCAGTCTCGGTGCAAGAGCCGGCTGCTCCCGGCCCCCATCTCCATTTTGCGGGGCTTGGCTGTGTGTTGATGTTGCCTTTGCTCCGAACCCCACCTTTTCATCGACAGCTATTGTTTTCCACGGGTAATTTCAGGCCTGGCCCCTGGCCAGCTTTTCAATCCTACCAAGGAATAGATATATAATTTCATTCACCTCCAGGGTACAAACAGAAAAGAAGGATTTTTGTATGTGCTTTCTGCATCACCCTCCCCACTTGCCTCCCTACAGGTCCAATGTACATAATTATCTCAGCTGGCTACATCTAAGCAGGATTAAAAGCTTTACATGATATTACCTCGCAGCAAGCTGATTACAAAGCTGCCCTTAAATGTATAACGTGTTTTTTTGTACCAACTTACACCACACACCAGAAATCAAACAAGAAAATATCACCGACAGCCTGCGAGAAATCCCGACCCCTGGACACCCCTGAGGTTTTTCGGTTTCGAGTGAAGGGTTTCCGCTGAAAACAGAGGGCTAAACGCTTCACAAACACTTCCAGCGTGTCTAGAAACGAGGTGAAGAGCTGGGAGGTCACCCAGCCTTTCCACTGGTGGCACTGGGAAGGAGACACCGGCCGCAGGGGCAAAGGGCTCTTGTTCCCGGCCGTGGGCAGGTCCCTTCCCTCTCCCTGCCCGCTCCCGCCAGGGATGGCAGGGACAGCTCTCACCCGCGGGTTTGACAGAGGGTCCTGCCACCCCTTGCTTTTCCTGCTGAGGGCCAGAACCCCGAATTTCCCCTGTACCCGCCGGGTCCCCCTTCCCGTCCCCCAGGAGGGTAGCACTCCGGGCTGTCCCACAGGAGCAGCCCCTGTCCTGGGGCTGCGGGATGCGGTCGCAGCCGCCCGTGGGGCTGAGCCGAGCCAGGGACGGCACCTACACGTGTGTGCATGTGTATGTGTACAGCCCCACATGTGTGTGTGTGTACAGCCCCACGTGTGTGTGTGTACAGCCCCACGTGTGTGTGTGTATGTACAGCCCCTTGTGTGTGCGTGTGTGTGTAGAGCCCCATGTGAGTGTACAGCCCCACATGTGAGTGTACAGCCCCACGTGTGTGCGTGTGTGTGTACAGCCCCATGTGAGTGTACAGCCCCACATGTGTGTGCATGTGTGTGTACAGCCTCACATGTGTGTACAGCCCCACGTGTGTGCATGTACAGCCCCACATGTGTGTGTGTGTGTACAACCCCATGTGTGTGTGTGTGTCCAGCCCCACGTGTGTCCAGCCCCAGGTATGTGTGTGTACAGCCCCACGTGTGTGTGTGTGTGTGTGTCCAGCCCTGTGTGTGTGTGTGTCCAGCCCCACATGTGTGTCCAGCCCCACATGTGTGTGTGCCCAGCCCCACGTGTGTGTGTGTGTGTCCAGCCTCACGTGTGTGCGTGTGTGTCCAGCCCCACGCCTGTGTCCAGCCCCAGGCGCCCCCGCCGTACTCGCACCCCCAGGCTGGCGCAGGCAGAGCTGCCTCCCCCCACCCTCCCCAGGGATTTCTTGCCGTTGCTTTTTCCTGAGGCACGACCCAGTGTCAGGCGCCGGACCCGGGGATGAGCCAGTCGGCTGCGGCAAACCCAGCAAATGCTTAAACACGCTCACAGGTCCCTGGATGAGGCACGGCAAAGGTGCCTTTCTTCAGCTTTTTTTCCCCTTTTTTTTCTTCGCCGAAGAAGCTGACTTCCCGGCGGAGAGGCAGGACCTTCGACGAGCCAGGAACAATTAAGCTGGAGAAAAGAAACGCAGCAGAACGGAGGGAGGAGAAGCTCGACAGCATTAAAACACCCGTGCAAACGCCGAACTTCCCATTTATTGGAACCAATCACAGTTAAAAGGTCAAATCGACTGGCAAAACCAGTAGTTTTGTATCACCCCAAGACACACGAATGCAGTACAAACGAAATCCGACTGAAAAAAAATCAACAAAACCCCAGAACCAGACAAAAAAGGCATGGCTCTAGCTTCGTTGATTCAAGCCTCTTCCCTTTGGCTGCCCTTCCTCCTCCGGCAGGACCCAGCGTTGGGCCGTGACCCCCCCCAGCTCCCCCCATCCCGTTATTCCTGCCGGGGGGGGGGTCTCACGAAGCCCTTTTCACTGCAGACAGGAGCAGCCCGAGCGGAGGGGGAGGTTGGGGTTTGCAGCATCCTTCCACCTTCGGGGTCTTGCTGCCGGCTTGAGCGCGCCCCAGGCCCAGGGAGGGACGGGCAGGGCTCGCTCCTCAGCCTGGCCAGGGACTAATCCTGCCTGCTCAGGAAGAGGTGCTGGAAAAGCAGAGGGGGAAGAGGCAGGGAGACAGGGTGCATGTTTCTGGCTCTTCAGGTAGGGTGATTAATTCACCCCGATGGATTCTTTCACCCCGATGCTGCTCAGGAAGATGGCAGCTCCCGGTCCTGACTCCGCTCCGAGCTCTCCTGCAGGGGGAAGCGTGACCAGGGCCACCGTCGGGAACAAACCTGCGTTGGCTCTTTTGGGGAGTTCTGAACCATGGGGACCAGGAGCCCCAAACCAGCGATCGCTCGGTAAGGCCGGAGGCAGCCGCGGGCCCACGTGGAAACGCATCCTGCGGTACAGCCGTCGGGCAGCACCGCCACCACAACGAGGGTGCCCACACCTCGCCTCTTCAAAGAGTACGTGCTAGAAAACCCAAACAGTCTGCTTTCCTGTTTCGTTTTGTTGTTGTTTCCAGAGAAACCTCAGGTTAATGGACACGATGCATTGGATCAACGCCCCACTTGGGAGATAAATTTAGGAAAAAAAATGACATTTCCTTCTTAGAGAGATCCCAAGAAAATTCATTTTTATTTGCCTGGACTACTTGCAGCCATCAAAACAAATTCTCTAAAACATTCCCAAGGACCAGCAGGATAGAGGAGGCCCACGGTCCCGCAGAGCTGCACGTGCTCTCTCAGCCCTAAGGCCTTCACCTGCCTCTCGAAATGGAGACTCTGGAAGGAGTTCCCTCCATCAAACGCCTCGGTACTTAACCACAGACCAGCTTAAACACACGACAGCGAATTCCTAATCTTCTACAGAACAAAGATGATCAAAACCCAGAGCGACCTGACCCAGAGAAACCAGCCCAGCGCAGAAGGGGAAGGACAGGGTGACCTGCAGCCCGGCCCACGCGTCGTCCGACGACCCTCCCGAGAGGAAAAGAAAAATCTGGTGGCAAAAGGAAACCAAGACCTGCGAGGAACCACCCGTATTTGTGCTTGGAAAACCATCGACGTGACGTTGGAGGGGAGGCAGAGATATAAAATTATAGGAAATCAACACCAAACCAGATCCAACCAAAAAAATATATATACAATAAAAAGTCTAGAGGGTAACACGTGTCCAGTTCCAAACGCCGCTGCACAAGTGGCTCTGAAGTCTTCTCCTGCGGGGGCGGCGCGCTGCCCTACCCCAGCCCAACGTCCAGGGACATCATCACCACAAATCCTAATATCGAGGTCCAGGAGGCCAGCTTGCCGTTGCCACTGCAGGGAGAAAAGGGGAGGGCATGAGCTCCCGGGAGCTGAGACCACCTTTTCGGACGAGGGAAGCGCTGCTTTGTCTCATGGGGGCAAGGGGAGGGATCTTCAGAACCCTTGGTGCTTCCTCCTGTGTCTGCCTGCCTTTAGTGGGGGTCACCGAGGGGGTCTCACCTGGTCTGCGCCTCGGGGATGATATCATCCATCACCACGTAGACCATGGCTCCGGCGGCGAAGCCCAAGGCGTACGGGAGGAGAGGCTCTGCCACCACCACGGCGAAGGCGCCGAAGACGCCGGCTAAGGGCTCCACCATGCCGCTCAGCTGCCCGTACCTGCAAAAGACCCCGACGAAAAGCCACCGGGGACGCGGTGCGAGGGGGGGCTCTGCAGCTCCCCATCCCCACGGCCCTCCCTAACGCCACCGTGGCCGGGAGGAGCTGGGCCACCCGGCCGTGCCAAGCCAAGCCGTCTGCCAACGAGCAATGAAGACGATTTGACCTAATCTAGCTGTTTTTTCCTAACCTAGCTGGTTTTTCCCAACCTAGCTGATTTTTCCAGGAAGGGAATTAAGGCACGACGAGATTCCTTCTCCTGAGAGCTCTGCGGGATCTGAGGATCCAGCTCGCAGGCAGGGATGGGTCAGAGAGGAACCATTTCCAACCAGCACAGCTCAATCCCACAGAGGACATCTGGCCATAACCTCAACCAGGACGAAATAATGCTCTTCCCCCCTCGTTCGCTTTCCCTCTAGGACTGTTTTAACTCCCCGGACCATGGGAACTCCCTTCCCGGCAGCAGCAACCCCGGTGCAAGTCCCAGCACCGGCTGCGCTGACTGAACTGGAGGTGGGTGGGAGGAAAAGAAAACAAAGCCTTGGCGGGAGCCGTTTCCAAGCCGCCCCCCTGCCCTCCCATCCATCACCCGGCCCAGCACACGTGCACGGGCAGGAACGCAGCCCTGCGCTCGCAGAGTTCATGCCCTTGGCTTTTTCACCTCAGGGGAAAGAAAAAAAATAAAAAGCGGGTTTGAAATCCAGCCCAGAGCGAAGTGAGAGGAGAAATGAACCAAAATAAAAATAAAAATTTTAAAAAATTAGGGGAAAAAAAAAGCCCTGTTCAGTGCAGGAGCTGGGGTCTCACCGCAGGCAGCTGAAGCAGGACAGGGTGACCTGCCGGCATCACCGATGGACTCCCTGGGAGCTCGGAGCTGAGCTTGGGCACGGCGGGGGGAGCAGGGCAGCGCTCGCCACCCTTCCTCAAAGCTGGAAACCAGCAGCAGCTCTCTGGGATGCCAGGAGGGGACCCAGCAGGTCGGTACATCATTCCAGCCCCAGCAAAAACTCCACGGAGACCGGGGGGAAGCGGCTCTCGGCCGGAGCAAGCCCACCCCAAGGGCAGCTCAACGATGGAGCCACGCAAACGGACACAAGGAGGAAATCCCGAGGCGCCCGCTCGTCAGGAGCTCGTTTCCACGGGGGAAGAGGAGCTCGGCTTACCAAAACGCTTTCCACGTCGAAAATCCAGCGCCACGCAAAGGCAGGCTGACGGCCAGGCCCTCTGGGAAATTCTGAATCCCAATCCCGATGGCTAAGTTCCTATCCACACAAATAAAAACATTGATCAATAAATAGATATAAGGTGGAAAGCACAGCCTGGGGTTGGCTACTGTGAGCTTTGGGGAAAAAAAACCCAGACATTATTAAAGATATGCCTTTTGACTGGATGTGAGCCTAGCCCCGGGGCTAGCCATGCTGGTATTTAACATGAACACAGCAAACTTCATCTTCAAAGAGCTCCACAGCGTTTAATCAGCTTCAGCACCGGCCCTGGCAGCGACAGGGACCAGATGGAGGAGGAGAGACCTGTCCAGGGAGGCCCCACGAGGCGTGGGGCTCATCAGAAGAGTATTTTTCAGAAGAGAAGGAGTGTATTTTAGCCACGGGATTTCGTTTTCTTCTTCTCTCTTTTCCCCCCTCTTGCATCCTTCGGAAAGGCGGCGCTCTGAGCCGAAACCAGCCGGAGGGGAGAGCTGGTCTGTCCATGGGTGCAGTAGCCCAGGAGGAGGCAGGCTGCTGTGAGGACCGTTTCTCCAGGCACAAGAGACTAAAAACCCTGAGAAAAGGGGTTAGACGGGCAGGCACGATGAGGCTGAACCCCTCCAAGTAAAGCCCCACGTCCCCAGCAGCAGAGAACACGGCTCAGAGTTGACAACTGAAGGACAGACTGGGGAGGTTTGAAGGGATGCTCAAGGGCAGAGAATTAGGGGAGGTTTCTCCTTGCTTGCCCTCTCCCCTTGCAGAGCACCCTGCACCCGCCCAAGCCTCTCCCCTGCAGCAACCCCATGGTGGGACCACCACATCGTCCAGAGTTTATCCCAGATGGAAACAGCTCTGTGAACAGCTGGTGGTCACGGAAGGTGGATTTGCAGTGGGGGGTTTGTCGGATCTTCTACACAGGAGGCAGCTCCGTGCACCAGCACCTCCTCGAGCAGAGGCTGCTCCCGGCACCCCCTCCCCACGCCATCACCCATCCTCAGCCAGGATTTGCTCCAGCCTGGGGAACAGCCCTTCCACTCCACTCCAGGGTCCCTTCCAGCTCAGCAGAAGCTGTGAATTTTTGGTGAAAACCAGGAAATTGGGATATGGAGTTTTCTCCTTCACCCAAGGAACAAAAATATTGCAAGGACCGAACCAACCGGGGCTCATTTTGTCACGGCGTGGGCTCCTGAGGCTGAGCAGCTCCACGGGAGCGAACAATCACTTGCTCCACAGTTGGAGCATTTCTCCCATCGTGGCTTTGCTGGCGTGTGTCAGTGGAGCTGGCCGTGGCCTGTCCCCAGGGGACACCAACAGCGTGACCATCCCGGGGGGCTCAAAGCTCCAGCAACGAGGTACCTGGGGGGACACCAAGACCATCCTGGGGAGCTCAAAGCTCCAGCCCTGAGCAGGACCCAGCGCCTCTCTGCAAGGTCAGTTATTCCTTTGCCAGCAGCTGAAAGCTCCCTTTGCTGCTCTAAAACACTTGTTTCCTATTAGTAAAATAAGACTGGTGAGAAAAATCTCTCTGGGTTGTTTAAACTTCTACCAGGGTTTACAGAAGAGGGGAGGGGAAGGGGGAGAGGCTGTGGGTTTCCCTAACCAGGACAGGCTATTACAATCAAAAACATTATTCAAGGGAAAGAGAGAGAGAACGGAGGGGGAAAAACATCCCTTTTAGAAAACACTGGAGCTGCTGTCTGTGCACTGGGGTTGGGTTT
Source organism: Leptosomus discolor (assembly GCF_034619465.1). Classification (NCBI taxonomy): domain Eukaryota; kingdom Metazoa; phylum Chordata; class Aves; order Leptosomiformes; family Leptosomidae; genus Leptosomus; species Leptosomus discolor. Next base: position 4,100,351 of record NC_141405.1, read on the forward strand.
TTTTTTCCCTTCCTTCCCTCGCCGTCGCACAAAGCAGCTATTACTGGCCCCGACCACAACAAATTAATGGGGTGGGAGAGGGAGGTGTGAATGGAGGGGTCTGTATGGGAAGGGTGGCGAGCCCCCTCCTCGCCCCCAGTCCCACCCAGTGGAGGGAACCCCGCGCTGACCCTTTGCCCTGCAGCAGCCCCGGGGGGTAGGAGGAAGGGGAGTTTAACCTGGAGAGAAGTGGGAAAAGCCCCGAGCAGTGGGTTTGCCCCTGCTCTCCTCCTCCTCCTCTCTCTCTCCCATGCACACCGCTACGCAAAACCCACCAGGGCTCCCCAAAAGCAAGGACCGGCCCCGGCCCTACAGCTTGGGCCACCTCCGTGGCAGCGCTGGGTGCCCAGCGGGTCCGGCACGTGCCAGGGATGGGGCTGTAGCCAGCTCGGCAAGTACAACAAGCCATGGGCTGCGGCGAGCAATGTGCCGTGTGCCGCGGCGTGCGATGGGTCACGGTGTGCTCAACGCCAACGGGGACCCGCTGGGGCCAGGCCACCCACTTCCCCCAGCCCTCCCCCCCCCCCCCCCCCCCCCCCAGGTCACAAATTTACCCTGTTTTGCCAAGAAACGCGGGCGTTGGGCGCCAGCACACAAAGCTGCAGCGCGCGCATGGGGGTTCCTCGCTCCTGCCTTGGGACACCCACAGGGCAGAACAGACCTTCTGGGCTCAGCGTCAGGCTGAGATGGTCCCCACGTCACCTCCCGGTCTCCAGTCCCTCCAAGTCCCCGCCAAGGCCTTCTGCTCGCCCACACCACACTCTCCCAGCCCTAGAACCACTCGTTCCTTCAACACTTCCTCCCACCGCAGCTCTGCCTGAACATTTCTTGGGACTTTGGGGCCTTTCGAGCCTTTCCTAGGGCCACTAATCTCCTCAGGATGAGGGGAACTCCATGACAACATGGAGGCCAGGAACAAGTAAGCCTTCCTATTTGCTTTGCCTCGGTTCACTGCACGGAGGGTACCTCCGCTCACTGCTCAGGGGCCACCTCTGTTTGCCCAGCGCAGGGTCTTGGGAGATGTCCCGGTGCTAAGGCAAAGAAGATTTACCTCCAGTGCCTGAGAAATAAAACCTCCCCAAGGGACGTTGCTCTCCCCCTTCGCCGCCGAGCCGCGCACACCTCGCGCCACCTCCATAGCGCCCGCGTCGAGCTGACGGCGGCACGGTCGGTGAGAAAGCAACCGAATCAAAGCTGCATTGTGTACGGGGAAAACAAAGGCGTCCTTATTACGGAAATAGGTGGGGATTCTTGGAAGGCTTCCCCCGACTGCAAAGAAATACATTATAAAACAGATGCACAAAAAAAAAAAAGACAGACTGGAACCGCCTGGCCCAGGGGAGCCAAAGCTCTGAGTGCCCCCAGTGAGCTACAGGACACAAGGAGACGATGACGGGGAGATGAGCAGAGATGATCCCCGTAGAGGGACAATCATCAGGATGAAATGTTTAGACACACTAGGGTCTCCAAAGCGAGGAAGGTGGGGAATAACTGGCAGAGAGGCGTTAGAAGCAGATCCCTTCTGGTCTGATGGGTCACCCGTGTCCAGCTAGAAGCCACTTTGCAGACAAGGAGGATAACGGGCGGCTCACACCCAGCCTACAAACGTGCATCGGGCTAAAGACAGAGAAGCCCAGGGGAAACCACACCGGACTCTGCCTGGGGATGCGTGTGCCCCGTCAGCGGCTCTGCCACCGGTGCCCTGGCCAAGGCAGGAATGTCACTCCCGTTTGGGCACAACCGACTCAAGTGTCACTGGAAGCCTTGAGGATCAAGGAGCCAACATGCATGAGACATGTTACCTTTCCTAGCTCTCTGCCTCAGCTTCCCCACCTGTTAAATGGTGGTGGTGACAGCAACATCCTCCATAACCTTCTCCATCTGGGAACAGAAACGCGACTAGGACACTTGTCGTCTACACGTGAGCTCTGCGGAGAGCCAGCGATGCTGGGATGGGTCTGCCCTTGCCTTGGCCGATCCTCTGCTGCAGCAGAGCCCAGCGCTGCAGTTTTAAGGAAGAAAAGCTAAAACCACGGCATCCTGGTGGAGCTCCAGCTCGGACCAGCTCCTCATGGTGAGAGGGAAAGACTTCATGTCCCCCGGGAATGTACTGGGGCTGGACCTCCTACCCCCAGCTCGCCTGCCAACTGCTATGGCACCACGCTGGGAGACTCCAAGTTCACTTTCAAAAAAAAGTTGGCATCTCTGCATATTTGCAAGGTCAAGGCACAGAAAGCCTTCTATAAGCCTAAACCCTTGTTTTCAAGGGCCTATTCTTTTACAAACTGATTATGAAAGCAGGCTACATATTCTTAACAAGCCCCTTTTCACTACGGCTTTCAATTCCCTCCAGTGTATAATGTGCATGTGTATTCTTGCATGGCAGGCCCTTACATACTGTTTTGATTGTTATCGTCTTGCCATGAAAGGGCCGATTGTTTTGGGTTCCCAAGATTACATCATGGCTCCCACTCGGGCGGCCCGTCGAGGTGTTTGATCAGGGCTCGCAGGTGGGAAGGAGCTCTGCGGCGAGCGCAGGGCCCTGAGCGTTTCCCCATACCTGCCCGACCTGTTCCACACAGCTCTGCCCCGGCGGGACGGCGGGCTCTCACGCGAGGAGGCGGCCGGGGAGCTGCTGGAGCGGGGGGAGAGGGGTGGCAGCAGTCCCCGCCGCCAGCCCCCGTGTCCCCCGGACCACACTCCCACCCCGAGCGGCAGCCTGACCCATCCGCGGGCTCACGGGGCTCCTGGTGACTCCGTTGTTTTGGGTGTTCAGCGTTTATAAAGGCCAGACCTGCAAAAGCAGGCGGGAGGATGTCACTGCCGCAGATTCGCCCTTTGATAATGCGGCATCTTCCATCTCGAGCGCTCAAAACCGTTAAAAACAAAAAAAAAAAGAACAAGTGGGCACAAACCTACTGTGCCTCCTCCTCTTGAATGCGGCCACCAGCCCCGTTACCCACGGGGACACAGAAACGTGTGGAACAGTGTGTGTCCCCACGCCAGGCAGAGGACCCAGCATACACCCCATCCCCGGCAGAGGATTCAGCACGTGCTGCCCATCGCATGATGCCTTGAGCCCGAAAGCTCTGAGCACTCCTCCCCACCGACAAAGAAACCACCAGGCTGGTAGCCACTGCACGATTTTCAAGCTGTGCAGACGTAGGGACAGATTGGAAATTGGATCTGAACGAAATCCCCCCAAAACCAGGCGTTTTCATCTGGAAGTCAACAGCAGAGCCTCCACCCAACCCGTGCCACGAGCAAGGTGCTTTCCAAACGGCACCAAAGCCAGCCAGTACCTCTGAAAAGCAGCACAGGGAAGAGGAGAAGCAGCAAGGAAAGAATTTGGGGCAAGAGCTGCAGAGATCAGAAGGCAGGAACCAGCTGGATGGTCACATGGACACCCGTGTCCAAGGAGGACCACAAAAAGCACAGGACAAAAAGGGCCAGGGTTTGAGCTCCGCCAGCCTGCTCCCGGGAATAGAGAAGCTCAGGTCAGGTCTCTGCTAGAGCCGTGCGTGGTGGCACATCCCAACGGAGACAACACCTGCTCCCCCGGTACTTGGCCCCTTCGGCGCTGCTCCTCGGTAGCCACTTCCGTGCCTCTTCCTACCCCTTCCCTCCCTCTTCCCATCGCCCCCTCGGGCTCTACGCAGCGTGCCGCCTGCTCTGTGTCACATCTGCTCGCCTGGCCCTCTGCCAGCCTTCCCCACGCACCGCTCTGGATCCGCACGCAGTAAACATTTACAGTTTTAGGAAATTTTACCCTTAATTTATCCCAAAGGCGCACAAGCGAAGTTCAAAGTCATAAAACCTACTCTCCCCTCCGACTGCAGCAGCCGGGACGTGAACTTTAGCTGAAGAGCAAGAAATTCTCCAGCTTTCCCGACACAAATCCCCACGGATGCCAGGCCAGCCCGGGACTGGGCTGTCACCCCCCTCCCCTCACCAGCAAACCCCAGCTCGGGCTGGCAGGATGGGGAAGCCCCCCGTGCCAGCCGGCCGGCCGCATCCTGTGCACCAAGGGGACGGGGATGGGTCTGTGCATGAAGCATCCACACACATTCACGTGCCTGAGCTGGTTCCATCTTCCAGTTACGTCACTTTTCTAAACCAGACAGGACTTTTTCCCCAAACCTGTGCGCTCTGCGTCCTGCCCGCGGCACGCGCGTCTTGGCCAGACTCACACGAGCACTTGGGCTCTTTCCTACCCCCCCAAAAATCCCACTTCAACCGACAGCGAACACAAAGCTCAGCTCCCCCTGCACCTCCCCGTCACTGCGTCCTCCTGTGGAGGACTGACCCGTCCCGCATGAACCACCGAGTCGTCAGCGTTACAGCTCAACTGGCCGAGGAAGCTGGGCACTGGCGCACGAAGGTGGGCAAGCCCTGGGATGCAGCTGGCCAAGGGTGCAAGAACTCCCCGGGAGATACACGAGGGTCATCACTCCGGGTACCAGGCACTGCCAGCCCCGGGCTCGGATGCTCCATGGGGCTGGGGCATGTCCCCATCCCAGCAAAGGCAGGTCAGGGCACACCTGAAAGGACACGAGTCCCGACAGCCCCCGCCAGCCTTGCCCCGAGGCGAGCGGCTGCTGGCAAGAGCACCTCGATGTTGGCCGGGCCGGCGATAAGCGATCGAAGCTGCGGCTGCCGGGCGGTCACTGGAAGTTACGGCCGGATCGCACGGAGGGCTCCCATTGTCCAGGGACTATTTATTCCTCTGGGGTTTTAAAATCTTTATTCTTATCTGCCCGGTTATTTATGTAACTGTTTGATTTATGAGTCAGGCTCATGCACAGGGTAAAAGTTCACATCTCCCCCGATGTGGGAAGCACAAAGACACGTTTCACGAGCTCCGCGCGTTCCTGCTCTCGTCTCTCCTTCACCGTGTCTCCACCTCAGCTGGGCAGCAGGACGGGCTCGGGGAGCCTCGGCGCTTTCTCCTGCTGCCAGATAAAAGCGGGAATCGGACCTGCGGGCGCAGGATCCGGCCAGCGCCAGCCAAGCCTCGCCAGGCTCCGGCTCTCCAAGGCTGGTACCTGCACAAGGAGCAGGAGACGTGGCCGAGCCCTGGAGTCGCTCCCTGCAAAACGCCCTGTGCAGGAGATGCAAGCAGGGAGGAACGGCCCTGGTCCTGCCGCTCGCTCTCGCAGCACGTAAGAGCAAGCAGGAGCCACGGCCCAGACAAATTTCTCTTTGCACAGGTCTACCTAGCCGAAAAGTTTGACAGATACCTGTAAATGGACGAAGACGCCACTTCCCATTCTCAGCATCGCTTCCCCATCGTATTTACTGGGGGTAAAGTCCTGCCCAAGGAAAGGGACCAGCACAAGACCCAAATATTCCCAGGGAGAGGCTCAGCCCCGTGCAGCAGAGAGCTGCCTCAGTTTCCCCGTTCCTAAGATAAGGACAGCAGGGCAGCACGAAAAAGCAGCAGGCAGAGGCGCCGCCGCTGCTGTTCACCGCACCTTTCCTTTTCCAGCAGCGTATTCGGAGAACAGCTCGGCATCGTGAGGGGCCACCCCCAGCCCCGCAGGCACCCGGCTCCGAGGGACCCTGTAAATCCCACCCAGCCGTTACAAGCAGAATGGCAACAGCCACAAAAAGAGTCTGTGGGGACGGTGAGAGCTTGCACCTCGTCAGAGCTGGCTCCCGAAGGTGATGGCTTGGACAGAAGCGTCTCCATTTTTGAGCAGAAACCAAGAACTTCCTTCCCCGGCAGCCACTGAGGAGCCGCAGGCAGCACCTTCCAACTCCAACCATCACCAGGAGGTTTCGGTTAAGACCCTACAAGTCAGAAGCTCCTATTTTTAAATACCTTGAGAAGACCCTCCCATGAGACCTCATTAACTCTATTGGAAGCAGCGTCAGGCTGCAGATAATTTAAATTTTTACATATTCATATAGGCACACCCATAAATAAAGCAGAATTTAACGATGTGGTCGCATTGATCTCGGGCAGGGCTAGAGCTGGAGGGAGATCTAGAACCTTATAAAGGTTATTAAAATATTTTTAAAAAAATTAAAACACACGCAGAAGCTGGGTGGTCTAAAAGCAGGGCTGGGATTACGGCCCACCTATAAAAATTCCCGATAATACCTGCCAACTAATGTTTATAGCTTCGTGCAAAACCGCCAACCCTCCCCTTTCTGTAAGAATCTTCCAATCGTAAGCACGCAGCACCTAGAAAATTCTTTTACGTGCCGCGGAAATCTCAGTGCAAATAACATACTGGGGTGGGGGAAGGGTTTAGGGGGAGTATTTTTTAAGGGTTTTTTTGCATTGTCCTCCAGATCCAGGAGCCACCAGCATACGCGGCCCCCATCACCTACAGAAATCAAAAGCCTTGAGCAAAGCGAGGGAAGAGGGACGAGCGTAGTTAATGAAGGCACTACCCTTCCTCCCTGCAAGGGGGTGAAAAGAACCTGAAAGGAATCAAAGCCCAGCTCTACACATGGATAAATATCCATAAGGATTTCACTCGTCCTCTCTCAGGCGCCTGCGGTAACATCGCGATGGAGCTCAGCATCCCCCTTGGTCCCAGCCCACGGGGCTCGCTGCCGTGGCGGGGTTGCATTGAGGGGCTCACGAAGGATCCTCGTGCATCCACGTTTGCAGCCTGATGGGGATCGTTCGCTAAAAGCAAAATTAAAAGTACTGAAATGGTTTCCCCTCTTCCCTCTCCTGCCGCATCGCTGTTAAAACACGCTGGGGGAGAGCGTGAAAGCACCGGAGCGGCTCCTTTATGCAGCCTGAAAACCTGGAACTAAACAATTTACTAACAGCTGTAGCTATAAAAGGCCCTATTATCGCATCGTGTACAGTAACAATGTCTTCTTTCAAATTGCTTCCCTTCCTCGGAGGGTTTATTTTTAAACCAGGCTGCTAAAGAGAGGAACAGGCAACCAGGGCTGCAAAGACGAACCTGGTGTTCAAAGCGAGCTTTGTTTGGCATTACCTTGATAAGATAAACAGGGATAATGGCTTTTTCTTTCTCTGCTTTTTTTCTTTGCCCTCTTGCTTTTGAGGTGAACAGGAACTGAACGGGTGCACTTTGCAGGTCAAAGCTGGGCAGCAGAGACCTTTGCGTAAGGTCCTGGAGAACACAGGATTGCCGGCTTTTGGGTTGTGGGTTTTTTTGAGGGACCAGTGCCCAGCGCTTCATCCCAGGGGAGTCAGGGCCAGGTTCAAGGGCGGCTGCTTGCACAGCCTGGCCCCACCAGCCCCAGCTCAGCTCCAGACGAACCCAGCCCCTGCAGCGCCTGCTGTGACTGCAGCGCCACGGAGAGCCGGCCCTGGGACCCCTCCGTGGTCCTCCCCGGCTCTGGGCAGCCTCCCCAGCAAAACCCCAGAGGGGTTTTGGCACCTGACAGGGTTGCACTGAAAACCACGGCTGCCTCACCTCCAGCATGGGGCGCGGGGTGAGCCGTGGCCCTGGGGAGGTGTTACAACGCCTTCAGCAGCTGCTGCTCCTCATGGGTTCTTGGAAACGCCGAGCTGAAGCCTTCTCCTCGTCCAGGGCCACCACGGGCTGCTGGGCCGTTGCCGCACTCAGCCGTGGCTCGGCGAGAAACCATTCCGTTGGCCCACAGCACACCCAGGGAAAGGGCTGGGCAGCTCCCCGCAAAGCCTCCTCGCAGGGAGGTGAGAAGCCAAAGAGCTCCACGTGAGAGCTGCTCCTGGCATCATCCCCTGTCCTTCAGGCTGTATCTGCAGCCGCAGTGAGCGCCACAGAAAGAGAAGAAAGCAACGCTTACACAGACTTTCCACGGAGCCAGATGTTGTTTGGGAGGCCAGCTGTCTCTCGTAAGTATTACAAATCAACCAAAAACCCTCCTCGGTCTAGACACTTGAGTAAGGGATAAGGAAGAAGTGAGAGAGAAGAGGAGGGGAGACTATTTATACAAACGGTGATGTAAACGTGAAGAGCCAGCGAGGGACTCGCAGCCAGCAGCCCGGCTCCCAGCCAGGCTTTGGAGACCTCTCTGCTGACTTGGGAGGTCTTCTCCTCCTCCAGCCTGGGGCAATAAATAAAGGCTGCAGCACCCATCCAGCCCCAGGAGCTGGGGCCCAGCAGAGGCTGAGCTGCCACAGGCTTTTAACCCACTCGTCTCGGACAAGTGAAGAAGAACAAGCGTTGCCACCAAACTTGCCAGCACCAGCATGGCGAAGGAGCCTCTGACACACGGACACAAGCCAGAGAGCCCGAGGGATTCTGCTCAGCCTGGCTCCGCCACGGGCTGCACCACTTCGGGCAGGTTTCCCCTGCCGAGGCACTGACTTCGAGTGCCTTGAATTCTGGTTTCGGAATGTCAGGGAAGCACAAAGCACCCGTTTTCTCTAGCAGCCCTCCACCTCCTGTGGTTTGGCTGCTTTTGGAAGATGCTCCCCATCTCCCTCACCCCCTGCCCAGCACCTCTGTGGGACCCAGCAGCCGGTGCACAGCCCTGCTCTGCAGTTCAGCATCTCCACGTGCTCCCCAGCAGCATCACCGGCCGAGAGGGACCTCTGGCAGCGGCTGCCTCGGGAAGAGCAGCTGCCCCTAAACAGCCACGCAACAGAAAAACCACTCCTGGCCAGCCAAGCGCCCGCTTGCAAGACACAAAGACCAAGAAAACCATCCTCCAAAAAGCATCCACCCTGCGCCGGTGCACAGGGATGGGGGAATGGACCCACCCCGACCTCCACAGCCTGGCAGGAGGCAGGACCAGCGTCGCCAGGCCAAGGTAAACCATTCAAGACATGGTTCACTGCCAAGAACTACCGAGGAGCTGCTCTCTCAGCTGAAGCCTTGCCTGATGGCAGCTGTCGATCAGAAATGGGTTTCCTTTGCCGGGGGGGTGCTCGGCCTGGCTCCCCCCGGCATCTCCTCGATGGTGGGACACAAGCGCCTTCCCACCGCCCATCCATTGTCTGGGGGATCCGGGGCACTGCAGGCAGGTGAGGGTCCTCGCTGGGGTCCAGAGATCTGGTTTGCACTGGGGAAGTCTCCCCCACAGATTGAAATTCACCCTGAACCCAACTGCCAGCAACCCGGACTGCTGTGACCAAACCGAGCTACTATTTTTTTTGAGAGGACCGGGAAAACGTTTGCGCTCTGCTCCTGATCCAAAGATCAGAATACAAGGTCTCTGCTCCCTGCCTGCACCTGTCCCCATCAGGGACCGAGCAACAATGCGCTGTAAGACCCCAGATTTAACTCCCCAGCATTGCACCAACGTGGGAAGCAGGTCCGTCTGCAGCACGACAGACTATCCAGGCACTGCAGGAGAACAAATATTTTCCTGGTGAGGAAAACATCTGGTAGCTTTGAAGGCAGCTCAATAAAAACACCGCGGGCCACACAGCTTTCCCACCGCGGTTTTTTTTTGCCCATCCCGCGGACCCGGCCGTGCAAGACGACGGGGGCTGTCGGTAGCGCCGGGAGAGGCTGAACGTGCTGCTGTGTTTGGTGTCACGCTGACTTCGTTATTCACGCAGCAGTAATTTTTCTTGGGAAGAGGAGGAAGCCAAGACAGCGTGGTCAGTGTGGTTTCTGTCTGTTGGGAGTGTAAGCTTGTTTATCGAGGATAAGGAGCGGGAGGGGAGGCTACGTCGCTCCACGAGCCATGGCCATCCTCTGTTGGGCAAACCAAACACACCAACGTTGTCCTGCAGCATCTGCCACGGCTTCCAACAGGAACGGGGGAACTCCAAGATGACAGAGGTGCTGGGAAAGGCCTGGGGAGGGGGAAGCGCAGGTCCCTAAAGTCCTAGAGGAGGTGTAACACCCATTTACCTCAGCAGACCGTTTTCTGACGGGCAAAGAGAGAAGCACAAGGCTTTGGGCAGAGGCGTCAGCTCCGCCGCTGCAGCAGGGCGAGCACAGGGCGTCCGTCCCCTTGCAGCCAAACCGAAGCCCCAGCTCTCCCGGCAAGCGATGGAGGAGAACATCCACACAGCCTCATCTCAGCTGGCACCAGGACCTGCTCTTCTGCCTAAATGGTGCATTTCTTCTCTCGAAGCCCATCTGCCCCTTTGCACCTCGGGGCTGGGACATCTGCGTCTCAGGCTTCTGTTGGGAAGATGCCGGCGCCGCTGCCACGAGCCTCCTCTCCTCTCCATCCCTTCAGCCATCGGTGCTGAGGATCATCAGCCAGGATGAGAAAGGCAGCAGCTGAGGAGCCACGATCCTGGCTTGTGGCTCACCAAACCCTTCCAGACCACCTTCTTCTCCAGAGCACCAGCCGTGGGGAAAACGCACCTTGGTACCACCCGCTCCGTTCACCAAAGAAAAGCCCACAAGAAACCTGCCCTGCTCGGTAACTCTCGCTTGGTAATAAACATCCACCTTCAGGAAAGGCTAATTAAAAGGTGCTTAATAAGCATCTTCCAACAGTTTTGTTTTGTAACCAGCGGCAGCGCTGGGCTTTGTTCTGCACCCCGGGCAGGAGCAGCCTGGCTGCAGGAGCAGCGTTTGTCTGGCATCCCAGGGAATGATGGAAATCCCCGTCCAGCCCCACCTCACCCGCCATCCATAGGTGGGTTTTTTCCATCAGGTGCTTCTGTGCAGGGCCTCGGTCTGATAAAGAGGTTGGGATTCGACCCCACGTTTTGATCCTACCCGAGGCACCTCTTTATTAGCTCCACTGTGGATCTATTCATAAGCAAGAGACGGAGAGTGCATGTGTGCGAACGAGAGAAAAACCCAGTGTGTCTTCTGCTGTCTCTCAGACCACAATGATTTCCATTCATTCAAAGAAAACACAGTATAAAATTTTTGCCTGGTTTCAATCTCCGTACATTAATCAAGCCGATTTTTTTTTTTTTTTCCAGCCTGAGAGACACAGTGTGGGAGGCACAGGCTGTCCCATGAAATAATATTTTCCGAGCCATAGTCAAAGTCTGCCTGTCAACTCGAAGCCTCTTTTCTGTCTGTTTTACCAAAGCTGGACAGGAAACAATCTGTGGGCACAACAGATCAAAACAAGGCCAGCATTCCCAGCAAAAGGGCTGATGAATGGGAACCATTGTGCTGTGGTGGAGGAAACATCACCACCATCATCGGGGCGGGGGGGGGGGGGGGGGGGAAATAAATATATATCTGTTTACATCACTTCCACACTTGCACCCGCTCTCCAGCTGCCCTAAAGAGGAGCTTTCTTTCAGGAGATATAGCCAGGGCAGATGGGAGCTCTGGTGCCACGACACGATGGTCCATCGGCACCAAAAGCACTTTGCAAGTCGGGCTGAGCTGGGGAAGGTTAAGCCCAAGTTAAACGTTACACCCACAGGGACGTCTGCTCTTCCCCCTTCCTGCACCCCCACGAGCGGGGCTCTGACCCTGCACAAAACAATACCTGCAGAAGAGGATGAGACAGTGTCTCTGGTGGGATTTGGGGGCTGCTGAAGGGGAGAAGGAATCGCTCCCTGCCCCGAGGAGCTCGGGGTTTAGGTGAGAACAGCTCGCTGGGTGCAGGCCAGTGCAGGGAGGTCCCAGCCCTGGCAGCGCCGTGCCCAGGGGGTGACACCCGCAGCGGGGAGACGCCTCCGCTCCCCGCCTGAGTGCCGAGGGGTTCCCCTGCCGCTGGCTCAGCCCCCCGACTGCTCCGGCTGCTAAAGGGGATCCACGTGAACCCCGAGAGTCGCTCCCCAGCAGCGCAGGGAAAGCTGCCATCATCACCGCAAACAGAGCCCCCACCACCCCCTCTGCTTCAAACCAGAGGCAGCGACCGCAGCCCCCCACCCCTAAAGGGTCTCGGCTTCATCCTAAGGCTCAGGTTTGCCAAAAATTCGCCTACACCACTTTTAACCTCTCTAGATTATTTGCACCCAGGGTATTCGAGGAGGACGTGGTGCCCAGACCACCCATGGCTTAACAAAACATTTCACTTTCTTTTTCAAACTTACAATCCTTTATATATTTCATCTGCTCCAAGTAATTTACTGCACTTAACTCAGTATCGGTTTCCCTTATTTGAACGTTCTCTCGCATCTGAAGGAGCAGCCCTCTGCTAGGCATTTTTTTCTAGTGAAAAAGCTGCTTTTGGGAGTCCCGTTAGCTCCAAGGCTTGCCCTACAGCGGGGTGAAACCACCAACCAGCCCCAAACCTGCCAAGAACAGGCCGATAGGAGCATGGATGTTACCACCTAGTGTCAGACGGGAGAGGAGCAGCCACCAGGGATGGGGACGGCTCGGCCGCGGCTCTGGCTCTGCAGAAACCACTGGTTTAAAACCCAAAATGCACCATGTGCTTTTGGAGAGGAGGAGGGCAACCAAATCCCATCCGTGTTTTATTCTTTTTCAGTTCGGGTCAGACTTGTGGATATTTCTTGCCTGCAACCAGCCAAGCAGTTCACCGTAACGGCCAGGTCTGCACTGTCCTAATTCATCTCCTATTTTTGACGGAAGAAGCAGAGAAGCAGCTCTGCCCCATCCATGCCAGGAGCACGGGGAAGGTGCCCAGAGCCACCAGCACACACACGAGCCAGCCTCAAAAATGCAGAACATAACAGATACGTGGGGTTGGGGCACCAGGCTCGGCCGTTCCAAGCATCGCACGGGCAGGTATTTAGTGAAACGAGCACAGCAAACCTACGGCAAAGGTGACAAATGCTCTTTCAGACGAGGCAGGAGCCGTCCATCATCCCAGCATGGAATTCCCGGGGCTGGGGGAATCCCACGGCACAGCCGAAATGCTGCGGGGGCACTCGCGTGGGCAGGAGCTCCAGCCCTGGGCTGGGGACGCCTCGCAGCTCTGGCTGAAATGAAAATGAAACGATCCCTCTGCCAAACTTGGACCTCACCGATCACCCCGGGCCTGAAAACGCTGCCGCAGTTGAAATTATCTTCTTTTTTTCATATTTTACTTTCTGGTGCATCCTGTCCCTTGTGACCAGACTCAGCCTCGTGCCTGACCAAGGCTGCTTTCTGGCCGCAGCCCCGCAGCTCCCGGGCTGTGTCACACAAGAACAGGCGGCAGCTCAGCGGTCCCCGGGGACTCCCGTCCCCCCAGGACCCCCCCATCCTCGGAGGATGCTCTGTCCCTGCAGCCAGGCACCGCGGTGCTCACGTACCCTCCGTCCTACGGTGGAGGAGGAAGCCTGAACCAAACCACGAAGGACCTAGAGATGGACGGTGAGGGCAGGGGAGCCGGAGAGGGGAGAAGAGAGGGCACCTGGGCAGCGATTGCAACGTGTGCTGACAAAGATCCCAGCAAAGAGTGCACGGGCAATCCTGTCTCCAGCATCTCCCAGTAGCTGCGGGCTTGATTTTCCAGCCTTAATAACAAACTTTTCTCATGTTTTACAAATTATACACACAAAACCCATTAAAATAATACTGAGGCTGCAAAATGAAACCCTCGGAGGTTACACCCGAACAGATACGGAGACTGGGAGGAAGAGCCCCCGTGCACCCGTGCTCCATGGGGATGATTTCCACTGGAAGAGCATCCTGAGTGCACAGGCTTCACACGCCGGCTGGAAAGCAGCTCAGCCGGGGAAAAACCATGAGTATCAGCTGTCGGATCGCCCGCTGCCTGTGCTGCCAGCCGGTGACGCGGCGAACACCCCGTCTGCTGGAAACACGGCGCTGCGATTCCTTGCAGAGGAGCAGGGAGGGACTGGCAGGGGAAATCCACGCAGCTCAAAGTCAGTTGCGCAAGAGATTCCCTCTTCCTCCCCAAATTAAGCAGCCGTTTGAGCCCAGGCACCGCTCACCACACAGATGAGACTGGTCACAGAAACGGTCCTGCTTTCACCGCTTGCCCCCGTCTCCCCTGGCCGCTGCTGTCTGGAGGCAAAGCCCTCACCCTCCCTCTGCCTCCTCAGGGCAGCGGGTCCATATCCTAAAGACATTCCCAAACCTTTCTCCCGTTAAAAGCAAAACTGCTGGCACAGGGCAGTTTTCTGTTCGTTCTGCAGCATAACACAGGTACGTTCAGGAGTTCCTGCAATCCTGACCGAGGAAATCAATTTTGTGGTGAATTCCTCTTCGACAGGAAAAACCCACACTCACAGGAAGAAGCGACGCTCCGTGAGAAAATGGATTTGGATTTTGCGTGCTTGCATACAGCTCGCTTACAAGCTGCCTCCTGCTTTCAGAACACAGACAGCACACGGAGGATTTGTAACGGCGAGAAGCAGAGCCAAGCTTCTGCGTCTCCAATCCCACCCACACCCCCTCCCCAGGACCCCTCTCTGCACCACCGGGCTCCCCCCAAACCCAAGAATCACGCCAAGGCACCAGCACGCTGCCAGGAGGAATGGGGAGGGGGATAACCAGCCCTTCGTGCTGATTCTCAAAAGGAAGAGCTTCTGATGGGGAGGTGGAAAAAAAGAGAGGTCCCCAAGGACCCCACCTGCCCCTCCGCTCTCGTGTTCCCAGCCAGGGCACGAGCTCCCGCCACGCGGGCAGGGACGTGGGAGGGGAGATGCTGCGGGGTCCTGGGTACCAACGCAGCGGCACCGAGGCGGGTCCCGAGGGAAGGGATGTGGGTCCAGAGGGGACAGTGGGGTGGGCACATAGGATGTCCCCCCTGCCAGCCCTGGACCCCACCTCACAGCAGCCCAGCATGGGATGAGTGGCTCAGGGTTCACTGGTGGGTGGTTTTGTCCTCTAAAAGACACAGCAGGGACTTGGAGAGACGGGCCAGCAGCGGGGACCTGCCCCGGCCCCTCTCTTCCTACACCCAGGGAAGCCACCGACAAAGCACACCAGCATTGGCCACCCCTGCCTGCACCCCTGCCTGCACCCCTGCCCGCTCTGCATCCCCAGAGCGGCCAAGGGAAGTGCAAATTCAGCCCGTCTTGATCGCGGCAGCTCCAGCCCCATCTGGTTCCTGTTAAATCAGCCACACGAGGTGGAGAAGGTTTCCTCCCCCCCGCCCTGCGCGATAGTGTGCAAAGAGGGGGAGGTAAAACAGCTTTTTTAAGACATGGCTGCCCTTCTCTTTACCTTCCTGCCTGGAAGGCAGCCAGGAGCAGCTCAAGCGTCCCCGCTCACATCTGGAGAGGAGTTTCCCCTCCCGGGGCTCGCTGCACACCCCACACCAGGCCCTGCTGCTCTGCACCCAAGGCATCGCTTCTTCACCCCAGGCACACTCGCTCTGGGCCTCGCTCCTTTTCGGTCACTGCAGCAGCTTGGTCCGGAGCCGCTGTGGGACTTCCTGATGTTTTTTCTCCTTGCGAGGAAGCGGGTGGGCAAACCACGGTCCCGCAGCACGGAGGGAGGGATGCTCCGCCGCAGGGAGGGATGCTCCTGCCCAAGGATGAGCAGCGGCTCAGCCCCCCATGGGAAACACCCCAAAAGCAGACATTAAGTCATCCTAAGCCCCGTCTAAAACTGCCATAAACCCTACATCTCCCTTCCGAAACAGGCTCGAGCGTGCTGCCCGGCCAAAGGAGCACCGATACCCACCCGGCACACAAAAGCAAAGACCCAGCCCCATCGCTGACACCCCACCTTCCTTGGGCACAGGACTGCATTTTGCTCGCACCCCCCGAAAGGCCAGATCAAGTGGGTTTTCCCCCCACGCCCCAAGCCATAAATGAAACAACTCGGCAAGGCGAGGGGGCTGTAATCCAGGGGCGAGCCCTGGCACCGGCGGAGAGGAGCTGCGGAGGAGCGAGATCGCAGGAACGGAGCCTGCACACCCGGTGGCAGCAAAGAAACGCGGACGAGCGCGGGCAGGGGCCTGGCAGGCAGCACGGAGGAGATGGGATGGATGGAGGAGCCCAGCGGGACAGATCCTGCAAGCACAGGGGTGAGAGGCCAGCACCCCACCGCAGCCCAGAGAGTCAGGGAACGGCAGAGGTGATGCCAGCACACGCAAACACCAGGTGTTTTCCAAGGTGAGGATCCCACCCTGCTTCCCAATCATCCTTTTTTGGTTGTTAACCAAAACCCGAAGCATCCCCCTGATTCGGACCATCAGCTGCGGGTCTGCACCCGCACTATTCTGCTTACACCGCCCGTGCCGGTGCTCCCCGGCCACCGTGGCTCCCAACCAGCCCCATCTCTGCAGCACCCCCAGCTCCACGGTGCTTTAAAACCCCAAAACAGTCCCTCATCACGCTCAGCCGGCGCTGAGCTCGGCATCAGCACAGCCCCAAGCGCACGGGAGCCCTGCAGCACCCCTCCTGCCGCGGGCAGCACCGGGAAACCTTCCCACCGCCGGCACGGGGGAAAGTCCTCAGCGAGGAAAAGCCTGGCAGGATTCCTGCAAGGTGTGGGGAAGGGGGGTGTTAACCCTCATCCAAACCCAGCCGGCGAGCATGGCTGTCCAACAAAAAAGCAAAGCACTTGGGACTGTGCCCGCTGGGCAGGGACCCTGCTGCAACACCCAACGCTGAGCTTGCTCAACAGCCACCCAGACGTCACCGCTGAGGTTTGCGGAGCGGCTGGTGCTCGCCCCTTCTCCCTAATCGTCTCTCTGCAAACACGCTGCTTGTTTGCAAAGCCCGTGGCTCTGAAAACAGCCCTTCAGGACACGGCACGGCCGCGTCTCACCAGCGAGCTGGAATGAATTCAGGCTCCCGCGGAGGTTTCACCCCTCTGGGAGCAATGCAATCAGGCCAGCGCTACCCGCAGCCAGCCAGCGTTTATTCATCGGGCACAAATCAGCAAGGAAGGTCCTCTGGTTCGCGTGGGCAAGTCGCAGCCAAGCCTGGGAACATCTACCAGCCGTTGCAAGCGTCCCCAGGCGCCTGCATCTTTTGCTCGAGCTCTGAGCGCGTCGGAGCGTTCATAAATCCTTTTGCACGATCCAAGGCTTGGAGGAATAAGCCTTCCTGAGAGGCAGCTCACCCCAGCTCCAGCTCGGCTCGGTGCTGACGGGGTTAGTCACACCCAGGGGGAAGCAGAAGCACAATGGAGGAGGTAAACTGAGTCACGCAGCAGTTTCATTAAAAGGCTATTTCAAAATAACGGGCACGTCGTGTCCCCCAAGAGCTGAGGCCGGACAAGGAGCAATTTCCCCTTCGGATGTGTCAAAGAGTTAGCGCTATTTCTCACGTTAGCTCACTTCAACTCTAACGCCGCTGCTATTTTTCAAGCCCACGTAACACAAATTAACCACCTAAAATTTTACTCTTGGACATTTCCAAACGGTTTCGCGGCGGAGCGGCTACACGGAGCGATTTTTGGGCTGCCCGCAGATGACAATGACAGACAGATTGATGGCAATGAAGTTATTTTGTCTCTTTTCACAGCTGACTACATTTGCATTGGTATTTTCATGGTACAGACTCCACCTTTCATCTAACATGATTAATGCCGTTGTAAATACAGAGAAAGAACCAGCTGCTTCTGGCTTCTTAGCTTCTACTGAGCAGCTGATGAAAAAAAGTCCTTTTGTTCAAGCATCTCTAGAGCCTCTGCAGGCTTTCTGAAGAGCCTTTTATTTCAAAAGGTTAGAGAAATACGGTGTCTAGAGCTGGTGTATCCTGCTTTTCACACCACAAATGGCAGCTACTGCCATCCAAGTGCCCGGGGCAGCGCACCCACTGCCAGCCCGTGCTGTCAGGATGGGTCCCCCATCAGCGGGGGATCTAACAGGGGTACAGAAGGTTTCGCTCATGTCTTCGCAGGGT
Organism: Leptosomus discolor; assembly: GCF_034619465.1. NCBI lineage: Eukaryota > Metazoa > Chordata > Aves > Leptosomiformes > Leptosomidae > Leptosomus > Leptosomus discolor. The sequence goes on from NC_141405.1 coordinate 4,117,971, forward strand.
CCTCACACGTGCAGCTTGTTCTCAGCCAGAGAAGGGGCTGGGCAACCTGGAGGGATCCAAAACCAGCCCTGGGGCCCCACAGATCCTCTAGCAGGAGCAAGGCAGCTGAGACAGGACGGCACTTTCATCCACGAGCCACCAAGGCTGGACAGGTTATTCACCAACTGCACACGCCGTGTGTCCCCAAACCACATCAACTACAGCACGGGTCTGGTAACCAAAGGGCGAAGGGAACGCGGTGGGCCACGAGCCTCGGGTGTGAAACTCAAACAGAAAAGCGTTTGGTAACGGCACGTCCAGGAGCCTCGGCAGGAGGGTGCCGTGTGTGAGCCGCCCACCAAGAGGTGCCAGCAGCTCCTCCAGAGCCTCAGCAGCTCCTCCGGCTCCCGCTTCACACCAGACTTCTTCCTTTCTCCCATTTCTTTAGCAACACCCCAGTGTGCCCAGTCACAGCTTGGGGCTCTCCCTGCCGTCACCCACCCTGCACACCCAGGTTTTGTTCCCGCTTGGTGTGAAAACGCACCCGAAGCCCAAACCCCCCTCCAGAAAGTTTGGAAGGGCTGAATGAACCCCGCCGTGTTCACACCAGTCCCAGGGAGAGGCACAAAAGGTTTGGCATGGGAGCACAGGGGCAATGCCACCGAAAAGAGAGCCGGGCGAGAGCGGCTGCTGGCGAGGTTGGAGCAGGCGAGCGGGGATGCCGGGAGGACCCAGAGCCTTTATTGCCACCAGTTACAGGGTCTAGTGGCCCTGCTTGGCAGGAACAGAAAACAAAGCCATCACTCGCTTTCCAACAGCTCCGGCAGCTGCTCCTACCCGTCGGGGATGCTGCTTTTGTGGAAAATCTCTGCATTTCTGTCACATCTGACAAGCACAACCACTAGGAAAACGCGGCAGCACTAGGAATTTCTTCTGCTCCTTCTGCCCGCACTTGTGCTTCCAGACAAATTTCAGTCAATGCATTTCCAGCCTCCCTGGCTCAGTAGCGATGTGGGACAGACGCACAGACAACTTCCAAGAGGCAAAGGCGCACGCCAAACCCGACGCACGCAGAGCAGAAGGGGCGCTGCGGCTTACCTGGCGCTTTGGAAGGTCGCAGACGCTGATTTTCCGATAGCCCCGAATCCAACTCCCACTGCCAGACCCTCTGAAACAGGAAAGAAAAAAATCCCGGTGAGGTCAAACCCTACAACAGCCCTGGGACCAGCCCTCCGCCTGCGCCCCGACGGAGCAAAGCCTGGCGCGAGCAGCAAAGCAGGGCTCCAGGTCGTTACCCTTCTCCTTTCCATCCAAGTGCATTTAATCGAAGCTCAATGCAAGAGCCTGCCACACTGCCCAGGGTACTACCCCCTTATGAACCCAAACCAGCAGTTTCCCCAAACTGGAGGGGAAAAGATCGCCACCCCCACCAGCTGAAATGCTGTCTTAACACGGGCCGCAGCAGCGCAAACCATCAAAGTCAGTTCCAAAGGATCCCAGCCCAGCAAAGCCCTCTGCAGAGAGCTGCCTCTGCCAGGTCACGCACACTGGTGCCACGGGGGGGTTGTAGAACCAAGCACCAACTTCTCCCATTAACTCCCCAGAAGCTGTGCTAAGCTGGGACCAGGCTCCCGGCAGTGCCACCTCCCTGGTTTCTGCTCTCTCCGTGCCCAACTACCAGCACGACGCCTGCACTGACAGTCTCCAAAGCAGTAGGAAACCCAAACTCCATGAGAAAATTCCCACCTTGCAGATTATTTTAGATTGCAGTTAATCCCATAATTTTCGACTACAGTTATTGCCATAAATCCCAAAGAAAACCAGCCAAGGAGCCTTCCCAGGAGGGCAGCGGGTGCGGGAGACCTGCGATCCACCGCTGCCTCTCCTGGGTAGCACCTTGGGGATAACTGCTCCATCCTTCCCTGCCCCCCTCCTGCCCTTTCTCAAACTTTTCTTACCCTCCCACCACCAGCACAGCTCCTTTGTCCCTCCCTGAAAAAAATCTTATTTTCAGAAAGCATCAAACCACTGCTCCTTTATTTTTTTTTCTTCTTCTTTCGTTCAAAATCCCCATTTTTGGTTTTTGCAGCCTTTGTGGTATCGCTCCCCTCCGAGCAAAGCAGAGGAGGAAAATACTCAAAGAACAGAAGCAAACCTGTTTGTGTAGCTGGTTGGGTTTTACAGCTTTCAAAGGAGGCAATTACCCGCTCTGGCTGCTGGCAGCCACGCGAGGGGACAGTGGGGACAATTCAGATGAGCATTCAGACAGGTTGAAAATGTCACTGGGAGTGTTTACCTGTGTACCGGAGGGTAAGGTCTTGGAAGAAGAGGACCGTGTGTGTTTGTGGTCTTCTGAATTTCCAGTTGCCTTGGAAACACACCGTAAAAAGCAGCACTAACTTGGATAATCACGGCATTTGCATCCTTGAGGCCAACCGAAACACTCGACAGCTCCTCGGAGCCCTGATCCAGGGCGTGTGCCAAGGCTCAGGATGGAGACGGGGACAATGGCAGCAGCGATCAACCCTACGTGTGGGGTTACGGGGTAAGGGGACTCCGAATTGTCCCTGAAATACCACGACTGGATGATCACTCCCTCTAGGGAAACACGCAGAGGAACCGAGGCACCCAGGGCCCACGCACCAGACCCCAGGAGGGATCACACGCTTGTGCAAAGCTCTCACGCTGCCCCAACGCCACCCGCCCGGGCGAGCAGCGGGGGCGGGAGCGGAGCCGTGGGGGCTGCGAGTGCCAAGGGGGTGGCACCAGCCGCTGGCGATGGCTTCGCAGGTCCCTCCAGGCAGCCGAGCAAACCCTGGGAGGCAGAGCTCCTTCAGGCCGTCGGGTGGCTGCGCTCCGCGCGGCCGTGAGGACGCAACGGAGCTCCACACGAACGGCTCAGGCGCCGCTCTTCCCAAAGATTTCTTTGGAAGCAAGACTTGCCCAGCGAGCAAAATTCAAAGGCCGAAAGTGCTCGTTTGTGTAACCAAAATAGCTTTGAGAGAGGGGGGAAAACCACAACGATTTCCCCGCTGCAAAGCCAGTCTCGTGGAGTAAGGAACGCGGCAGCACAAATTAATGAGAGTACAAACCACACACGCATGGCAACGAATTACGGGGAATTAAAAGCAACAGATGGTGCGTAGTGAACCGCTTCTTCGGAGAGGGAGCAGCAGCTGATGGTGGAAGCCGCAGCACGGCGGTGACGCTCACCAGCGCGGAGAGGAGGAGGTGACACCGCCGCGCCTGGCCGTGGGCTTGTCCAGGTCCCCGCTGCCCATGAGAGCTGGGGCAGGACGAGCCCGACCACGAATGGGCCAGCGGGCTGCTGACCCTGGAGCCTCCGACAGGAACTCACGGCCAAGCAAGTCCGGTGTCACGCGTGGTCCAGGAGCAGCAGGGACCCCAGCACATCCCACGGTCACTGCTGCGGCTTGGGAAGCCTCTCATTATATAGAGTAGCTCCTGTGTGACGCACTCAGCCCATTGCTGCGATTTGTTTCAAATATTTCATCTAGAAAAGCCTGCCAAGATCACACAACGACTTCACTGCTTCAATAATGCAGGTTCAGCCTCTTTCAAAGACGATGTCAAGCCCCCAAACGACTCTGTTTTGCAGGTAAGCGAGCAGACACGCACAGATTTACACGGGAAACCAGCAGGAAGAGCTTGCTGCCGGTTTGCCCACACTCAAAGCTCACAGCCAGCTCAGCCCTCCGGTTGCAGCCCCTCTCTTGGGTATTCTGCACACATTCAAATTATAAATAGCCCAAGCAGCTTCTTCAGGTGGGAAAAGACACAAAAAGAGAAAGGTTAATGTTTCTGTGTCAACCACTTACAGATATGCCGCACGGACGGCTCTGCAAATGGATGGCCGGGACATTAGGTCACTGAAGATGGGTATGGGAGGGCAGATCTCCTCACTCAGCGAAGGCTCAGCCATCAGCTTGAAAAAGAAGCAGCTCCTTTGTGAGCAAAGGCAAAAAGAGGAGCACAGTCCCAGGCAACCCTGAAGGACTGAAGGATTTACGTTGGGCCACCGCTCCGCAGAGCGCAAGGCAAAAGCCCCACAGCTTGGGATGTGAAAGAGGGGGGAAGACAGGAGGGCATGTCCTACAGGAAACTTTCCCATGTCAGAGAGGGTTTTTCCTAGGGTTTCAGTGGCTGAAGCAGTCATCAGCCCCTCTTGCAACCGGCGATGGAGCTGGAGGAGCTGGAGGGCCCGCACGACCCTGTTAGCTGGAGAGCTCGCGCAGTGAAGGCACCAGGCTGGGGTGTTCACTCGGCATCTCTTTGCAGAATGGCAGAAAAAAGGAAGAAAAACATGACCAATCTCAGCCACTGTCAAGAAAACACTTCTATTTAACCTAAACAAAGGGATTTTGCCTCTCTTGGGATTCCTTGGCATTACAATTCAAGACGCTTTATCCTGATAAGGCGTTACCCAGGGATCAGCCTAATCCTGTGCTAACTTAAGGATCAGCTACCAACCGCTCAGTCGGCAGCGCCCGTTCAAAGGCATGTTTTCCCCTCTGCTTGTTTTCCGAGAAAAGAAATTAAAAAAAGCTTCAAAACCTCCAGCTGAAGAGCAGTAACCACGCTGGAGGGTCACTGCAGAGACTCCTGTGGTTAATGCCAGACAGCGCTGGGAGGTGTTAGGGCAGCCTGCTGGTCGCGGGGGCGAGGGCAAAAAGCACGATAGCCATCGGTCTCCTCACCCACTGCTTCTGACACGCAGACCTGATCGAAAGCAGCGCGTCTTCATCGCACCATGGGGCGCCCACCAGCTCCACAGCCAAGGGAAAACTCATTTTCCCTGCCCTGGGAGCCCGTACCAGCCCTGGGGATGAGCCCTGCCATCCTCCTCCGCTCTCCCTTAGCTTCTGGCTGCTGCTTTGCGCAGGATCAGCTCCCTCCGCCACAGCCTCAGAGGGCACCTTCGGAGCCACGTGGATGGCGGCCATGGGCACAGCAGGAGAGGACCACGCGGGAGCGGGGACAGCAAGCGCAGGTCTAGTGAGGATGTTGCTCCGAGCCCAAAAAGCATCTTCACGGGGAAGGCAGCCAGCGCAAAACTTGGAAAGGAAAAGCCAAGAGAGAGCATCACGGCGAGGAGGCAAAGGGAAAGACCGGGGAAAGGGGAGCAGAGCAGAGCCAGGTGAGCCCAGAGTCATGTCAAGGCACCAGGCAGAAGGTGACGGCACAGTATGACACGAGTGGAGCGGCCGAGGAGAGATTCATGGAGCGCACGAAAAGCCGGCAAGGAGGACGTCAGCCGAGGGAGCGAAGCGAGGGCCACGCTGCTCCCAGAGCACCTCTGACACCTTCACGCTTGGCCTGAGGTCCCCAGCTCCCCCCAGCGCTTGTCCGCCAGCCTTCAAGCACCAGCGAGCAGAGGGGACTGGGCTGCGTGCAGCACGCTCTCACAGCTCTGGGTTTATTTTTACTGTAATTTCACTTCTGTGCCCCATCAGCAGAGCTGCAAAACAGCACAAGATGTTCCGTCTCATTGAGCCAGGAGGACAATGACGTTTCCCGTCTGCTCTGATCCATGGAAGCACACAAATTGGCTGGGATGGGCTTTGGGATGAGGCCTAGCACTCATCCACCTCCTCTCCCTCGGTGTGGAAAGCCCTGTACCCTCCCACCCCATGCTGAGATGCTCTCGGGGAGGCCAAAGCTCTCCAGCCCCAAGGGGCCCATGTGGGCTCCTGAGGTGGTGCCGTCACCGTGGTGCTCTGGGCTACAGGAGGGTGTCTTGCCTCTGGACCAGCCCCCAAAAAACATGCCTAGTGCTGCACTTTCCAGGGAACTCTTCTCCTTCGCAGGGAGGAGAGGAAGGTTTGCTCAGGCAGCAGCAAGGTGCTGGCACCGAGGCAGCCCACAGTGAATGCTGGGCAGTCCTGGGGCACCTGGGTGTAGCTCTGTGCTGTGCTGCCAGTTCCCAACCAGCCCCGATACCAAAGGCTTGGATGAGGATAATGTACCAAATACACAAATAACTTGAAAAAGGAGAGATTTACTGAAGAGACGTTTCTACTTTAAAAGCAGAAGGCATGGACAGCTCCAGCCAGCGCAGACTCACTGCTCAGGTACACACTGACGGTGCTGCACGTGTTCAATCAAAGGGGAGGAAAACCCCCAAACTGTGCAGAAGTTGGGAAATGAAGAGAGATTGAACTCACTTGAGAAGCTGCTTCGCTTTCCCTCATCTGAAATCAGGTTTTGCCTGCTTTCCCTAGTCCAAAATCGGGGTTTGCCTGCTTTCCCTAGTCCGGAATCACCTTCTGCTGCTGCCCACAGCATTGAACAGCTGGTTCTTTGCTCTCACGCTCTCCAACATCTATTTTCCAAGAAGCACCAGCTCCAGCCCTGCCCGGAGTGGCTGGTCGTGCAGAGAGCACCCGCTTCCAGGCTCACGTCACAGGGATCACCCCCCAGCACCTCCGGCTGCAAATGCCACATGAGCCTCAAGTGGAAAGGATCAACTTGAAAGGGGAACAGCTGATTCCATCCCATCAAACCTCTCCCTTATCACCCACCGCCCGCGTCCGCGAGAGCTTGGCAAGCTGAAAGAACCGGGTGAAATGAAGCAGGCTGCGGTTTTAAATCCTATTCAGGGCAGCTCATGCAGCCAGGCAGGGATCACAGCCCCCTGCAGCTCCCTCTCCGACTCCATCAGCAGCCAGGAAAACCCTCCTGCAAACCCAGGGTGCGGGTTTCGGGGGGCTCGCTGAGCTTCTGCCCTCACCAGCTCCGTTTTTGAGCGTGAAATGAGCTTCGCAGGGGAGCCACCCGTAATCCTCGGGAGAAGGCCTGTTCACAAAAGCAACCAAAAATAAAAGCCCTTCAGATTCCCTAGAAATCCAAACGAGTAAATAGCAAGCATCGCTCACAGGGCCTTCATAAATTACAGTGGCAAGTAAATTAACCCCAGTTATTACACTACTCTTATATGCTGTAAAGAGCAAGCAAATGAACGTAGGCTGTGGATAGAGAACAATATCCTACAGGAATGTTTAAAAAAAAAGGAATCCACCAAACAAAATTCACTTTTCTCTCCAAATCAGTTTGTCACCACGTAGGCAGGATTTCAGGACTAAAGAAAACGACGTGGCAGCACCCCAGAGCTCGTGCCTGGTCTGGCCTCACCGCTACACCCGCGTCTGCTCGCCTGCCCTCTGCTCGGTCTCATCTCTCACCCGGCAGAGCCGCACCGGGATGCTACCGGCAGAGCTGCCAGCCTGCTCTTGTGGAGCAGCAGTGGACGTGGTGGGGGGCTGGGGTTTTCCCCCCTTCTCTTGATGTACCAGCAGGTTAGGACGGCAGCGACGGGCCAACGTGGACCCGCTCATTATCCCAGAGGACGCACTCAGCAGCACAGCACGCCCGTCGCCCACCCATGGGTGTCTTTGCTTAAAAAACATCCCTGTGGGAAACTCCTCTGGGGATGCAGCACGGCCCTCCTGGGCAGGCAGGGCAGGAGGAGGAGGAGGATCTGTGGTGATGATAAAACAAGAAGTAACTCACAGATCCCGCGGTCTGAGCGGAGGCAAAATCTTGGGCTTGGAAGGAGGGCAAAGATTAGAAGAAAGGAGAGTTTGTAATCACTTCTACCTACGGCAGGAACACCACAGCTCTGCCTGCCAGGGACATCAGATTTCTGGGGCAGATAAGGGGAGCACGGCTCAGCGGAGCTTTGTGCCTGCAGAGCTTTGAAAGAAACGGGAAGAATTCTGGATTTAATGGCAGTAAATGCCTCTGTGAGCAAAGGGAAGAATCTGCAAGGCCGAGAACACCCTTCGCGTGAGCTACCGCCCACCCGGTGCCACCCAGGACCGTGGGCGCCCACGCGGACGCCAGGCCAGAGACACGCTGGCAGGGCTCATTGCAGAAGCATCCTCTGGGTAACGAAGCGCTGGACTCACGGGCAGCTGCCCAAGACCTTCTCCCCGGTAAGGCCAAAACCTGCCAACACCCCATGTGCCTCAGTGCTTTACACCCGCTGACCTGCAGGCCTGGGACCGCACGTCCCCCACCAGCACCTCGAGCCTGGCAGCAGCGTGAGCAGAGCCGGGAGTGACATTGTCTCCTCCTGCGAGGATTTACGGAGCTAATCCTCCTGGGTCAGGAAATGAACACGCTTCCTTTAGGAAGGCACTACAGATGCCAACATGTCATCAATTATTCATCCTCCTCTTTGAAGAACGGTTAAGTTCCTAGTGGGAAATTAATCTTGCTATAATGAGGTTTGTATTTCTATGAGACTTTAAGCATGTCCCTGTCGTCACTATTCAAACTCTTAAGTTTTTTCCCCCCCAAGGCCGAATTCCAGCTCCCTCTAGGTAACATCGCTTTGCCATTACTGCACAAGATAGCGCAGGGATCACCAGATTTCAGTGATTTTCTAGGTATCCACCATTATAAGACTAGCAAGCAGGAGGTTAAAGTCATTTTAGAAAGACATTTTCTTTCTTTTTTTAACTTAACTAAGCCAGAAAGCAGCGGATCTCACTCTGCATTTGAAACTCAAATCCTACCGCTGCTCCGGCAGCACTCGCATCCCAGCCCCTGCCAGCAAACGGTGCCAGGACAGAGAAAACAAACCCCAAGACACTGGATTAATCTGTCCAGACAAAGCCGTCCTGGACGATCATTATCCTCACGACCATTTGCAACCACGGGCAGACACAGGCAGGGAGGAGGCAGAGCTGTGAAGCCCCACGGATCCCGCCCCACACCTCTGAAATGGTGGCTGTGAAAAAAAAAAAGCAATAGGAGGAATAAACCCGTTTCAGTGCTATCTCACACCGTAATGCCCCGGAGGGAGCAGACAACTAAACTGTGTGAGCGCGGCTGGGCACATGGTGCAGAGATCTGCCAGCTCTGGCGCGGCTGGTACCGATGGGAAGCCCTGGAGTGACTGTGCAGGTAGCAGGAGTGAAAAAAAGGTGTGTGGGAGGAAAACCCGATACAGGTTGGAGGGGATGGGGGCTGTAGGAAAGCGCAGCGAAGCCAGGCAGTTTGAAAACAGAGAGAAATTGCCTTTCTGGGGAGGGGATTGCAGGCAAGCCACCGCAGCCCCGCTTCGGCATCGCACGTTAGCTCAGCCCCTCTCTCCCGCTCCGGGGGCAGCTCTCTAAAGGACTCGGGAGTTTGCCCATTAGAGGCATTAATAAAGCACCGACTCAGCAGTGGCTGAGGCCCGTGACGTGCATGTGCTAAGCGGGAAGAAGGTGAAACGTCTCAAAAGCTTCTGACGTGCCCAGAAAGCTCAACTCTTGATTTCGAAAGATAAAAACTAACGGCGCAACATTGCCTCCAAGTTTTCCAGGGATTCACGGACGGGTCCCATCAAGGTTGTGCAACAGGCGATGAAAAGCAGCAGATGACGACAAGGTCGGGCCAGTCATCGCCTGGAAAAGCAAACAGCCAGAATCACCAGCTCGCTGCTGCTTAACAGCAGGATGGACACGGAACAAGCCAAACCATACTGCTGCGTGTGGTGCCATGGAGTTAAAATGGAATTAAAAGGAGATTTTAAGCCCCAATGGGCTACCAAATGTCTTACCCTGGGGGGGAAACCCAGGCAATTTCACAGGAGCTTGGTCTGAAAAAAGCCTCCAGAATCGGGCGCTCACACCAGTGAACCCGCCTGAGTGCGACCAGCTGCCAAGGAGGGGACCAGCGAGCCCAAGCTGCTCAGAGCAAACCTGGTAGGATGCGACACAAGGTGACTTTGCGCCACCCATGGCAACAGGTGTGGGGAAAAACCAGCCCAAGAGACGCCCGTGGCCTTGCTCAAGGGTTTGTGTCCATTAAACAAGGTAATTTAGGTAGGACAAGGTAATTCCCCTAATGCCACAGGAGCCAGACCATCTACATCCCATCCTGTTCCACTTTTCTCCCCCTTTCACCAAAGCACAACACCGTGGAGCAAACCGTCATTCCAATCCATCGAGCTGCAACAGCAAAACAGGAGCTGACGGGGCAGCATACGGCCACCGCTCACACCAGAGGTACCTGATTTTAACGAATTCAAGTAACTGCCCAACATCCCAAAGCTCCTTCTTCATAGAAATGCTTCTCTGGAAGAAGAAAACTCTTTTCCAAATCAACAAACTAGAACTACCCTAAAAGCAGGGACCGACCCGTGCTGGAAGAGGGCTCTCCCTGACCCCACACAACCTGAATCCATCACAGACATTTAATGTTTCATTTCTAGCACGCAAACCATTTCTCAGGCCACTGCTCACTGATGTTTAATGCAACAGACCTGTGAGATCTGATGGGGATAAGAAAGAAAAGGAGCTTCCACACGCATATTTCAGCGGATTTTCATTCCAGCTGCTGAAAACACTGTATTTAATTGGCTTTTGTCACCTTTGTGGCTGTTACCACTTACAAAACAGCAATCACCAACTCAAAACGATGCTGCAGAGATAAATGTACATTATCAGTTCTCCGCTGGCTTTCCAGGTGTCTGCCTACAAATTAGTTTTTGAAATATGAGCTGAGGCATTAGACACCCCACGCTCTCCCTGCTTTAACAGTGCCAGCACGATGGGCTGAGACACCCCTCCGGGCTGCAGAGGAAAACTTCCCAACCGTGCCCACGTGAGACGTGAAATCACCTTTAACATCGGGCTGTTACTCGGGCACCGTTTCCCGAGGCGCCCCAAACCCGAAGCCTCCCACTGCCCAGGAGGAGCAAGGGCAAGTCCCGAGGAAGCCGAGCCAGTGGCCACGAAGCCCAAAGCAGCCCAGAGCCTGGGGCCAGGGCCCTTCCCGCCCCCGGCAGTGACAGAGGGGCACCCACACCTCGGGTGCACGCAGAGGACAGGGCAACGGCGATGCACGGCGTGCAGAGGCGCCCGGGAGAGCCCCGTTGGGCCCACGGGAGGATTTCTGTTTAGGCTCCACCATGACACGACCAGGTTTTTGCTGGTGGCATCTCGCCTGGAGCAGAGCAGTGGGGCAGAGCTGCCCCCCACCCACCGCTGGCGCTGCCCCCCGCACCCTTTGCCCCGCGCTGGCACCTCACCCGGCCGCCTCCCCACGCTTTCCACCCCCTCAGCACAGCAGCTTAACGACTTTTCGAGCAAGTTGTTCCAATCCATCGAGGTGCTTAATAGATGAAAATGTCACAACGTGTGCTGACGAGGCGACAATTAACGGGAGGTTTAATGAAAGGTTAAAGCAACCTTTCCCAGAGCGAGCGCCCGGCGGGCGGCCGCGCTCCCCCGGATCCCACATGAGTCACCGCCGCGAGACACCCCGGTGAGCACCGAACACCCGGTTCTGTCTCCGCCGGCGGCATCCGAGCTGCCCTTTGTCCTCTCCCCTCCGGCTGCTCGCAGGGCCATCACATCACAGCACCGCTGCAAACCACCACCACTCCGTCCCCGATGCATCCGCCCCCCAAGGGTCCCTCTGGAAATCCAATGGGAGACGGGACGGGCAGCAGCCTCAGAAAGCCACGTCCCAGCCTGGTTTTTCTCCCCGGAGCAGAAAAACGTTGTGAAAAATTCATGACTGCTCAAATGTGCATCTTTCCACCCTTCTGAGCCGCGAGGGCAGGTCGAGCTGGTCCCAGGACCAGCGCTCTCCTCTGCTCCCCTGGACCCTCTGCAGCACTCGAGCTCCATCGAGCTGCAGCACAACCTGCTCACCGCACACACGGACACCTTCCCTTACCCGTGGCTTCCTTTTCACCCCCTTCTCTGAAATTCAAGCCACAGGCAAACCTTTTCCTCCTCCTCCTTCTTCCTAAAAATAGCGCCTTTCAGCAGAAATCAGAGGTGCTCCAAGAGTGCCCCAGAATAACCATTAAAAGCGATGCAACCAGCAGAAGGGGCAGTGGAAGGAGGTCTGCTGTAATTTCAGAAAGAGGCATCACGCAGACGAGAGACAGATGAATCGGCGCAGCTAAATGGCTCCCATTCTCATGCTCTGCCAAACCCCAGTGGGTACCAAACGCCTATTAAAGTCAACAGTTGCAAAATAGTCTTAATTTCAACAGACCGACAAAAAACCCCATCGTTCAAAATGAATGTCACCAGCCTTTAATGGATCTCTGAGAATATACATATAAATAACCACTTTATAATTGAGATGCAATATCACACTCGTTGCCCCAGCCTTCTCTGGGGAGGCTGAGTGCATGGGAGTGCCTGTCCCAGGAGAACGAATTCAATCAATTTTTTGCTAATGACAAAGTAACCAGCCTGGAAATCCCCCCCTCCCAAGGAACACCAATCTGACAGCACAGTATGCCACCTCTGTGCTGCTGCAGCCATCCACAAACCCCTCTTCTCCATACCCTCCTCTTCAGCAACAGGCAGTCTGTTCCCATCCTCAAATTCATGACCATTGGAGGATGAGCTCCACTACAGAAAATACCAGCTCTGGCTTAGGTCTGATGGACAAGCTCTGCCTGGACCTTGACTTTGTTTAACGTTTAAAAAGCTGCAGCCTCCAGCATCCCACCTGGCACCCACCAGCGGAGCATGTCGAACCTGGACTCAGCCACTGCAGGGTCCTCACCTGGGAGATGTCAAACCACCCCATGGTTTAGGGACAAACCTCATCATGAATCTTCTTCCTCACCAGTGAGTAGATATCCTTTTTTTTCTGGACACATCTCCAGCAGCTGACAACCAAGAAGCACAATGCACACCTCCAGCCCTCGATGCCAGGAGCTGGTTTTGGCCACCGTACAGACAAAGAGCAATGGATCGGACTAAATCCTTGTCCACCGCTGGAGATGTCCCCAACAGGGGACTGGGCCAAGGGGTGACAACACTGGGGTCCCCACCAGCTTCCTCCACCCGTGGCCGGCCGGATCCCAGCCGGCGGTGCAGGGTGGTGGCAGCCCAGGCATTCAGCTCCCATTTGCTGTGCAAGCTGCCTGCAGGAAAACACCCGTCAGCCAACAACCAGAACCAAACCCCGCCATCTGCTCCTCTCCCCCAGACAGTCATAAAGCAGGAGACACACAAAAGGACATTAAAACCGGTTCAAGCTGCAAGAAGCCATAAAGAAAAGGGAGCGTCCAGGCAGCTCCCATATCTAAGCGGGCAGCTCTCACTCCTGGGCTGTCCCCAGCCAGATCCCGCCGTGCAGGGGGCAGCGGGCAGGTCTCACGTTATCTGCCCCAAGGGCACTCAGCCGAATCGTTCTCCTTCCCAAGCAAAGCTGCAAACAAGCGTGTTTCAAATCAGCTTGACGGTTGCTCTGCTTTGGGGCAGACCCCCCCTTCTTTCCTCGGGATGAAATGAAGCGGCAGCACTCGCTGCCAAACTCTGCATCTCCCTTCAGGATGGAGAGGGGCTGCCGCGGGGACGGGCAGGAGGTACCGGGCCTAAATCGCTCACCAACACAGGGAACGTGCCTTGACGTGAGGCTGCCCAGAGACAGCGACGCCAGGGGGACGCAGGCAGGGCGCCAGCCCTGTAAATCCTCCACCCTCTCCCTCCGCGCCGTCCTCGGGCTGTACCTTCCCCTGGGCATCGTTTTGCCTCTACTCCAAGCACTGTCCAGAACCAGACCTACAAGTTTTGGGGCTAAATCTCTCCCTCCCGGGCAAGCAGAGAAGGAGGGTCCCCAAAACCACCGCCACATGCAAAAGCACGGCGCGGGTGCCAAAGCACGGCGCAGCTGGGCGCCTCTCGCTGCCACCTCCCAGCGCAGTCCCAGGGGAAATGAACTTGGATGCAGTCACCTGGGGATGTGGGGACCTTCCCCCTGACCCAGTGCAGCTTTCCAGGAGACTCATTCGTCCTTCCCACAGACATCACCACCCAAAAGTTTCTCCATTTAAAATCTTTTCCCTCCTGCCCACAGTGACCCCCCACCATCCCTGCCTCCTCCCTGCAGCACCTTCACTGCCAAGGGTGAATTTGTTCCACATTTAGCTCGCTCACGCTGTCCTGCTCCTTGCTTTGTTCCTTCCCATTTAAAAAAAAAAATAAATCCCAGCTTGTTAATGGGTTTCTGGCAATGGGAACAGGACAGAAAGCCTCAGGGGGGGCCATGTGAGATTTCGGGGATGAGAAGGGGATGTCAGTGCCACCTCGCACCATGACCTGGTGGCTCCGTGCACACCGCGGCGCCGCTGCCACGTCCCATTTGCTCCCTCCCAGACACCTCGGCTTAACGGCGACACTTGAGGCAGAAACATCGCAGAAATCGAACTGGGGAGCAAAGACAGCCGCCCCGCTCTGCCCGCCACCGCATCGCAGAGAAAAAGGGAAATTCATGTTTCCTCGGCAATGTTAGGGTGGCTGGAAGCATCACCTCGTGCCTGGCAGCGACCAGACCCGGCAGCAGCGGAGGGCGCACCGGCGGGGACGTTCCTCAGGGTGACGGAGGGATGGGGAACCACGGTCCCCACGGCGAGCAGGATCCCAGCCAAGCGCCTGCCACCAGCCGAGCTGATTTTGTGGAAGAGAAATCCACGTTTCCTGGGTGCTGGAGGAAAGCGAGGCAGGGCACTGCCACAACCCGACACCTGCAGCTCCTTTGTGGTCCCACCGCCACACATGGACACCCACCAGAAAACGACTCGGGCTCCGGTTAAGGCACCAAGGGTCCCAGGCAGGCGCAGACCCCCGCAACACCCCCATGAGCACCGTGACTCCAGGGAGAGCCCCAGGGCGTGCAGATGGTTGCAGAACCCGGCCTGGCTCCTGTCCTCCATCTCTCCTAGAGCGGTGGGAGCGTGAGGGGCTCCTGCAGCATCTCTCCACGCCGGAGGCACCCCCCGATCTCTCGCAGCAGGGACATCCCCGCCTGCACCCCCCCGCGGCTCGGCTCAGAGCAGAGCAGACCCCTCCAGGAGCTCCGTCCTACCGGGGTCTCCTCCTCCCTTCTAAATGAGCACAAAGAGAAAGGCGGTTCGACTCACACCTCGCTAATTGTTATTTGTGATACACCAGTAACATTTTAATTAATCTGAAGTCTTCAGCCTAACAGCCACCCAAGGTACAAAGATAAACCAGAATAAACAGGGCTTGATTAAATACATAATTAATGTTCCACTAAACCCGGCATATATGAATATTAATTAGCAGGAATCGTCTGCAGTTTGGCATCTCCTGTCATTATCAATTTATTCTTTACATTGCCAGCCCCGGCTTTGGAACAAATTAACAGACCTTTTGCTTTGCCGGCAGAGCTCACTAAAAACAATCTGAATGCGAGAGGCTGGTCTTTACATTCAATTATCTCACCCGCACATGAACTGCCTTCTAGCACATTTGCCTGAAACCAAAGAGAGACGCATTGCCAAGACCGAAACGTGGTCGTCCCTAAATGGGGCTCAAAGTAAACAAAACTCTTCTCTGCTGGCGATAAAAGAGGGAGCCTGTTCCCCACGAGTGGCGGAGCAGAACGGGGCCAGACCTGGTCCTTGCGAGGGTTTTAACCACCGGAGAGAGGGACGTGGTAGAGTTTGGGCTCGGACGTGGAAACCGCAGGTTTCAGAGGAGCAAGACCACCTCCAGCCCATCAGAGACGCTTGGCCAGACCAGAGGTCCAGCAAGGAGAGCATGGACAGGAGGAGCAGCCACCCTC
This sequence comes from Leptosomus discolor, assembly GCF_034619465.1. Lineage (NCBI taxonomy): Eukaryota > Metazoa > Chordata > Aves > Leptosomiformes > Leptosomidae > Leptosomus > Leptosomus discolor. Next base: position 4,133,526 of record NC_141405.1, read on the forward strand.
CCCGGGCTGCATCCTCCTCACCGCAGCAACCCAAGCATTGCACCCCCTCCTCCAAGGGATAGGAAGCTTTATGAAGACAAGAGTAGGACAGAAAACCCTTGGGAACCACTTGGACAACCTCCGGATTCCCCATGAGCGCATTTGGCTCACAGGGGAGCGGAGTGAGCCCCAGACGTGGTCACGGAGCGAGCGCCGAGTGATTTTGCAAGCCCAGGGCCCGGCAGCCGCACCGGGGCACGGAGAATCCCCAACTTCTCGGCTCAGCACCTCCTCCCCCGGCACCGGCGCCATCACCCCGCACGCGAACCGAGGTGTCGTGATGCCGCGGGAGCCCGTGCTAATTACAGTGCCAGCCTCGCCGCTCGCGGGGATGATAATTGAGGTAGAGCATGACAGTGTTTCCAAACCCTGCCTGTGGCGGAGCGGGGAAGCGCCGCCGGTGCTGCCGAGGCTTTGCTGGGAAAGCCACAGGACTTTGGGGAAAGCCAAGCCAAGCTCCATCCTGCTGCTCACCGAGAGGCCAGACCGGCGTCTGCTTTGTGCAAGAAAAGACCAGAGACCCCGGTAATGAGCAGCTTTAATCACAATCTGAATTATTGATTAGGGCGAAATCGGTGCTGGCATCCTGCGAGCTGTAGGCAGGGCTCTGGGGAGCAGAATCCAACCTCTGGGACTTGAAACCCCTGGATGACTTTGGGCAAATCCCCGCTAAAAGGGAGGGTGTTGGTACAGGGCTGGGCTGTCGGCAAGCGGTCCCACCGAGCACAGCCACTGTCACCCACCCAGCCCCACAACAGCCCTCGTGGAGCTACTGGAAAAGCACACGCCAGCTGGGAAAGAGCAGGAGGGGGACTTTGGGGACAGGGTTTGGCAGGGACAGACACCCCCCACCACGACCCAGGGATCCCCGCTGAGCTGAGCCAAGCCTCTGGGCAGGGGCCAAGCAGCAGAACCATCCGCAGGCCACCGCTCTCACACACCTCTCTGGATATTAAGCTTTAATATTGTGACATTTAAGATGCAATTGAGAATTTCTGAGCCTCTGTAACCATCAAAGGTGGCTTTATGCTCTTGCAGGAGCAATGAAAGGTTAGACCAGCATCTCTGCCCCTGTGTTCCATTAACCTATTGCTACGGGTGACGTTTTGCTCACCCCTCTACAAAACTTCCATTTTTTTTGCTGGTGACAGGGACAGGAATCCCCAGCCGACACGGCCCGAGGCAGCAGGATGGACACACCGCCCGGCTCTTCACCCCGGCTCCCCGGTGCTTCGTTTGAAGGATGAAACCCAATTACGGTTCACTCGGTGCAAACGCTTCCCCCTTTTTTTTTGTGCGTGTGGCTCATTTAAAGCTCTCTACTCGCCTCGTCTGCCAGGCGTCTGCCTCCCCCAGCAGTACGCGGAGCTGAACTAAGGCATCTGAGTTACCCATCTATAATTAAAAAAGGGATGAAAAGAGGAAAATTATTTTACTGTGGCCAATAAGACTGGAGCAGTGCTGATGTACAGAAGCAGCCCGTGCTGGCGATGCAGCAGATCACCCACAAAAGATGCAGCGAAGGATTAACCCCCACGCTCCCAGCCTGGCCAGCTGGGCACCCCGAGCCGTGAGAGCAGGAGCACCCAAGGGTGCTGGGAACCAGTGACCGGCTGGAAGGAAGCAATTACTGCCCGGAGACCAGTAAATAGCAGCAAGGCTGGAAGGGAGGGCAGCTCACGAGCGCTCAAGGAGAAGAACGCCCACGCGCAGCCCGCTGCCTGTTTGCTTTGATTTTTTCCTGCCATTCCATCCTGGGGTGCCCTTGCAGGGGGAGAAATAGAGGATCTGTGGGGACAGACCCCTAACGGAGCCTTCTCACCCGGGAAGCCCGCCCAGTGATGGAATTCAAGAGGGATGCCCTGGCGTCGGATCAAAGTCACTCTCGAAATCAAAAAGCACACGTGAGGACGCGAGGCAGCTCCCCCCTCCCCGACTCGGAGGGTTAAAGCGAGCCCCGCGCTGCAGCAGCTCGCAGGGCTGACAATAGCCACCTCCTTGCCAACAAGCCTCGCGCCAGCTCGGAAACCACGGCTCTTCCAAAGGCACTCTGCGGTTTTCCCCAAATTTACAGATCCAAGTCATGCAGAAAAGCCTTTTCCTATTCCCCCTGCAGCCCCCCTACCACCTGAGAGAGGCAGAGACTGAGCAGAGAACAGAGAAAGAAAAGGGGAGGGGAAGAAGAAGAGCAGGAGGAGGGAGGGGAAACGAGGAAAGCGAGCGTTTGCAAAGGTTCCCTTCTATTACTTTCAGCATCGCCAAGAATTGCAAAGCAGCTGAGTGTCCTCAGCTGTTAGAAATTTATCTCTCCTTTTTTTTTTTTATCACATCTTTTTTCTGCAGTTTCAAAGCCCAGCCCCTGGCAGGACACAGCCCTCCAAGACTCAGGGCTCTGCGGTTTTCCATCTACTGGCAAACTCCATCCCTTGAATAAGAAAACCCCGATTGTACGTGCTCCCGCAGGGAAGCAGAGCTTTAAAATGCATCTCTCGCTGGCACACGGACCAGAAGAGAAACAAAAAGAGACCAGAATTTGTTGTCTTTACAGTGTCATCTTTCTCAATATACTCTCGGGTTTACAATTTTCGCCCACGACAGGCTGGCAACACCGAGCGAGGCTGCAGATGCTCCAGACGCAGCCGCGAGCCTGAGCCCACAGGCTCCCCCCGAGCCCCCTCCCCACAAGAGGTTTTGCTGCCAAGCCCTTACGTGGTTCAGCCCTACCAAGAAAGGCAGATTTGACGTGATAGACCTCGTGAAAAGGCACCCAGGCACCCACTCGGCGGGTGCCATCTGCGAGCAGCCAGAAAAAGAAGAAGGGAGAGAAGGCAGCAGCCCTGGGCGACCCTCCCAGGATGGCACCGACCCTGGGAAGAGGCTGCCCGTGAGCTGGGGTGGGTGGACAGACGGACAGGACTTACCTGGGATGTTGTGGATGGTTATAGCGAGGATCATCAGCATAATTCGCCTCCAGCTGCTGCTGCCGGCTGTCGGGGCACCGTCCCTGGCCATGGGGAAGGCCGGGGGGCTGTCTGGCAGGCTGGTCCCCGCGCCCTTCCTCCTCTGGTAGGGCTCCCCGTTCTCACCTTTGTCTGGGGGTACAAAAGAAAAATCAGCCAGGTCAGCTGAGAGGGTGACAGAGGGAGAGCTGGGCATCTCCTGCCTCCCCTCCCAGAAGGAAAAAGCAGAGAGAAGGAAAAAACACCGGCCAAAGCAAGGCTGAAGGGGTGTGTGCTGGCCCTTCCTCCCCCTCGCTTCAGGTTAGGGTAGGGGGTTTCCCCCCCATGCAGACTGCAGAGCCCATGGGCCAGGGAGACCCTGAGATAGTTCATCCTCTGCCTCCTCCTCCTCCAGGGAGCCGTTCCCGGCCCCACACGGCTCCCCGGTGTCACCCCTGGGCTCAGACCCGCCTGCAAAGTCCCCGCCTGGCAGAGGCACGCTCTGGGGCTGGTGGCTGAGGAGGATGATGAGGACAGAGCTGCTGGGCAGCAGCTCCAGGGACCGCAGCGAGACCATATCCCCCCGCACCGCCCCTCAACCCAGCAGGTCTGCAGCTCCGTTGCCTTTGCTGAGGAAGGAAAACCCCGTCACACTTCATTCTGGTTTCAGCCCAGCCACGAAACGAGAGCGCCGAGCTGTCCTGAGCGACCATTTGTTCTGCTGCCGCAAGATTTGCCGCTGCCGTTTGTAAGACATCACCAGATAACCCCGGGGCTCTCACAGACCTCTGCTCCCAGCAGGACTAGTACTATCGGCTCTATTTCAAGGAGATATTTAAAGCCACGTCACTAAAACCCAAGCCCAAATTAGGGCTGCAAAGGGTGGAACGAGCACCAGGCAGCACCGCAATAAAGCCTACGCACACCGAGACCTTCATTGTTCACCTTCAGCATGAGAAGGTGAAGGGAAGCCAAGGAGTGAGGACCACAAATTCCTCAACCTCACACAGCCACAGCTACAGCTTCATACTAAAGATTTGACACTTAGACAACATAACTCTCTCCCCCTGGATTTAGATAATTCTCTCTCCTGTCCCTTGACCCACTCCAAGATTTTTTTTTTGCAGACACAGTGTCAGGAGCCACCTGAAATGGTTTTCACAGAACGCCCGTCGCTTCCCTGCCGTTGGGAGGAGGATGACGCCCGACCGCACGTTTTCAGCGCCGGTTAAGAACCTCAGCATAGGAGGGCTCGTGTGAATTGACACAGGAGGTCACCTTGGGAAAGCAGGGGGGGCAGCAACACTCCACATCTTGTCCTCCATAACCCAAAACCAGACACGTAAAGGCATCCCCAAACGGTCCTTGACACAGAAAATAAACCCAAGGATTTAATATATTTTGGTAGCAGAAAAAAAACCAACCCAAAGACTAAAAGCCCACTTGTCTGTAGCGGGACCAGGAAGCTCTCCGGCGGATCCTCTCCTGCCACCTCCCGTGCCACAGGAGCATCCCAGGCTGGCATCACCAGGGCTGCAAACGGTGACACCCGCGGCCCCAAAAGGCCATCGCCGCCGCCGCTCCGCCAACAGAGCAAGATGCTGCACGGATAAATGTTGGTGTTGGCGTTGGCCGCACGGAGCCAGACGCTTTCTGTCCCCCAATCCCAGCCCCATCAATAACGCGCGGTAACATCTGATGTCAGAGCTTCGTTCCAGCCTGCGGGGACAGAGATAAATAGGGGTTTTTTAAGCAGTAACAAGGACAACCGGATCCGGCCAAGCCGCTTGCCCAGCTCGCCGCAGGAACGCTGGCGCAGCAGACTCCTGGCAATGGGGCAGCCAAGGCCGAAGCCACTTACAGATTAAATCCCCTTCTTCTGCCAGGCCACTGGATTGCTTTAATTTCTTGGCGTGCATCCCCTCTCATTGCTTGGCCCCACACACAGCGTTATCCCCAGCTGACCCTGCCCCGACCACCGAGGCTGAACCCACAGACCTGCACCCAGCCCCACCACCGCAGTGCAACGGGCTTGGCTTTGCACCACGGCACCAGCCCCGGGCTGCCCCTGGGCTCCCGGTGCTGCAGAACCACCCCCACAAAACCCAGGGTGATGCCAGGATGCAGAGGGGTGCAGGAATCCCCCTCCAGCATCAAGGGCTTTCCAGGGAGGAGGAAAAACGTTTTACATGACATTTAGAGAAGAACATTTGCATTTAAGTGACAAAACACCAGCGTTTCTCCCTTTAGAGAAAGCAAGATGCGCTCAAGAAAACCACGAGCGACCGCAACGCCACAGCAGCCAGGGCAGCACAGGCTCTGGAGGTGGTTTTTGCGAGGTACAAACGCAGGACGAACGCTGAAAGCGGAGGTTTCACTGGCTGCTGGCGGCTTTGCATTTTGCACACTTTGGGTCTGTGCTGGGGGAACGCAGGGAAAATGCAGACTATAATATCAGTGACTTGTTTTTTCGTAAATCAGGCCCAAAGAGCTGCCAGCTGCCAGTACAGTAGCGCCTCCGCTGCGCTCTCATCTCTCACAGCACCAGCTGAGAGTGCCGTTGCTGACGCCGGGCAGGCTGCTCCACTGCTGGCAATTTTCTCCTATTTTTTTTTTTTCCCCTTTATCTTTTTGCTCAGCTCCTGACGTGCCCTGGTCCAGCCCATCCTCAGCGTTCCTGACTTTCAGGCTGTGAGACGGACAAACCCAGCTGTTGACTCAAGAGAAGCACGTGCCAGCCAAGCAAGCACAAGCCTGTGCCCAACACATCTTCCTTTGCAATCTCAGCTCTTCCCTTACCTCCTTCTCACCTACCCTGGCTCTGCCCCGGGACCAGGCTCAGGCTGGAGCCTGCCTCCTCCTCCTCCTCCGGGTTTATCCAGCCTCTCCCTCCAGCCCAGCACAGCGCGCAACAAAATGCCAAGTCAAGGAGCCATCCATCACCCCATGCCGCTGCTCTTGACCACATCACCCTCATCTTCCCTGGGATGAACTAAATAAAATGAATAAACCCAGGGATTTACCTTATCAGGGAAGATCTGCTCGTTACAGTACGGCCCATGTGCTCCCAGGCAGGGGATGAGCACGGGAGGCAGGAAAACCTCACCCAGAGCCCCCAGTGGGACCCCCAGATGTCTCAGTTCCTGCCCCATGGTTTGGGCAGAATGAGCCAAAAAAAAATAATAAAAAATAATCAAAACCTCCCTGCTGCTTTTCACTTGGCTCTTAACAGAACCAATAAAGCAAATGGCATCAGCATTTCCAAAAACCTAACTTCCCGGCTCCGAACAGAACACCGCTGCCTTGGCATCTGCTCTGCTTGCAAAGACATTAATTTGTGTGTCCCCCCCCGCTATTAAACTCCCGTCTCCCTTTCGGCTGTTTCTCACGCTCCATTACCTGGGGAATCACAGCTCTCCCCAGGCTGGGGGCAGGGACGGGGCTGCCCGCGGTGGCACGATGCCCGGGATCGCTCGCTGTCCCCTCGGGACACACACGGAGCCCCCGGGAAGGGAAGAGCCGCCTCCTGCTCCAGCCTGACCCGGCAATGGCAACGCGCTCATGCAGGGAAACCCCCAGTGCTCCGAGCTGTTGGTTCATCAGCCTTAGTCCAGTCGCACTTTCTCCTTATCTCCCTTGTCCCTGGATTTGAGGGGTTCACTATAAAACTGTGCTGTCCCCCCCAGGACTCCTGCAGCGAGGCAGAGCAAGGCTTTTCCTGACGTTTAGACATCAAAGCGGAGCCTTTCCAGCTCCCCCTTCCAGGCTCTGATCTCAGCTTCCCCCCGCTCCTAGTTGCAGGTGAGTTTTCATCGAGAAAAAGCAGGATTTGCCGAGCACCCGGCCACCAGCGGGGGAAAGAAGCCCCGGTAAGGAGCCACGAGCGCCGCAGAGGGACCCAGCGGCACCTCGGGGCTGTCTGAGAGCTCCAGACACGAACACCCCGCTCGGCTCGCAGGCTTTCGGCTTCCCCAGCTCCACGAAGGAGCAGAGCAAGGGATGCAACCAGGGAAGCTTCAGCGACCCCCGTTCTGTCGAGAATTACCACGGCGCTGCGGCGGCGCGCTCTCCCCTTCACCCCGTTACCAGAAAAGATCCATTTCACAGCTCTCGCTAATGAAAGCGAACGCCCAGACCTGCTACGGCACCCGTTCAGTCCCAGCACACCTTTTAGATACCGTTTTTTATTATTATTATTTTATTTTACTTACAAGCAGTCTGCTTGGTACTATGGAAAAAGCCCTTCTGATGAAAATTAAGACTTTTTCCAACCCTCTTTGAAGCGCCTCCAAGGACAGAGCGATGCCACGGGGTGAGGAGCTCCGCTCCTGCCAGCAGCAAACAGGGGAAATCGGTGGGAAATGAACAGAACAGACGCAGCTTTTCTAGGGGAAGTGCGGAGGGCGGTTTGGATGGACAATTTGGCCACAAAATTGCTTCTCGTACAAACGACCGGGGCATTAGCAGAGGATAAAGGCAGCAACACCAAAACTGGGGAGACCCCCCCCCAGCACAGTTTTCCCGGTAGTGTCACACGTAACAGCGAGACTACAAACCCCACATGGGTCAAGCGATGTGTTTTACTTCCAGTTGCTGTTGGAAAAGATAAGGAAAAAAAAAAAAAAGGATGATTACAATGGAGTGATGATACCAGCTCACAGCGTCCGACACAGCACGGGAGGGGACTTGTCACACAAAACGCAGCGCCCAGAGTGCTCCCAGCTTGAAACACTGCATCTTGCGCGGGCTAAGGGGGAACAAAACAATAATTATGGCTAAACAGGGACTTGGCTGGAAATCAGGAAAGCCTCAATAGCAAATTGGAGTAGTGATAAGAGAAGAACAAGGGGTGGTTTCTAAAGAATAGCTGACACGATCAGACAAGGGCGCTCGCAAGAACGGTGCCAAGACAATTATGTGGCAAATTATCTGCGCCACATACGTTATTTTAAATCTTGTTCACAAAAAGTCCTCTATATATTCTACTCTATTTATCATTATTGAATTTCTTAGTAAAGCTGCAGGGCAAAGATTCTGCCAAAAGTTTAATTACATATGTGCAGCCTGCTGCATTTTTCATATCCTCTGCAGCCAGCACTGGAAAAAGATAAATGGCTTTGAGTAGGGCTTAAACCGCTGGTGAAATACAAAAACCAACTGGCTTCTTATCAGCATGTGAAATGGCTTTTTATTTTTTATTATTTCTTAATGAAAACTGTTTGCATTAGCCGTGAGCTCAGCTTTATTGTACTCACCGGCGGTACACAAACAGAGGAATCGCTATTTACTCTCCGCTCAAAAAACCCTCTTTGCTGCAGCACTTCAGCTCCTGACTTCAAACCAAAGCCTACGGAGCTCGCCAGCTTTCCACATCTGCTTTAGAGCCCTTCTCCTCCTCTCCAATTAGGCCTGGCTTTAGCCCTGCCTCTCTCCTCCTACAGCTCTCAAATACTTGAAGTTAAATGTGCTCAACCAGGCTGCTGAGCCAGCGATGGGGCGACTTGATTCCCCTGCTGGCCACCCCTCTTAGGTGGCCTGAGACTCATTTTAGTCTCGATTCAGCTGCAAACCTCCCCCTCCAGCCCAGCCCCACGGTGCTGGGGGGCAGGAGTGAGCTGGTCCCCCCCGGCACAGGCATGCTCTCCTGGGCAGCATCCCGACATCTCCGTCTTTCTCCACGCCGGAGCCAACACACTCCTGGGAATCCGGAGCCTGCCTTGGCTGAAGATGATGGAAGGAAAATCATTTACAGCTCCAAAATCCTCCTCCATCTTTTCCCCATCAAATTCTTGCAATAAGACTCGGCCTCACCAAGAAGGGACACGGACTTGCCAGTGGCCCAGGGGGGGATCTCTGGGCTCTCACAGCAACGCGAGTCCCACGCTGGCGGCTCCGGGGTTTTTTTCCTTCGGTTTAAACTCACGAGGGATGAATTAGCATCCTTGTTTATAAAAATTGGTCAGCTCTAAAGTGTAGGAGAAGGGAAGGAGAGACAGTACCAAGCACGGATGCACAACAGACTTATTAAAACCTCTGATAAACCGCCGCTCGCCAGCTATTTGTAAAACCCGTTCGGTCTTGACGCGCATGGGAACAAGGTGAAGGAAGAAAAGCATCAAATGCTCTTATTTGGAGCCCAGCAATGTCTCTCATCTGCCCCAATGATGTCCATGATACTGGCAGCAGCCCCTGAGCACAGGTAACGGCAAAGCACCGGGAGGGAGCAGGGCAGCAGCAGCCGCACGTGGAGCCAGCGGCCGGCCCGGCTCCAGCAAACCTGCTGCCAAATTCTTCTCGGCTCCTCCGAGCCCGGCATCACTCTCCGTATTGCCAGCACCTGCTCGTCTGCAGCTGGAAACCAGTACAGTGTGTTATAGCTGCTCTGTTAACACCAGGGGAGCTGAGCAAGCCCAGTCTGACCGTTTGTCTGGGGGTGGGGAAGGGAAGAAGGAACGATTTGCTAAAGAAAATGATAACACGAGTAGCTGACGTGCCTTCCCCAGGTACCAAAAATAATTGCACATTCAATTCTCTGCCCTAATGGCTGGGATAAATCAAAATTACTTGGAAAATTTCAAAGATTCCCAAAGGCCCGATAGTCAGCCCGAGCCCCTTACAGAAATGCTTGCGTGGTGCTATTAACATCTCTCGCTCTGCAAAGCCGAGCCCTTTCCCCGCTCGTCTCCATAAACCCTCGGTGCTCCATTAACTTTAAGCAGATGTAACAAATGCTTCGTGGCGGTTGGGCTTCATCCCTGTGGCACACGGGTCCCACCGGTGCTTCCACTGCAAAATGCCCCCCCTGGCCTCCGCCTCTTGCTGCCACACAAAGGCATCGCCGCTCGCCTGCGCTGCCGACGGCCGCAGCACCTCCGTGGGTCAGCAGAGACCCTGGGCAGGGGGGCAGAGGGAGCACCACCTCGGTAAGGAGCATCCCTCCTTCCTCTGAAGGCTTCTGAAGGCAGAGGGTGCTGCCCCTGGGAGGTCAGGAGGCAGCGTTCCCCACCACACCCCTCCACCAACGGACCGGTGTGCACCATCCCCTTCTCCCCAGCGTCTCGTTTCCCTTCGTTTTTTCACCATGATGGAGCCCCAGAAGAGAAAACACATGAAAATCAATATCCACAGCCCCTGGGAAGCGGAGCCAGCCCCATGCAGCACTCAGCTTCGCTCTGCATTACAGCAACAGCACGCTCTGCCTTCCGAAGCCACCACCATTATCTTTCTTCACCTTCTTTCCCTTTTCTTAAAGGCTTTTTTCAAGGATTACTGGCAGCGCCTGAGTCTGAAGCCATCAGCCCAACTGCTCTCCCCAGCACCGAGTGCCCATCCCGTAGCGCACACCAGTGACCGAAGCTATTCCTCGCACACACTGGCAGCGAATGATGGCAGCTCGCCCTCCTCCTCCTCCTCCTCCTCCTCAACTTCTCCACATCCTTGTTTTCCTCATCCTCTTTTCGCCACTGCAGCAGGAATTTCAGGGATCGCAGAAGGGCCTCGATGCTAAAGAGCAGATGGGTGTTATTGAGCATCTGCTCCCTGCTGTCTTACCCAACACCTCCATAAGAGGTTTTAATTACTGTAAGTAATTAAGCACAGCACCTTTTATGGGATAACTGCTATCCCCTTGCACACAGGTACAGGGAGAGGCAGCGAGCGCTGCAGGCTCTGAGCCAGGCGGAGGGGAGCAGGCGGCGGTCCCGGGTCGCATACCGCTGCTCTGATCGGGTCTGACAGCACGGATCACGTTGGAGCTGGAAATAAAACTGCCAAGGGAAAAGGTTCTCTTTGAAAGAAACAAGTTCCCAAAGGAGGGAAAAAGCCAGCTCCTGGAAAGTCTGCACACAGAGAACAAAGCTGGTGAAAAAGGAGCTCCCTGGAATTGCCCAACTATGGTCAAAATCAGGATGTCTTAAAAAACAGCATTTATTTACTGCCAGCAAAAGCTCGGGCTGCTCGAGCAGAGGGCGTGGGCTGCCCAGGCCACCAACCCCACCCCTGTGCCAGGTGCCGCGGCAGGGATGGGAGCGGGACACCCGGGACGTTTGCACGGTGCGGTGACTGCAGCTCCAGCCTGCTGGCATGATCTCACCCCTGCAGCCCCCCGAACGTCACAAATTCATTTTGCAATGTTTCTGGCAGATAAAAGAGGTCCCTGCATCTGCTCAGGCTCTCAGCAAGGAAGATAAATAGAGTGTCATGACTCACTGTCTATTAGGCGCCTTCATTTATCCAAGCGTGCACAGGAGCTTTCATAAAAGGTTGTTTAATTCGGCATGACTGACTACCACTTGCTCTCAGACACGCGATTACTGCCGGGATCTGTCTGAAGTTTGGAGTCAGGAGGACGCTGGAGCGCGTCAGCCTGCCCTGCGCCGGCACCAGCCCCACCAGGTCCCTCCTCCACTCCATTTCCAAAGACAGCATCAACAACCGAGCGCAGGGGAGCCTGACACCCAAACCCCAGCTCAAACGTCACACTAGTGACACCCCAGCCTGCAAGAGAGACCCAGCACGCCTCCAGCACTCCCCCATCGCTCCCTTGGGACCCAGGGTGCCTCCTTCTTCCAGCGATCCCAGCAGTTGCTCCGGAGCATCCTTGCTGCTGCTGCACCGCTTGTCTCCCTTCCCAGCCTCCCCCCCTCTTTGCAAGCACCACCTTTGTCCCCTCCAAACCGTGCTTGTAATGCATGGACTTCACCCCCGCTGCTCCAGCGATCCATCATCGAGTCTGGCATGAAATTACCGCTCCAGCCCTCTGCGTGCCATCATTTATCCACAGCAGCCTGAGAAACCAAGCACGGGCAGACACGCCATGCACAGATCTTTCTTACTGCCCGGCTTTATCACCTGCCGCTGGTGATCCTTCAAGCTGCCACGGAATTCCTGCCTCTGGGAAAGCTCCCGTCATCCCCAAGAGCTGCCAGTGCACATTTGGGTGTGCTTTTGCAGGGGAAAAGGAATCCACAACGCAGCTCTTCGTTCGAGGGAAAGGCGCTGGAGAACTGCAATAAAGGGCACCGGTTGTCCAAGGTTGGCCCAGACAAACCAATCCCCTGGAAATCTCAACTGGATGCATTAAACCAGCACCTCCCTCCCCCAGAGCCGCAGGGATTCACTCTCACAGCACCAACCCCCCCCCCCCGTTCACAGCAACGTTGGTGCCATGGCAGCCACATCCATGAGGACGCGGAGGACGAGTGGGGTCTGCTGGAGGAAGGTCCCTCCCTGCTGCACCCGCTGCGTGAGGAGGGATGCTCAGGAGGGAGATCCCAGCACTGGGAACAGCCTGAACCCCACCACCTGCCCCAGAAATCGTTGGGAAATCTCCCCGATAAGGCACGGGACCTCACGGTGATCCGTGCCACCGGGGCTGCTTCCCCGTGAAGGACCAAAACTCAAGTGACAGAGGTGACACGGCATCAGCCAAGCACATGGTGGCAACCTGCGGTACCGGCAAGGCCAAGGCGCTCTTGCCCTCGGGTGACAGCGATTGCCAAGTGTCAGAAGAGGGGAGGAACGCCAAAAACCTCACCGCTCGACGGCTGCGGTGTTTAAAGATTAATTTCTTTGGCGAGAGCGACAGCACGATGCTAAATGTAATTACATGCACCAGGTCCTTTTAAGCAAACTAATTCGCACGAACTTCCAAAAGCTCTTTAAAGAGTTCCCAGTAGATAAAGTGCATCGCCGGATCATTTTATGCTGAAATTTTACACATTTGAGTTAATTTAATCACTTCATTTCAGAGGGCTGAGCTACGTTCAGATCTCTGATCCTTGGCAGGGAACAGTTTCTGATCTGAGCGAGATCAGACGCAGCGAATCTCTGAAGGAAGGAAAAAAACCAAATCTCATTACCTGCTTAAAAAAGAAAACAGGAATTTTTATGAGGAGCTGTTTTATCAGGGCTCAGATGATCACCTTGCAGCCACGGGGGCAGCGGGGAGGACGGGGCTCACGTCGACCCTCCTCCAAGCAGCCCCACGGCAGCCCGGCGCGGTGCCACGCGACCACGGGCTCAGCGCCGTCACCGCAGGGTCCTACCACCGTCCCGGCACGTCGGGGCCACATCTGCAAAGGAGCCAGCCCTGCCTCCCGCCCGAGGGGGCTCTGGCATCGCCTCCCCGCCGGACACGCCTGCCTTTCCATCCACTTACTGCCACGTTATACCCCGGCTCGTCTTCCCTGTACCCTTCCCTCCTGCCTAATTTTTTTTTAATTTTTTTTTTTTTTTTTTTAATTAGAGCTCAGTGGAAGTGTGGAAATCCACGGAGCAGAACCGAGGGCTGGCCCAGCCTCCAGGAGCAGCCATCAGCACGGACGTGGCCACGCCGTCGGCATCCCAGAGAGCGGAGCCGAACGGCGGGCGTCGCCGCTGGCTTTCTCACACGACGTCTCCTCACAGCACTTTCCAGATGCCGAACCAGAGACCGGCAAGACGAGCTGCTCCGCTCCTGCTCTCCATTGTTCCTCTCATCCCTTCACCCTAGCATACCCGTTGCTCAAAGTCACCTGCTCCTCTTTTATTCAGAAAGGACACGGTGGCTTCAGCTAGAGAAGTCCTCTTTGCAAATTCATTAAATGCGTTTGGAAATGAAAATCAATTAATAAATGCATCAGAGCCCAGAGGTTTAACTAGAGGTGGAAGCAGCACAACGCAGCGGTGCCCGTGATGACAGCCCAGCACCGAGGGAGAGGCAGGAGCCACCCTGCTCCAAACCCAACGCTTCTCCAAGCGGCATCTTTCCCAAATTACCACCTTCCTTTGGCAGAAGAGGCTTCCTGGGGCAGGGGACCGTTAGGACAAGATATAAAGCGACAGCTTTTGCAGCCGGGGACAGTCGCCCAGCGCACGCCAGCTCCTTGTGAGCCAGTTCTAGGGAGCGTTTCCCCAGCAGCAGGTTGCGTTTGCTGTTCAGCGCCTTCGCGCGTGCTCTGGGACAGAACCACGTCTGGAGGGACACGCCTGGGGTCCCATCCTCGTCCCCCACCAGCCGCAGCCCAGAGCGAGGGAAAGGCACCGATCCCCCCAGATCTGTCGCTGTCGTGGCCGGGCAGACTGAAGACACGCTTGGCAAAAGGGGCTGTTCTCCTCGTCTGAAGAATAAAATGAATAAATAATCCATTTCGGAGGAAAAATAAAGTGCTCCTTTGTTCTCAGCAGCTCAGCCCTCGGACTGACAAAAATCAATCCCTGCCCTCCCCAAAGGGACAAGCACATTGGATTTTTGCCCGCTCTCCCGGCAAACCCAAACCGTCAGGCTGCTTGCAGGAACACAATCCATCATCCGACGGGTGCGTTTCGGAGCGTGACACCCCGCTGCTATCGCACGCACCCCCAGAGCTCCCCTCCGTCGATCCGCAGAAACAAATTCCAGCAGCACAACCGTATTTTTTGCTGGCGTGGGGCTCGGGAGGTGGGACCCCCCACGCCGTCCCTCCCACGGGACCTCGCGGCAGTCGCATCCCCTCCCCGAACGCCCCGGCGATGCCGGCACAGCTTCGGATCCCAGTGGCAGCCCTGGGCTCGCCCCCACCCCAATGGGCAGTTGGCCAGCCAGGGATGCTCGTTAGCCGATGTGTAACGAGCACCCAGGAAGGAGAGCAGGAGATTTAATTTCTCCTCCTTCAGAGGCACCCGGCTGCTGCAGCAGGGCAATGCCCAAGGGGAAGGAAACAGATCTGAACTGAGCCCTGCCAGGAGAGCAGGAGACGCCTCCCCGCATTAGTGAAAGGATCCCAGTCTTTTTCTTCTGTGTGACAGCACTATCTAGCCTACTATTAAATTTTTAATGTTCCTATTTTAGGTAGTCCTTGGGGTAAAACCAGAAAAGCAAAACCAGGGCTCAACCCGCAGCGTTATGTCGTGAAACGGAGGATTCACCAACAGCCTCTCAGCTGCAAGACGAGACACTTCTCTTAGGGTCTGGGCTTTTTTCCTTCAATAAATTCTGATTTATGGATCTGGGATGAACATCTCAGAAATGAAAACTGTTTCTAGCAGAGTTTAAGTAGAAACAGGCTGTGTGGCTCCAGCCCAGCCATCCGGGATGGCTCGAGGGGGTCAGGACAGCCCAACTCACACCGGGAATTCCCCTGCGCTCGCTCCAAGCCCTGCGGCAAGAACGTGCCAATTTTCCAGGGGTTTGGCCACACCTGCCCCCGCAGAGGGTTACCACACAGCCCTGGCCATGCAGAGCACCAAGCTGTGCCCATCATCATCCTCATCACCACCTCAGCCTTGAGCTCACTGCAGTCAGTGGGGACGGGGCAGAGGGGATGCTCCGGCAGGTCTCTGGTCCTCAACATTTAGAAGATCCACAGGACCCCGTCTCCTGGGGGCTGCTCTCGGCTCAGCAGAGACCTGGAGCTCGGGGAGGGCAACAAATACCTCTCAAAAAATCAATTTCAGAAAAAGGGATCTGAACCACCACCGGTGTTTACGACGGGAAGGAGCTGGGTTCTTTTTTTTTTCTTTGAATCCAAAGCAAATCGATCTCTCTCAGCCCAGGGTGGGAAGACGGGGATGACTCAGCCGGCAGCACGGCGCTAAGCTCTCCTTCCTCCACTGCGGCATGGGAATTCAGCTGGGAAGTACACACATACATGAAAAAAATAATACCCATTTCTTAAATTTTCCTCTAGTATTTCAATAAAGGATTATTTTAAACAGCCTTTATCTGCCTTTTCATGGAAAAGCCCTCAGCACTAAGCCTTCCAGACAACTCCTGTTTCCACTCAAAGGTATTTCTGATCCCTACACAGTGGGACCCCGCTGCCTACGACACACAGGGACGCAGTGCTGGGGCTGGTCCTGCTCTCCCCAAAGACCAACCCCAGAACTAAAGCAGCAAAAAACCGACACAGGGCATAAAACGACAGATGTTTCGCCAGGCTCTCGCACCCGGCAGCGATGCACCTTCCCGGGCACAGCCAATACCCCGAGCCCAGCACGGCCGTGACTGAGCAGGCTGAGGTCAGCTCTGGAGCCAACGCAATGTCCAGAGTCAAGCGTGTTGGTCACCCCACCGCGCCCTGGGAAAGCTGCTGAGGTACAAAGAGGAGAGCCGCCCATTGGCAGCGAAATAAATAAATAAGCACCATGTTAATTATACGTAATTAGGAATTCAGTGCTACTTCATCCTGACTTTAAGGCGGTTCACACCATCTGCTGCCACAGATACATCTCAGGGCTTTGAAGAAAATCAGTCTCAGCTTTGCTTCCTCTCTCCAGATGCCCTTGAGGCCGGTGGAGCAGCACGTGCCATGGGGGGCATCACCCGCCCAGCTCGCACCAGGGAGGGCAAAACTGGGGCCCAGGGCGAGCGCTCTGCTGCGTGGTGACACACAGTGAATGCGCTTGAGCTGTAGGACTTGCAGGGAACACCATTTAAAAAAAGAGAGAGACTTGGTTTAAGCTTACGGCACATACAGATGAGAACCTACCAAGTCTTTAAAAAGAAAAAAATAAAAGACTTTTTTCTGCGGAGCTCCCAAAAAGCCGAGTGCCAAACCCCGCTGGCGCCTCCACCCCTGCAGCGATGCCTTCACAGCCAGCAGCGGGTCCTGCCCTGCTGCCATCGGTCCCCTCCACCCCAGCCCAGGCCCTGGGGACGGGGATGCTCGGGGGAGCACACTCCCACCACACCTCCCTCGCAGGCAGTTGCCGGGCTTGGCTCCTGCTCTGGGTGCCGGGGCTGTTCCAGTCCCACCAACCCTCCTGCTTCCGCATCCTACTAGAAAATACGGGCGAAAAAAATCACAGTTTGAGATCTCTGCTCACACGCTGCAGCTATGCTGCATCCAAACCGGGACGAAGGAACACCCCGTGCAGCCTCCAAGGGGGAGGACAGCACCACTTCCCCGGGTCCTGCCCGAGTCAGGAACAGCCCATTTCTGTGCCGAGCAGCAAGCCACGGAAAAAACAACCAGGAGCCCAGCGATAGCCCACCCAGCCAGGCTGAACGCTGTTTGCCCCCCATATCAGGATGAAATAAAGCCTTCCTCTACAACAGCCCACTGAAAGGGACGGTGAGTGATGGACAGGTTGTCTAAGCAGCTAACCCACTACACGGGCTCAGCTTGAAACCAAAAGTCATTCCAGTGTGGCAGTGCCTGCATGAAAGGCAGAAAGACACTCTGTAATTGGGGTTATTTAACCCCCATCTCTCCCAGCGGCTGTGCAGACTGGGATCACTGGTGTATGGACCTGCCCCAGCCCGGGCGAGGGTCTCCCACCCAGCCCCGCATCCCCCTCCCCATGAAGTCCCAGCCACAAAGCCCATTTTCAACCGGGTCCCCTGGGCGTCGCTGAACGGCTTGGGGACGCGGCAGGCAGCAGCAGGCAGATTGGAGGCAGGGAAGGCAGGGC
Source organism: Leptosomus discolor (assembly GCF_034619465.1). Taxonomy (NCBI): domain Eukaryota; kingdom Metazoa; phylum Chordata; class Aves; order Leptosomiformes; family Leptosomidae; genus Leptosomus; species Leptosomus discolor. The sequence continues at coordinate 4,150,877 of NC_141405.1, forward strand.
AGCTGCTTCAAAGCTCTTCTGCCTTTCATGGAAACAGGCAGATGAAGCCGGGGAGCGGGGGGGGGGGGGGGGATGCTCTGCAGTTTGGGTTCCCTCCTCGGGAACAGCACCAGCAGGAGCTCCCTCTCTTTAGATGCTGAAAAATTCACATTAAATAGAGCCATTGCAAAAGTCCAGGAGCCGACAAAGCTTCAATCACAGCCTCTGTCTTATTAGGCAGCAGGGACCCGGCGCGAGGCAGGAGCTGCAGGAGCACAGCCCTCATTACCTCTGCCCCTCGCAGAGCTTTTTCCTTCAAAAATGCAAAAATCCCCCTGTAACCATGTGGCACCTCCAGCTCCAACCCTGAGCACCATCTCTCCAGCCAGCCCGGCCCAGGGGGGGACCCCAGCGCTGTTCCCCAGGGAGCAGTTTGAACCCATGGTCACCCCAGGGCTGGGGGCTGTCCTCTCGGGAGCCTGTCGGGGTGAAAATAGCGTTGAAAATGTTGACGCTGCTGAAGTCACTCCGAGCCTGGCGTGCAGGAGGTGACGGCTGCGCCGCAGCAGCTCCCGGTTGTGTGTCACTTGGCCAAAGGCAGAGGTTCCTGCAAAACGTTACCCAAGCAATTCAGACGACCAAGGCACGTCTCTCCACGTTTTTGTCCGAGGAGCAGCTCCGTCCCACAGCACCCACCCAGTACCGTGCTGGTTCAAAGAGCAATTATAGCATAAACCCACCACCCCACTGATTTAAAGAGCAATTAGAGTGTAAATGTGGCTTTTATCTGAACAATCAATATTTGTATCTGGGAAAGCTTCCTGGCGGGGAGGGGAGGAAATAAACCATTGATTTTTAGTGAAAAGGCATATTCCATCATCCTGTGCCATATACCATGTGGAAAAAGATAAAAAGAGAGGCCTGGACACGATAACTGTCTCAGGACACAGTGAATTGAAATGAAAATGCGTTGAAATTGAAATCAGATGGGCAAGAAATCACAAGCACAAATCACATCAGAACCAGTGATTAGGGAAAACGAACCCGCTGCCTTCAGAAGGAAAAAAGGTTCCTGACCCCCTTCTCCTGAGGAGGACGACCTCTGTCCCCAGCAGCTTCCCTGACTGCTCAGCTGTGATTTAAACCTGGAGGCAAACTGGTCTGCAAGAGCAAAGCCCACAGGCGCAGCCTCCTCTGGCAGCAGCAGCAGCAGCATGGGAGACCTCATCGAGAGCTCCCAGCCAACACCCGCCAGCTCCAAATCAGAAACAAGATCAAAGTCTTATTTTATCCCTCTTTTCAGGGCACAGGCTCACCTCCCCAAAGGCATTTGAACACCCCAATGCCCACTGGTCCCAGCCGGGGTGCCAGCTCACCAATTCCTTGCCATCCCTCAGCAGCTCCAGAACCATTCGCGCAGCCTTGCAAGGGCAGAAAGCCCCTCACGAGTGCTTCATGCTTTTAGGCACTAACACCACAGTTCATGGTGTTCCCCCCGTGCCCCTCTTTGCACCCCGAGACCAGCTGCACTTTCGCTGAGGAGGTTTGTGCTTGCTCAGAGCTGACGCGAAGCAGAAGCCGAGCCAGGATCTCCCAGCACGCCCCAACCACCGCCACGCACCAGGCGTGGGGTGACGGTTAAAAATCCCAAAGCAGCACCGGCTTTCAGCTACACAGAGCCCTCGATGGGCACGTTGCAGAGAAGAGAACACGTCACCTGAAAGTGTGACCAGACCCACACAGCAAATTACCATATATATACACACACACACAGACACACATATATGTATACATACATACATTATATACACACACAGACCCCCCCCCATATATGTATACATCAATACATATCTATCTGTCTCCATAAGGTGGTCAAACTGCTCTGCACAGATGCCCAGGGGCTGGGGACCACTTCAGTGCCCCCGCCCAACTCTGCCTGGGGATTCCTCCAACCCATTGCAGACCCCATCGCATGCACCTTTGCCCTCCTGAAGCCGTGGTCAATCCCCGATGACACAGCTGGGCTACAGCTTTTTACACACTTCGTTATCCTTAAAATATTTGTTTAGTTTGAATATGGGGAATAAGGGGGTTTTTTTGATGCAGTTTATTCCCTTCCCTTCAAAGTAACGCCGATGGCCTTCCGACACTTCACGGTACATGCCCTGGCATCAACCCTCAGCTAATATTGCTACTGTAATGCAGAGCGACTGCTGGAGCTCCTGATTCTCATTTCACTCCTCCAAAGCATCCTTAGGGTGACTAAAAAGTATTCCCATCCCCATTCAACTGAAGAACCACAGCTAGAAAATAAATGAATTGCTGTGCTTACTGAACGAAGCCACAACAACATCCACTCCAGAGGCAACGACACTGGTTGTTAGTTCAGTTTAATAAACCTTGAAATTTAAGGTTTGCCTGAATGCAGCTGCAGTGGAGTGGGGTTTGTCCCAAGCTTCACTTGTGCTAATCCCCTTCCAGCCTGGAACCGGGCTGGGGCAGGATTTTGGCCCTCCAGCCAGCTCCCGCACTGCAGGACAAGCAGACAATGGGTTTGATGCAACACAAGTCTCTGGAGATGTTCCTCAGGGCATGTTTTAATGCCCTATTACCTTGCTAAGTCAGGAGAGCTATTCCTAGAGGACTAATTACAGCACCAGAGCCCATCCCTGCACACGCATGTGCGCACACTTGTCCGACCCCTGCACCACCCTGCAGCCATCAGAGCTGCCTGCAATCAACAGGCTGAGGGTGGAGCTGAGTTTGAGGAACCTATTTTATACAGCTGCAGAATGAAAAAGGCTTAACAGACTGTCAGGTGTCACCAGGAGATTAAAGCTCCTTGATAATATTGCACAGAGCTAACGAGGCCCAATTTGGGAAATGACTCCTCTGATTAATGGCTGTGAGCACCACAGAAAGCCTCTCTGCAGCTCCCACCCTGGCCGATACAGCTGATTTCAGAGCGTGGGTCCTCATCAGCGCGTCACTCGACAGACTTCAACAACCCTCAGAGATTAACGACTCACCCTGAAATCAAAGGAGCGCAGAGCGGAGCGGCAAGCCCACGTGGCACGATGCCACCCGTGTCCCCAGCACCCACGGTCCCACGGGCTGGGCGTGCGGGGTCACGGTGCCAGCCAAGGTGGTGTCCCCAGGAGCTACCCCTCCTGCACCACCACCCGCAGCAGCCACGAAGACACTCGCCCGTCTGTCACCGAACCCTTGGTGGCGGGACCCTGCCGTGTTTACACGCCTACCCAGCCCTCTTTGCTTGCTCACTGCCATTTTTTATAGGCAACGGCACAGCCCGACCCTACAGCAAACAGCAGAGCAGGAAAGCCCCGTCCTCGCGCGGTTCAATCTGTGCCTGTGTTGACACAGGCGGGATAAGAGGCTTTCAGGAAAAGCCATCTCAAAGACAAAAGCCCTTCCAGCTCTCCTTCTGCACCTCATACGCACCACGAGGCACCGCTGCGCGGCGCAGCCTCCATGGCCAAACCTGCAGGGCACAGCTCAATCCTCCAGCGGTGCCACCGGCGCTGGCAGACCTCAAATCCCCAGCAAGCTAATTTTGTGTTGTCCTCTTCTCCCTCGGAAAGCCCAAATGCCACCCGCAGGCCCCATCGAAGGGTCCCCATCTCGAAAGGGAGCTGATGGAAACAAGGCTGCAGCTCTCCTGCAACTCTAAGAGTCGAACAGAATTAAATAGAGCAGCCGGCGGTTAGGCTAAGCCCTTCTGGCCATTTAGGAAGACACTGGATGAAGCCCAGGCAAGAAGGACACGTTAACAAGAAGCCACGAAAGACAACACTTGCCGAGAACAGCAGGAAGCAGCAGAGATGCCAAGAGCCCATTTCCCAGGCACAGATGTCCTCTGCGGAGAGGGATGGTTGTTTCCTCCTGGCACAGCGCTTCTCCCTGTCCAAGCAGTCGTGAAAGCAGCAAGTGTGGAGGCAGCTCGTGCCTCTACGGGCAGCCACGGCAGCCGCCCGCACTCGCCAGCAGCTCTCACGCTCCTTACAGCGCTGCTCAACTGGGAACGAAGCAAAGGGCAAAGCGACCGAGCGTTACGCCAGGCTTACCCCGAGGAGCCGTTCCTCAGGTGCCCCCAACCTCTGACAGCCTTCCAACCCAAAACTTCTCCTCCTCTTCAAAAGGTCTGACAATATTCCAACTCAAAACTTCTCCTTCTCCTCAAAGGGCAGCTGAACTCTATAAAGACCTACCACTAACTCAGGAATATCTCAGGGAAAAAAAAAAGCAAACCCCACCCAAGGAATTTGGAAGTCATTTTGCTGCTGCTGCAACCTGGTTCTCCTCCTACTCCTTATTACTAATCACACAAGCACCATGATGTGTGAAAACAGGCTCTGCTCCCCCAGCAAGGTTGAAATGAGCAACAGCAAACAGATGGGATGCGCAGCACAAAGATCCCCGTCTCGAGAGCCCTCGGAGGTGGAGAGGGACAGTCCTGACACGGCACAGGTCACCCAGAGCCAGGGCTCTCTCTCCTGGCAAGTCACAGGTTGACATGTCCCTGGGGATCAGGCTGTTTGGAGTCAGGAATCCTAACGGCTTACACCCAGAGCAACCTGCTGAACTGGGTGGGTTATTTACTCCAGGCTGTGAGAAGTGTAGGAGTGCAGAACGGGGCCCTCTGCAAATACACCCAAGCCACTGCTACGTGCATCTTGGAAAGCAGAAGACGGGAAGACACTTATCCCCAGTGACAACGCCGACCCAGAGCAAAGGAGAGCGAACCACCAGGTTGCATTAAGTCCTGTAAAGTCAAAATCCAAGGAGTAAGGCTGCGACCAGAATAATAGGGGTACAGATCTATGTGTAAAGAAGGCATTTCATCACTTTATGAGGGATTATGTGCTCCTATTTTATTTATTTTTTGGAAGCTCTGTGTATATAAATTCACGTTTAGTCATTACTATAAAAACCAACCATGGAAGCCAGCCTGACAAGGATGGTCAATAACCGTTTGAAACACTCCAGAAAGGGGCATTAGGATGTTTTTAAATCAATACAGTCATTGCCAGAGGCGTTCATCATGGAGGCTGGCGATTAAAACTCAAAATGAATTGATGCCTTTTGAAAGCAGCACTTTTCCAGACCAATCACGGCGTGAATGCGCTGACATTATTACAAATACAGTCGGAACCATCTAAAACTGGTGAACGTCCCATTTTGCAGAAGGAGCCTCATGTTATAGAAGTCGCAATGACTTAATGAACCTTTCAGACACACACGCGAGGCTCCGGCTGAATATTACCCCAATGAATCACCATGGGGTTTCAGGGCTGGAGAGGCTTTATACATCATCCCTCCTTCACGGCCTCTGCTTCTGCTCAGGGAAGGAGGGAACAAGGAGAAAACTGATAGTGCAAACAGCAGCAAACCGCTCGTGCTCTTACGATGGGAACCAGCCATTGCTACGGAGAAGTTTCCCCTGTGGCACCAGGGGACGGCCGCAGACCAGAGCAGCCTGAAAAGCTGGGACAAAGCTCGACTTGCTGAAACCAGGCAGTGCAGCGGCAGCCACAGGGCAAAGAGTGAATTTTCTGGCTGCGAGGACACAAGCAGAGACAGAGGGAAACCATACCCACATGCTGCCTGAAGCATCACTACCAACCCCACAACGCAGCTCACACCTTCTATATGGTCCCTAAGGGGTTTTGCCTCCTCTTCTCTCCCCAGCTCCCTTCTGCCTTTCACCAGAAGTTCACTACATCGTTACAGCACTTGAACAGCCCAGGCGCTGATGAGAGATGCTGTGTGAGCGGGGTCTGCTTCCTCTCGTGTGCAGCCCGCTCCAGCAGCCCTGGTGCATGACAGCTTCCTCTGAAGGGGAAAAATAAAGCAAAAACAGGGAAAAATGACGGCTTCAGGAAGAAGGGAGAAAGTTAGAGCAAAGGCTGGGGGTGATGCTGCTGAAATGGGCCCAGAGGGTCTCGGGCAGCAGAGTAGGATGGACCCAGGCTGGGGCTGGGGCTGGCGGTGACCCCAGCCCACGTGCTGCCGCAGCCCAACCGCCTCTCCTACTCCAGAGCTTCCCCAGCTGAAACACCGCCTAAGCCTCTGCAACACTGCAGCTGGCTTGATGCAGCAGCTCAAATTTAAGGAAAAAAAAAATAAATAAATACAAATTCTACGTAATGAGGTTCCTCTGCGATGGCCCAAACCCCATGGCTCATTTAAGTAACAAGTTTAATGACATTTCCTTTCTTAAGCACACTATTTCAAACACCAGGATTTTTTTCCAATTACTAAACCCATCCGAATTTACTCACTGAACACCTAGGCAGGAACGCCACAGCACCCTTTCCTAAATCACGCCCCACCAAAAGTTAATCGAGTCATTAAAACAAACCCTGATTCCTTTTAATAACATTAGTGACTTAACAGCGTTGGCAGCGCGATGCCAGAGGTGCATCACACGCTCCCCGGCACAGACATCCGTGCGTCCGGGATGAGCGAGCGGAGACGCTGCCGGTCAGCCAGGCCCTTCAGCGGACGTTTATTTGCGGCTTGGGTCGGCAGCCAGCTCAGAGACTGCTCCTCTCAGCTCCCCAGGGCAGGAGCTGTGACAACCACCGGGGATGCTCCCAGCTGAGCACCAAAACATTTGGTATTTCAGACCAGGCACTTGACAGCCACGTCGCTGTGAACTCCTCTGCCTCAGCACACCTCGAAAGCACGTCCTTGGGCTCAGAAGATCTTCCACCTGCGAGAGGGTAGCGGGGACGTTGAAGCGAGAGCGGAGGAGGCTGCTGGGGAACATCACCGCCCTCCCACTCTGCTCCGTAATCTCATTTGGAGCGACGTGAATCATTCGGCACCAGGACACGATAAAGAGCCAACATGCCTCGCTGTTCAATATACAGTTTCCAGGAGCATGAGTCACAGCTCAGGTTTCAAGGTGCGATGCTGCCTGTAAATCCTTTCTGAGAACTACCCAAGAACACCGCGCACGTAGCGACGATTCGAGGGGTCAGCCCCGGCCTCCCAGTCCCGCAGCCTGCGGTGACCCTGCCCAAAGGGTTTCTCCCGCTTTCCACGGGGGCTGAGCTGCCCCAAGCCCTGGGGGGGTGGCAGGAGGAGGTTTAGGGAGCAAGGCAGCCCCTGCCCCACTGCGGCACGGAGGGTACAGCCCGCTGGGTCCCTCCCATGGCACCGGAGAGGGCTTCACCTGCGCCCAGAGGAACGAACAAACCCTCCTCAGCTTTACCCCAATCTGTTCCAAGGGAGACAGAGCAATGCAGATTACATCCCTTGCCTAGCCAGACATATTAAAGACAAGGCTGGCTTCTCTTTCGTTTGTAGTAATTAAAGCCGAGTGATTATCCCACTTGTCAAATACCAAGTCTAGACACAGACTTTTCACTGCAACGCATACCAAATCCGCCCATACTCCGTTCCACGTGGATACGTGTGCCTCGCTTCCCGCATCCACGAGGCAGCCAGCCGCTAGCGACTCCCATAACAAAAAAAATCTCATGTCGATTCGGCCTCGATGCTTGCGATCGCACGGCGGCTGCAGGCTGGAGAGGGGCTGGAGGGCGAGGGGAGCAGAGCCCCAGCTGGGGAGGGGGCGAGGGGGCTCCCAGCCCCATCCGGATGGCACTGCGCTGCCTCATTCCCTACAAACCACTTGCAAGTGATGGGAAGCCAAGGGATTCGGGATGATGGGGCAGAACAGAGCCACCCCAACTTACTGCTGACTAGAGGGGGGAAAAAAGCAAGAGGAATTTTTTTCTCCCAACAGAGCAGATGAAGGATAGATCCCGCTGTGGCACTTCTTCCATCTCCTACATGTCCAAAAGAAACCTGCTCGCTTGCTTAGCGGGGCTACAAGGATCCCACCACGCGAGCGTGGCCACACAAGTCGCTTCTGCTCCCACCCTCTCACGCAGCCACGTTAAAGACACACTCACACCTCTGACAGCAAGGGCCTCGGATGTGCAGGGCCCTGGAGAGCCGCGTGTTCACGCCTCCTCCAGCCACCTCCACACCAGCCCCCCCTGCTCCTCACCACCATCCCCAGGCAGTAAAGACAACTGCAAAACAAGGCAGCGGCGTGCTTTGGGATTTTTTTTGTTGTTTTCACAGCTTTAGCTGTTTTAAAACATGTAAATATGAAGGAAGGGTCAATGATTCAACAGTGATTAAGTCTGAAATATTCCACTTAGCACCCATTAGGCTTTGAAAATACCCGTTACGTTCCGAGAGCGTTCCCCAGAGCGCAGCCAAGCAGTACCCAGAGCTGGGGAAAGCTGCTTTCTTGGAAGGTTTGAGGTGTCTCGTGAAAATACCGAGTTCATTTCAGTAAGCAAAAGAAAAAAAAATTGCAAGGGACAAATAAAAGAATTTACGTGTTGTAGATTCTTAACACCATTTCCCCAGAGAGAGGAAAACCAAGGAAGTCGGATGGAAATTTTCTGTTCTCGAAACCATTTGCACTGTTACTGTTTGCAACTAGGAGAAGATGAAAACATAAAACCCCAGCAGCTGAAAATCACAGGGCTGCCTACTGGGTTTTTTTTTCTCGACAAATAAAATCAAACTGCACCTGGGATGTAAAGTTTCCCCCTTAAAAAAACATCAAAAACCTCGTGACAGCCTTACAGCCTGCAGGGCTAGAGCTGTCTTCAAGCCTGAACTTGCCCCAAGAGCTAGAAGACTTCAAGGACCTGAAGCCCATGGAGTCTAGCACAAAACTTCCTTCTATCCCTTTGGAAAAATCTAAGCTGGTATTTCAAGTTCTGAAATATCCTATGGATTTGAAACACGCAATTAAGCAATGTACTTAAATAACGGAGCCTGATTTAAGAGGCTAGCACTATTCTTTGCAAAAAGAAGGATCATTTCTCCATCTCAATCTGCTCCCAATTGTACTCAAGATACTGTAAACTGCTATTTCAGTTTCTCTCCAACCAAGAAAAAGCAGAGGAGCAATAAGACTAATTCACTAAATGACATTTTCTTTGTCTAAGGAAAAGCTGCTGTTAAGCAGAGGAGAAGAAAATAGTGTTGCCTCAGAGGATGTAGCCCCACACAGCCGGGTGCAAGGGCGCCCCATATACACACCCTGGAGCTCAGGAAGCCTCACGAGGTTCCACCACCTTGACTAAGAAGTTCCTTCTTTAAATTCTATTTAAGGAGAAAACAGCCACCAACAAGACACTTTTATTCCACGCTTTGGCAGCTACAATTCTATTAACCTCCAAAATAAGGAGTGACAGCACGAATGCCAGTCCTAGTCGATAATTAAGGAGGGCCACCGAGGGTCAGCGTCACGGGGCACCTTCAACGTGGCGTAACTTGGCAAAGGCAGGGCTGGCGCTCGCCGTGCCCACGCTGAAAATAAACTTATCTCAAGCTAAGCTGATGATTTCCTTTCCCTGGTGAATGAGATCCCTAATTATCAATAATTCAGAGGCACAGACAGACGTGCAAGTGGCTTTGAGAACTGAAGTAGAAACAGCAGCAACGATTCTTGGAGCAAGAGACAGCAGAGAGACAGATCCAGAGAGGGAAGAGAAGGTGCACTTTGCATGCCCGTGTCAAAACCAATCTAATTTCAATCACATACGTGGCGGCCTAGGTGCCAGTTTAACAGGGGGGTTTCCCCCGTACCCTCTGCTGTTGGTATATGACAGGATGCTTGCCTGGATGGAGCCCAGCTCTACCTATCCGGATGGACAACTCGCTCTCGTAGGCCAGCGGATGGGCAGGGTCGTGCTCGTATTTTTCTTTCCCCGCACGTTGGTCGCAGCTGAAGGCAAACGCCGCGTGGGGAGGCCCGCTGAAACCCTGCAAGGCAAGAGAGAAATTTCAGGGTTTTCCCCACATCTCCCCTTCAACCTCCTCCCAGCCCCATCCTCGGGGATTGCTCTGGCATCTGGGTGGTTGGGAAGCCAATCGGGGCATGTGTCACAGCAGCTTCTCACGCAGCGGCGCGGAGACACGTCTTTTGGGTTCCCTTCTCTCTAGAAGCTGCCTAGCTGTCTAGATTTGAGTCTGCATTTCCAGCAGAAACATCAAGAACATGGTTAAACAAGAGCTGTGAGCCAAGAAGCACAGGACTAAAAAGGGAAAGCCAAAATTCAGGTGCATCAACAGCAAGAAATGCAATTCCACAAACACAGAGAAATGCAGCTCCACCAACACAACTCCCTCCGAAGTCATCCTGGAGGAGACCAGCAGACAAGGAGGGACAGTCGCTGCTGTCAGTGCTGCCAAGCCGCTCGCAGAGGGTCAGGCTGCTGGGCTGGCCTCTGCAGAAGTTTAGTTTGCAGTAGGGCACCATTTCTTCAACGTGGATTGAGCTTGCAAGGGAAACAGTTCGTCCAAAATCGAACCCGCTTGAGCATCAAATGAGACACCACGCTCACAGCCACCCAGCGTTAGTTCAGTGGGACTCATCCAGATGGCTCGATAAAACTTCGGACTCCCTTGGAATGTATTCCTACACCATTTGTAACCCTCCAGAAAGCAGCGAGGGACGGCCAAACCCAATCCTGTCCAGCTCTGTGTAAACTCTGCAGGGAACCAGAGCAGACACCTCCCCGCAAGAGGGACCACGCTGCTCCCACGAGCAATTCCTGCCAACCTGGACACGGCTCACGAAAACCAGCTGCGACTCAAGGATGCGCCAGAGTCTTTATCTGCATCGGCCAAAAAAAAAAAAAACCACCTGGCAGACACCGTTTCTGCCTTTCCCCCGCCACGCTGGCCATGTGGCAGGAAGGTCTGCGTCTCTGGATGTCCTCAGGCTGCCCAAATCCCCCTGGAGATGGCTACAAAACTGATGGGAAACGCGGGGTTAGAGGCATAACCACACAGCTGAGAGGAAGGAATGCGGCCCACCGTGGTGGCGGTACGACCTGGTGTAACCAACTCTACCCAAAACGTGGGGAGCGGGACCCCGAGTCCCCATCTCCTCGCAGGGCTGGGAACCAGCCGCCGGGAGCATCGGCAAGGAGGGACGTCCAGGCTGCACCCGGCGTCACCGGCCGGGAACACGGCATTAGCTCTCGGATTGATGGCAGCAGCATAAACGAACATACGCTGAGCAGCCAGAGACAGTAACGAGAGACTTCACGGGTAAGGTCACATTAAACAAAAATAAAGGTTAAAGATGAATAACTAAATCATCTGTTCTCCCGTCATTTGCATATTACAGTCTGACCGGCGCTATTAATACTAATCACATATTTGCTCTCTGCTCTCTCCTGCAGTTTAATCAGGGTCCTTTCACCTCCGTTAACCCAGCAACACAAGATGCACCGACGAGGTGCTCGTGTTTAAATCCCCCCGGGGGAAGGGAGACCTGCACCACCCCACGGCGCCTGCCCAGGGGAGCTGCCAGCAGCTCTGCACCTCGAATCATGAGCAGTAGCTGGAACAGCAGGTAGAAATACAAGTGTTTTCCAGCAAAACTTGCGTGGCACGACACGGTGAGGAGAAACAGGGACTTCAGCATCACAACCCCACTTGGGTAAGGCAGGGAGAGACCGAGCATGGAAACTCAGGGGCTCACCCTGCTGCCGGCCCTTCTGCAGTGCGTGGTCTGCCCACATCCAGGAGAGAGTCCGGTCTTGCTGAAGCTAAAGAGGTTTTCACCTCTGGAAAGCATTGCTTTCTGGAAAATGCCAACTGAAGGAGAAGCAAGGATGGGGATCTGAAGCTGCAGAAGCAAAGCCTTGACCCTTCACGTGCACAGGGAGGATTTGCAAGCATTGCACAGGGCTCTCCAGCCTCCCGCTTGCCATTGATCTCGCCTCGGACTTGGGGAACAGCAGGTCTCACAGAGCAGACGGCTCTCCTTCCACACGGCTCCTATCGGTATTTTATTAAACAGGCTACAAACACTGCAACAGCAGCTTCGTAGGGCTTTAACACCACTGGATTTGTGGCTTTTTCCCCAGCCCAAAGGCAGCTGCCTCTCAGCTGGGTCTTGCCAGCACAGGCAGGGAAGCGAGCCCAGGGCACGGCCAGAGCCCGCAGGGCTCCGCGAGTCACAATAACCCAACCAAGGGGAAAAGAAATCGCTGTACGAGCACGAGCAGGGGGGTAATATTCAGCTTGTGCCCTGTATTGCCACTGCACAGCTACAGATGCAAACCAGCAAGGTCCTGGCGAGGTCGAGACCGCTTGCCTCAAGGTCTGCAGTCCTGATGAGAAGCCTCCCACGGCTATTTTCTGTGTCACCGTTCTCAGCACATCGAACGCTTATCGACGTGGTACCCACGGATCTGCTTGCACCGGAACAGAGGCAAACTTGAAGCTATTTCAGATGCTTCTTGCGAGGTCAGGTCACCTCCCTGTTGGCAGGCACAAACACGCAACGCCAGCAATTTGAAAAAAATATTAGTGACCTTCAGTAAAGCACACGATTTATTCCAACTGTGATTGCTCTGAGTCATTTCAGTCCGGTCCCTGCATGAGTCCCTTAATTGGAACATGTCAGTGGGTTAAAAAAGCATTAGAAAGAGAAAAGTCAACCCACATTAATTAGTTTGTGCCAGTAATTAGCATTCACTGAAATAACCACGGGGGCTGATTATTTCAAAAAGCGAGATGCAACAAGAGACTTGGACAGGAAGATCTTGGAGGAAAACTATTCTGGGACACGGGAGTCCCCACCGCACTCGTAGCTGCAGCAGAAAGGTCATTAGATTGTCGTGGCCTCGTGTGTGAGAGTGAATGAGGAAAATAAAAATAGGTATTTTTGCAGAGAGCCGGGAAGCACCCCGCTCCATGCAGCACCCGCCTAAATGGGCAGATCCTGCTTTTGTTACCCAAAAGCTGCAGAAACCCTGAATTAATCTGTATGGAAACATGCCCCTCTCCATGTGGCCATCACCCCGGTATGGCTGGGCAAAGGGGTGAGACAGGGAGGAGGAGGAGGCAGCTGCTTGCTTTTGGATGAAGCAACGATTTGGGATTGCATCCTGCTGCCCAGCTGGCCTCTTGCACCCGTTGTTAACCAAACCGAACCAAATTTTAAAAGGAAATTAAGCGTGAATGACACCTTTAAGAAACAATCTGCTCTTCCCCACCTGACTAACGAAGGAGAATAAATTAATAAAGAAATCACAATAACAAACCCCAATGGTCTGGCCACCCCAAATCTGGAGGTGCTGCTTGTCTGGGAAGGTCGGCAACGCTGCTCTTCCCGTGCAGTATCTCACTGGCCTTAACCCAGTGAACGCCCGGGAACAGCCTCTGCAAAGCCGCAGGAAACAAAGACCATCACGTATCAATCAGCAGCAGAAAGCACCTCGACGGGAAAGAGAAATAGAATAAAAATTTTACTACCTTATTAAAAAAAAAATGTTCCCACCTTGTCCAGGAGCTACCACAGAGACAATAAGAGACAATAACAAGCCATGCTTTGATGGTGCCCAGAGGCTCCCACTTCACACTTATTAAAAGCGAGACGGTGATAACAGATCAGAGACCAGAAAGCAGTGAGAGAAAGAGGAGCGTGGAGGAAGGAGAGAAACTGCATGTCCCCAGCCGTGCCTCTGTGCCCCCCACCATGCCCGTGGCAAACGCCGGGCACCAGCCGCTCGCTGGGCTTCGCTGCTTCTGCACAGAGCCCAACACCTCTGGGGACGGAGACAAAGGCTGTGCAGCCACAAAGCAGCGAGTCCCCCCCCCCCCGGCTTTTGTGAGGCGGAGGAACGGATTTATGTTAAAAACATGAAATAGGACTGCGGAGGAAAGGAGCTCCCTCAGAAAGCACTTCGTTAGCAGAGCGCGCCCATTTGCATGTAAAACACCCGGCTGGTATTTTGTTATCTGAAAAAACATATCAAGGGCTCGATGCTCCCAAGGGAACCTCCGCGGCACAGCGCTGGTTACGAACCCCCCGGGCCAGCAGCGCTCATTTGGAACCCGCCGAGCGCTCAACAACGTGCCCCACGCTCCCTCGGCACCCTGCGGTTTCATTTCTTGAGACCTCGGCCGGCCCCGCTGCTCCCCAAGTCCCTGGAGGGGTGCTCGGGGACAGCACCAGCAACCCCTGGGGAAGCCGGTGTCCCACGGGATGTGCCAAACCCCTGGGGAGCAGCACCCTGCAGCAGCCCCACCGCCGAGGGTGCAGAAGGCAGGTCCTCCTGCTCACGCCCACGCTCCTCCAAAGCCCTCCTCACTTCAAACTACAATTTTAATAATAAAAAAAAAAACCCAAGCAAAGCCAAACACCACTTGGCCACATCGCTTCCCATCCCAGCACCGTGCCGGAGCTGGGGCTCCTTCCAAAGGCTCCGTGTTGCTCTGCGGGACCAGAAGCCAGCGCTCGTTGGAAGAAGCACAAGGAGTTGGGGAGGTGAGGACGTGCCCAGGACAGGGTTAAAGGCTGCGGCGAGTCGTGCTGCCAGAAGCCACGATGTCACCAGGCATCCTGCCAGAAAACGGTCAGGCAGCTCCACGGTCCCCCAGCACAGCATCCCCCAAAGCAATGAGTCTCTCCACCTCTTCTGGGGGAAAAAAACCCATGGTTTTGGTTAATATTGACCTGGCACGAAGGGATGGGTTAAGGGAAGGAGTTCGCAGGCACCTATTTAAGAGGACTTGAATCACAGCTCCTCTCAAAGGCGGGATCACTGGCAGCTCCTCACTCGAAATACTAAAATCAACAGCTCAAGAGCAACCGTAAATACTCCACGCAATAAAAAAGGTCCTTCTCAGCGCTGAAGTGGGTGCAGTCACACTGATGATTAACAGCACCCAAGACACAGCTCTGGGACACAAGCAAGTCTCCCTTATTTCTATTCCCACGGTGCCTGGCAGCCCTATGCCCCAGCACAGCCCAGTCCGGCTGCGTGGGGTCACAACTGGGTCCCACCAACAGCACACAAACCCCTTTGATGAGATAGACTTCACCCCCCATAAATTGGGAACAAATCTGGGGACACCCAGCACGCCCCAGACCACTGCTCCGGCTCCCAGAGTAACAGCAAGTAGCCCCAAGACCTCATCAACAAACCCCGCATAATGGAGATGGAAAGCTGAATTTATTTCCATATGAAAGTTTAAGGGTCTCCAAGCGTTTCAGGTACATCTCTGCGTTTTAATTTGGAGATCGCTAACAAAGGAGCAGCAGCAGTGGGCAGGCAGAACGGCACCTCGGCAGCAATTCTCTTCGGGCTCGCTAACGAGAGCCGGGTCAGCGCTGCCTGTCACGTTGTGAAATGGATTTCTCCCGTTTTCCCTCTAGAGCTCAACCGTCTGAAGTGTCATCAAACCTCAACCACAGCACGTGCCACCAGAGGTCGTGATCAGAACCGTCCTCCGAAGCCTCCGAGCGCTGCGGCAGGAGAAGACGAACCGCACCAGAGAAGGCAAAGGGAAAAGGTGCGCACGTGGCCATCGGCACCTCTTGGGGTCCACAAGCCCAACCCAAGCCCTCATCCCCAGGTCCCAGATATGTCCTTGTCCCACCAGAAGCTCCGGAGCGGAGCGCTGACATGGGGTTGCAATCGCTTCCCCCACCAGCGAGGGGGCTGGACAGGAATCGCTCCTCGATGACGAGCGGAGCCTCTGCGGAAATCCACCGGCACCGGCTCGCGCAGCCCCAGGCAGGCGCGGGGCGACCCTGAGCAGCGGCGCAGTTTCAACCTCGAAGCCAAACGATCCCTCGGGCAATTGCTTAACACCAGAGCATCCTCACGGAACCCCATTTCCCAAGGAGGAACAGGCCCAGAGGGCCTGATCCTGCAACGCACCCAGCACCACAGCCCTCCCACCACGCCAGCACTGGCATCGCCAACATTTCTGCAGAGCTGTGGCAGCAGGCGCGGGGGGGGGGGGGGGGGGGGGGGGGGAGGCCCAGGGGCTCCCCGCTTCCCACACCGAGCGTCTTCCATCTGGCTCCTCCAGCCCCGCGTCCTCCCCCGGCCCAGCACGCAGCCCTGCCTGCGGCAGGCAGGAGGCTTGTAGCTATGGCAGCGCTGCCGCGGGGATTGGGAAGGGAAGGGTCGTCCACAGACAAAAATTTCAGCTTTTTCACGGCAGATCTGCTCCGGCAGCATCCCACGAACAGATCACATCAGGCAGGGAGGCCTTTCTTGTCCTGACAGCGCAGCTGGCAGCCACACGACACCAGAGCCTTCCCCTAATAACTGCAAACAGGGAAGCTTAAGTGAATATTAGGGAAGGGCTGGTATCAGCTTATCTGTAACTAATGTAATATCAGCGCAAGTACATTTTATTCACTGCTAATTACCAGCCACTTTGATAACTCATAATTCTTGAAAATTGCAAACAGCAGCTTTAATCACCGGCCTCTGCTGACAGCCTGCGAGGGCAGGAGGTATCAATCGCCTCCCTTCTGCGTGACCAGGAACGTGGGGACAGCCGGGGTGTCCTGCAGGGTGACACCGGAGCAGCCCCAGCTGCGGGGGCTCCCCTGGGAGCCGCCACTCCGAGGGGGCGCCCTTGGCAGCACCGAAACCCGCGGCTCTCTCACCATCTGACAACGCTGAGCACGGCCCACAAACACCAAGTCTGGCAGCCCTAGGGAGGGAGGAAGGCGAATTGATCCGAACCCACCCCAAGCCCCCCAATAAACCTACTCTGCCCTCTAACAGGAATGAAAGCATCCCGTAAACGCAGCCCTTCCCACCCGAGGGTGCTGGGGTACCCACTCCCAGCCCGTATTCGGCACGGACGCCCCCAGAGCATCACTGCCGGGGAGCGCCGATGGCACCAGCCCCGGCGAGCGGCGGCTGCCCCAGCCCCACGCGAGGGGCTCCAAGGGGAGACAGGCCCAGGCCCACCCATTCTTTCGGCCAAAGCAACGTTCATATTAAAAACAAACCTACGGATTTTTCTCGTTGGCACGAGTGGGGCTTTGGCCGTTCCTGGAGGGAGGAAAAACACAGCAGGAATGTTGCTGGCACCCGGGCTGGGAAGGCGGCCGGGGCGAGCAAAGCCCAGAGGAGGGAACACAGGCAATTCCCAGGCTCCTCGGGCAAACCCAGAAGGTTTGTTACAAAACGTGATGTTTTGCAACAGCGATGTTTTTTCCACGGCAGAAAAGGAGGTCGTTTTTGTAACCTTTGCCATTACAAAAACAAAAGCCCGGGAATGTTTTTGCCGCTTTTGCCACGCGACCCAGCAAAAAACCACCAAGCAGCTGGTTAAACAAACCAAACCCATCGCTGCGACAGCAGGAGGCAGGTTTCGTGTCACCACCCTCCTATCCACCAGGAAGCCCGGGGAAACCTCGAAGCACAACCAGTAAATTTATTTTTCCAAGGACCTCTTGCTCCAGGCAGAGTTTTTTGAGCACACGAGTGCCGCCCACCAAACCCAGTTAGGAGGCACAGACAGTCCCAGTTGTTTGCTGGGAGGAAACCTGCCTGTTACAGCCAGATCCTGAGGGATGTTTTCCTAAGGACAGCCCCACACGGCACCCCCACCCCGACGCCTGCAGCTCGCGCCACAGGACACGGCAGGGAGGTTTGTGGCATCGAGTCAGCACCACAATATGAGATTTTAATTGTTAGCAATAAACCTTTAAGCCTCAGATGGGATTAACGAGAGCAGTTTCTCCACATGCTTATTAAAGTCTAATGGAGACCAGCTTCGCCTCTTTTCTCTCTCCCTGCCCCCTTCCCACCTTGTATATTTGTAGCGCGGCAACATGTATTTTCACAGCCCTTTATTATGCAAGGCTTTTTGCAAGGGTAAGAGAAAAAGCAAACAAAACTTCAATTAACAGCTCATTTTTACACAATATACTCCTCGGTAATGATTTGCTATCAGCGCAGATTGAATTAATGGGAAAGGGCGAACAAAAGCGGGCGGCTGCCGCTGCGGGGTGGGATGGCAGGAGCCCTGGGATGGGAACGGCGAGGGCTCCTCGGAGCTGAGCGAGCGATCCATCACCCCTCAAATGAAGAGCCACCCCGTGCCAGCGCTGCCTAATCCCATTACGTTAAAGCACAACTTCCTTCAGACCCGCATTTAGCGGCGCGGATGCGCACGAGTCCCCGGCAGGCGGATGGAGAAGCAGCGCTGCTGGGCTCAGCCCCTTCTCCCCACATACCCCCCCCCCCGCCCCAAGCATCGCAGCCACCAGGGACCCAGCCCGCAGCCAGCTCGTTCCCAAGGACGTGGTTTCTGCTCTTTTTCCTCCTCTCCACGTCTTGTACATCCCGTAACTACCAAAATAGCACCGAAGCCCAAGAGAGACACCGACTCCTCTGCTCGTCTGCAGCGGCAGAGCCAGGGGAGCCTCAGGCACCTTCCTGAAGCACAGGGCAATAAATCCAGGGGAGAAGCCCTTCGTTCCCTTCAGCTAATGCAATTAATTTGATAATTCATTACAGAAGAGAGGTGTAATAAGGGACAAGGCACTTCCTGATTACCACCACCGAGAAGCTAACCAACTCCTCTTCCTCTGGAAGCTCAGGACAGCTCCACGGGGCGCTGCTGAAGCTTGAGCTGGGGAATGGGCTGGCTCCCCTCCACCCAGCCCCAGGGACAGAGCTCGACCGAGGCTTTCACAGGCAGCTCATTCGGGTGCAACCAAGAGAACCTAAAGCCCAGAAATCAAGCTCTGAAATCAGCCCTCATAGTAGTTGCTTAGATGTGTGGTAGGTACCTCACCGATAAAGACTCGACAGACCTTATAAAAAACACATATGAAACACAAACCAACAGCAAGGCGCCTTCCCAAGCCTGCAAACAGCCTGAAACTCGCAGAGGAGACTCATCCAGCCAGTTTTTCAGTTTGCATTAGCTCCAAAGCCTGCGGACAGCACATTAAAGTCACATCACTATCACCACCTCATTGACAATCGGAGCATGATGGGGGCCGACAGGAAAACACACCATGACAATTTTCACACCCTGAGCGTAGCGCACCCCGACGTGCCCCCCGCCAGGGACACAGACACACCGCCCCACTGCCTCGAGGGGGTGCGAAAGCAGAGACACCCAGGGGGTGCAAATGCTGGGCAGAGGAGCCAGGCTGAGCAGAAAGGAGCATACAAGACATTTCCCCCCCCCCCAATTCCTCAGCGGCGTGCCGCTCTCCGGCAGGTCACCAGCCGAATAACAAGGCACGACGTTCCACTGGATTAAGAGCAAACGTCTGGTTTACACCACTCATGGCACCTACAAGCCACTTGCACCGAAGGGTGGCCACCGAGCGTGGCAAGGGAGCGCCTTCTCCACCTGCCTGCAGCCGCTGGCACCGAGGGGACTGTCCTCCTTGGGGACCCAGGCCCAGGAGAGGCACAAAACTGGCTCTTTGCAGCTCGTCTCCGAAGCAGACAGCGTGTCGAGGCAGTCTGGGTGAGTCAGAGTTTACACCGAGAGCAAGCTCGAGCTGGCATCGTGCTGCAGGTACGGATCTGTGCGTATGTATTTTCCAGGATCTGCGGGAAAGCAGCCTTCCTCTCCCTGACATTCACCGCCCAACCAACGGCAACCTCGCTCGCTGCTTCTCTGTCACTTTAATGGCAGGTTTGCTTTTCACAGTGGAGGCTTTAATTTGGGGTTAGGCGATGAGCAAATTCAAAGGCAGATTTTAAGATCAAAGAACAGGGGCCTCGCTCAGAGCGGAGCACGGAGGCTGCAGGAGCGAGTCTCAACGGGCGACGCCGTCTCAAGGCCGGCCAGCTCTTCACCACGAACCAGCACCACCGCCACAGGAACGGGAGGCAGAGGACTCCTGACTCCTTCCCCGAGCCCACCCCAGCACGCAGAGCATCGCTGCAGCGAGGAAGGGAGCTTGAAATTTCTCGAGAATCACCACCAGAACCCAGCAGGCTCCCGCCAACAGCGCCCATCCAGCCTGAAGCATGGGTGCAACCCTCTGGTCCACACTCAGCTGCGAGCAGTGGGGCAGCACCCACACCCCGCTCTCCCCCTGGGAGCTTGCTGCCTGCTTTCTGCTTATTCTGGGACTAAAGCCTGAAAAAAAGAGGGCTCAAATTCAATCAGCAAAACGTCAGACGCTGTCGAGGATCCAGCAGAACCCCCCCGACAGCGCCGCATCCCTCCCCACGGGGCCAGCCAGACTCTTCTGGCAGGTACGGGGCAGATCTGGCATTCCAGCGCGCTCTTCCTTTTGGAAAATTTATCCTCTTTTACAATTCTGAGCCAGACCCCGGCCAGCAATTGAAATTCAACCAGCAAAGGCTGAGCCACAGAGGAGAGAAAAGCCTCACGTTGCCTGACCAGCCTTACCAGTCGGTAATACCCGCTGGAGGTAACCAGAGGGGACAGAGGTGCTTTATGGTGGGCACAGGTACACAATGGAGAAGGGGACGACGGAGACACGCGCGTGCAGCGCAGGAGCTCATCGAAGGAAGAATTAAAGCGGGTTTTCTCAGTCCCTGCTTTTGTAAAAACGGGATTTTTTTTTCACCTCCTGGCTCCCCGCTGTCAGCCCGCAGAGCCACGCTGCTGCAAGCGCCGGCAAAGTGCTCCGGATTGCCTCTGCTGTCAGCCCAGTTAGTGACTGTCCCCCTAAACCCACGGAGGGCGGGAGGGGAGTTTAACCCTGACTCGGATGCAAAGCATCTCTGCTCTTTAGCTCTAGCTCTGGGGCTTCAAATGTAATGGGCTTTTTGAAAGGCTTAATGGATAGTAAGGCAGTTATAATTAAGAGCAGCTGACAAATTGGAAGCAAATAACTCTTTACCTCCATTAATAAAACAAAACGCTTTTCTAAAAATTAGTATAATTACAACTTTGTGCTTTTTTCACAAATAATTTCACACTGTTTAGCCACAACTGGATTTCAATCACTAAAACCACCACACAAGGGCAGGGAGGGGGTGGGAGGCACGCAGGCTTTCCGCAGATCATGCGGGGAAAACAGATTTTAAATAAACTTTTAGGGGTTTCTGGGCGCCAGCCTTGAGAATTGGGACTCTCACAAGAGAGTTTCAGAGGATCCCACGGGTGGGCTTTGTGGTCAGCACCAGGGATCGGGTCTGAAATCCTGCCCTTGCCACCTGCCTGGGACGGGACACGGGGGGAGCCGCTGCCAGGCATCAGTCCACACGGATCCATAACCTTCTGCAGCTTCGGCCTCGGGGAGAGTTGGGTTGGGTTTATTTGAGAAGTTAATAAACCCCACGCTCAGGTCCTCCTATTCAGAGCTAGAAGGATAAGGACCTTTCCCAGCAGGAGACTTTGCTCCGTTCCCTGATTAGGCTCCCAAAAGAAGTTTCCCTTCCTCAGTCATCAGAGCTGGATCCTTCCTTCCTTCCAGAGCCAGTGGAAAAGGGCCAGAACACCACCAAACCAAACAAACAGCAGGGCTGCTATTTATTTTCCCCTAAGCAAAGGAAATCAGAGCAAACCAGGAATGCACGAGTCGAGCTGCGGCTCACGCGAGCCCTTGTCAACCGAGTCCCTCTGCTCCATCCTCGCCCCCGCTGCGAGGCAAAGCCTCGTCTCCGGCAGCCCCTGCGCACGCCAAAACACCGGTTCAGGCTGGGTTCGGTGCGACGCCGACACGCCGAGGCGTACCAAAGCCCAGCGACGGCAGCGGGGCCGTCCGGCCCCCGGAGGGCTGCATTGCCCCCGCTTCGAGGGGGGCAGCACGGCCGCAGGCAGGGCGTTGCAGTCGTGCATCGCCCGCTCCCCCCTGCTGCACCCAGGCGTCCCCACGGCAGCTCAGCTCTGGCCGGGAGGGCCATGCCGAGATGCAGGCAGGCTTCGCAGGCAGCAGGAGCACGCAGCAGGGGAGACTGAACACACTCTGCATGTAAAAAAAGGGGGTAGAGTCCCTTTTGCCTACCCCAGACCACCAAAACCACCTCACTGGAACCCCTTTATTTGATTATTTGCCCAAGATTCCGTGGCCCAAGACGCGCAGCCGCCAGGCTGAGCTCGGCAAGATGCCACCCACGCCCCTGCGCCTGGGTGCCCGGGCTGCTCTGGACAGTGTTTCAGTCCCACGCTTAAAAATTTAATAAGCCGGAAAATACACATGCCCCCCCGCAGCGGCACGTCCCGCGGTTAATGCTCGAATCGAAAAAGCCTCTACCTACTATGGCAATGAGGATGTGCAGCTAATTAACTTTCTAGGAGTCACAGATGAACAGGAAAAAGCACATTAAGAATGGGAACTTGTGATGGGCAGGTCTCAGAGGAATCAGCAAATTGCATAAGAGGAACCTTTATTCCGATTATAAATTAACACCAGCGACAAGACCCAGCACATTTTTACTGCCTCGTGAAATAATTAACCCATCAAATCCAGCTCCCTGCAAATCAGAAGGGAGAGCAGTATTAAAAGCTTTCCATCTTTGCCGGGTGGCAGCACGCACGCTGCCGGCGCCGAGCTGGGAGGATCACCAACATCCTCCAACTGCACCCGCGGTGCTCACGCCGTTACCCCGATACACCACGTAGGGGCTAGGAACCACTGCTTAGTGGCCTCCCCCAAAAAAAGATGCTTCCCGTGGTCTAATCCAGCTGTGGTTTAGCCCTGAGAAAGGAATTGCAATTTTAAATGACATGCAAGTACGCCTGGAGCGGGCGTGATGGGCTCTCCTCCCCCTCCTGCAGCTTCACCATCCACACACTATTCTCAGCTTTCCCCCGATACGTGACTTGCACAGATTTAGAAAGCAAATCTTACATCCTCGAGGCACATTCCGAGCCCAACGGCAGGCACCATCGTTATTAAACGGGAGAGTAGCCCTCGGATATTTGTTTATCAAGTTCTCAAATGCTTCCCAAGGGCGCTCGCCAAAAATAGCCTGAAATTCCCTGTGCAAAATGCCCACTCCCAGACTCTATTCCAAAAAAGCCCGCAAGCCTCGGCTCGCCAAAGTAGAAAAGGGCAGGAGCACAAGGCAGTTACGTTTTGCGAGGGTTAACGGGATCCAGCCTCCTACTACGAACATCCCCACACACGCACCCGCTTCACTCTCATCCATCCCACGTGAAGATCCTCAGGAAAACCACGATGCAGCTGCAAACCACAGCCCAAACTACTTCAAACCGGGTAGGGAGCACAAGCCCTGGAGCCCCAGAAAGGGGTTTTGGCCACCCTGGTCCCTCCTGCAGCGCGAGGGAGCACACCCTGCCCCAGGCAAAAGGCTTTTAAAAGGCGATTTAGTTACTATTTATTTTAAATCTACAGAATGGTCTACCCATCACATGTGGCTTTATTGATTTAGTCTGTACTCAGGAAAAAGCCAAAACCAACACCAACAAACCCTGTACCTAGCTGACAAGAAAAAAAAAAATATTAAAAATCCAATCGAGCTGGTATTTCCAGGACAGAATTACAGCCCTCGCTCCCCATCCTCCCACCCCCGACCATCTTTTACACGAGAAGTATTGGCAGGCTCCTAGTTATAACTGAGTAATGGCCCATCAGCTCTATCCCTGGATTATATATTAACTCCTGGTTCTCCTACGACATCTGCCCTCCTCTCCTTCCCCCTTCAACACCCATCACCTCTCCCAGGGAAGACCCCGGGGCTGCCCCAGCCCCCCCCCCCCACGCCGCAGCACCCATGGAGGTCCCGGGCCGAGCTCAGCTCTGGCTGCAGACCCGCACGCACCCAGGGACAGAGCTGCTGTCTGTACGTGGACAGATGTTTCTGAGCAAAATGAAGCCTCAAGGTAGAGGAGATGAAGCTGATTAAGCCTCATTATCCTATTTAGCGTAATGATCGCGGAGCCGAGAGGACGTCATGCAGCCGGGGAGCGGAAAGAACGAGGCAGTTAATAGAAGCCCGTACGTACGTGGGCAGGGGGGGACGGCCGGGCTGACGGGCAGCTCCCCAGGGGTTGATTGCCCCCCGCTACGGCCAGCCAGCTTTCTCCTCTTCCCCACCCGTGCCACCTTCCCAGTCCCACCAGCACCTGTGAATTCCTGCTTGCTTGGAGGAGCATTTAAGGGCAGCGACCCGGGAAAGGCAGGAGCGAGGGAGCTCCTGGAAGCCACAGCTTCAACAGGGGTGCTCCGGACCCAGCATCCCACCCAAAGCCCACCCGCGTGGGCACGGGGACACCCGTGGGGACTCCAACAGCCTGCAGCGCCGCCGGGCATGCGGCAGCTCGAAGACAAAGGCAACACACGTGCGTGTGGAAAACAAAAAATTCAGGAGCAAAAGCCGCCAGGGATTGTCTGAAAACCAGAGTCAGGGCTGGATGCGTCCTCGGGACTCTTGTGGGATTCCTCCAGGAGGAGGGAGGCCAGAGCAAGGCGGCCATCATGGAAACGCAATAAAACATCACACCCTGAACAAAACCCAGCCAAGTCGGCAGAGCTGCAAGACAGATTTGAAGGATGAGAATAATAATACTTAATTCCCGCATTCTTATGCGTTACAGAAGACCCAAAATAGCTGCTCAGCGATCAGGGACC
Organism: Leptosomus discolor; assembly: GCF_034619465.1. NCBI lineage: Eukaryota > Metazoa > Chordata > Aves > Leptosomiformes > Leptosomidae > Leptosomus > Leptosomus discolor. The sequence continues at coordinate 4,175,235 of NC_141405.1, forward strand.
TACTGCGCCGAGCGGTATTTTTAAGTAAACTCTCCCTCAAAGGCTTCAGGTCTTGGCATCGAAGACCCTCAGCCCCAAGACTTTCTAGTAAAGGCAATAGCGTCTCACACACCCCCCCCGTCACCCGCCCCTCTCCATCCAGAAGCCTCCCCTAACACCAGTGGAAAGCCAAGGTCTTATTTAAAAAGCAGCCGTAAGGTTAAACCAGAGCGAAGGAAGGAGAGAAACCCGTTGCACCATCACCAGGGCCAGGGAGGGAAGAGACAGACCGGCCGTTCGTTAGTGGTTTAAGATATTCCAGAAACTGCAGCAACGTCCTGCTGCAGACCCAGCTCTGCCGCCGCCTCCCCAGCCGCCGAACCCAGCGCCACTGGTAGAGCCACGCTTCGGCTGGACACGACAGGCGAGGAGACGGTTGCCAAAATAAGGGGGAGCCCCTTTATCAAAGCTCCTGAGTTCTGTTTCTGCAACAGTCTCGCTCCCCGAACGCCCCGCTGTGGCTTGCTCTCCCCCACCAGCCGGGCGCTCCCAGGCCAAGCGTCTCCTCCTCCATAAACTCAGCTTAAAGGACGAACAAACACGTGAAAGGCTTCACCCAGGGAAACGGTGAAAGATAAAGATGAAATGGGTTAGATCTGTCTTTTGTAAGGAATTTGTAATGACTTCAGCTGTTCAGCATCGTTAACCAGTTTGTCTTGGGAGGTTTAACCCTCCCGCCGGCCCCAGCTCTGGCGTTGGGCAAACACTCGGGCACCACCGCGAGCTCCCGGTGGGGCTGCAGCAAGAGCGAAGCCTCGCTGCCTCCCTGGGAAGCAGGGCTGGGGTGATAACGAGTCATTAAAAGCTTTTACTACCTGTTGCTATCCAGCAAACCAGTCACGGAGGAATGCCAGGCAGAGAGAGCGAGCGCTCTGCGCCAAGAGCAGCCTGCTAAAAACGGACCCCTCGTCCTGCCCTCCCAGGGACAGCATGCCCCGGGGATGCTGCACAGCGTCCCTTCCCCGCCCAGCTTCAAGTGGAGGGGAAAAAAAAATAACCAGAACCCTGAGATTTTGGTTGATTTAGAAAGCAGCAAGACTTGTTGGAAGTGAAGTGCAATGGCTTAACCCTCGTCTGAGCAGCACTGCCTCCTGAGAGAGAAGTCCTGGCTCCAAGTGAAGGGAGGTGCGTCTTCAGCCAAACTCCCTGCCCCAAGGATGGCTCAGGACTGACCAGGCACTGGCTGATTTTTCATTTCAACACGTCCAGCTTTAACCTCTACCCACGCTCCTTCCCCAGCATCCCTCACAACTTCACCAAGGCTCTGCGTACCCCGTCCTCTTCCTAAAACACCCCAAAAGTCCCATCCCCTGCCCATTGCAGAGCCTCCAACCTGCCCCAGGAGCCCTCGCTGCTGCCTCTGGGTGGGGAACACAGGAGCCTCTCATCCACCACCAGCTCTCCCAACCCTGCTCGAGGTACCAGGGGAAGGACGAGCAGGATTTGGCATTGGCACAAACTCTACCAAGGGGAGTCCCGCCCGCTCCCTGGCTGCAGGAGACACCCCAGCGCAGGGACACCCCCTCTCGCAGGGAGCAAAACGCACCAGCAGCATCACCAGGGGGCACAAACCCCCTTCGAGCTCAGCGTTAGCACACGCTCCAGCTACAAGGAGGAGGTAACAGCTCCTCTCCCTGCGGTACCTGAACTGGATTTAAAGACAGAACCGCACATTTTTTAATATATAGATCGCTGCTGCCTACAAGACCATCGCCACCATCGCTGGCCGCCCTTGTCACCGCTCCATCTCGCTCTTTGCAATGTAAGAATTTCACTCCCCTGACGCTCTTCCTCCTCCACACGCTCATGTTTCAAAACTCAGCAGCGAAGAACCCCAGTCATCAGGAAGAAGCGGGTTTTGTGGTGCAACCGTTTATCCTCCTTGCTGGGAAACGCCAGCTCCGGGCAGCTGATCAAACACAGCCCGGGCCGCATCCAGCGCCTTGTAACAAGGGCGAGCGCTGCGACGGCCAACACGGGTAAGAGACCTCGGGTTACCGAGAGCAGAAGGAAAAAAAAAAAAGCTGGGTTTGATGGCAAACGGCTTCCAAGGGCTCTGGCTGCCCCACAGCAGCCCCCAGCCCCCCGCTGTATCCTGCAAAGAAGAGGCAGGACATGGGGAGGCAGAAAGCACGGAGCGGGGCCAGGCTTTCAGCTGTCCGACACCGCTGTCGGTTCATTTATGTGTTCTTCACCCTAACGCACCCGTTTGCACGGGAAGCCACACGCCACAATATCAAGCAATTTCCCTCACAGCTGAGGATGCGTTTGGCTGTACCTGTCAGGAGAGGCTCAGAAAGGACGGCAGCGGGGAAGGCTGATGCTGCAGCTCCCCTGGACACCAGGACAACCAGCTGTACCCTCTTCAAATGGAAAGCCTCACGCTCCTTACTCATAACCACAGACAATCCCCCCCCTTCCACTAAAACCAATAAAATATTTACAAAGCTCTTCGGAAGTTTTTGAAAATAGCTTTACTAAGCCATTCTTGTGTTTTCAGCTGTAAAAGTCCAACAGCTTCCAATTTATTTATTTTTTTTTAATAATACTCTTCGACATTAGGATGGTTCATTCCATTTTGAAACGCTTAGAGGGTTGGCAGCTCTGCAAATTAAACCCCTGGGCTGAAACAGAAGGTCACACCTGAACTGTTTGCAAAGGGTTGCCAGTGAAAAGAACAAAAGCAGAAGCGTGAAAGGGGGGGGGAAAAAAGAAGGAGGAAAAAAAAAAAAAAGATTGCAGACAGCCTAAAGCTGCATTCAGCACTGGCAGAGCCACCCAGGGTCTTGGAAAAAACACGATTTCATTAAATCTGTGATGGAAACCAATCTGTACCCAGCTTCTGTCACAGCAGAGCGGAAGGCAGAGCAGAAGCCCCCCAGCCCAGCGACGCCTACTCACCAGCGCTGGGATGAGCCGGTCGGCGAAGTACACGAAAGCTGCTCCCAGAGCAAAGCCCAGGGCCACCGGGAAGAAAGCGAAGGCTCCGAAGCTGCCGGACTCCTCGGCCATGTCAATAGCCGGGGCCAGGAGGGACCAGTAGGACGCGGCCAGCATGACCTGGGAGACAGAAGGGGAGCGGTGAGAACCACGGAGGCACCGACGCTGCGAGGATCCGACACCGGCTGCGGGTGGGCAGCACCACCAGCGCCTCTGCCGGCAGCCCACCCTCCGGCCGAGGAGATCCCTGCGCTCACCCCCACGAGTTGCGCGGTCGCTGCAACCCAGCAGAGCCATCGAAACCCCCTTCCCAACAGGACAAACCACCAAAGGATGGAGAAGTGAGGGTTTTCCCCCCGCCCCGTTTTCACTTTTTCTTGGCTCAAAAGTCCAAGGCAGCAAACGAACGACACGAGCAAACCAGGGTGATGTTCTGTGGGATTTGCACAGCCACGACAGCCCCGCAAACGGGAACAGCGGCAGAGTGGGAGCAGAAAAAACACCCTCCTCTCGGGCATTTTGCAGCAACAGGAGTGGGTCCACGACTCTGCCGGCTGCCACGCCCCAGCCAAAGCTGGAATGAACCAAATCCTTCCTGCACCCAGCTCTGGGCTCCTCCGCAGAACGGGCAAGGAAACGGCCTTGATCTCATCCAGAAAAAAGGAATAAATATTGGCTGACTGGAGGCAAAGAGCCATCTCTGAGCTAGCTGAGGGCACGCCACGGCTCTGCTACTCAGATTCAAGCCTGGTTCAGGTTTAGCTTCGCCACCCCAGACCAAGGCAACTGCAGCACGAGGGCTTTGCAACTCCTCTGCTCCTGCCCCAGCATCCCAGCCAGAGCACCCAGGCTGGGAGGGAAACAAGTTCCCATCCCAAACAGCACCATGCCGGCTCTTGGCACAGCCCAGCGCTGCCGAAGTCCTACCGTGGGGTTTCACCAACACCAGGAAAATAATCCTTTCCAGCAGCAGAATGCTTTTTTTTTTTTCCTTGCTTGGTGCTTAGCAGGGAGGGAGAAGGAAAAGCTACCCAAAAGACCTTGGAAAAGCAGAATTTGGGACTTGTAGGGATCTCCAATCCAGCCCTGCTCAGGGTGTTACCCAGCGTGAGAATAGAAAGCCAAGCAAGGCACCAGTTTCACTAAGCTTATGCTAAAGAACATACTATTAACGTGCATTTTATCACCTTATCTCTCCCTCTCTGCTTCCCAACATACTGGGCTCGGTTAATTAAAGAGTCATCAGCCCAGCAGAACGCCCTCAGCAGCAGCCTTGGCCCCCATTTCTCTCCGTGGGAGCTCAGCTGTGACCCGCTCTGGGGACTGGTCCCATCACACATCGGGAAGAAGCGAGTCAGCAAAACGAGCCCAGATGGGCTTAAAAAAAAAAAAAAAATCAAACCGACTTGCGTGTTTGGCTTTGGGAAAGGGTCTGGAGCAGCAAGGGCAGAGGAGCAGCGGCACCCACTGCCCTGCCACGGGCCGACAGGGTCTGCGCTGCCTTGGGGTGGACAAGATGATGCTCCGAGCTCTCCCCCAGCCCCGCCAGCGAGCAGGGAAGCCCTCCAAAGGGGAGCTTTCCACAGACAAAGGGAGTGCAGGATCAGGATCCAGTGGGAAGGAGCAAAGTGAGCTCGGAGACAGCAGCGGGAGGATCTCTCCGCCCAGCAACCCCACCAGGTCCCAACTGCAGGATGCTCAGCTTGCTCTCAGGGCACGAGTATTCGCCCGCGGAAGAGAAGCGCGTAACAAACTATTGCATTTTACATCACTTTTAATGAAGGAACGAGATGCCGATTGCTGTAGACACCAGTCCCTGAGGGATTGTGTAAATCTAGCTCACTATGAGTAAGAAGAAAGCAGGCTGTCACGTCAGGCTTAACTACGGCTGTCAAACTTCATATTTCAAATGCCACCTCCTTTAAAAAACAACCACACACTCCAACGTGGAAACACAAGCAACTGGGAAAGGCTTTGCAGAATTATATTGTCATCTTATGTTAAGGTATCATTTCCCCACAGAAAACAGAGGCCTGACACTGCTCAGCCTCCAGAGCCTGTCACCACCAAAGTCAGCAACGGAGCTCCCACCAGCTTTGCTCTACGGGGGAAGAGGATGACAAGAGCTTAAAGCCACCCCAGACTCACCAGGAGCCAACTGCTGGGCTGCACCAGCCACCTTCACCTGCTTGGGAAGGAAAAGCAATTTACTCCTGCACCCTTTTATGCAGGGAAACCCCTTGACCCCACTTTGGGGGGGAGCTGGAAGTCATTACCCTGCAGCAGCCGGCAGAAGCGACAACGTCCCTGCGCCTCCCCTCAGCCCCCTCTGAGCTCAGGTGCAGGTTTCGGGACGTGGGCTCACCTGGGAGCAGCCAAGGTCCTGCTCAAGGGTGCTGCTAGCTCCTGCCCACCCTGGTCAGCCTCGGAGCTGGCACTTATCCTTCTGGTTCAGCAGCATCCCTTATCAGATGATGCTCATGAACTAACAAAAGGGTAAGGATTTCTGCCAGCCACCTGATTTAAGTAACAAAATGGGGGGAAAAAAAAAAATAATAAATCACACTCTCTTTCAAATTTTTTAATTGTCCAGCCAGGGACAGACATCCAAACCCCACCAGTGTCACACAAACCAGTGTCAAAGGCAGGAATAAAAAAGAAAAAGCCCAGGCTCTCCTCAGATCAATAAAACACGAAGCCACTTCAGCAGAGGGTATGATTTTCTGCACAAAGCCTTCCCCTCGCACCCGCCTCGCTCAGCCCAGCCAAGATGGGGAGCAGGGGACCCGCAGCATGCCGGCTCGCTGGCACCGGCACACGCACCTCCTGCCAAACTGGATTTGGACATTTTTCGCTAAAAGACTTTGTGCTCCAGAGCCAAGAATCAACAACACTGTAAATCCACCAGCTCTTGGGGAAAACAAGATGATGGGGGAGGAGAGCGCACGCAGAAGGCAGCTGCGTATCTGAAGCATTCCCGGGTTGTGGGGAGCCCGAACCCTTCCCTGGGATACATCAGCATAACCAGAGACGAAGGCCAGGCTCAAAACCCGACTGCCTCACGCTGCAGCAAACGACTGAACCCAGGGCCGTGTCCTCATGCTGATGGGAACCGCTCAGAATGAGCCCGGCAGCAGGACTGAACACCACGCCGTGCCCCAACACCGCTCCCAGCGCTTGACGGGTCTCCACCGCCGAGCCCTGGGCACCAGCACCTCCTTCCAGGCGGGGACTCAATGCAGGTGCCCAGTCTGGGCTCTCCCAGATACGGCGCCAACACTCCTCCCCACCCGGATAACGGAGTCAGCACCGCCCCAGCTCAGCCCTCATAGCTCCAGAGCCACACAGGAGCTTTTTTAGCCGCAAATACGGAATAAACGGGACAATGATCTTCATTCCCAACCACAGCGGGTCCTGCTGGATCCCAGGGAGAGGGTCCCTGCACACACAAGCCTGGTATCACGCCGCTGCATCAAAATTAAAGCTCTCAGCTCGCCCGCTGCAACAGCAACGTCTCGTCATGCTCCCGCACGACCATTGAGACGAGAACAGCAGCTCCAAGGGAAACAGCCATGTCGATGGCGGGCGGATCGGAAAACCCAAGTGAAGCAGATCCCCTGGGCAGGACGGGAAAGAAAAGTGGAAGGCGAGAGGCTGGCAGGACACTTACCCTGCCAAACTTTTTAGCTTGACTTCATTAAGGCCCCAACAACGAGCACCAGCCCCAGCAGACCCGTGTAAATGACTGATGCTGTTTTAAGCAGCACTGAAAGGGAATATTCCATCAGACGCGCCTGGTGCCGTTTAAAGAGTGTGTCTTTATGATTTTCTGCTTCACCTGGGACAGAAGAAGAAATCAAACTGCGACCCAGTAAGAGGAACAGCCACGCGAGGCCGCAGGGACCGAGGACTGCAAGGGTTTATGTAGAGTTTACAACATCTGAGAGCGCAGCACCCCCAGGACAACGCCGAGATAACGGAGAACATCTAAAAAGACAAAGGTCTGAGTTAAGAAGATCAAGATTGAAGAGAAAAGCCAGAATTCCACATCAGATGCCCAAGCAAGGGAAGCCTCGTCTCCATGGAAACACATCACCTCCGAGGCTTTCGCACACAAACCCCTCTATTATCCGCAATTTCCAGAAAGGGAACTGAGGCAGAGGGAAGCCGAACGGCCGGACACCGAGCAGAGGTGCTGGGCTGGAAGAAGCTGAGCTCCTCCGCGCCACAGCGACCAGCCACACGGGTCCCCTTCGCCCGAGACGGCGCCGGTGCCAGCAGCCACGGTCAGCTCGAGCCGTGCCTCGAGGGGATGTTGCTTCGCGGCCGGGATGCTCCCAGCGCACGCAGGCGGCTCTCCCCAGCTCGGAGCGCGGCAGTTTGACCATGCCCCCCAGCTTTCACCAGCCCCCCCAGGTCAGACAGCGCATCAGCACCAAGCCGCGACTTTCTGGATCCTGAGCTGACACTCTGCAGCCCGGATCATCCTCCTCGAGGTTGTGGGGACATCCCCATCCCACGTCCTCCTCCTGGTAGAGAAGTTTTTTATTAATTCTGGTTTTATTTTGCTTTTCCAGCTCCCAGAAGACAAGCAGGCAAACGGTTACCCACAGGAACCACCCTCTACACCCTGTTTCACCAGCGATCCTGGTCTCAGAGAGCACCATGCACACTCAATGGAACACAGACAATTATTGGGGTCCTGAGCACCAAAACAGCAAGATCTGAAGCAACGACTTGCCTCTGGAAGTGCAGTAAAGGGAGGTTTGCTGGCTCTGACAGAGCACAGAGGAAGTTTAACTAAACCCAGCAGCCCAGATAAAGACCAAGTTAAGTTCTGTCTCTCTCTACGCCGGCGCTCAGAGAAACAGCCCATCCCTATCTGCAAGAGATCGACATCAAAGCCACGGTGGTTTAAACAGAAATCCCTCAGAGCAAGAGCAATAGCCCATGTTCCCTCAGAGCAACGTTGCTGTCTGATGAAACACGTCTTAAAGGGAAGAAGAGACAGAAAACAGTACAAATAGGTTTCAAAACCAGCTGCTCCTCCTGCTTTTCCCCCACCGACGCGAAGGCAGCCTGCCAGGCGGTGGGAAACGCCAGCCCCTTGTCGGACACGAGAAAACTATGGGCACACGTGGAGCAAACCGAGCGAAAAGGAAGACAAAAGTTCCAATCTCTGGTGCTTTTGCCACACCAGCGCCACCCCAACACTGCATCGTCGAGCACTGACCTGCTCCCAGCGAGCCCAGCGGCCCTAGAAGCAACCGTGGCAGGATCATCCATGGATCCCTGGCATCCTCCTCCAACAGAGCCGGTCCTGAGCATCAGGGCAGGGCTGCGGTGACCCTGGGTGACGACGGCAGCTCACTCCAACCAGCACCTGCTTTGGCAGCCGAGGCCCACAAACGTGACCTAGAAACCCGCACAAATCGCAGCTCGTGGGCGGTTTATGCGGCAGCACCTTCTGCCAGTGGGACCCTGTCGCCGCCGATTTCTGCGCTGACGTTCCCTTCCAGACACTGCAGCGACCCCAGGGAAAAAAAAAAAAATTCCCCTTTCCTGCTCCGAGCACAGGAAAGAAGCTGGGGAAAAAGTAAACGTTTGCAGGACTTCTGCTTCACCAGCTGAGCCACACCTCTGCCGCGCAGGGGTGACTCAGGGCTGCTGGCAGGGTGACCCGGTGGCCACAGCAAGGACAGCAGCGTGCCAGGGCAGCACCTGAGCCAGCCCTCAGCCAGGGCGGACGCCCCGCCATGCCCCGGTCCCTCCCCAGCTGCAGGGTCGGCTGCTTTGAGCAGCGCCACAGCGAGGGGACAGCCCAGCCCGCGCTGTCCCCAGCAGCATCTCCCCGACACCACCGAAGCGGCTCCGACTCGGCTCGCGGGGACGAGGGGGGCGATTTCCAGAGCCAAACAGCTCGGAAATGAAACCGCAGAGGAAAGCTCCAGAAGGGGCAACTCCTAAGGCGAGGGCTTCATGGATAAATGATGGCCCCAGAAGGCGCTGCCGCAGACGAGATGAATTATTCACACCACCGGCTGGCACAGGCCCGTTCCGCGGAAGTTTGCGAGGAGCAAACGGAGCTTTTGGAGCGTTTCATGGCCCCCACCGCGGCGCTGCAGCTGGGGTTGCTCCAGGCAGCGGGAGCAGCAGGAGAACCCGCCACCTCCAGAGCTGCCAATGGTCACATCGTGCCCTGAGGAGCAACGCTGAGGGTGCCCAGGGGGGAAGGAGCCCCGCTCCTCAGCACCAGCGGCGTTACTGGGTGCTGCAGGGCAGGTCACCCACGCTGCCGGGCTCGGGGTTCCCCCTGAAACCTGGCAGCATCGGCCAGGTGTCACCTACCCAGCAGGAACTGGCAGAGCCCTGGGAAGCACAGAGGAAGTTTAACTAAACCCAGCAGCCCAAATAAAGACCAAGTTAAGTTCTGTCTCTCTCTACGGCGGCGCTCAGAGAAACAGCCCGTCCCTATCTGCAAGAGATCGACATCAAAGCCACGGTGGTTTAAACAGAAATCCCTCAGAGCAAGAGTAATAGCACCAGGAAGAGGTGCCTTCCACCCCGAGCACATCCCCCAAGCTCTCAGGCCCATTCCAGCACCTGAAGCAAAACAAACGTGATTTAACAAGTCCGAATGAGCCTCCATCTGCTCCCCATCCCCCCAGCAGCCAGGCAGGGGGAGAAGGTCCACGTTCACAAGCTTCAACACAAGATCAAGCCACAGTCAGAGGTCTTTCTTCAAGGAAGATGCAATGAGCCCCACGTTTAGCGCGCACCCTTGATGTAGAGCTGCAGTGGCTTCACTGCCCCTTCTCCCAAGGGCTTACAGCACCCACGCTCTGCAGCAGAGTAGGTGCAGTAAGGTGCAGCTATGCACGTTAGCCTCCAGGGCAAGAGCTCTCCTGCCCATCTTCACACCAGGGCTCCAGGAGGAGCGATTCAGAAGCCCGAGGGAAGGAGAGTTTCACTCAAGAGCGCCCGATCCAGCGTGGGCAGCTCGACGTCCTCGTGACCCTCCTCGCGCCACCTCCACCCTCACCAAAGAGGCCCCGAGACACACCAAGACGCGACCGGCGCCGCTCCGTGCTCCACTTCCACCTCGGGCAACGACCCAAGAGACACTAATGCGAGCGGGCAACCCAAGGGGGCTCCAGAGGGGCCGGCAGGAGTCCACAGGCCGAGATGAAGAGCAGAAGGATGCTGTACTTACCCCCGCGGCGAAGCCTAAGCTCCCATCCAGGATCCGCCTCTAAAAAAAAAAAAAAAAAAAACAAACACAAACCACACCATGGACCTCCCGGCGGCAGCAGCAACTTTCTCCTCCCCGTTTCTGCCACCCAAGGGGTGTCTGTGCTCTGAGGCCTCACGCAGAGGAGCCCACCAGCCCGGGGTGACAGCTCCCCACCATCACCGTGAGCCCACGGCTCCCTCAACCCACCGCCACCGCCCAGGCCGAGGGATGGGGAAAGGTAAACGGGAACCTCTCCTGCCCACTCACCCACGCTGCCCTGCATCTCCCCCTGCTCAAAGATTTTCCTTCCTCTCCCAACAGGCTGCTGCAAACAATGCCATTAGTCTCCCAGGAGCCCAGCACGCATCCTGCCCACTTCCCTCGCTGCCGTTTTCCTCGCTCAGCACATCACCCTCCCCCCAGGAAGAAAACGAACGTGCTGCTGCAAAAGGAATCTCACTTTGCAACAAACTCCTGTATAAATCACTACGAGAGAGAGAGAGGCGTAAAGAACGAACCCATCGGGGCCGTTTGGAACCCAACAGCAAAGGGGGGGCCGCTCCATCTGGAACACCGGGTGACTTCACGAGCAGCACCGCGCTGGTTCTGAGCACGGGGCTGACCCGAATCCTGCGCTGGAGGCGCGGCAGCAAAACCAGGTTACAGGAGAAGGACCTGCTGTGCCAAACGCAGAGCCCCCGCCTGCGGCTCTGCCCCATCTCCTGAGCACCTCACAGCACATACCGCAGCCCAGGGTCAGGAATTTGATTTTCCCCTCTCCTTTGTTGACACACAGGAGAGAAATGAGCTGGATTTTTTTTCTCCTCCTGCCCCAGGACCTCCCAGGGCAAGTCTCTCAAGCTTGGGACCAAGCAGCCAAACCCATCCCGGACCCCATCCACCTCCTGGGGGCGGAGGACGCGATCCCAGCACCCACCTGCCCGCTGGAAAACACGAACACCAGCGCCGAGCCAGCCGCCGTCAGCCCCCAGGTGAGGAAAGTTCCCAGCACTGACTGGATCACCGGCCCGTGCCCTGGGATCATGCTGACCTAGGAGAGACAAGGCGCATCAGGAGAAGCGCCTGGTGTTTCAAGACAGAGAATAGCCCCCCCAAATCCTCCCTGGTTAACAAGGGAGCACCCCAAACCCCTCCTCACCAAAGGGGACAGAGGGAGCTTAACCCTGCAACGCCTCCCTAAGCTTCTCTCTTCCCCTTAAGCGAGGCTTTCCAACTCAATCCCCGCTCAGAGGAGCGGGGGGACCAAGGAGGGACGGGAAGCACCACGTCCCACCACCTGGTACGCAACCCCACGCTGATTTGGGGCTCAGCTCACCAAGGCAGAGCACAAAGCAACGGTGCTCACACCTCACCCAGCGAGGGGATGCTTCGTCCCACGTCCCCCGGGCGGTTCCCAGCCACGTGCCTCACGTCCCGCTTCTCAGCGGCGCTTATTTGTGCCGAAAACCCCAATTTTACTCACGCTGAAGGCGAACGCCCCCGCAGCACCCAGCTCGAAAGCAGGCGTAAAAAGGGGAACAAGTCCCAGGGATGGGCCACCAAAACACGGCTCGGGGCTGCGCCCCAGGGGCTGCCAAGGGCCAGGGGGGGGTTATCGGAGCACACCGTGCTCTGTGCACGGGGGGGCGGCCCGGGGAGCTGCCCTGGTACGAAAATACACCCCTGTGTGCCAATATAGGCATATAAATGTACAAAAATGCACTTATATTTATATGTATAGACATGGGAATGCACGCATGTTTATAAATATACAGGACACACCACACTAGTGGCTTCTTCCCCCCTCGAAGGCCCTCCCGGCCCCCCGGCCTTGCCCCAAGGCCGCTGCCAAACTCTACGGAGTGGGTGCCCGGCTCAGACCCTCCACGTGGCTGCCCGGCTCACACCCCCCCCCACCCCGGGAAGAGGAAGACCTCTCTCCTACAGCCCGCGTTCCCCAGCACCCCGAACCCCCCCACCCGTGCCCCAAGACGCGGGTGAGACCCCAACACCCCACGCCCCCCCCCCCCCCAAATCCCACCGCAGGTGCCCCAGCCCTGGCGCCGGCACCCCCCGCACCCCCGGGCCCCACAGCCGCCAGGGCAGAGCCCGGGGGTCCCGCACCGCCCCAGTCCCGCAGCCGCCGGGGCCCGTCCCCGCTCACCGCCCGGCGCTCCCCGCCGCGGCCCCGCCGCCACTTCCTGGTACCGGCAACACGTGTCGCCGCCGCCGCCCCGCCCACCACCGCGGTGGCCGCCAATCAGAGAGAGGCGGAGGCGGGGCCCGCCCGCGGCTCTGCGTTTCGGGAGGGTGAGGCGGCGGGATTGTCAAGCGGGCGGGCGGGCGGCGCGGGCGGGCGCGGCAAGGCGGGGGAGCTGGCAGTGCCACCGCCACCGCCGGGGCAAAGCGCAGCCCCCAGGAGGGGCAAGGTGACCCCCGGGCAGGGCTTCCCGCCGTGCTGCATAAGGGCAGCTCGTGGTCTTTGGGTTGGGGCGACCTGAGAGCGTCCCTTCCTGCCACCCAGCAGCCTGTGGGAGTGGCTCTGACATCGGTGTGATGAGCTGCGCCCGTGCTCATGAACAACCGGAGGCTGCCACTTCATGATCAGCGCACGGCAGCCTGCTGGAAACAACCCCCCACCCATCACCGCTGGCATCTGGCCCCAGTACAGCCTTCAGACAGCGCACTGGGCACCGCCGTGTCCTCTCCCACCCATTGATGTCCCCTCAAAGCACCATCATGGGGCACACGGTGGCCAAGCCCGCAGCCGTGGACCGGCTGGGGGCAGAAGTAGCTCCAGCACCTATTTCCCCCCAGCAGCTCAGCCACGTTGGCAGGAGGGAGAGGGAGCCGGGCCAGCCCCAGGGCTCGCTGGTGTCTCCTGCTTGTGCCACGCCAGCAGGTGCAGGGGGTGGCGGAAGGACACATCCAGCTCTTCTGCCACAGAACCCTTCTTTATTGGAGTGTTTGTCTTTTAACAGCTTTTGCTCAGCCTCCCCTGCCACAGCTGGGAAAGGTCAAGGCCATTTGAAACCTCCCCCAGTGAGGATTCAATCAGTCTCCTCCTGTAATTGCCTGCATCCTTCATTAGCTCCTGTAACAAGGCAGATGCAGCTGGGAGGGACGTGGGGACAGAGCAAGCAGAGGTCCCCTCGTCACCCCCGGGGTTCCCCGGCCAGCCGTGACAGAGGCGCTGGCAGGGGCTGGGGACAGCTGGTGAGGCTGGCGGGGCTGGCCGTGGGGACAGCGCTGCCATCAGAGCCTGCCCTGCACACTGCCACGCTCTGGGGGCGGCTGGCAGGGATGTCCCTGCCTGGGGACGCGTGGGCAGACCCGAGCAACGGGGACAGTCTGGTGGCATCGAGGCTCCGTGCTGAAACATCAGCAAAAATCAACACACGCCCTCCCTTCGCCAGTGTCCCTTCTGCTTGAGGGGACACCTCCACGGCACCTTGCCCAGGATGATGGGGACAGGGCAGGTCCCCCTCCGGCTGCACCCCGGTGCAGGCAGGCAAAGGCAGCACCAGGCAGGGCTGGCAGCTCCGGCGTGGCCCCTGCCTGTGGCAGCACCGGGAAGGATGAGACCCGTGGACACCACCATAGCTGACCCGGAGTCCCTAAAATTCTTTTTAAACCCCAAAAGGGGCACAAATCCTTGTGCCATCTCTCTCCTTCAGGTGCTGCAAGTGGCAGCACCCCAGTCCTGGCTCCGGGGAGCCCTGGGGCAGCTGGGACCGAAATCCCTACAGATTTTTTTGCAACACAACACGTTTGTGATGTCTGGGGGAGCTGTGCCAGGCAGAAGGTGCAGAGACACATACCAGCCCAGTGATGACCCCAGGGCACTGGGCTGGTTTGGAGATGCGAGTGGGGTCCCTCCACACGCCCCCTGTGTCCCCTTTGCACAGGCTGGGCTCACGGTCCGGGCTCTTTCCCAACCCAAATCCATCCGTGTCAAGCTGAGGCTGCGGACGGAGCCAACCTGGACCGGCACCAAGGCGGCTGCCGCGCCGAGGGGACCGAGGACATCCCGAGACATCGCAGCGGACGGGGCAGGGGAGCAGCGCAGTGCCAGGCAGGGCTACGCCATCCCCCCACCCGCTAAGGGCACCTCCGAGTCACAGGGCACCAAGGGACATCTTTACGCTTCTCCGCTGGCTTTAGGCTCGCCGTGAGTGACACGACGGACCCAGCGCAAGGCTGGGGGAGCACCGAGTCCCCCCCCGCCCCGGCACCGAGCCACGACCCACGGCTGCTTCGAAGAGGAGGGAGATGCCAGCACCGGCGGATCGACGCGTGCTGTAACTAACCCGGGCGTTCCAAGCTGGTGCAGGCAGCCCGAGTGCCAAACGCGGAGCGGTGCCATCCCAATTCACCGTGTACAACCCTCCGGCAAGCCAGGCACAGCGGGGAGAAGCACGAGCGGGAGCAGAGATTTCGGGCCGTGGTTGCCAAAGGCTCATTAGCGCCAGGGCTTCGCAGCGATATGATTCACGGGGAAGGCGGGCGGCAGCTCCCGCTGCAGCCCAGCCCCGCTGCCCTCGGCAGAGATCGATAAACTAATTACGGAGGCAAATAACGGCGGGGCGAGAATGGGAGAGGCGAGAGGAGGAGGAAGGAGCTGGATGCGGAGGGTGCTGGGCTCCCCCCCGGGGAGAGCCTCTGACCCACCAGGGCCGTAGAGAACCCTGCATCCCGCGGGATCTGGGTGCTGCGGGGGGTGCGGGGGTGCCACCGCCTGCCCTGGCTGCAGGGGAAGGCCCCAGCACCTCTTCCTCCCCGGCGGTCACCACTTTGGCAGGCGCTGCCCGATGAGATCGCATCGCCCCGGCAGCAACCAGCCTGGTTCTGCCCTGCCTCGAGGGTGCGGGGAGCTGGTCCAGGGCTGTTTGTCCGGGTGATGAGCAGAAAAGCAAGGCCTCCCCTCATCGCAGGCAGCCCTGGAACAGCCAGGCTGCAGCCACCAAAACCGCTCGTGGTGTCGGGAAGGGAAAGGGCAAGGACAGGGCAGCGCCCGCCAAAGAGCCCACGGGAGAGGAACCCCCACAGTCACCTCCACCGGCCCTGTCCCCACAGCCACGGGGGACAGTGGGGTCCTCCTGAAAGCAGCGGGCTGGGGAGGAGAGGGCTTGGGCACGGGGAGGCAGAGCTGCTCGGGGCCAGGTCACCACTCTGCAAAGGTGACGATGAGCCCTGGAGATCCTGGGGAGTGGGACGCTGGGAGTGGGAACTGCTGGGGAGTGGGACACTGGGAGTGGGAGCTCCTGGGGAGTGGGACGCTGGGAGTCAGAGCTCCTGGGGAGTGGGATGTTGTGAGTGGGGATGGTGACAGTGCCAGCATGGCATCACTTCGCTCCCTGCAAAGGTCCTTCCCACCACAGGAGGCTGCAGCACCCAGAGGAAAGGAGAGGAGAGAAAGCTTTAACCCTCAGGGACCCATCCCCCAGCACAAACAGGGTCCAGGGCGATGACCCGGTGTTTTTGCCATCTGTCGTTAACGGAGGTAACGGGAGGGACCAGCGGAAGGGCTGTGGGCAGGGGTGCTCCTGAGGACAGCCATGGACGGGGCTGAGACAGGCAGGGCATGCGCAGGGACCCCGTGGGACCCAAAAGTGGGTGACCAGCCCCGCGCACCTCCATCTCTCCCCCCAGCAGCGCAGGGGGGGCTGCAGATGAGCGGAATCCTTCCCTTCCTGACTGCTGGGGAACAGCAGCTGCCTCCCAGTTCCCCTCCATCATCAGAGAGCCCCACCAGTCCAACATAGCAAAACACCAGAGATCTCGCTGCCTCCCCTCCCTGTATCGGGGGGAAAGGCTGGCTCACCCTACCCCTCCGTTGGCAACCAACCCCCAGCGCCTTACCACACTCCTTTCCAGGACAGGGGTCAAAAAACGCTGTTTTGCACGGGGACTCTTGCAGAACAGCTGGGAATGGATGGCAGAAACCTTGGAAGGACTTTAAAAACCGCCTTGTGGTCACGTAATCCCCGTGCCCCTCTCCCATGGGTTCTATCGGCCGGCAAAGCTGTGTGGGAAGAGGCCGTGCATTTCTCCTATATCCAGCCCTGCCAGTAAATCGCTTTTCAGCAGAATGGATGCTTCCCAGGCTAAAGGACAAAAAGGAGTTTATCTGCCAGCACCAAACCAGCTGCTGGGGTACAACGTCTCTCTGAACCAGGGACCACCCAGAGATACAGATCAGACTCCACGCTAGGCTTTAATTCAACCCTAAATCTAAGCAGAATTAAAAAAAAACCTCAAAACAATCTTCAAAAGGCTCAAGCACGGCTTCCCAACTCAGCTAGCTGCTGCTGTGCTCCTCACTGGATGGATATCAGCTCAGCTCAGCCGCTTAGTACACACCAGCCCACCTTTTCATTGGTTTTAGGGGGTTTTCATCATACAGAGCTGGATGTAGCCAAACGAGCTTGCTGGCTGACTTCACACAGCTCCCTGGCCCCTGCATCCAACACCAGCTTCCCACGGAGGTGACAGTGAAGGGCAGAGGGTGGCTGAAGCCCTGACACTCTGCAGGCAGCTCTGAGCAGTCCAGCAGCCCCGGGATCCCCGCTTTTGCCCTGCCCCGGCCGCCCACCGCTCCAGCCCCCCGGCACAGCGGGAGGATGATGCTCAGCACCACAAAACCGCGGCAAGCCCAGGCTGGGGGCTGGTCTCTGTGCCGGGGCGAGGGGGGACCGCAGCACCCCGACCTGCCACGAGCAAGGCTCGCCGACCGCAGGGGCTGAGCGCTGAGGGACCCAACGGAGGGATGTGGCAGCATCACCTGTTTGGGGAGAAATTCAAGGAGGCAGCGCTGGAAACACGCACAGCAGGGCTTGACGCTGCCCTCCCCGCTGCCGCCGATGCGGCTCGGAGGGAAGGGCACGGTCAGGACATCCCTCCTGGGCCCAGGAACCAGGCGAGAGAGGATAAAACAGCTCTGAAAAGGTCATAAGGCATCAAAACCCTCTCCTGTGCCACGCTGGCGTGCTGCGCTCCCTCCTCCCCGGTGTTGGGGAATATCTCTGCTCTGCCTGCACCTCTGCCTGCATTTCCAGCAGGCAGAGCATGGCGGTGGTCCCCGGCTCCATGAGCAGCATCCCAGGTTGGGACACCCCAACCCAGCGGGGCAGCACCCTGCAGAGACCTGATCTCCCGTCCGCATCAGCCAAACCATCTTCTTCCCTATCCTCCCTCCTCACCCACTTCTACTGGGATACTAATTCCCACAGAATTTATTTCAGGAGAAGCCTTTTCCAGGCTCCTAAAGATTTATGAGGCTGGTGATGATTCTCGCTCATGCCCCAGGACCTGGTGTCTTCAGAGCCACTTCGGGAAGTGGGTGGCCAAGTGCAAACGGGCACCTCCCAGCCTCTCTTGCCGCAATCAGTGGCCTCACTCCAGGCTCTTTGTTCCAAGTCACTCTTAATTTCCGGCTTTCTATTGTCTCTTTGATATGTGATGGAAAGGGGGGGGGGGTTGGGAATAGCGATTATTTAATTGCTTTCAAGCTTTCAAACAAACCAGTGCAGAGGTTATCTGCCCCAAACCTCCCTTTTTTTGGTCTTCGTCCTCCAGTCATCGTTACTGGGTAACTGCAGGGGGAGAGGCTGCAGCGTCAGCCACCCGCATTGCCGAGCCCCTGGAGACCCCAAAGCTGTGGGCGTTCGTTGCCTCGTCTTCTCACGTCTCCCAGGCTGTGCCAAGCCAGGGCTGTGCCCTGCCTCGCCGTGCCTTTGGTGGCAAGGTGCAAAATCCTGAGGCCAAGGTACTCGTAGCTTCCCGGGAGACTTTGGGCTCTCTTGGGGGTCTCCAGCTGGGGTCACAGCGTGGCCATCACGCTGCCATCGCCCTGTTCCATCCCTCCCTGCCAGTGGATGTGGAGGGATCAAAAGCTGAGCCCTTTGCACCATGGCAGGAATCAAAACGGAGAGAATCGGCTTCTGCAGGAGGAGCCGGGTGGCGAGGCCAAGGGTGAGCGAGGAAGAGGAAGGAGCCAAGGGGTGGGTGGTCCTGCGGGGTCTCTTCTGCTCAAGTCCCGTGGAAGCAGGCAGGTCCCTGCAGCTGCACAGCACCTCCGGCACACACCCCTGGGACCCTGCCTGAACCCCTGGATTTGGGCACCTTTCGCTGTGCCCCAAAGCCTCTGCGAGCGGGAGAGACTCCGCTCCAAGGGGCAAAGCCTGGGGCTGCCCCCAGAGCCGCGGGCAGCCCCCAGGTGCCCTTGCTTGGCTGCCCGGGTGCTGGCAGGGCAGTGGGTGCAGCAGGGCAGGGGGCAGGTGGGCAAAGCAGGCAGGTGGGCAAAGCAGGCAGGGGGGGGAGCGGGCAGGGTGGGCAGAGTAGGGACAAGAGAGTGGGCAGGGCTGGCAGAGCAGGCAGGGCGGGCAGGGCAGGCAGAGGAGAGTGGGCAGGGAGGGCAGGGCAGGACGGGCAGGGCAGGCAGAGCAGGCAGGGAAGGGAGCAGGCAGGGCGGGCAGAGTAGGGTGGGCAGCGGAGGGAAGAAGGCAGGGTGGGCAGCACAGGTTGGGCAGAGCAGGCAGGGCAGGGTGGGCAGCGCAGAGTGGGCAGGGCGGGCAGCGCAGGGTGGGCAGGGCAGGCAGGGCAGGGTGAGCAGGGTGGGCAGGTTAGGCAGCACAGGCAGGGCGGGCAGCGCAGGCAGGGCGGGCAGCGCAGGCAGGGCAGGCAGCGCAGGCAGGGCGGGCAGCGCAGGCAGGGTGGGCAGCGCAGGCAGGGCAGGGTGGGCAGGTTAGGCAGCACAGGCAAGGCGGGCAGCACAGGTTGGGCAGGGTAGGCAGGGTGGGCAGCTCAGGCAGGGTGGGTAGCACAGGTTGGGCAGGGTAGGCAGGGTGGGCAGCTCAGGCAGGGGTGGCAGCGCAGGCAGGGCAGGGCGGGCAGGTTAGGCAGCACAGGCAGGGTGGGCAGCGCAGGCAGGGCGGGCAGCGCAGGCAGGGCGGGCAGCGCAGGCAGGGTGGGCAGCGCAGGCAGGGCAGGGCGGGCAGCGCAGGCAGAGCAGGGTGGGCAGGTTAGGCAGCGCAGGCAGGGCGGGCAGCACAGGCAGGGCGGGCAGCACAGGCAGGGCGGGCAGCGCAGGCAGGGCGGGCAGCACAGGCAGGGCGGGCAGCGCAGGCAGGGCAGGGTGGGCAGCGCAGGCAGGGCGGGCAGCGCAGGCAGGGCAGGGTGGGCAGCGCAGGCAGGGCGGGCAGCACAGGCAGGGTGGGCAGCGCAGGTTGGGCAGGGTAGGCAGGGCGGGCAGCGCAGGCAGGGCAGGGCGGGCAGCGCAGGCAGAGCAGGGTGGGCAGGTTAGGCAGCGCAGGCAGGGCGGGCAGCGCAGGCAGGGCGGGCAGCGCAGGCAGGGCGGGCAGGGCTGTCCCCGCCCCGGCCCCGCAGAGCCGCCCCGCACGGGGCGGGGCGCAGCCGGTGCGCTGGGTCCAGCGCCGGAGCCGCGCCGGGAAGGGCGAGTGCGCGGAGCCGAGCGGAGCCGAGCGGAGCGGTGCGGAGCGGTGCGGAGCGGTGCGGTGCCGGCGCTTCCCCGCTGCCCGCCGGGCCGAGCCGGGCCGAGCCGAGCCGGGGCGGCGGGAGCAGGTGAGCGGGGCCGGGGGGGGGGGGGCAGGCTCCGCACCCGGGGCAGCACCGCCCCGGTGCCCCTCGGCGGCTGCAGCGGCGGGGAGAGGAGGGAGGGGGGCGGGGGGGGGGGGGCTGCTCATCGTCCCCGGGAGCCCCCCGTGGGTGCCCGTCCCGGCTGCGGTGGTGGCCGGTGGGGAAGGGGCTGGTGGATTTTCCCCCGGCGCTCAGTGCTCCGGGCGTCAGTCGCACCCACCGGGATTGGGGGGGACACACACACGACACACGGCGGTGGGATTTTGGGGAGTCTGAGGTCTCCGGGATGGCCAGGGTCTGGAGGAGCTGTGGTGTGTCCAGGGCAGCCTGCTGGGGGCTGCAGGGAGGAGATGGGGGAGGTGGTTTGGGGAAAGCCCCTCCAGGGAGCATCTCTTCCCCGGAGCTTGGTGGCGGGATAGGCAAATCCTCCTCGGGAATCCCTTTCTTTCTAGTTATTGTCTGATTTCTAGAATCTTCTCCTCTATCCCCAGAGCAAGGGAAGATGACATCTCGGCTCCTCTGAACCACCAGCAGCACCCAGGGACCAGCGGAGCCATGGAGCTGGAATACGAGCTGCCCAACGCCACCGCCTTCTGGTTCTCCCCGGCTTCCCCCTTTGACAACTTCTCCGTGGAGGCGCCTACCAACGCGTCGCAGAACGCCACGGGCCATCACTTCGACCTCACCAGCAACGCCATCCTCACCTTCATCTACTTCGTGGTCTGCATCATTGGGCTGTGCGGCAACACGCTGGTGATATACGTCATCCTTCGTTATGCCAAGATGAAGACCATCACTAACATCTACATCCTCAACCTGGCCATTGCAGACGAGCTTTTCATGCTCGGCCTGCCCTTCCTGGCCATGCAGGTCGCCCTGGTACACTGGCCCTTTGGCAAAGCCATCTGCAGAATTGTCATGACGGTGGACGGGATCAACCAGTTTACCAGTATCTTCTGCTTGACGGTTATGAGCGTTGACCGGTACCTGGCTGTCGTCCATCCCATTAAATCTGCCAAGTGGAGACGGCCCAGGACAGCCAAAATGATCAATGTGGCCGTTTGGGGCGTCTCCCTGTTGGTGATCATGCCCATCATGATTTATGCTGGGGTACAGCATAATCACGGCAGGAGTAGCTGCACCATCATCTGGCCAGGAGAGTCAGGCGCCTGGTACACGGGCTTCATCATCTACACCTTCATCCTGGGCTTCCTGGTGCCTCTCACCATTATCTGCCTTTGCTACTTATTCATCATCATCAAAGTCAAGTCCTCGGGCATCAGAGTGGGCTCATCCAAGAGGAAAAAGTCCGAGAAGAAAGTCACCAGGATGGTCTCCATCGTGGTTGCTGTCTTCATCTTCTGCTGGCTCCCCTTCTACATCTTCAACGTCTCCTCCGTCTCCATCCTGATCGTGCCCACGCCCGTCCTCAAGGGCATGTTCGACTTTGTGGTGGTCCTCAGTTACGCCAACAGCTGCGCCAACCCCATCCTTTACGCCTTCTTGTCCGACAACTTCAAGAAGAGCTTTCAGAATGTCCTCTGCCTGGTGAAGGTCAGCGGCATGGACGAGGCGGACCGGAGCGACAGCAAGCAGGACAAATCCAGGCTCAACGAGACCACCGAAACCCAAAGGACCCTGCTCAATGGTGACCTGCAGACGAGCATCTGAGAGGACGGCGGGGTTGTCCTTCCTTCGCTCTCCTCTCCCCACTTGCTCCCAACGGGCAGTGGCATGTACGGAGCCAACGCAGGAGAGCCAGCTTAGGGGACGGCGGGGCACACACCGAGGGGCGGCGAGGGTCCTCAGCTGGGCTCCCGCTCAGCTGCTGGTGGGTTGGCTTTCGAGTGCTGGGAAGGATACGGTTCAAGAGGAGCTGCCTCGCCAGGAGAACAGAGACAACTTGGAGCCATGCAGCGCGTTTCAACACCAAAGTGCCACCGTGGGCCACAGGGATTGCTGGGGTGGCTCCGCTGCCTTCCCCAGTGTTACCCTTGGGGCTGGTTGCTTTTGGGGTGCTCTGCCCCGGAACGGGTGCTTGCAGGTGGACACACGCAGCGGGGTGACCTCAGGGGGAGCCGAGGCCACGGGTGTGTGCCGACGCGTGTGCCACGGCGAAGATGCACAGTCCCGTGGCCAAGACCTGGTGGGAGCTCCCCGGAGTGCTCCCGCAGTCACCCTCCCCGAGGAGACGAGGATATTTGGGGTTGCATTTGGGGCTTACAAGTTACTCTCTTGTCTCCCCTCCCCCCAAGCCTCCCTGCTGCTGTTTGACCATGTTTGCAACAGCCGCCCTGCCCGGTGATGGCACGCCAGGCCGTGCGGCTCTGCCACCCTGGCAGCCCCTCTGGTCCCACCACGCTCCCACCCTGCCTCCTTCCAGCCCCTGCGCCTCCCGCTGCGGGAGAGCCCCTTCTCTCCTCCTGCCGTGACGTCACCTGCCCGCTGGTTTTCTCCTCAGATGGAGGATTTCCCCCTTTTTCCCTCCCCGGTAGCCGCTGCCCCTCCTGCCACCCGCATCTGCTCACGGTCAGTCCCACGCTGCGCCGGCCACCGACACCACGGCTCTCCCCAGCAGCCACGGCACGATCGCCCGGCACCAGTCCCTGGTGGGAAAATCCTCGGAAGCGTTTAAAGAGCAGAAACCCCCTGGGGGTTTGGAGCACCCTGGCATGGCCTGCGGCACATCCCGCTGCCAACGGCTCCTACCCCTGGGTGAGATCCGGGCTTTGTCTGGCCGTGGCTCCGAGGATCGCCGGGGCTGCCAGCACGGTGAGCGAGCATCGACCGGCCGCCGGTGACGCCTGCCCTGCTCCTTCCAGGCAAGTCAACGCCGGAGGAAGGGGTGATGGAGAGGATGGGGGATGGGAGGTGGGGGGTGCTGGGGACTTGACCCCAACCCTTGTCCGAGCCGAAGGGACCAGGCAGAGCCGCCGACAGGGCTTCCAGCACCGGGGCATGAGGAAGAGCAGGGCAGCCCACCTCCAGCCCCCCCTGGTCCCTCTCCTGCACCGCAGCATGCGAAAACGGGGGGACACAGGGTGCAGCGCACAGCGTGAGGGGTGGCCAGTCCAACCCGGCAGCCCCTGCATTTAGCTCCTCAAGACCGTCCTGGAGCGCTCGGCTCTGCCCCTGTCCCTTCCAGCTCAGCGCACCACCCCGGGGCTCGGGAGCCACCACCGCCTGCTCCTGCCCCGGTGAAGCCGCCCTCCTCGGCCAGAGCACGAGGGAAAGCCCAAGGGAGAGGGAGAAGCGTTGTCTTCCTGCCGGAGCACCCGGAGCGGTTTCTGTGCCAGAGGCCAGACTCTGTTCACAGGCTCCCGCTCCACAGCCGAGCCGTGGGAACGCGGTGGTTTAGGGCGAGAAAACAGCCGGGTCTCGCTCACCCTCCCCTTTCCCATCCCACCCTGGCGTCCCCGCACCAGCCCCGCCGCCGGCAAGATGCACCTCACGCTCCGAGCGATGCGGGAGGCGAGGATGAGCGTTGCCCGCGCGGTGCTGCCCGCTTTGAGGTGCTGCCTCGCTCAGCCGTGTCCCCCCCAAGGCGATGCACCACCTCTGGGAGGAAGTTTTCCCATGGCTCTGCCTGTATCCCTACCCAGGGCATCCCACGTCTTGCTGGGCCACCCCAGCATCCCCCACCAGCCCCCCCAAAAGTGCTCAGGGCCAGGCTCGACGCCTCCTCCCCGGCACAGCTCTGTAGGGCACTGGCTCCGGCATAGCAGCGTTGGGGACACGGCGCAGGGCTCGGGGGCGGCTTTCTTTGGCGCAAAGCAGAGCGTTGTCAGCGTTTATTTGCTTTTCGCTATTTACTGCTCCGCCGAGGAGCGTGTGGCTGCGTTCGAGCGCTCGGAGGCAGCGCACGGGCTCGGTGCTGAGCGTCCCCTCGCTGCCTGTGCCGGGCTGCGCAGGCAGCTGCCCGCCCAGCGCATGCCTGCACCGGCTTCCTTCAGGGATGTGCAGCCAAAGCAGGGCTCAGAGACAGCACAGGCTGCCCTGCTGGCGCTGCAGGCGTGACAACACGAGCGATGTGTCACGCCACGGTGAAATATCAGGTGGCGCTGGCCGGGCCTGGTGCAGCCGGAGCCCTCCGTCAGGATCCGGTGTCGCGGCTGCAGCGGTGCGTCAGCGGGGCTTTGGGTATTTCGTCTTTGGTGGGCGGTGGAGGAGTTATTTGTGCAGAAAGCAGGGGAAGGCAGTGGGGAGGGGGGCTGCTGTGAGCCCCCTGCCCATCGTGAGACCTGATGTTTGCACCCCCAGCACTCAGCGGGGCCAGACCCAGACCTGCCAGCGGCTGGTTTCGCCCCGGTGCTGTCCCGTGCCACCCACGCCCCGACCGATGGTGGGGGGAGATGCCTGTTCCCAGCCACACACCCACGGGGGTCTCCAGCGGGAGCCCTCAGCTGGGAGCATCTCCTCTCTGTGCTGGTCTCATGTTGAAAACACGGCCAGCCCGGCTTTCTTGCCCTGGGAAGGAGGCGTGCCCAGCCCTGCATGTGCCCGGGTCAGCTTTGTCCCGGCAAACCCAGGCAGTGACATTTCTGGCAGCTCAGAGCAGTGTGAGGGGGCTGTGATCCGATCCCACCCTTCCCCCTGCTTTGCACCCAGGGGCTCTTTTGGGCTGGGGGTAACGAGGCTGCAGGGGCTCAGGGGGGCTGTCACCAACATCCCAAAGGCCGCCAAGGTGGGATGCTGCAGGGCGGGAGCATGAGGTGGCTCCCAGGGCACCCCACGGCCGCCCTGCCGCAGCTCACCCCCAGGGAAAGGGCAGGAGAGCGGAACGTGCCGCCTCGGTGCTCGCAGTAAAACCAGCAGAAGAAAACCTTCTGCTGGCTCATCGCTGCCTAATAAACAGCAGCACTGTCGCCGCTGCCAGTAACAAAGTTTTCCTTCCCAGCCACTTGATTTTAGTGGGAACTTGACCTCATCTCGGATCCGCTCCGAAAAGCCTCGCAGGGCTGCTGGTGGCGTAATGAGAAACCTCTCCCGGTTATTGCGGCACAAATAGGCTGATCCTGCAAGTGGCTCCGCTGCTGCTTCCCGCACTGACCGTCCCCGGGCAAGTGACATTAATGACAGCTCCCGCCTGGAGCAGCAGGAGCAGATTCCTCACCCCACGGAGGCGACGGGGCAGCAGAGACCTGTGTGTCCCGTCGCGTTTCCTCGTACGCCGGGAGCACGGATCCGGCCCCACGCTCCTCCTCGGGGCAGCGCTGGGGCTGGGCGCTTGGCTGCGGGGCTGTCACCGTCACCGGGGCGGGGGGGGTTGGCAGCGGGTTGCTTTTGCAAGAGCCTTCCAGGCCCAGCACCTGCATGGCCCCCCGCAAAGCCCGTGAGAAACCAGCTCCCCTTCCCCTCCCTGCCGCTGGCCTCTCCCCAGCACCAACGAGGGACCCCAGCAGGGACTGACTGGTGTGGAGGCATCCTCGCTGTCCCCGCTTCCTCAGCCCTCGGGGGGCCGGGGGCATGGAGCCTGGTGCTGTGGCTGGGCTGAGCATCACCCCGGGGAAGGTTCTGACCGTGCCCACCTCAGACCTGGCTTCTAGCACTGTGGTGGCCAGTGGTTCTTCAGTGCTCAATAGCCAAACCCCGCTTTGATGGGCTGGGAGAGGCTGGGTTTGGACCAGGAGCCTCCCTGTCACATCTCTACAGCTCCTCATATCAGCACCAAAGCTGCCTTGGACTCCTTTGAAATAATTATCTCCTAATGAACCGTGCTGTCCTGTCTCCGGAGGGCTTCCTGACTCTCCGTCGTCACGGGAAGAGCCTTGTCTTTGATGGAGACTCCACGGAGAGGTCCCTTCCCTCCCGGACCTGCGAGAGCTCAGGCAGCCTCGACTGCCAGCTCTGTGCCCTGCAACGAGAGCTCCCAGATCCAGGCCACTGCTGTAGAGCAGGGCTCGACTCTCACATCTCGGGGAGGGGGTTGTTTCAGCCCTCGCTGTGACCGAAATGATTTCAAACCGCTCAGGGAGAGGCTCCATCCCCTCTGCCGGGGCTGCACCCACCGCACGCCCTGCCCAGGGCTGCCCAAAAGGGGGACTCGCCGGCAAGGCACGAGCAATGGGCACAGCAGACCCCAAACCAGCCTTCCCGCTGAAACGAGAGCTGCCGCTTTCCAACCCAAGGACGCCTCTGCCCTTCCCTGCCAGCCTCCGACCCCCAGCCTTGTACCCCTGTCTCCTGCCAGGTTTCAGCCCCGCTCCCTGCCTGCTCCAGGACCTGGACTGCAAAAAGCCAGGGCAAGAGGACTGGGATTTGGGGGGAACCAGCCTCAAGCCGTGTTGTGACTGGGAGACAACCAGCCTGGGCACCCCCCAGCCATCCCACCCCACACTGCACGGCCAGGAGGGAAGCGGGGGGTGATTGTACATACATGTATATACCGGACACGCCAGCAAAGGGGGTGGTTACAGTGACGCGGGAAAGACCCGCTGCAGCCCCTCTCTGCGCACGCAGGAGCGAGTCGGACCCAACCCCTCGGCGTTCCCTTGGCTCCCCCTCGCCCTCCTCGTGTGCCGTGGGGCTGGTGACACCGGGCCCGAGCCGGGAGGGAGCACGGCAGCTGCTCCCGCGTTGACAGGCGGCTTTGGCGGGGCAAGGGAGGGTGAGCTGTAGCCTCTGCTAAATGCCAGAGCCCTCCCCTGCCCAGCCGGGGCTGCAGCGAGGCGGGGGTCACCCCCCAGCAGCCCTGCAGGGCGCTGCCCACCTCCTGTACATAGGCTGCTCTGTACCTATAGGTGTGCTCTGCGTGGCGTGCGTGGGTCCGGTGTGCGACACGTTGTGGCTGGAACACGCCGGAGAGTGTTTTTCTTCTGCTTTTGAGTCTCGCTTTCCTCCGTAGCAATTGTTTCTTGGTGTCTCGGTGTGGAACGAAGCCTTCCCGCGATGAAGGCTCCCAACTGCCACGGTCTGTGCCACGGGGAGGGAGTCGTGGATGGGGTGGGAGGGAAGTAAAAGAGTTTTCCTACAGTTTCTGACTCTGTGTGCGTGTGTCGGGGCTGGGCGGGAGCAGTGGGGGATAACCCCGGCTTGGGCACCTCCCGAGAGGAGAAGAGCCACCAACCCTGGAGTCCCACCAAGGGACAGCAAAGAAGCAGTTCTGCCCCTCGCCCATCTCCCCGCCGGCGAGGAACACACCCGGTTCTTCACCCGCGGGGTGGGCGCAGCTGCGGAGGGTCCGTGCAGCAGGAGAGCTGCGTTTGCCCCCAAAACCCTCACAAGGACACGGGGCCCTGAGGTACAGGCACGTCAGTGCCAGCGTCAGCCCCGAAACTAGATGGGTCACAAGTGGAGCACGACCACAAATAGCTCTTTGAACGCAAGGGGTCACAGAAACTCACTCTTGGACGGGAGAAGCTTCTCATCCCGAGACGGCAACAATTCTGGGCTGGTTTGGGTCGGATCAGGGTTTAATCTGCTGGAAAGAGCATCCCAGGGAGGGGGTGTGCACGCATGGGGGCTCAGGGAAGAGGTACATTGCCAGGGGAACACAGGGATGCAAAGAAACTGGCTCTGCTATAACCCAAAAATTCGGCTCTAACCAGCGGCACAGGCCAGCTTTGCCATCAGCAGCTTCCATGCAGATAAACCCCTTCACTCCCAAACACCCAGGATTTTTTCTTCCCCCCCACCATAATTTGCAACAGAAAGGGATTTGGTGACAACCTCTACCAGCAAAGCCCCAACAGCTTCTCCCCTCAAGACCAGTTACACCAGCAGCTCCCGCGGAGCTGGATGCTCTCCCGCCTGGGCGGAGGCAAGCGGCCCCGCAGGAGATCTGCCTCTTGCAGGGGAGCAGCAAGGAGCTGGGGCAGGATTTTTTTTTCTGGGAACACACGTTGGGAAGAAAGCGATTGCCACGCTTGTTGCTACCCTGAGTCGTAGAGCTGAGTCAGCAGCGGGTGCTGAACAGGTACGTTGGCTCCGGGGAGGAGTTCTGGACAGGTTTATATATAGGTAAGCACAAGTATGTACACAGAGAGACGGCTCTGGGTGAAAATATGAAGTCTTCACACGAAGGCTGGTATGAAAAAAGGGAGGAACTGCCCAGGGAAGCTTTTTGCAAACAAAAAGCAGAGAATGGTGATTTCATTCTGCCTCCGCAGGCTGAAAATACACGAGATGACGGCAAGTGTAGGTATTGCAAGTTGGACCTCCATAAAAAAAAAAAAAAAAAAGAGAGAAGGAGAAATAAAACAATATTCAGAGGCGCCTTTTTGTTTCCAATGGGTGCCTTCCAGCTGTGCTCCCCCGCACACACACTTTCCCTCAGCGTGATTTTGCCAAACCTGCCTAAAAGGAGCACTTGGGTTTTTTTTTTTTTTAATTAACACCACGTCAGATGGGGCCGGCGGCGTTTTGCTGGAAGCATTTTGGGGCAAAACCCCTCGATGCGCCGAGCAGGGCTGTTGGAGGGGACCTCGGCACCCCCCTCAGCTGCAGCCTCCTCGGCCCACCTGCTCGAACAGGGCCCCCCTAAGCCAAAAAGGCTCATCAGGCGGAGAACCTGGGACTCGGCCAGCCCCCCCCCCCCGACCCCGCAGCTCCCCCCTGCCTCGGGGCGGGCAGGGCGGCCGGGCCCCGCCATCCTTCGCCGTCCCGCTGCCTCCCTCTAGCGCTGCCGGGCGGCGGTGGCGGCTCACGGGCCTGCGGGTGCTCCGGTGGGTCCCCTCTAGGGCAGTCCCAGCGAAGGGGCTCAGCGAGAGCCTCCCCTCGGGCCCCCGACCCCGCTCCCCGGGGGCTGGGGCAGGGCCGTGGCCCGCTCCGTTAGAGGCAGCCACGCCGCCCCCTCCCCCGGCTCGGGAGGGGCCTCCCGGGGTGTGCAGAGCGAGAGCGGCACCCGCAGGACGCGGGGACACGGGAAAAGGACAAAAAAAAATTGGAAATAAAAAAAAAAAACCAGAAAAAAATCGGTGTTTTTCTCCACCCCCGCTGGCCCAGGCCGCGTCGCCATAGCAACAGCGCCCGGGCGCGCCTCTGCCCTGCACAAAGATGGCGGCGTCCCCCCGCCCTGACGCCAGCCCGGAAGCGCCCTTCCCACCGCAAAGATGGCGACGGCGTCCACGTCAGCTCCGCCCCGGTTGCGGGCCGGGGCGGCCATGGCGGCGCGGGGCGGCGAGGCCGAGGCTCTCTTCGAGGCGCACACGGCGGCCGAGCTGCGGGCGGTGGAGCGGCGGCTGAGGGCCGGCATCGAGCAGAAGCGGGAGGAGCTGCGGCAGATGGTGGGCGAGCGGTACCGCGACCTCATCGAAGCGGCCGACACCATCGCCGAGATGCGCCTCAGCGCCGAGCGCCTCCTGGGCGCCGTGCGGGGCCTGCAGCGGGGCGGCGCGGCCCGGTCCGGCCCCGCGGTGCCGGTGAGGGAGCGAGGGGCTGGGGCGGGGTGGGGGGAGCCGGCTCCGGAGCCCCCCTGACTCCTTCTTTCCCCCCCCCCCCGGCTCCCTCCCTTCTCGCCCCCTTCTAGGCTCGGCCGCCGGTTCAGGAGAGCTTCTACCGGGCGGCGGCGCAGCTTAAGCTGCTGCTGGACGTCCCCGAAAAGGTGTGGGGCGCCGTGGAGGCCGGTCGGTACCTGCCCGCCGCCCGGCTCCACCTGCTCGGGGGTCACCTCCGCCGCCAGCTGCAGCTCGACGCACCCCGTGCCCGCAGCAGCCCCGTCCTCGCCCGCTTCCCCATCCTCCTGCGGCAAGTGGCCGCCGCCAGCCACCTCAGGTGGGCCACAGCTGGGCTCCTCGGTGGCCACCGGGAAGAAATGTTGTACGAGGAGGGTGGTGGGAATGCGCTATCATTGGAAGTGGTCAAGGGCAGGTTGGATGAGGCTTTGAGCAACCTGGTCTGGTGGAAAATGTCTCTCCCCGTGGTGGGGGCAAGGGGGGGCTGGACTCGATGGTTTTTGAAGGTCTCTTCCAACCCAAACTGTTCTGTGAGCCCATGATGTGAGACCCCATGGCTCTTGCCCTGCTCTGCTTGGGGCAAGAACGCCTCACCTAGTCCCCTAACACCCAGATAGCCCCGCTTCTGCCCGGGGAAGATAGCACCCTTGCTTGGTGGGCTATCGCGTAATCACTCCTGAATATCGGTCAAGCACTGAGACCAGTGACCGTCCACCTCCTTCCCTCGCCAGATCCACCATCCTGCAGGAGAGCAAGTCCCTGCTGAAGAGCCAGACTGTGTCGGACCAGGCGGTGGCCGAAGCCCTGTGTGCCATCATGCTCCTGGAGGACAGCTCTCCGCGCCAGGCCCTCGCCGACTTCCTTCTGGCCAGGAAGCTGGCCATTCAGCAGCTCCTCAACCAGCCCCACCACGGTCAGTACGACGGGTCCACCCCCCTTTTGAGAGTCAGGGTAACCCCCTTTGCTTCCTCTTGCCCCTCAGAAGAGCGGGGGGGTTAGCGCTGTAAAGCTCATGATGGTGGGGTGCAACCGTGTCGTGGTGGGGCCAACACTGCTGGCGGCGTTTTGCCCCAGCGGCGAAACACCTCAAAAAATGACCAGTGCTCAAGGTCTTAAGCCAAGCCCATCGTTATGGGGAAGCAGGTGGGGCACAGGGCTGAGTCCTTCACCCTCCAGCCCTTCCCCAGAAGGTTCCACTAGAATCTCAGGGCTGCTGGCCCCTTTGCTGAAGGGGCTGCCTTGGCTGAAAGGCATTTCTCTGCAGGGGCGGGTATAAAAGCTCAGGTGTGCTCACTGATGGAGCTGCTCACCACTACCCTGTACCAGGCTCATGCCCTCTTCTACACCACGCCTGAAGGGATGCCGCCGGACCCAGCCCTGCCCTGCGGCTTGCTCTTCTCCACCCTGGAGAGCACCACAGGCCAGCACCCAGCAGGTGAGCACCCAGGCAGCTCTGCCTTAGGCCTCTGCCTGCCTGGATTTGCAGGCAGGAGGCTGCCCCCCACACTGGGCTGAGCCCCTGACTGTGTGCTTTCAGGGAGAGGTGGCGTTCTGGAGGAGGAGGTGAAGCTGAGCAGCTGGTTCAGGTACCTCCCCGAGTCGGTGGTGGAGTTCCAGCCAGCCCTGCGGACCTTGGCACACCCCATCAGCCAGGACTACCTCAGAGACACGCTGCAGCAGTGGATTGCCATGTGAGTGTGACAGTGTCCCCCCCCGCCCCTTCCAGGACCCTCCCAGCCACTGCACGGCCTCTGTGCCGAGGCAGCAGCACAAAGCAAACCCAAACTCGCTTCGTTCCTCGCTCGCCCTAGCTGGGCTCTGCCTTTGGCTGCCTTCTTGCCCAGCATCCCCTCTCCCCAGCAGTTACACACCCACAGGCAGCACAGCACCGTCCTAACAGCCAGGCTGTAACTCTCGGACAGAACAGACCCCCTGGGCTGCCCAAAGACCTTTGTCCAGAGCTGCTTTACTCCAGCAAACAGGCACAGAGTGAACGAGACGAAAATCCCTCACCTGGCTCGTTTGGCTCTTGATGCAGCTCCTCCTTTCTCCTCACTGCCCTCCCCTGGGCAGAGAGACCCCCCCTTTATAGAGTGGCCAGCTCCAGCCCCATCCCACCATGCCCTGCCCTGTGGATGGGGACAGCCTGGCAGCCCTGCCCACTCCTGAACAGCCTTGTCACTCCTGTGTCATTTACCCGATGGAGCCAGCGGGTCCCTGTCATCCCCTGCAGCCCCCCCCCTCCCCCGCCATGGTGTGTTTGCTGGTCGGGGGATATTTCCCCAGCAACCCTTCCCAGAGCCCCTGCCTACCCTCAGTCCCTGCCTGCCAGCTTCCCTGGGACACTGGGCTCCCAGTTTCCACACCCACCATAGGCCAGGGGTCCTGCCGGTGGGCTCGTGGCTTTCCTGCGGGGCCCCGGTGTGGGATCCAGGGTGCAGCTGCCTGGCCGAGAGGCAGAGGTGCCCTCAGCCCCGCAGGTGATTCTGCTGGCAGAGCCCCTTACCGACAGGTTAAGGATTCCACCGCCTCGATGTGGCCCATGTTCTCTCCTGCCTTCCCCGGGGCTGTGTCTGAGCGAGTCCAACTGAAGCGAAACGTTGCCTTCAGGTGCAGCGACGACATCAGGGCCGGGGTGAGCAACCTGCTCGTCTACGTGAAGAGCATGAAGGGCCTCGCGGGGATTCGCGACGCCGTGTGGGAGCTGCTCACCAGCGAGGCCGTAAGCCAGCACTGGGAGGCAGTGTGCCGGCGCCTTTTGGACAAGCCCGCTTCCTTCTGGGAGGACCTGCTGCAGCAGCTGTTCCTGGACAGGCTAGAGGTGGGTGCTTGTGGGGAGCCTTCCTCTGTGCCCCCTCCTGTTGGCTCAAACTGGTGTCTCAGCGGCACTAAGTGTGTATTTTAAGTGCTGGGTGGCAAGAGGCACTTGTAAAAAGTGCTTTTTTTGTTTGTTTCCTCCCCCTCCTGGTTCTGTTCCAGACACTGACCAAAGAAGGGTTTGACTCCATCTTGAGCAGCTCCAAACAGCTTCTCACCTTAGCCTTGCAGGAACTTGAAGTCAAACCTAGCGCCTCTGCCCTCAGCAAGCACATCCAGTTTGAACACAACGTGGCCCTGTTCCTGTGGTCGGAGAGCTCTGGTGACCTGCCTTCCGACGCCGCGTGGGTCAACGTGGCAAACCGCGGCCACTTCTCCAAGAGCGGCCTCTCCCTGAAGGCCCAGGCGCTCACGCCGTGCGTGCAGAGCTTCTGCTCGGCGCTGGACTCGAAGCTGAAGGCCAGGTTGGACGATCTCCTGTCCTACCTTCCCGCCGACTCCTCGGCCGCCAAGGAGGCCGCTCCGGCAGCGCAGCCGCGCTCTGCCTTCGACCGCTACGCCGACGCCGGCACGGTAGAGGGGCTGCTCCGCGACCACTGCGTCGCCTGCATCCACCACGTACTGGGCGGCGTGCGCCAAGAGCTCCAGAGCGCCCAGAGCCTGCTGCTGGGGGGGCAGGCGGACGCTCCCAGCGATGCCAGGCTCAACGCCGTCCTCTTCATGGCCAGACTCTGCCAGTCCCTGCCCGAGCTCTGCCCTCACCTGAAGCAGTGTATCCTGGGCCACTCAGGCAGCCCGGAGATGGCGCTGAAGGAAACCCGCTCCACCAAGAAGCTGGGGAAGGGGAAAACCCAGGAGGTGACCCCCGTGCAGGCCAAGTGGCAGGGGGTGAAGGCAGAGCTCCTGCAGCAGAGCCTGTTTGCGTATCAGATCTGGAGCTCAGCTGTCACCAAAGTAAGGAGCTGGGGTTTTTTTTTTTTTAATCCTCGCAGCTGCTTCCTGCGTGGGTTTCGCTCGCTCAGCTCCCTGCGGTCAGCGCCGCTGAGAGCTCGCCGCACTGCTCGGTCAGCCTGCGGGGAGAGGGCGCGGCGGCAGCTCGGAGGTGGCACCCAGTGGGATGGTTTCCATAAGATTCGCTTTGGGAGGAGTGGGGGGGATGTGGGAGGGGGGGTGTCTCCGCGGGCAGGAGCGGAGGAGCAGGCTGCCTGTCCTTTGGCGCTCCCGTTAGAGCGGTCTGTGACTGGGTGCTCTCGTGCTTTGCGCTCCAGGGGCTGGTGCAGTGCTTTACCCACACGCTGCTGCTCGACACAGCTGGCTCGGTCTTGGCCACAGCCACCAACTGGGATGAAATTGAAATTCAGGAGGAGACGGAGTCTGGAAACAGCGTAACGTCAACGATCCGGCTGCCTGTGCAGGTACGAGCTGCGTCTTCTCGGTAAACCCCAAGAAACAGTCTGCTGGGAGGAGGAAAGGTTCCAAAACTGCTGCTTTGTCAAATGGTGCTGGCCTGCTCTGGAGTTTGTTTGGTGTTAGGAGCAGAGGGCAAACACTCTCCAGCGCTATTTGCTCTTTGAGATACCTCCTGAGGTCAGAGGAGGACAATCAGATAGTTGCTGCTATATATTCAAATGAGTAAGATTGGCCCAGATCTTGTAAAACTGAGCCAAAGGACTTGGGCCTGATTTATACGCAGGCGCCCCCAGGAGCATGAGTTCATGGAAACTGGAGGCACCGAAGGACAGGGCTGCGAGAGAGGGACCGTGCAAAGCCGGAGAGAACCGTGGCTTGCAGCTCTCCCTCAGCGTGGGGGTGGTGGTGCAGGCATGACACTTGCAGTGACGAAGCCGGTGGTGATCACGTGGAGGGAGAGGAGGGCCAGGGCAAGAGAGTTCTGTGTTTGCACAGTACAGGAGGGCAATAGTCTTTTGTAGTGAACTTTGTAAGGTGATTTTTTTGTTGATTTTGAAGGAAAAAGTAGCTGGATGAGAGCTCAGGATACCTGGCAGGCCCAGGAGAAAAGGGAGGGAGTAAATAACAAGCCCAGATAGTGGGTGGTCGGTCAAAGCAGGGTCAGTGGTGACAGAAGAGGCACGACAAACAATTCTGTTCTGGCTACATCAGGTGAATACCTCTGGTAAAAGTACTTTTGGTTATAGCCGTCCCCAAAGTCCCCCAAGTCTGCTGTGTCAGTAAACAAAACTTGAGCCGTGCTGTGGGGGCAGGTAGGTCTCAGTGGCAGCGCTTTGTGGTTGCTGAGGAAGTAGGAAGCTCACATCACGAGCACTGAAGTGATGTTGTGCTGCTGATAAAGCTACAGACCACAGGAAAATAACACTGTTTTCTTCAACAGCCTTCCTGGTACGTCCAGTGCCTCCTCTTCAGTCTGTGCCAAGAGGTGAACCGGGTCGGTGGCCATACTCTTCCGAAAGTCACCTTGCAGGAGCTGCTGAGGCTCTGCATGGCAGAAGTGCTTGCTGCCTACGAAAAGCTCATGGAAGAGCAGCAGGAGAAGGTACGTGAGGAGGATCAGCCCTTGCTCCAGCTGGTGGGGGGTGAGGGGGTCGCTGGGCCCGTGGCGATGCGTACACTCCTGTCCCTCGGACCAGCAAATGTCTGCCTGCGAGAGGTGGAAAAGCACATTCTTCCCCTGCCTCCCTCAAAAACGAGGCAAGAAGGGATCAGACGCCAGCCTGCACGCTCAGAACGGTTCCGTTGGGTTGGTTGTTTCTTGGGGCTGGTGGTTTTAAGCTTTTCACCCGAAGCAGCAGTCCGTGGACAGCCCTCTGGGGGTGAGTGAAGAGCCGTTTCCCGACTGTCCTGTTTGCAGAAAGCTGGCGCCTTCCCCATGACGCAGAACAGGGCTCTGCAGTTACTCTACGATCTGCGGTACCTCAGCATCATCCTGACGGCGAAAAGCGAGGAAGCAAAACCCAGCAGGATCAAGCATGACTCCAGGTGCGGCGCAGTTCTGGGGTTCAGGTACCAGCAGTAGTTTGTGGGTCCCTAAAACAGTTTAAACCAATGGCCTGACAGGCTGTCGGGAGGGTCCCTGCAGGAGTGCTGCCTTTGGGCCTCAGAGCAGACTCTAGGCTCTGACAGCTTTGCTGACACTAAGCTCATCCTCAAAATAGAGAGGGAGGGGTGGGATCCTGCGGCTGAGAGCCCGGAGACAGCAGGCTGGTCCCCCAGCCTGGTCCCCCAGCGTGTCCGTACGGCAGCAGGGGTAGCGTCAGAGGATGCTCCTGGGGAGAACAGTCACACTTCCACCCAAGAGTTAAAACCTTGTGTATGCTCCAGTCTCGAACGGAGTCATCTCCGAGCTGTAGGACAGGGAGAAGGTTCCTCTGCCCCAGCAGATGTTGTAGGTTACGTGATTGCTGGAAACCCTTCAGGCAGCTGCTGTTCTGCTGAGTCACTCCTGTTTTGCTCCGTCACCTCTTGGGGACAAATCCCTCCCTGTTTCAGAGGGACCCGTGAAAGATCGCTGGGATGTGACCCCTGACAGGACTCCTCTGCTCTGCTCGTAGGATTGAGAAGGTGACCGACTTCCTGGAGGGCCACATAGATCCGTTTGACTTGGATGTTTTCACTCCCCACTTGAACAGCAACCTGAATCGCCTGGTCCAGCGAACTTCCGTAAGCTCAAGGCAAAAGAAGGGATGGACCCGGAAGCTGGGCTGCAAAACAGAGTTTGGAAGGGCAGCGGGGGTGGCTTTATAGACGGCTTAATGCCTAAAGATAACCGCTGGCGCTGGCTCCGAGATGGGAAAGAGGATTTAATGCCAGCTGAAGATAAGAGGAGCTTGGTGAGCTGGCTGCACGGCTCATCATCATGCGTGGAGTTGGCTGAACTTTATCTACCGGGATTCACTGGAGCCTGTGCAACGCTAATTGGGTTAAGTAGTGCTGAAACAGGCCTGGAACTCAGTAACGAGCAGCGCACAATTAAAAGCAAGAGTTAGAGGGGGAAGGGAGACATTTTGCCGGTAGACTCACCCGCGCTGCGGTGTGTGGTCAGCTCTGCCACTGCCCCCAGCTACAGGCAGCTCCTTCGTGCCTTCTAGGTTCTCTTCGGCTTGCTGACCGGCACGGAGAACCAGTACACGAGCAGGAGCGGTGCTCCCAGCTCCCAGGAGCTCCACAACATCTTGCCGTTAGCATCCAGCCAGATCAGGTGAGGTACTCGGCTCTTCCGTGCGTTCTCCTGCCTTTTTGGGAAGCAGGTCTAGAGCTGGGGCTGCCCTGGGAGCGGCCACATTTCTTTCTTCTCTGTCTTAAGATTTGGACTTCTGCCGCTGAGCATGTCGAGCTCCCGAAAGAGCAAGTCTGCTACCAGGAGCACAGAAGGAGTTCAGGTTGGTACAACTGCGCTCTAGTTCTGTCACTGCTCATTCTCCCACTACCACTAGAGCTTGCAGGGAAAGAAGAAAGTAGCCAGAGTTCGTATTTAACCTGATTTTTTATTTTCAGTAAAATAAGAGAACAGGTACGGCAACACAGCACGAGGTGGTTTGGACTTCCCCTTGACCCTCAAAAAAAAAACCCTGACAGCCCCTGTATTTTGGGGGCCCAGTGCTCTGTGGTAAAACACAGGCAATAACCACCGTGAAAATGCAGTGAAGGCTTACACAGATGAGGCATTTTGAGAGCAACGCATGAAAGACAATTCATTTAAAGATGGCTGCAAGAAAGGTTGGAGGATACTGGTTGGAGGATACTGGTTGGAGGATACTGGTTGGAGGATACTGGTTGGAGGATACTGGTTGGAGGATACTGGTTGGAGGATACTGGTTGGAGGATACTGGTTGGAGGATACTGGTTGGAGGATACTGGTTGGAGGATACTGGTTGGAGGATACTGGTTGGAGGATACTGGTTGGAGGATACTGGTTGGAGGATACTGGTTGGAGGATACTGGTTGGAGGATACTGGTTGGAGGATACTGGTTGGAGGATACTGGTTGGAGGATACTGGTTGGAGGATACTGGTTGGAGGATACTGGTTGGAGGATACTGGTTGGAGGATACTGGTTGGAGGATACTGGTTGGAGGATACTGGTTGGAGGATACTGGTTGGAGGATACTGGTTGGAGGATACTGGTTGGAGGATACTGGTTGGAGGATACTGGTTGGAGGATACTGGTTAATTATGTGAACTCCTTTCCAGTGCGCTGCTGACCTCTAACTCCCGACGAAGCCTGGCTTGGGTATTGAAGCCTGTGTGAACGGAGTGGCTTGCTTCTCTTGCAAAGCTCGGTGTTGTCCTGTTTCTGAGTTTAGCAGTAGACAACCATTATGGTGCTGTGTTTCCCCCAGTTTAAAACAGCTGCTTAGCTGGAGCTCTGCATGCTGAGGGTTGAGAGCGCCAAGGAATACCTCCGTGTTTCAGGAAGCAGTAACTAGTAATCTGTTTCCTTTGGCTATTATTAACCCAATAATCCATCTGTGGTGAAGTCTTTTCAACTGGGCTGGAAGAGTCAAGGTCTGGTTTCATTGGAGCAGAGAGTGTTGCCTGAGATGCTGATGTTTACTCTGCACCTCCTGTTCTCCAGTATTCGGAAGCTTGAAGGACCAGACGTAGCATAAGGGTGGTTTAAAAGCCCAAAGCATCACCCTGAAGGTGTTCTTCACCTCTGAGCCCTCAGCTGTAGCAGAGCGGTGTGCAGTGATGTTTGGCTTGCTCTCACCCCTCCCCTCACCTGCCGTGGTGGCCCACGGGTGTTCTGCGCTAGCCACGCTTCCCTAGACCCCTTGCTCCTCCTACGCTAGGCCAGGTCTGGAAAGGTTCAAGTCCTTAGCTGCTCAAGAACAGCTCTCAAGGGCAACAGCCCCTTTTTGGGGGGTTTTTTGAGCATTGAATGCCATCTGCAGTTTCCTGTTGCTAACAACAGCAAGGTGCTGTGCTCCTCTGCCTGTCACTAACCACCAGGAGTGACACAGCCTAGGTTGGGGTTCAAGTTCCCTGGGAAGAGCCGTTCTGCTGTAGTCTACACCTCCTTGCAGCTACTACAGGTGAGGGTATGGAGTAAGTCAAAGGTGTGCTGTAAGAGTGACTGACGCTTGTGTCTTCAAAAACTTGGCAGGTTCCAGCTCCTGCGCTCACGAGGGCGGAAGATGAGGCCTCGCGCCCTGGCTCGTTGTTCCGGCAGCTGGTCACGGAAGAGGAAGACACCGCTGCACCTTCTCTCTTCAAGCTGGGCTGGCTTTCTGGCATGACCAAGTGATGGAATTAAAAACTAAAGAGCTTGTCTGTGTAGTTGTCTTCACTGAGATCACTCTCGCCCCGTGGCAGGGAGCAGTGACACCTTCCTTTGTTTTTCCATCCTTAGCCCCATCCTAGTGTGCCCCTCGAACGAGGCACAGGTCAGGATTGTCCTTGCCAGCTGGCTGCTGGAACGGAGGTGGAGCTACTCTTCCACCTCCTATTCCTTAGAAGCTGTTAACCTTAAAGTCAAATTAAAGAAGAAAAAAACCAAAACAAAACCAACCACTCCACGCTGTAACAGAAAACACAACATTTCACAGCTAGAAACGGGTAGTGGAGCGATGTACAACCCCCCTCTCAGCAGTAAAGATCAAGTGAGATAAGGCTCCTCGCACACCCAGCGGGGTGGAAAGTTCGCAGCTGGGGCAGGCCTAAGGGAGTCCAGTGCCAGCGCCTGTTCTTACTGGCTTATGAACTCTAAATGCTCCAAAAAAGTATGTTGCCAAATCCATTTTTGACTAGTTTATTGAAATTAAAAAAAGACTTATAAAACTGAAGAGGAACATTTGAGAGAACTTTACAGAAAGCAACAAATTGCTAACAAACAAATAAACAGATTAGGCAGTCGATTGGAACTGGACATTTTGCGATCCTATACACAGATGTGGATTCCTCAAGTCTCCTCTTGACACCTACTTTACAACCACCCCAAAAAGAATCCTATAAAAATTGCTTCAAAGCCCCTTTTGCATTGGAATAGTGCAGCAACCACACGTAAACAATTTCCTGTTGACCTGTTATTTCAAATACAGGGTGAAAAGGTAACAGGCATTTTGTGCAATTCCTTTTTAACAAACTTTGAAAGTTGAAATATCCCATCTACAATGCTGTCCGTTCACAGAAGTAAGGGAGCTGCTGGGTCATCATGTTGGCAGGCGTCCCCGGCTCTGTAGGCTGTGAAAGTGTGCCTCCTTCAAGATCTGGTTGATGTAGAAATAGGGCCCTTGGCTCAACGCCGATTGGTCATGGACGGCCTGACAGGAGACTGGACTGGAGCCTGCAACAACTGGGTGGAAGCTGGTTTCTGCAGCACACGCTCTGTCCGGGCTGTGGATGCTACTGCAGCTGCTGCTCGTGCTGCCACTATCACTGCTGGAGGACTGAGACAGAGAGAAGGTTAACACCAAAATCACCCATTTTCCCTCCTGTCCCTACTGACACCACCTCAGGTAGAGCAAACCATCTTTACCCAAGTCCCTCCCTTCCGGATCTGCAGGCTCACGCTCCGCCTGACCCAGTAAACCCAGCAAGCGCCTGCCTGGCATTCCCAGCTCCTGCTCCTGCCAGCGCACGAGGAGCGTCAGCCACGGCGCTGGCAGGACGAGCGAGCCGTCAGCCTGACCTCCAGCGCGCTGGATTTCGATCTTCCCGCTTTAGGCTCACCAGCTCTGCCCCCGTGACCCACGTTAGCACTGGTGAAGTTTGCCAGTTTCATCTGAGAACTGGGAAATAAAGAACATTCCAACTGAACGGCGCGGGCGGGTAAAGGCGGGCAGGGCGTGAGGAACAGGTTATCGCTCCTGCTCTAGCAGACACTTGAGGTAAGCACCATGCAAAGCGTTTTCCTACAAGTCAGTCTTTCTAAACTGAGATCTGAAGCACCCGAAGCAACAGGCTGTGAAAGTCAAACGCAACACGATACCTATTTTAAGTCTTTGAACACCCTGACGTACGTACAACTACTCTCCTCCCAGTTAAGTACTGGGATGGCAAGGTTAACTAGTAGTTTCCCGTAACAATTCACTTGACACAAAAGAGCGACAGGCATCAGTGACTTCCACATGCAGAAAAGAGAACTCAGGGTTTAGCTCGCAGAGAGGACAGGGCTCATTTGCCAGCATTTAGGATAAATCCATTTCATGGTAACGACTGTGAGAGCATTAGCCATCGTTTGCAGGGTTTCAAAGACATAAAACTGTTCGGCTTACACCAGTTTAAGGGCCACTAACGAAAGGTTCCATTCGTTACAGCTGAAATACTTCGTTACTGCGTGATAGGCATTGCAGGACAACACTGCAAATATTTAGGTGCTGAAGAACCAGAGAATGGCTGCTTTGCCATCCCCCAAGAAATAAATTCACAAAAGCTGCCAGCGTCAGTAGCTAAAAAACCAAAACACCCCACTTTTTTGTAAGCATTAAACTAAAACCACAGAAGCCAGAGCTTGGTGGCCCCAGCAGAGAAAGACAAATTTGAAGTAATCAAACAAGTCAGCACCGCATCCAGAAGGCGTCCTGAGGAATGGTGCCAACTGCAGCCCACGTGTCCGTCCCTGAGCCGTGAGAAAGCCCAGGAAGGCACCGTGCGGGCACCCGAGGCGGCCCCGGGAAGGCACCGTGCGGGCACCCGAGGTGGCCCCGGGAAGGCACCGTGCGGGCACCCGAGGCGGCCCCGGGAAGGCACCGTGCGGGCACCCGAGGCGGCCCCCATCTCAGTGCTGACTGGAACCCCCCCCCCAGCACTGATCCCACAAGCGATCGTGACCATTCAACTGCAAAAACTTTCTCGTTTTGCTGAGCACCAAAAATGCTTCGGTTCAGCAGTTCAGCAAGCGAGACACGGGCACCGGGGCTGCACCCCCGCTGGCGTGTTGGGCTCAGGTAGCGAGGGGAAAACACCACCACACACGCCAAGTTACTCTTGAGGAAGCAGCAGATGTAACTACACGAGCAACCAGCTCCTCTCCCTTGTGCTGCTGACGCTCGAGAGGGGCAGGACACCAGAAGGACAGAGCAGCCACGCAGTGGTGCTCACTAGGCCATCTCATTTCGCACAGAAGCACAAATATCGGAGTGCAACGCCGCTACGCTCAACAAGTCACAGCAGCCTTGGAGAGAAACCCACCGCACAGGACACCCTGTTTCCTTTGAGTCTGTATTCCTGGCTGTGTTTCGTTACAGCCACCTTCGGCAAATCGAGGCAAAAAGCAACACGAGAACCTGGCGTCGCTTATGGCTGAAGTTTCACATCTTAACAAACATTTTAGAGCTGTCAGTAATGATGATTTTTACGCATAACCCATTTTTTTTTAAGACTGAGATAGTGTCCTGGGATGTGCTTCCTGCATCTAAGGCTGTTGATGCATCTGGTTTCTCAGACCCTCTTTATTTCCATTTCTCTAATGCAAAAGTTCACTAGCACTTGAAGCCCATTTATTGCCCAAATCACGTCAAAGACCTACCATTTCCCCAGGCTGTGGTGCACATTCTGTTACGCATTTGGACTACAATTAGACAAAAAAAGAATCCTTAAAGTCATCATGTCAGCAATGACAGGCAATGAAACAAAGTTTTAAGCAAAGGGCAAAGCAAAGCAGCCCAACGAAAGTTTGAGAGTACTTTTAGGTGCCAGAAGGGCATCTTCACGGTCTAGCTGACACATTAACCCCTCTTAACATCACACTGAGCAGCTATAGAAATTCTAAATGATTTCCAAACAAACGTCCCGTTAAATGTATTAATCTGAGCTGTGACACAGCGTCTCACTCACAACAGGAACTTAAGAAACAGCCATTCAGACCCTGCTGCTCTCAAAATCTTCCAGATGAGTTTAACAGAAGCGTTTCCCGGTTTTACACAGAATTTAAGACCAGAGCTTCCTCGGTAATACTTTTTTTATACTTTTTTAATACCGTAGAGCGGCATGGCTGCAACGCCAGACAAAAACTTTGAGAGAAGCAACGGCTGCCGCGCGTCAGCAACCTCCGCCAGCGAGCCAGCGGTATCTCTGAGCTCTGGGGGATCCTGTCGCTGGTCGCAGTAACAAAGAGGAACCACAAGCCAGCAGGTTTTACAGAAGTCATTCAGGAAGGAAAAGAGTTAGCCAGAACACCGCAGACTCCCTTCCTTCCCAGGGAAAATCAGAGCAAAGGGGTTTTCACTGGTGATTCCCCAGGTTGCAGAGCACAACTGCAGATTCCCCCCAATGCCCATGAGCGGCTGCTTGCAGGCGGCCCCTCAGAGCACCCCCTGCAGCTCGGCCTGACTGGGCCAGCAGCAACAGGAGAGCGGGAGGGGCTTTCGCTGAATTTGTGAGGGAAAACAGCCTAGTGAACCCCGTGGTCAAGGCTGGAGAGGAAGGGAAAGGCGGTGGCAAGTGCTCTCTTGGCTAATGGTTAACGCTCGCTGCACCTCTGGGCTGAGGTTTTCGTCGTGTGCCTGGTGACGGGCTGAGCTGCAAAGCAGAGGCTGGCTGTCCCCCTCAGGGTGGCCGTGGAGTGGGAGCCGTTTGTTTCACGAAGAGCAGGGACATGGCTGCAGCAATTTGGCAAGCAGTGGTGCTGAGAGGGATGGGAGAAAATCTGGGGTGGGAGAAAATCTGGGGTTCCTTCCTGCAAAAGTCGGAATCAAGGATGTCGCCTACCCTGGATGGAAGAGCAACCTCGTGGGAGAAAACATCGATAGCCTTTTGCATCGACTCTAGCTCCTGTGAGCAGCAGGGTTCCAAGTGAGGGGCTGAGGGATAATGTCACAGAACAGCCCACGTTTGAACTGCCACGAAGGGAAAAAAAAAAAATCTCCCTTCATCTTACACAGAGTAACGAGTGAGACCAACAAACTGGAAAAGGGCCCTGGCAAAAGCCAAGTCCCGTTTCAGTAACACGGCTGCCCCATCCTCCTATGGAGGTTATGGTCTCGCATAAACCACATTCTGCAAGAGAAAACAGTCGACTTTCAACTGAGGCAGGCAAAAGGCATCGGTACTGCAGCTGATGTTTCACAAAAGCAGGTATGCGTGTGCCCTCCTACTCTTTGAAGTTACAAATTGCTCCGACACACACACACACTTTCTCTCCTCGTTCAATATCCTA
The DNA here is from genome assembly GCF_034619465.1 of Leptosomus discolor. Classification (NCBI taxonomy): domain Eukaryota; kingdom Metazoa; phylum Chordata; class Aves; order Leptosomiformes; family Leptosomidae; genus Leptosomus; species Leptosomus discolor. The sequence goes on from NC_141405.1 coordinate 4,218,327, forward strand.
AAGCTAGCGAGGAGTTTTGATCAGCAAGAGCTGTCAAACTATCAGGAAACTAAATAAAAGTATTACAAATGGCCAAGAAATATCAGAGTGACACCAATCGGAAGCTCTTGTGCACTATAAGCGCAAGAATTTCTCCCATTTGGCACAGAAAGTCCTTAAAGAAAGACTGCAATAAAACGAATTTAATCTCAGGGCTTGAATTTCTGGGCATGCTCAATCCAGTGACCCTACATGACAAGAAAACAAGCGGGGGGGAAAAACAAAAAAGCTCTATTCATCAGCAGACAACATTGTGAGTTTTGTTCCCTGCAGAAAGGGAACGTTGGGTTTTGCACCACGGTGTCCAGCAGGCGCGTTCCTGCCCTTCAGCGTCGCAGCAAGGGGTGCCCCGTGCCGGCCCGCCGGGGCTGAGGGGGTTAAGAACACGCTGTCACAACACATGCATGAAGCAGGAGCCTGTGGTGGGGCAGGCAGGTCATGCACATGCTGGTCATTTGCAGGCACCCCGAACAGGCGGGTTAGGGACAGAGTTAAGGTCACCCACTCCTGGGGGGTCACCGCAAGACTGTTCCCACTCCTGCCTTTCAGCAGCTTTGCCCAGTCAAACGCCAAGTGTTTGCATGACAAGTTCTGCCACTCACCATGAAGGTTTTTCCCGATAGTCACAATTTCATTACTCCTACTTCAATCCCTTGTTCCACACTAAACTCTTCCTCCTCCCGCCACAAAGCTTGTTTAGCCATTAACTACTCTACACACGGAGAGGAGGGGTTTAACCTGTTGGACAAGTGACTCAGCGTCAGACAAGCAGCCATTTATGGTTCTACCCGTTATACCCGAGAAGCAATACCGACTTCACCCCCAGCAAGTCTTAACTCCTGGCAAAACAGGAGCAGGAGCCAGGAACGTTGGTCACCACAGCGAGCTCCTCCGGGATGAACAGCTGGGCTGTTAGAAGAGCGTTTGCCACACAACATCACGGACTATCGCATCAGCTACGCGTAAAGGTGTTAAAAGGAAGCCTCCCTCACAAAAGGAACGGTGGGATACAGAGCTGGGTATCATTTTCAGTGTAAATACACGTTTGAAGTCATTACCATAAGATTAAAGATATGTTGCCCAGAGATAAGTAGCGCAAAACACTTTCTGCAGTCACAGTACAGTTAACAGTTCGACATAACCCCAAGAGTTTGTAATTACCCCTTACAGCCAAGCTTCAAAGTGAGGAGACTGTACAAAAACAACAAGGATATTTCTAAAAAACCTTTAAAGAAACCTGTTTCGTTAACTTCCAGGGACACAAAGCAAAGGGAGCCTCTGCTCCCCACGCTCTTTTCCGTGAACATTTTGCAACAGAACTACATCGCTAATTAGAAACGCATACTGCGAATTTTCAGATGATTAATAGAGGCAACGACTCAGGGAATCTGGCAGCAGTCTGGAAATCAGCATTTTTTTAGGCAAGAAATCTCATAGCCAGCAAACTGCAGCATCCTCAAACACCTGTCGTGAGAGCGACGAGCGAATACGGGACAGTTTATCCCACATCCAGCAAAAGATCACGGCAAACACCAGCAGAAACCAACCAGCTCGAGTTCAAGCGTTCTCACTGCGAACCAGTGAGTCTTGGTCCAACTGCCGAGCTCCACCAGAGCGTTTTGCAACCCCAGAGAAGCAACCACTGCTGCGGCAGGCATTGCACTTGCTGCAATGCTTTAGACTTTCTACCAGAAATAATCACATTGTTGTGAGTAAACCCAAAACGGGGTGAGCAGACGGCCAGGCTGAGGGACCCCAGGCGCTTGGAACCTGCCCCAGCCGCCGCCTCGGTTCTGGGTGCGTTACAGGTCGTTCCAGGCAGCAAACTAAAGGGGCAGCAACTGCTTTTTTCGCTGGGGTCCAACACCTCCGTATTTGGAACATCTCAACAGAAATATTCAGGCCAAAGAGAATCAGCTTGGCTGGAAAACCTGCTGATTTCCAAACCACATCTTGCAGATTTGAGTCGTGGAAGCACGGAACAGAGCCAAGCCTCGAGCCCTCGACAGCACTGGCTTTGCTCTGTGTACACCCGCTACTCTCCAGGAATAAAATTTCACAGAATATCCCAAGTGTTATGTAAAATCAGCACTAAAGGAAACCGAATTTGCCCAAGAAGGCTCTCACCTCAGTGTCCCAAGAGTCCTGAAGGACAGTGTTCCTGGTACTACGCTTTGTCTGGGGAACATGGCCATCATCTTCACTGCCATTCCGTCTCCTCTTCCTGAGGAAAGTTCAGGTAGAAATGAGAAAAAAAATATCATCAGCTTCCTGATATACCTTCTGTTTGTTCTCTAAAGGCAACTCTACAAGAAGAGTGGGAAAACTTGGTAAATCAACAAGAGGCAGCTAAACCCCTGATGGGCTGTGGACTTCCACATTGGCTTCTTAGCTGTTCTCTCCAGAACAGGGAGGTAACAATGAGGTTTCTCACAAAGGAGCCAGGTTGATGTTTTCTTAAGTTTAAGGGACACGGACTCACGCCTACCGTTAAAACCAGCACTGAGCACCTTTCTAAACAAACCCATCTGACAATTCTCAGCCTTGCAATCGCTCTCAGCGCTCGGGCACGTCTAAAAATAAGCCTGGGACTTTGAATGACACCTGCCAGGCTGAGAAAAGCACCCAGGAAGAGCGGCAGCAACCAGGCTCTCAGTAAACACCCAGTCACGTTCACCTTGCTCACATAAGGCTGCCCTTAGCGCCTGCGAGGACTTTCCTTCGTCTCCCCACAGCATCTGAAGTCCAGTCACATTCCTGAGCGACACGATTTTCCATCCAGAAAGTTTTCTCAGAAAACACCTCAGGGAAGACAAATCCTTCCCTGTTTCTGATTTATTTGCCACCTTCTTATGACATCAGCGCTGCTTCACAGCAGCTGATCACCAGCAGCAGCCCAAAATTCCTGTGAGCCAACGTCCCTCTGCGTCCGCAGAATTTTAACGCTAACATCAAATGATTTTTCCCACCATCCAGGTCAGCCTGGGCACCATCCAAAATACAGGATGGAGCTGGTTTAGTGCCTAAAAATTAGTACATGAGTCAAAACAGACTCAAGCGAGGTATTTATAACCGAATCTTTTCTTACAGACAAGCTTCTGCAGCAGACTCAGCTGCTGGTATTTGGTCCACGCCTACAGACCAGGAGCTGCCTCCTCACTCTCCCATCCCTGGGGTGCCCTCAGCACCCTCAACTGTGGTCCATCGGCTTCTCCCTCTCCTCGGGCCACTCTTCTTCGACAAGACATTCCCCTCCACGATCGCATTCCCTCCAGATCCCTCCTTTCCTTGACGCCTGCAGCCCACAAGCAAACCCAACACCTCCATCCCCCACGGTCTCCCATCTCCGGGCACTCGCAGCCCAGCTCCTACGTGCTTCACGATTCCTCCCGCTTCTCCCCCACCCCAGACAGGACCTACCTCCTCCTCCGCTTCCCCACCAAGCCGAGAAAGGCCCCTCCAGCCCACCGCGAGGCCCCCCCGTATCCTCTGCATTCTCGATGCCCGTTTGATCTCCCAAATGCAGCCAACCGCCTCCCCCCGGCTAAACCTTTAACGTCCACCGCCACCACACTCCCAAACCCAGTTTAACCCCTTCCAGAGACCAGGGGGCCGCTCCTCCCCTCTCTCCCCGTCCTTCCCCCCCCCCCCCGCAGCTCCCCCCTTCCGCGCACCCCCTGGGGCAATGCAAGCCCTCCCCCACCCCCACTCCCGCCTCCCCCGGCCACCACGCACCCCCCACACTCCCACCCCCGCCTAGCGGTGCCCAAGGGGATGCCCCCCGGAGGCCGAGCCCCTACCCCTCACTCCAAGCCCCCTCCCCAACCACCGCTGCCCCTCAGGCCGCGCTCCCCTCCCCCCCCCCCCGCGCTCCCCACCCGTCCCCTACCTCTGTCGCGCTCCCCGCTCGCTCGGCAGCGGCTGCCGGCAGCTCATGGCGGGCTAGGTTGAGCTCGGCGAGGCGGGACGGAGCAAGGCGAGGGGCTGCGCTACGCTGCGGCCTGGCCCGACCCGCCGCCCACCGCTGAGGAGAGACGTTCCCCCCCGCTCGGCTCCAACCGCCGCTTCCGGCGTCTCCGCCTCCTGCGCACGCGCAACGCCCTCCTCAGGCCGGCGGAGCACCTTCAGTGGCGTCACGGCGCGCGCCGGTGGGGTGGGGCGGCGCGCGTGCGCGCTGCGCGCCACCCCCCCCCGAGGCCCCGCCCACCCACCCCCCCGCCGGTGGCGGCGGCGGCGGCGCCGCCTGAAGGGCGAGCGGCCCCGGGAGGGCGGCGCGGTGTCGCCATGGCCGCGGCGCCGCCGGGGCCGGGGCTGGAGCTGTGCCCGTACTGCCGCAGGCCCTTCAAGCGGCTCCGCTCCCACCTCCCGCACTGCAAGGCCGCGCCGAGCTCAGCCCCCAGCAGCGCCCCGGCGCCAAACCGAGGCCTAGGCCCGACCGGCAGCGGCGCCCCGGGCCTAGGCCCGGCCGCCGGGCTCTCCGCACCGCGGAGCGGCTCCGTCTCGGACGGAACCGGGCCGGGGGTAGGCAGCAGGGCGCGGGCGGGAGAGGCCGGTAAGAGCAGCAAGGGAGCGTCCAGCCCCAGCGTGGGGCAGGGGCTGCCCGGCGGGGCCCCCCGGGAGGCGGCTGCAGCGGTACGGAAGGGGAAGGCGGCAAAGGGCGAGCAGGGTGGAGGGTCCAGCCCCGGGCTTGGCCGCCAGCCCGCCGGGAGCTGCGCGGAGCGGAAGGTTGAGCCCGCGGTAGAGGACGTAGCCAAGTCCCTTGATTTGTTCCCCGAGGAGGTTGAAGATCTACCCGAAAAGCTGAGTGACGGAGTGAAAATAGTCATCAAGAAGCACCGCGCCAGGGTGGTCAGGGAAAAGAGCAGCTCCAGGAGCAGGGGCGCTTCAGCGAGAAGCCCCAGCGCCCACAGCCCGCCCGTGGAAGGGCCGGAGCCAGGCGGGGCTGCTCCCCGCGCTGCCGCGGCCCGGCCTGCCCCGCAGGAGGGAAGAGCTGTTCCAGCAACCGCCAACACAGAGACGCGGCGCCTCGGAGCCGTGGAGGAGGGGTCTGCGAGCTCCAAGGGAGAAAAAGGCAGTAGAAAGGCAACAAAAATACGCATACTTCAAGATCCCCCAGAAGCCGACGGCAGCAGCAGCCCCGGTGACCTCATTCAGCAGGAGGCAAGAGGCAGCACCGTGACAGGAGAGAAGCAGATGTACCTGGAAGCTGGTGTGGAATACAAAGCCCCTCTTTCTGCTTTGCATACCAAGAACCTCCATCTGTCAGTGGGAGAGGGTTTCAGCGGTCACAATGAAGGGACATCCAAAAATGACCTAACCAGCATACAAAAGCTTCGGGAGAACAAGCAGCAGATGGCCGTGGATTCTGAGCCCGGCCCGAACGTGAGGAGGGAGGAGGAGCTGGCGCCGCACCAGTTCCTGCTCCGCACCTCGAGCCCACCTGTCTGTCCCTGCCGGGCTCCTGGCAGGAGCAGGCAGGCAGGTGCCCTGGGCTTGGAGTGGTTTCCAGACTTACATCCCAATTACAGTGGGCTGAGTCTTTTTCCAGGGAAACCTTTCCGAGAAGACGTGGGGATCACCGTGAAGACACCAAAGGGCAGTTTCTCAGAGGGACAGCAAGGTAATGTGGGACACAAAAGTCTGTGATGCTGAGATTGACCCTGCTGTGAGGCTGTGGTGGGTGCTGTGGATGGGGGAGGAGGGGTGGGGAATGCTGGGCTGCTTCAGAAAGGCTCCAGGGAGGTAACTGTCCAACCCTCCAGACTGCCAAACCAAGGGTTTACGTTTCTGTTTCGGTTTAAGACAGGTTCTTTCATGTTTGGGGTGGTGGAGGCGACGCACTTGGTGGGAGAGATGGTTCACTCCCCCTTTTCTTCTCCCCCAAGTCACTGGCAGCCGTGTCCGATACCGGCTCTGCGCTCCCCACCCAGCACAGGGAACACGAGCACCTTGAGCGTCGCCCTCACGTCCCCACCTCTGACCCCTCTGACTCCTCCTCACACAGGTCCCCTCTGCAGGAGGCGGCTGCTGGACGTACGGCTGGGGGAGCTGCCCCTGTGGGTGGCCACCTGCGACTTTTCTCTCCAGGGGCTGCTTGGAGGAGTGCAAAAAGGTGAGGGTAAATCGCTGGCTTTTGGGGCAGCGTTGTCCCCCTGACCTGATTTACTTGCTGCAGCCTGGTCCGAGGGGCCAGGTTGGATCTGAAGTAAATCACCAAACAATTTGGGCTTTGGAAAGTTACCTGGAAACCAGTGAACTCTGTGACCTGTGTGGGATTTGACCCTTGCATTTCTCTTCCAACAGCCTGGAGCAGCTATTACGACAAATACATCAACGTGAAGAGAGGAGGACCGGCTGGGATCTCCATGCTGCTGGCTGGGTACTGCCTCCTCAGCTACGGCTGGAACTATCAGCACATCAGTAAGGTTTCCCTCTTGGTATCTGCCCTGTTTCAGGCAGGTGGAAAGTCTATTTGCCATCCACGTTAAGCTCTGAAATCATAGAAATACTACACAGTTAAATATCAGAGAACAGCTTTCTGACCTTAGTCAGAGGAATTTAGCTGATAAAGGTGATGATAACAGTTACTGATTCACAGCTTCTCCCTGGAGAGCTGCAGAACTCTCTCAGGAACCCTCAGCAGCACTTTCAAACCCTGCATAAAGCAGTGGGAGGAGCTGTTCCAATGCCCAGCACCTGTTCCCTGGTTTTACTCCTAACTGACAAGGGATTTACTGGTGTTTGGGGGACAGGACTTGCCCTCCCTGCGCTGCTCACAAACAGAGCGGGCTGCAGCCAGGCTCCTGCTCATTGCTGCAGGGCAAAGCACACGCTGGGCTGACCCTGGGCCGCTTGTTTCCCCCCCCCCTGCTGTTTTTCTAGAGGCTCATCGCTGGCGTAAATACCACTGAAGGAGCTGGAGAAGCACCCAAGGAACAGCCACAGATGATTGGGAGTCAGCAGAAGCGCTCAGAACCAGCGTCCCAATGAGGATTCCCAGTGGGAGAGGCCCATTTACTGTCAGGGACACGTTCAGTGGTGGTGGAGGGGGCTGCTCTTTCTGCAGATGGAGAGGGAAGACGGACAGGAGCAGCCTGTGGTCACTGCTCGGTGGTTCAGGGGACGTTTAGTCCCGAAAGGAGGGTTAGAGCCGCCCCTGGGGGGTCTGTCCGTCCTGTTGTCTACAGAAATCTCGCTTTGGGACGCCTGACACAGGATGACTCCTTGACCTGGGCTGCTAATTTAGATTAATTAATGTGTATCTACATGTCTGGCAGTTTGTGACGGGGTGGGCAGGGTGAGCTTTGGCCAGAATAACGGTTAAATCAGCAGAGTTGTGCCCGGCAGAGCCCGTCTTCCCCTTGCCCCTCTCCGCAGGTAGCCCGACGCTGGCAGGAGAAGGGTGGTCGCTGCAGGGCCCTTCCACGCGCTGCCCCCAGCCCCGGCTCTGAGGGAGGGACCTTTGGGAAGGCGTTAGAGCAGCAGCACTCAGGCCACAGCACCCTGTTTTGGGAGGAAGAAAATCCATTGGATTCACTGTGGTGCCCGAAGGGCAAACCCGTGTCTGCCTCGGACACACGAGGACAGTTGGGAGAGCGCTGGTTGCAGCCTGCCGTCACCAGACGGGTCTGCAAAAGGGTTGGCCGTGTTACAGGCAGGAAAGGTTAAAAACAAAATAAAAGCCAAGGGGAAAAACCCCAATTCTGAACTCTTTATTCAAGAGGGGAGTGGTGGTGCTGTGTTTCACCGACAGCTCCTTCTCGCCAGCAATAAAAGCCTTTGGGAGTTTTCTCTTTCCTGCTTGGGGCTGTCTGTTCTCAAATGTGGGGCTTCTCACCCCCCTCCTTCACGGGGGATTAGCTCACCCACACCCTCATCTGTCCAGAATCCCAGCACAAGCTGGTTCCACACCCCTTCAAACCTGTGGCTGCCTGGAGCCTGCTCCTGCTGCCCCGGTCCGTGGGAACAAGGGGGCTGCAAAGGGTCCGATTCCATCGCGTTAGTGAAGCTGTGAGTTCTCTGCTGCTTGTGCAAAGAGCTGTGAGCTGGTGAGGAGCAAAACCCAGGGGCTTTGCTAGTCCAGCAGCTGCCCTAGTAGCCATCTTGCTGGCCCCATCGTGCTTTACGGTGTCCTCCTTCCACAGGTCACTTCCCCAGCCGAGTCTTCCCACGCTTACTGGCCCAGTGACCTTTCTGGCCGCACTGGGGGGACGGGGAGAGGCAGGTGTTGGTTTTGTGGTGGATCAACCCAGTGCCACGATACCACAGGCTCACTTTCACATCAAGACTGGGCTAACAGAGCCAGGCCTTGTTCCAGCATGGCTGTACCCCTGCAAGCAGCACCCCAAGACCTCCAACGGCAACAAAGCTCCAACCCAGAGGGATGCGAGGGGCTCGCTGCTCTCCAGGGCTACTCCAGCATCTGCCGGCTGGTTATTACCACACAAATCCCTTCACTTCCACTTTCCAGCCCAGCACAGCCTCCTTCCCCGCTGGCTCACCCCCCAGCTGCCCAGAGGAGGGGTGAGCTCCAGGGTGGGAGAAGACCCACACCCCGAGCCAAGGCAGCTGTTCCCAGGGCGCTGTGCGAGTCCCGGCGCCACACGCTGCCCCTCGCCGTAGCACTACCCTCCCTCCAAGGCAGGACCATTCCTCCCAGGCCTCCCAGTCCCCAAAACCACTCACCTTCAAGCAGATTCCTCGTTCAAGCAGGCTCTGTGGGCCCGGGGGGCAGCTCTTGGGGTCCCACAGCTGCGCTGCCGGCTGCTGGGTAGCACCAGTGCCTGGGAGAGGGGGCTCCACGGGTGGCTCATCCTTGCGGCCGCTCTCCTCACCAGCAGCCAGATCCAGCTGTCCCAGCCCCTGGGGGGGACATGGGGCAGGAGGGGCAGTTGGCCACTGCTGTCCCCCAAGATCTGTGGGGCTGGGGCAGCTGGTGCACCACGCCGACGGGCAGAGGCACAGAGCAAAAGGGCTTCGGCTCGGGAGGGGATGGCACAGGACCTCCTCTGCCTCACCTTGGGGGGGTCCTTGCTGCTTGTCGTCAGCCCGGCCTTGAGGCTGGAGAGGGACACAGAGGACAGGCAGTTACTCCTGAGTGATGATACCCCCAGATCCCCCCACTCCAGCTCCCATGGCCCCCCAGGGCTCAGGCAGCAGGTACAAGCATCCCCATGGGGACTGGGGCTGTCCCCTGCCCACCCGCAGCAAACCCTGTCACCAGCTCAGGTTGGACATGGAGGGGGGAGACCAGAGGGGCTCCGTTGGTTCAGACAAGGACCCAAAGCTCCCTTGTCCTCCATCCAGCCACTGCAAGGGCCACGGCCACCTCTGCAGCCTCAGAGAGGGGGCTGTCCCCCACTGTCCCAGGCCAGCTGTGTGCCAAGCTCCCCCCCTCAGCCTGCCCCGTACGTACTGCACGAACTGGCACTTGGGTCCTTCTGGGCAGAAGCCGACGAGGTAGTTGGCACACATTGCTCTCTGGGTGTGCTTGGACCCGCACAGGGGACCTGCCATGCAGAGGAGAGGTTCCTGATCGTGGGGACACGGCCTCACCCCCTGCCCCACAGGGATTTGGGGAGCCCAGCTTTCCCCCCAGCAGCCCCATTCTCCTTCAGCTCTGTGGGATCTTCGCTGCCCCCAGCCCAAATCCCCACTGGGCATCCTGTCCCGCTCCCAGGCAGTCCCCAGACAACCCGCTGTTGTTCACTTCACCCTGGCTTGGTCACCTTGGAGGTGGCAGGAGGTCGGGCCAGCAGTAGGGTCTGGACCCCCCGCAGTGGGTAGGGAACGTGGGCAGCCCCCAGCACCCATCGCAGCAGCTCACCGTGCCTGCAGAAGCCACGGTCATACCAGGGACAGCCCCTGGTGCTGGCAGTGGCATCAACGTGCAGGAAGGGACAGTCCTTGTGTCTGTGCTCACCTGTGGGAACAAGGGATGGGACAGGTGGGACAAGGCTCGCTGAAACCCAATGCATCGGAAAATGCCCAAGGAGGGGAGGAACCGAGGTGCCCCCGGAGCACCCAGGCTGGGCTGGGGGAGCAGTGGCCCTGGATGGGTGCTGGTGGCATTTCTTCCCGCAGACAGGAGGTGGCATCAGGTGCTTGCTCGAGGCCAGACCCGAAAGATGTGGGTGCTGGGGTGGGAGAGGCTCCCTGGGGTCCCCAACCTACCAAACTTGGAGTAGGAATAACGCTCGGGCATCTCGGTCGCGTCATCCTCGTGCAGAAAGTCGCGTCCGTCGCCCTTCTGGCAGAGCCCGCGCAGCCAGTGCTTGCACACCACCGTCTTCACCCCGCTGACGTGCCCCAAGGGGCACTGCGCTCCTGGCCATGGCACGCACCCGCTGTCACAGCCTGCCTGTGCCCCACAGCCCCCAGCAGCCCCTCCAGCCCTGCCTGCACCCAGGAAACCCCCAGCTCCTTGACCTGGGACATGCCAGCAGGAGCTTTCCGGGATGCAGAGGAGATTTGCAACACCCACTGGGTGCATGGAGCTCAGTCCTCCAGGCACTGCCCAGGTCTGGTTGCCCTGAAGGTGTTCAAGCCCTCCCCGGTGCAGGAGGGGTGGGAGCACCCAACCAAAGGGCTGGGGGAAACGATGGACTCTGAGCAGCGTTAGTATTTTGGGTCCTAGGGCCACAGAGCAATCTGCCACGGACATGGGCTGGTCATGGAGTGGAGAGGGGCCCGTTGGGCTCCCTGGTGTTCCCAGGATCTTGCAGGGTGGGGTCAGCCCCATCCTCGTCCCTTCCTGGCACTCGCCCTTGGTGCGCAGCCCTCGGTGGAAGAGCTCACAGACAGCCCCCCCATCTTTGTGGGGGAAAGCAGGGCAGGGAGGGCGTCACCCGCCAGCCCCAATGCTGGGACCACCGAGAGAAAGAGTACCTCAGCCCCCCGCAACGCTGTGCCAGATCCATCCCTGAGGGAGCAGTGCCCGGAGCCAGCCTGGCCTCAGGCAGGAGCCCAGGGAGGAGGAAGGACTAGAAGCACCCAGGCATTGTGATGGGTGCAGCAAAAGCCAGGAGCACCAGCAAGGAGGAAAACCCCAACACCCCCTTGCACCCTTGTCACGCTCCAAGGATGCCACAGGATCCCAAACTTACTGTCTGTACCCAGGAAGGGCAGGGGCTGAGCTCCTTGCTGCCGCTCCACATCAGCCTCCAAGTCAAACCTGATCTTCTCCACACCAGCCACCAGCTCCTGCATCACCCCTGCTCCGGCAAGAGGCACCTCCAGCCTGGCACAGGCAGGGAGCACGGCTGCAAAGGGGCTGGCAGTGGGGCTGCCCAAGGAAAGCAGAGGGTTCCCAAGGGAGTACCACGCTCTGCAGGTCACTGCGGCCAACCTGGGCCCCAGCAGTGCTCAGAAACCCTCCTCCTCCTCCCAAAGCCAGAGCAAACCCAACACAGGCAGCAACCCCGAGCACTCTATTTAGAGAGAGAAGCTGCCCACATCTGATCCCAATTTGCAGCCAGGATTGCCTGGTGCTGCAGCCCAGCTGCAGGGAGCTCAGCCCCGGGCCCTCATCGCATCCCCCATGGTTGCCTCGCTGCACCGACATCTGCTTTTCCTCCAGCCCCAGCTCTGGGGCAGAGCACTGGCCCTTCTCTCGCCGGGAGCTCCGGGGTCTGCCGGGGCTGGGTTGACCCCCTCACGCCGTGGCTGCTGCTCAGCCTTCCGCAGAGCCCAATGTGGCTGTAACTGAAAGCTCAGAGAGCAAAGGATGGATCCTGGGGGTGGGGGGTTGTTGCACTCAGGGTGCTTGGAGCCTTGCTGGGTGCACAGCAGCACCAGCCCCGCTCCCCAGCGCTTGGTACCCGGCAGGACAGACCCGCGTCCCTGGGCTGCTGGTGGGGACGGCCAGGTCACACCTCGCAGCCTGATGAGAAGCCACGTCGGTCCCCACGGCCGGGATGGGGGCTCGGACGCGTGCCAGGCTGCGGCGGCGCGTGCCGGGCACAACCACGGCGCCACGCTGCTTTGCAGGGATGCCGGGTGCCCACCCAGAGAAGACGGCGCAGCCCCCCTGGGTTGAACCTAACGCTCCGTCCCTCCTCCATCACGCGGCTCCCACGGCCACGCACATCCCCAGCGCACGCCCGGGGCGACGTGGCCTGACACATCGGGGATGGAGACCTGCTCCCATTCTGTCACTACCTATAAAGGCACTGGACCAGGGGCTGCCTGCCTGCCGGAGCGCTGCCGGCGGGTGCCACGGCGCAGGGTGCTGTGCACCGACCCGGCACCGAGCCGTCGTGCCGGCCACAACCCACGCCGAGTCCCACACTGAAATGCCCACCCCAGATGGAGGGGTTTTGGGGGGGAGGCTGCGGGGGCAGCCCAGCCGACCGGCCCTCCTCTCCAGCAGGCGACGGCCGGGCACTACTGGCATCGCAGCAGTGCTGGGGTGACTCCCCACTAGCCCAGCATCCATTGCACTGGCCCCCTGCTCGCTCGCTCGCCGTGTGCCAGGGCCACCCTCCTGTCCCGTCGAGCGGGGCCATGTCCCGCGTGCGCCCAGCGACCCGGCACCCGCTTTCTGCCCCGTCGGCTCGCGGCAGCGCGGTGCTGCCGAGCGGGAGACTGGAGCCGACAGGCGTCACAAAGATCGCGATTGCCAAGTGATGGTCGCAGGCGCCCGCTGCCGCGTTGCCCCAGGGCCTCTCCCCTCCCCACGGCACCGGCGAGGCCCTGGGGGGGGGGGGGGGCAAGGTGGTCCCAGGAAGGGGTGCAAACCCCGGTGACCTGCCCTGCCCCACTGGTTTGAGTCAGAGCATCCATACGGGACAAGAGGAGCCAGGTTCCCCCCGCAGCAGGCTGGTGACATCCTTCCCGGGTCCAGGACCATCGGCTCAGGGGCTGGGTGCTCAGAGCAGGGGTCAGTTGGTCCCAGGACGCTGGCACAGGGTAGGGGGGCCGTGCTGCAGCAAGCAGGGCAGAGGCAGCCCGGTGAGATCAGAGCCACCAGCTGCAGCTGCTGTTGTTCTCTCCGATCCCGGACAATAGCCCAATGTCCCACGCCATGGGGTGTTGTGTCGGGCCTGGCGTGCGCACAGGACCCCATTGTGTCCCCACTGGGACACAGCATTTGCCCGCTCCCACTGCCTTTACCAGGGGAGATCCCTCCAGGAGCGCAGGGGCACCCAACCCCGCCTAGGGCCAGGAGATGTTGGAGGGGCCAAATCCTTTCCACCCCCTCTCTCACCGGTGAGAAGAGCCTGGCCGGTGCTCCTGGCAGAGCCGTGCTCTCCTCTTACTCCAGGAAGGGCTCTGGGGCTGCTCCTGGCGCTTCACCCCATCCCAACCCGGTTCCATCAGTGGGGCTGGGGAGGGAAGGCAGCCCCCTGCTTGCACCAGGGCCTGAGCTGTGGGATGGGAGCGACCTGCCCCGCTCATCATGTCGGGGTTGGCAGGGGCCACGGCAGCCCCATGGAGCTGGGAGCACCCAGGGCAACCCCAGCCCTGGCCCCCAGCCCCATGGGAGCAGGGACAGCCAGTCCTGCCCCACCATCACCTTCCCCTCCTCCCTGGCTGGCACAGAGCAGGGCTGCAGGGAGGAGAGCGGCGTCTTGGCAGAGCCGTCCCTTGGCAGGAACCAGCTTGGACAGAGGGTCCCAGCCCGGAGCCAGATCCGGCCAGCGGGAGCTTCCTCCCGCCGCAGGCAGCCCCGCGCGATGGGCAGATAAATCATGGCCACCGCAGGGGCCGAAACGCCGGCCAGGGGACCAGCTAGGGACAGGCAGGGTCTGGGGCCAGTGGCAGCACAGAGGAAGCTGGTCCCCACGCGTGCAGCAGGGTGTGAACACGCCTGTCCCCACGCGTCTCATCCCCCAGGAACTCAGGCCACTGCTGTCACTACCGTTTCCTTTTATTCTTTGCATTTGTACATACACTGTATAAAACCCTCCTCTTCCTCCCGCCTGCACCAGGCCAGCATCGGCACTGCCCGGTCAGACCGGCCCCGTGACGGCCACCACCCGGCATGCAGGATACCGGGACCCACCCTGGCTCACGGGGGGTTCCGGGTGTTCCTCCCGTGGGGGACAGACCCCCGCTCCCATCGGCATCCCCAGGAGCAGCCGGTGCCAGGGCTGGCCAGGGGGCATCCCTGTGAGCCCTGGGGCTGTTGGGAAGGTCAAGCATCTGGGATGGATCCATCCATCCACCCAAGGGACAGGGAGCGAGCCCCCACCATGGCACAGAGCTGGAGGCTCTTGGTCTGCAGAAAGTCCCCAAGAAACCCAGGGAGCTGGAGCCGCCCACAGTCCCAGGCCCCCTCGGAGCTCCAGAGCCAAGTCCTTCCTCATGGGAAATCTCCTCTCCGTTAAAACCAAAAGCGAGAGTAAAGAAAGTTAAGTACAAATCAGAGAGCAGTAAAAACCGTACGGCGGAAAAAAATACATATATTACTAAAGGGGCTAAAACTTAGAAGCCTCATCTTGTTTGATCCTATATTGCTTTACAGGGGCAGGTGGGGAAAAAGAAAAGAGCTAATATCCAAAGTCCAACAGAAAGAACCAAAAATCGAGTCTGCTTTTCCCCTCCCGGGATGTGCCGGAGTTCTCCAGGGGGCCCAGAGGCATCGGGGCTGCCCCCAGCCCCGGGAGCAGAGCGCTGTCCTGCTGCGGCGCGGCCGCCGTCGGACGGGGAGAGGGAACGAGCGAGGAGTTGAGTCTTTCCCCGGTGCCACCCGTTGCAGCCCCGGGGTATTCAGCCCCGTGTCCAAGCAACCGCAAATGAGAACCAGACCCTTTGGCTCAGCCGCCCGCCTTTTATACTCTGATCTCGTCGTCGTCTTCGTCGGCGAACGAGAACTCCTTGTCGGGGCGTTTCGGGGGGCCTCCCCGCTGGCTCGGTGGCCCGGGGACAGGGCTGCGCTCCTCCGGCCCCGAGGTGCAGCTGGACGCTGAACTGCTGTCCCTGGGGCAGTGGCCGCCGGCACCACGGGACGGGCTCTGGCTCGGCGGGGCTGCCCCCGCCACCGGGGAGCCGGGCAGGGCAGCATCGGCCTCCTCCTCCTCCTCGTGGCTCTCCTCTGCCTCGGGCTCTTCATCCTGCTCCCACTGCTCCTTATCCATGATGCTCAGGACGTCCCCGAGCATGGAGGGCCCCAGGTCGATGTGGAAGGACATGATGGACTCAGCATGCTTCATGCCCGCCCCGCTCTTGGCCACCACGACGGGCAGCTCCGTGATGTCCCCGAAGTCACGCTCGTCCAAGCTGGGGCTCAGCGGCCCTGCGGCCGCCCCGTTCGGGCGCTGCTGCTCTTCGGGGCTCACCTCCTCGGGCAGCTTCTTGACGGGGCTGGAGGAGAGGCTCTTGGGCAGCTGCCCCGCGCTCCTGTCCACCTCCTTCTCGTTGAGCTGGGGCAGGGAGACAGCGTTCTTCACGAAAAGCGCCGAGTCCCGCAGCGAACCCAGCATGTCCCGCCGGTCGCCTCGTGTCACCGACTGCGAGCGCTTGCTGCTGCGGAAGCGGCGGGAGAGCAGGCTGGGTTTGGAGGCTCCCGGCTCCTCACCCACCTCCGGCCCCGGCTCCCCGACCTTGCTGGTGAGGAAGGAGGTGTCCCCAAAGGCGTCCCCCGCCCGCCCCACGTGCATGGTGTGGCGGAAGTCCCCCAGCGGGGCGCTGATCATCTCGGCCGTCAGGTCGGCCCGCGAGCGCCGCTTGGAGTGGGCAGAGTTGGAGACGAGTTGCTTGAGGATCGGCATCGCCGCGGCGGGGAAGGGCTGCGCTGCACTGCCAAAACGGAGCTGTGCGTCCTACGGAACCGGCCAGTGCTCGTGCCTGGTGCTCTGCGGCTGGGCTCCCGCTGGCGTCACGGATGGGTCACTCCTGGGGGGGGCAGGAGAGAGGGACACAGTCAGACTTTGAGGACACGGCCCTGCCGACACCAGCCCTCGCCCCACCAGGCTGCAAAACGTGCCCCCTGTGCCCACCAGCCGCTCCGCTGTCCCAGGAATAGCCTCCACGGAGCGCATCGCTCCACGGATCCCCAAACACCCCCGAGCTCCCCACACCCCCTAAACAAGTGGGTCCCAGACCCGGTCCACAGAGCAGACGTGCAGAAAGGACCACAAGAGAAAGACCTGGGCACGGGGGTGTCACAGGACGTTCCCCAACCCTGTGCCCCAAGCGAACGGGCACCAAAAGGGCCGCAAGGTGCCGTGAGCACCCACCATCCCCTCCCCAGCGGAGCCAGGCATGGCAGCGCTTGAGCCTCTGGGAGCAGCACGCTGCCGAGAAGATGCCTGGGATTTTTTTTTTAATTGGAAGAAAGCAGGGAGGAGCAGACGCCAGGAGGAATTGGAAACAGACGGCAGGAAGCGTGCGAGGAGGGCGTAGAGCCCCCGGGAGGCACCGCCAGCCAAGCAGCGTGCGGGGGGGAGCCGGGATGGGGGACGGACAGGCACCCTGCGGGTACCCCTTCATGCCTGGCAGGGTGGGGACGTGGGGACACAGCCTTGCTGCTGCCCTTCAGCACCCTAAAGCCCTCCATGCTGCTCCTCGCTATACCCCGGTGCTGAGCCCACGCGTGGCCGTGCCCACTCTCCCCAGCCACCTCACGGTCACCACTGTGACTCAGGGGTGGCAGCAAAAATGACAAGGGCCCTGGATGACTGGGATGTGGACAGGCATGTTCCTCCTTCCCGTGGTCATCTCGGTGCCACCAGCCAACCTGTCCAGCCCAGTGCCCGTGGCCATGCAGGAGGGGACAAGGACAGTGACCACGTCACCGCATCCCGTGCTTCCCCTGGCGCCAGTCAGCCCCAGGTGGTCCCGGGAGAGGCTGCCGGGGAGGAAGGGCTCATGGCCACCCGCTTCCTCCCTTTGGGCACCACCGGCGACACCGTGGCCCCGTGACACGCACGGGGAAGGGACCGACGTCTCCCCTCTGAGCGAGCCTTGGGGCAAGGGCCACATGTCCCCCCCTTGCCCACCCAGCCCCAGGGTGCAGCCAAATGGCTCCACAGGGCCACCTGGAAGCGAGACCCGGCCCCACAGCCCACGGGCAGCGATGGCAGCACGGTCCTGGCACAACCCAGCCCTGTCCCCGCTCAGCCCAACACCGCAGGGGACCACAGGACCTGCCCCACAGCCCCCCCCCCCCCCATCCCCTCCCAAACCTGCCCTGCGACACCCGTCCGTCCCCCGCCGCAGCAGCGGGGCCTCAGGCAGTTGCGGCCAGGCCGGACTCTGACCCCACACGGGTGCAAAGTCCCGGTGCTCAGCCCTCCCCTGCGCCACTTCTGTACGGGGCCGGCCAGGGCAGGCGTGCCCCACGGCACGGCGTCGGCAGCGGGCGGCCGAGCTCCCCGTCCATCCCCACGCAGGATCCCCCCGCCCGGCAGCGCGAGCCCTTCTCAGCAGGGCGACCGCCCCGCTCTGCTGCGGCAGAGCCCCGGGGATGCGATGGTATGTGGAGGGGTCCAGCCAGGGGAGCCCCCAGTAGCTGCGGGAAGAGACAGAGCAGCCACATCACCTCCTCCGCACCCTCAAACCGGGCGCTGGGTGGGCTTCTTCCCCACCTCGCCCCATCCGAATGCAGCAGAGGGGCTCGCCGGAGCCCTGCTCCCCTCGCCAGGATCTCACGCTCGCCCAGCTGAGCCTGTGCGCCCGGCACAGGCGCTTTCCCCTCGCAAGGTCTCCTCTCAGGCCAGCATTCCTCCAGCCTTTGGTTTCCCATAAAACAAACACTCCCGGCGAGCTCCCCAGCTGGGCCAGGCAACCGTGCTGCTGATTTAGGCCATCTGGGGACTGTCCCTCCCTTCTATTTAGATTTCGGGGCCAAGTTCAGCATTTGTGAGATACTTTGCAAGCCTCGGCAAAGGGGCCACCGGGAGGTTGGAGCGTTACCGGCGCACCACAGCAGCCTGCCCAGTCAGCAGCTCTCCATCACCGTCACAACCTCCAAACAAGCCACCGCGTCCCCCACCCGCCCGCCTCGAGCCTCCTGCCCACGAAGCCTTTTCACAGCGGCCAAAATTTCCCCCCTCCCTCAACGCTTCGCTCCCGAGAGGCGACGACGGCAGCATGGCGGGACGCTCCTGCCCGCGCAGCCCGGCTGCTGGCCCCGTCCTGCCCCGGGGGGAGCGGGACACAGAGCCCTTTTTCTCCTCCTCTCGCTTGGGGAGAGGGAAGCGGATCCTGTGACATTCCCACCGCCGCCGGTGCTTTCACAAAGGAAACCAGGCCAGGGCAGCTTCGCCGCCACCGCCTCTCCAGCTACCTACCAGGGCAAGCTGCTCTGTAACCCGAGAGACTTTGCAGGCAGGCAGGCAGGGCTGCCTGTCCTGGGGCAGCGAGCCCAGAGCACGGCCAAGTCCCAGCAGGGCTTTGGGGAGAGGGGAGGGGATGGCATCTGCAAGCGCGGGTCGAGGGCAGGAGGGATAAAGTGTCCCGACAGACCGCGCGCCACGTCCCACCTGCCCTCTCAGCCCTTTGGGACCACAAGCCCCGAGGAGCGGGAGCCTCGAGAACGCGGGGACAAGATTTTCCTTGCAAGTGGGTGTTTGCTTGCAGGACGGCGGGGTCGTGCAGCCAGCGTGGAGGGTGCGACAGCCCCAGCTGGGTGCAGGG
Source organism: Leptosomus discolor (assembly GCF_034619465.1). Classification (NCBI taxonomy): domain Eukaryota; kingdom Metazoa; phylum Chordata; class Aves; order Leptosomiformes; family Leptosomidae; genus Leptosomus; species Leptosomus discolor. The sequence goes on from NC_141405.1 coordinate 4,236,948, forward strand.
CAGGCAGCGGGGACCGCATGCCCTCATGGTGCTGGTTTTCCACAAGACCCCCCTCCATCCTCCCCAGCTCATCACCAGTTACCCACGGGGACCAGAGGCGCAAGTGGCTTAAAGTGAGGGGCCAGTGTACGGGCGAGCACTGGGGAAACGCCAAGTCCAGCCACACTCCTACACGTCCTACCCCCGGCTCATCCTGCTCACGGGCTGGGAGAACCAAACCTGCCAAGGGGGGAAAGCATCCTGGCCGGCCCAGCTGGCTCCAAACAAGCTTCCCCGGCTTTGCTGTACAGAGCACCCCAGGCAGCACCCTCCAGCCCAGAGATGAGAGGATGCTCTCCCCACCCTGCTGGGGTGCCGGAGCAGAGGCTACACTGGACTGGTTGGTCCCCCCACCACAGCACCCGGGGCCAGGGAGAACCCGCACACGGGGCAGGGAGGACACGCCAGCTTCTCAGCCCCAATTTCTGGTGCTCTGCCCCTCGGGGATCCGGCTCAGGCAGCCCTTTGATGTTGCTGCCTGGCAGACAGGCTACTGGAGACAGGGCACAGATCGCACCCTGCCACCTCCAGCCCCGGGAGGGGACCAACCCGCTGTCACACCCTCGCATCGGGCTCCCCAGCGAGTCTTCCCAGGGCCTGGGGGAAGACAGTCCTGTTAGTGCGGGCAGCCCAGGCGCCCCGGTGACCGCCTCCTCCCCAGCACGGGTGACAGGTCTGGTCCTGTCCCTGGCATCGAGACGCCGCCGCTGCAGTTCAGCTGTGCGATGCACGGAACAACCCCGGCAGCGTCTCTGGAAGCAGAAAGGCAGTTCGGCAGCAAGCGGCAGAGCCGGGGCAGGCAAAAGGGCTGGCGGGGGCAGGAGGCGAAGCTCGGCTCTCACCAGGGCTCTCGGCACACTGATCGGCACCAAGCTGGGGAACTCATCGCCCTGACACCGGCACGCTGGTGCCAAAAGCAGAGCACCGCTCCCCGAGGGACTGCCGCCGACCGGGAGCTAGCCAGAGTTCAGCGAGGAACTATTGGCAGGACGCGCCAGAACACGCACAGGACCATAAATCCTCCTGCTACGGGGCCACAAACCAGTCTGTGGCTCTCCAGGGCGAGGAGGGGACGTTTCCGGGGGGAAAGGTTATCTCCTCGCTGGTCCTGGCTCTATCTCTCACAACAACAGGGTCTGGCCAGGGTCCGACAGGATACCGGGGCTAAACAGACCTCCCGACCTCTGCCGGGCTCCGAATTCCTGCGGTTTCGCTGGGGTGGACGGGAAGTAAACAGGCAGGCTTCCCACGGCTTCGCCGTGGCACCCTACCTGCCGGTGGGGCCCAGCACCCCGCAGCCAGCCGGCCGGCTCGTGAGGGGGACCCATGACCGCGGTGGCTCTTTGCGTTCACGCCAAAACCCGGGGAACAAAGGGAGAGACCGCCACGGTCAGCACAACGCTGCCGGCAGCGGGGTTGCCCGGCGGCAGCGGTGTGGGGCTGCCCATTGGGGCCACGGAGGGACCCCTAGCACTGGGTCAGGCCATGGCACTGAGTTGGGCGGCTGGCCCCGGCGATGGGGATTCCAGCCTCGCTCTTTCCCCCCCATCCCAGGGCCCAGACCCACTGAACCTCCTCGGTGCTAAACTTCAGCTGGCTTCGCTCCACGGTCTCCGAGGGAGCTGGGTCCAAAACAGAGTTGTTTACTGCGTGCCCAGCCAGGGAGAAAGCCCTGTCCCGGGGTGCAGAGACCTGAGGTCTCTTCGCTACCTCACTCTGTGCCTCAGTTTCCACCCCCCCAGACCACTAATGATCCCGGCTCCCTTTAGAACAGCCCTCCTGATCTATAGCTTCGGCGCTCGGAAACATCTATACTCAACGCCGGGGTCAAACCAGGGCGGTGCAGGCTACGTCCAGCTCCCCACCAAACCATCACTGCCCACCAGCCCCCAGCTCACCAGGCGCTGGTCCCACACCCGAGCGGGGTTTGGGAGCCCACACCGCACCCAGGCTTGTGGCACCGGGCAGGTCCCTGCTTTGCGGGGCACCCACGGGAGCTGGCAGTGGGATGGTGGGAGGGCAGGATGGGGGGGTAGGGGCCAGCCGGGAAGCCCTGATCGCTACCCCAGGCTGCAGAAGGATGAGCTGGAAGGGGGATTTCGGGTGGCTCTGACTCAGCACCCGCCTGAGCCCAGCCCCGGCCAGCCCAGGGGTGCTGCTGGACCCGCTCCAGCGCAGGATCAACCTTTCCGAGAACAGCCACCGCCCCGCTTGTCGCTACCGCAACCCCCCCCCCCCCCCCCCCCCTCCCCTCCCCTCCACCCCTTCGTCGGGCTCCACGGGACGCGGGGGGAGCCGCAGGCGAGAGCCCGCCGGGGCGGGGTGAAGCCGGGCCGGGCCGGGCCGGGCCGGGCTGGGCTGCCCCACGCTGGGCAAACACGGCTCCGCATCCTGTTAACCCCTTCGCCCACCCGCGCCACGGACCGGCCCCGCGGTGTGTCGGGGGGGGGGGGGGGGGGGTGTCACACACCCACATCCCCCCCCCCACCCCCTTTTCCCCGGTCCGCTACCGGAGCGGGGGGGGTTCGAGGCAGCCCCGGGGACCCCGCCCGCCGCCGGACAATAGCCGAGCTGGGGCCCGGCTGCCTCCCCGCCGTGCCGAGCCGAGCCGCGCCGAGCTAAAGCGAGCCCCAGCGTACCCCAAACCTCCCCCCTCCTCCCACCCCCCCCTCCCTACCTGCGTGCCCGGGCCCCGCTGCCGGTCCATGGCCGTGCCGTGCCGGGCCGTGCCGAGCCGAGCCGAGCCGGGGCCAAACTGCACCCCCCCACTACCGCCGCGGCGGGCATGATGTCATCGCCCCGCCCGGACCAATGGCGCGGCGCCACGTCACGGGGCAGCCCCACACCCTCCATTCAAACCCGAGTGGGGCGGGGGGGGGGGGGGGGGGGGAGGTACCCCTTGAGCCAAGGCGCGGCCCCACCCACGGAGGGGGGGTGTCCCCCCTGAGTGGGGTCCCCGGCCCATTCTGGGGGGATCCGTGGAGGTGTGTGGGGGGTCCACTTCGCCTTCGGGGGAGGGGGCGTGTCCCGAGTGGGGTCCGCGGGGGCAGCCCCCCTGGCCGCACTCCCCGCGGCTGCATCCCTGGGGGGGGGGGGGTGTTGAGGAGGTGGGTGGCGGGAGGTGTCTGACTCTTAATTAATTAAGGGGAATTAAGAGCCGAACTGAGCTGCCAGGAGGAGGTGGGTTCACCCGCGGGGCAGCACCGGTGTCCCCGTTCCACTCGTGACCGTGACACCCACGAGGCTGCAGCACCCCCCCCACACACACACTCACCCCCCGCCAGCCCCACCGCTCCATCCCCTTCGGGGGGGTCTGCGGGGCTCCTCCAGGGCGTGGGGTGGTTGGGTGGTCCCCGGCCAGGATGCGGTGAAGGGGGGGGGGGGCAACCATGGCCACCCCGGCCCTAGCGATGGGCTGAAAGGGAGAGTGCAGGGCTGCACAGCCGCTCTCGGGGATTAAGGCGAGACCTTTGTGGGAGAAAAGGGGCGGGAGAGACGAGATTAACTCGAATCTGCCTAATGCAGCGTTTCTTGCGTATTCTGGGGCGTCTGGAGTCTCTGCGGAGGGAGCCAGGTTGGGGAGAACGGGGGGGGGTGGTGAGTGGGGTCCCAGCCGTGCCGCCCTAGGGACACGGGTGCTGGGACGTGACGCTGCAAAAGGCCGAAGGTTTCTCACGCCACGGGTGCAAGGAGCTCCGTTCCTCGTGGGGTTCGGCAACATCAACCCGGGGGCCACGGTTGCAGCAGCAGCCGGGGCTGGGCAGCACCGGGAGCTTTGATGGTTCATCTGGTGCAGACCTTTCCCTCCGTGGGAAGGGCAGGAGGCCACTGGCGGCGTAACCACGGAGCTGCCGATCCTGCAGGCGACGGGGGCGAGTGTGGCACCGCGGAGATGCCGGGGTTGGCACAACGGAGAGGCTCAGCCGGACTGAGCACCATGTCCAAACCCACCCAGGGCACGGCCTCTGCCCGCAGCCCGGGTGTCTGGCACCACCCCGCCTCCGCCGGTGCCTGCAGTCTGTTTCCCAGGCCGTGCTGCTCCCTCAGCTCACGCCAGTGTCATTTTCATAGCCGGTTTGTGCGGCAAATTTTATTTTCCTGGCTTTCCATGTGGGGAAACTGAGGCAGGAGGCAAAATCCCATGCCCATGGTTGAGCAGGGGGTCCCTGGAAGCCCCTGCTGAGTGTAAGCGATGGTTTGTTGGTGGGTGAGGAAGAGGAGGAGGGTTTGCCGGAGCCCTCGCCAGCAGCTCTATCCACCCGCGTGGGGCCAGCGCGTGGTAAGGGAAGGCCGGTGCGGTGCTGCTCACCTCACCTGACGCTGTCACGGGAGCACGGAGCTGGCTGAGACAGCGCAGTCAGGAGGGATTACCATCAGCCGGCTGACGGGAGCTGCAGGGGAAGGCTCCCGCGGGCTGGCCTAACTCCGGCTGGGAAGAACAGGCACCCACTCAACTCGAAAAACTGCCTGGGACAGACGGGCCCCCCTCGTCTCTGCGGTAGCTCAGGAGACGCAGCGCCCCGGGGGGCTGGATCTGACCCTGGGGAGATGGCAACGAGGTGGTTGGGGTGCTGGGAGGCTCGGGAGCACGGAGCTGCATCACTCTCACCCTTCCTGAACCTGTCGCTGGTTCCTTTTACCGCTTCTCAGCAGCTTTTGAAAGCAGAGAAGAAAAAAAATAGAAAAGGCTTGAAAAGCACTTGGAAAAGCAGGGCAGGGAGAAGCGCCCGAGTTTCCCGGCAGCCCCGTCCCCTCCTCCTGCCGCCAGCGCCTGCCAGCTTTGTCTGCCAACGCTGCCTTGGCCGCACAGGAGATGCTGCCGAGCAAGGCGGGTGCTTTTCCCGAGCCCCAGTGCTGCAGCAGGGTGTGGGGATCGCCATCCGGACAGCCCAAGGTGCCGGCAATGGGGCATCACCCCCATGGCCCCCCCAAATCCCTCCAGCCCCAGGGCCTAGCACTGGCTGCTGCCAGAAAGCTCCTCGATAGCCCCCGCCAACCCCACGGCCACCAGCTTGCACCCACGGACGTGGGGTTTCATCCCTTCCCCATGCCACTGTGGGGTGAGCGGTTATCCAGCTAACCGGTGCCCCCCGGCAGGACCACACCGCCCACTCACCGCTGGCACCATGGTGCCCGCGGGTGCACGGGTGAGTGCCCGGACAAGCTGGGTGCAGGTTGGAGCCTGCCTTTCCCACCCAGAATGCTCGCCTGGCCGGCAGTGCCGGGGAACAAGCTCACACAACCCGCTGCTTGCCCAGGAACCCATCACCCGGCCACGAGGCAGCCTCCCTGGCGTCCCCCAGGGGATCCCACCTGGAGGGTGGCTCCTGCGGGGACCCATCGTGGCCAGCAGCGCCTATGGAAACCCCTTGCCCAGCTTCGGCGCAGGGACCCCTTCGGCCGCGGTGCCGTGGTGTGCGCCGGGCACCCACACCTGAGGGACAGGGTGCAACAGACCTGGGTCAATCCTCCCCGCTGCGCTCCTGTCCCCGCCGCGCCAGGAGGGCTCTGCTGCCATCCCCGCCACCGGCCGCTCTGCCCGTGCCGTGAGCTTCGCAGCCCGGCACGGCGCAGGAGACGGCAGGGCCCGGGGCACGTGGGGCTCTGAGGATGCGCCGAGCCCTGTCTACCCCGCGGCGTGGCAGGATGGGCTGTCCCTGTCCCCACAGCCCAAGGCAAGGGAAAGGTGGGGACACTTGGCTCTGCCCCAGGAGCTGGCGGGGAATCGAAGGAATCTGGAGGAAAGGGAGAGCCCAGGCTGCCGGGCTGCTTCTCCTCCACCTCACACCGAGCGTTTCTCTTTGTTCTGACTCCTTGCTTGATCTAATCTCCACCCGGGAAATAAACTGTTACCACCTGCCTCCTCCAACACCAACACCGCCTCGGCGAGAATCGTTAAAAAATAAAACAAATCGCAGAGTTCAGCCCAGCTTTACAGGTCGCAGCCCCTGTTTCTGGCACATCAACGTCTCCCCATCGCATCTGGGGCAGCGAGCAGGTGCTGCCCCATCTGCACGGTGAGGTCTGGGGGTGCAGCTTCTCCCCTCCGCCCTGGTTTTGGCTCACCCAGCCCTGATAAGCAAGCGGTGCTTTGCCCTTGGGAGAACTGCGGGCCAGCGCCGAGCAGCAGTCAGGACACACGTCAAGGCCGATTCGGTCCCCAGGGCCTGATCGCTGCCGACAGCTCACCCTGCCTGGCTGCTGCCCAGGGCAGCCTGGAGAGCCGGCAGCGCAGGCAGCCAGCGGCGGGGCTGGGCACGGGCAGCCCAGACCTGCCTGGAGAAGCCAGGAGGGACTGAGGCAGGAAGAACCTGAAGAGGTTCCCAGAGGACGAACCTGCCGCCGCCACCGTGGGATGCGGGATCCGCCGCTTCCTCGGGCGCTGCATCCTCCGGCTGTGGCAAACCACGAGCAGAAAGGACTCGCCTCACCGGCTGCTTCACCTCCCGGCATGGCAGCAGCTCCAAACCTGCTGCAGATGTTGCTGCACCCTCTGGCTTCTCCTCCTCATGGCCAGGGATGAGCCGGGGCCAGGGTGGGCGAGCAGGGCCCGGGCTCTGCTCTGCCCCAGCTGTGGCATAGCCACCACGCTGGGAACACAGGCAGACCCCACGCAGGTGCCTCCCAGGACCTGCATCCTGCTGTCCCCACAACCGGGGACATGTCCGGGGACCACGTCGGTGCTTGCTGGGTTGTTGCTGCTCACAGGGGCTGGCACACGCCCTGCGCAGGAGGGGAGCATCCCTCGCACGAGGAGCATCCTTTGCACAGTGAGCACCCCTCACACGAGGAGCTCGCCCGTGTTCCTCGACTCCCCAGACCTGTGCTGCCCCACGTCTCCGGCAGCTCTTCATCCCAGCCTCGGTGGGAGGAAGGTTCCTCCTCTACCAGCTGAGGCACCTGAGGCTGGAGCCGGGCTACAAACGAGGGGCAGGATTTGTCCAGCCAAATGCAGATCTCCCCGCTCTGCCCCCGCCCCCCCCATGCAAACGTCTCCACCCAAGCGGGGTGTTGGGGCTCCCTTCGCTGCCCAAGGAGGGGACGGGAACCCGTGGGTGCTGCACTCCCTTGGGTGCTGGCTCCCAAGTAGGTCAGACGAGTCACCTGCCAGAAACACCCTCTGCTCCTGGTGACGCGCCGAGGTGGGGACCGTGCTCCTGCCGGTGGCCGTGGCTCGGCAGCGATGCCACCGCAGCATCCCCCGTTTCCCCCTGGCCCATGGGACTGGCAAAGGTGGGGAGGTTGTAGCACTGAGTCACGCACCCCCAGCTCCAACTGCTCCCCAAACACAGCCCCCACAAAACGCTCCCCCCGGCAGCCCCAGCCCCCTGCTCACGCCAGCGTGGGGGATCCGGCACGTGCCCACATGGGTCCTGCAGCGAGGGGCTGTGCAGACCCCAAAGGACCCCGGTCCTGGTAGCCCCCGGCGAGGGCACAGCCCCCAGCCAAGGAAGGGGGTGCCGGTGCTTTTCTGGCGCTGCCGGCAGGCCGAGCCTTCCCCGGCCCTCAGCTCCAGCCCCCCGCCCTTTGCTGCCGGAGGGGTGACGGGTGACGAAACCCAAGCGCGTCCCCCCGGCTTTTCCTGCCAGGCCTGAAGGGCAGAGCGGGTGGTGAGGGCGGCTGCCAACCTCCCCAGGAGAAACCCCCGATGTTGGCGACGTGGGGCTGCTGCTGGCGATGCCGAAAACCCCTGGAGCAGCAGGGTCACCTCTGTCCTCCCCTATCCCACCACCGGCTCTCCTTTTCCTCCAGCTACAGACCCCCACTGGGATGGAAACACACAGGGATGCGGCCATCACAGCTCCCCACACCACTCTGGGCCCCAGCCCCGCACCGCTGCCTCCGGCACCCTCTGCCCAGCTCCTTCCCCGGCGCTGTAGGGCCGACACAAGGGCAGTGGGACAGACGGACGCACCCACCAGCCCCTTCGCCGCCGCCGCAGCAAGGTGACAGAGAGGCGAGACGGGCTGATCCTCAGGCTGTTTATTGGCATCTCCCTTGGCTCAGCCCGGGCGCCCTGGCCCTGCGGGGCTGGTGCCTGGCTCACCGATAGGCACTGCGGGGGGGTTTTGCTAGGCAGAGACCACTAAAACAGCCACAGCCCCAGAGCCCACCCGGGCATCGCCGCCACTGCACGCCCTTTAGGCTCCCAGGCCTCTGCACAAAACCCCATTAAAAGAAAAAACCAACCCAAATCACCAGAAATGCAGAGGGGTGGCTCCAGTCACCACATCACCCCCTCTGAGCCCTCGCCAAAGCCCCTGCACGGCCACGGGGTGCAAAATCGGGGAGGGGGAGACATCAGCACCACATGCACCCCGGCGGGGCTGTCCTGGGGTTTAAGTCCTGGGTTCTCCTGGGGGGGCTGTGCTGGGCCAGGCACAAACGAGGGGAGGAATTAATTGCCCGCTGGGTTCTTAGCACAGTGGCTGCCCCCCTTCTCCCAAAGGCTGGGGGGCTGTGTGTGTCCAGGGTGGGGGTTTCATGTCCAGAGGTTTTAAGTTCAGCAGAGCTCCTCCTCCCCTCTGCAGTCAGGGGTCTCCGTGTCACCCCTTGTCCCCATGTCCTGCAGGAGCCACAAGCGGAGGCTGGCGGAGAGGCTGGAGTTTGGCATGGCGAGAGCCCCTGCACCCAGCCCAGCGGCACCCACGGGATCCCGGCGGGGCTGGGGAGCCACAGCAAGTGCCAAGGGCGAAGTCCGGTGCAACCCTGCCGGCGCCCCGAGCCCTCTCACCCCACCTGGGCCGAGGAGTCCATAACGCAGAAAGCTTTGGCCAAGAAGAGGAGCCGGGTTTTGCTCCCCAGCCCCAGGGAAGGTGCTCGGGGTTCTGCTCCGGCACTGCCAAGAAAGCAAAACGCCCACTGCGGCACCAAGCCTGGGGCCACTGCCCCGCGTGGCACCGCTGCCATCCCCGGGGCTCTTCGGCTTCTCCACTTCCTCCTCCTCTTCTTCCCTTCACTGCTTTTATATTTTTCTTAATTTCTTGGGGCTTTTTTTTTTTCCCTTTCCCCCCCCCCCCCCTAATTTTTTCCTCCTGTTTGTTTTTGCTTCTGTTTAAATATCAAACGAAAGAAGAAAATCCAGCGATGGGGGCTCTGGAGCCGGGAGCCAGGCTGCTGGGCGGGCGGTAGAGGGTACCAGGCTGGCTGGGGGGGTTACCGGGGGTCTGGGGGGTGGGAGTCCTGCTGGCTTTGGGGCGGAAGAGGCTGCCCTGCTGCGTGGAGGTGCTGTTGGAGAGGGGCGTGTGGTCAGGCTCCCCCGAGTCGCTCTCGGTGTAGCTGTACGCCTGCGCCCGCGAGATGCCCTTCTGCTGCCGCCGCCACGAGTTGTAGTACGTGGGGTCGCTGATGTAGTGGTTGACGAAGGAGTGGGCTTTCTGGTGGCCGGGGTCCACCTCGTACTCGCTGTCGCTGCCCTAAAGAACAGGGTGGTGGTGGGAGGGGTGTGTGAGCATGGGGTGGGGGGTATCCCCCACCAGCCCCCCAAACAGGGTGAGCTTTCCCAGTGCTCTTTTAGGGATGCCGGCGAGCCCATCCCAAAAGACTTCAGGGGGCTGGCGTGGCCGCAGCACTGCTGCGGGGTGGGGGGGGGGCGTTCTGCAAAATAAAACCTCCTACAAAAGGGTTTCAGGGGCCTGGGGGCCCATGAGGGTGAGGGGGTCCCCCCAAGGCCGGCGAGGAGTGTGTATTTTGGGAGGCGGGAGCTGGCGGCCCTGCCTCTCCGCTGGCGGTAATTGGATTCAGCTTCCCTTGGCCGCGCACAAAGGGCCCATTGAGGGCGGCGGGGAAGCTGCTCCGCGCCAGCACCAGCTCCCGCCGCTCTTCACAGCTCCTCAAAAGCCACTCGAGCCCCGCTCGGAGCAAGAGGGAGCAGAGCCGGCATCTGCCGCGCGAAGGCAAAAGGAACAGCCGGTGTGGGGAGGGACACCCCCCCCACCCCGGGATCAGTCCCCCTCCTGCTTGGGGACAGCCATGGGGGACCTCCCAGGACCTTCCCAGGGGACTTCAGCCTCGTCGGATGCCACCTAGCATCCATCCTGGGGGCGATGCTCCTGTGGCCTCCCCGAGAGCTGCCCACGGCCGCGCTGCTGCCCGGCCGCAGCTGCCCGTTCCTCCGAGAGGAGACAAAGGTGCCATTTTGCGGGGTTGGCAGAGCTGCGGCCGTTGCCACCAGCGACCGGGCAGCGGGACAGTCCCCAACCCCACTGCCCTCTTGTCCCCTGTCCCCAGCAGCCCTGGGGGCCCCCCCTGCGGTGCCACATCCCCAGCAAATGGGTTGAGGGCTGTGACAGCTTCCCTCTGGCTCCGCGCCGCGAAGCCACAGGGGATGCTGGTGCCTAAAAAGCAGGATGGGGCATGAGAGCGGGACCAGCATTGCTCTTCCCAAACGAACACCAGGACCCGCATCGTGGTGGGCAGAGAGGAGGGCTGAAGCTCCGGGGGGGGGGTTCCCAGCACTGTCCATCCTGCCTTTGCGTCCCCCCCTGGCCCCACGTCGCCGTCCCCACAGGCAGCCCCGGGTGGTCACCTGAGAGTCGGAGACCTCGGAAGGCTTCTCCGTCAGGCTGCTGCTCTCGGCGGGGATCAGGTCGTTGTACTTGGTCACGTCCTCGTCCGAGTAGTGGAGGCTGCCGGGGCTGGGCCGCGGCGGGGACCTCAGGGAGAGGTGGGTGCTCAGCATGTGTCCCCCCGCTCAGGGACGAGCCCACCCCTAAGCCATGCCGAGCCCCCCCCCCCCCCCCCAGGACCCTGCTCGTGGTCCATGGGCTCTCAGGGATTTCCCATTTTTCAGGCTGTTCCACATCCCATCCCTGCATCAGGCTGGTGCAGCGGCTGCAGCTCCCGGCAAGGGGGGGCACATTGGGCAGAACAGGGTCACCCCCCTGGGGTACCAGCCCTCCCCAGCCCCGTGCGCATCCCGCAGTGAGCGCACGATGGAGGGACGGGCATGATGACCGAAAAAACACCTCCCCCCTGCCTGGGGATGGGGCTGCGGCGGGGGGTCCCTACCGGGTGTAGATGCCATTCTTCCGACAGAAGGAGTTCTTGACAGAGAGGCGTCGGTTGTTGAGCTCCAGGGCGGGGAAGCTGCCCTCATCCAGGCTCACCATCTCACCATGGCTCAAGGCGGTCGCCTTGGAGCCATTCCCTGCGGGATGGGATGGCTCAGCCTCCCCCAGACCCTCACTGGGCAGCACAGCACGGGGGGAGCCCAGACTCTGGGCTGGCGAATGGCCCGAGGAGGGTTGTGCCAGCTCTGGCGTTGGAAAGACCAAAGCCTGGGAATGCCCGTGAGGTGCCAGTCCCGGGGCAGCGGCCGTGCATCAGCCCCATGCCCGCCTTGGCTTGCACCAGAACCTGCCCCATCGCCTCTGGCTCCCGGCTCAGTGGCTCTGTTTGCTTAACGAGGAGGTCTGGATTTTCCCCACAATTTGAGCCCTTGATACAGCTAAGAAAACAGAACTGTGTTTGACTAATCTCGATGACCTCTGCCGAGCCCCTGGGCTGCCCTCCCTCTGCAGCTGACAGGGGGACAAGTCGGTTATTTAATCTTCAGCTCCCAGCACTCTCTGGGAAGCCCACAGCGTCTTTATCGGATGTCGCTGGGTCTCTGGAGGAGCCGTGCTCCAAGGCAGGGGGGGAAGGAAGGCTCCCACCACCCCACTCAGAACCCAAAGGCAGGCAGGGAGACCCTGGAGAGGCTCCTACAGGGTCAGGGCTCTGCACCCCATGGCCAGCAGCCCAGAGGGTCCCATCACCACCCACCACACCCCCGGCACTCACCCGAGTCTGACTTCTTGGCGTACTTCTTGCTCTGCCCGCGGATGATGAGCACGAAGACAAGCAGGAGGATGAAGATGAGCCCCACCAGGGCGATGACCACCAGGAACCACCACTCCTCGTAGAACGGGTTGGCTTTCTGGGCTGGGGCACAGCAGGGAGGATCAGAGGGGGATGGGCATGGGGGACAAACCCATATGGATGGGGAGACCCCATTGCAGGGCACGGGGTCATCTTAGGGAACTTTGTGGGACCTGGATCCACATGAGGGAGCGGGTTAAAGGGGGATAACAGGGGGCTTTGCAAGGGGGGTGCTGGCAGTGAGATTTGGGGCTCTGAAGGAGCCAGGCAGGGTCAGGGAGACGGATTTCAGCACTGGCCATGGGAAGAGAGCAATGCTGGGACTCTCCCTCTGGCACAGAGGTGACAGCATCCCCCCAGGGGACACCCCCATGCTGCCCTCGCTGGCTACCTGACACGGAGGGGGAAGGCGTGCTGGGGGTCCCGTAGCCATAGTCGTTCACGGCGATGACACGGAAGTCGTAGCTGACCCCCTGCTTGAGGATGTCCGTGCTGAAGGTGTAGGAGGTCACCTCCTTGGGGATGTCTTTGATGAGGATGTCCCAGAGCCCCTCATCTGGAAGAGAGAAGGGGGTTGGCGGGGGGGAAACAGGCTCCCCAAGGCGAGAGGCTGAGCTCCCTCCATCCAGGAGCGTGTGCCCTCTGCCCGGCCCCAGCAGACACCGAGCTCGCTTGCTGCAGCATCACAAAGAAGCCACAGCGATGCAGGCGGCTCATCCATCACCTGCCCCGCTCCCAGACGAGGCCCAAAGCAGCTCCCTGGGGACCTGCTCCCACCGCAGCCCCGGAGCACCCCTGGCAGCCCCACAGGCTCACAGGAGTGAGGGGGTGCCCTCCCGGGTGCTGCCCTCCACGTTAGGAGCGGTACCGACCCCCGTCAGCAATCGATGGGGTTGTCTGAGCTGCGGTCTCTGCCGCAAGGAGGAATCGCCAGCTTGGGGCTGCAGCGTGGCCGTGCCTGCTGGGTCCCTGCCGTGGCGATGGGCAGTCCTGGCTGCCAGCCCTGCCTGTCCCTGCCTGCACAGGAGCAGGGCTTTCCTGTTTCGGGGTAGCCTTGGTACCCCTTGGTCCCCCTTTGCCTGGCTGAGGGAGCATCAGGATCTTGGTGCCCACGAAAGCAGCAGCACCGACCCAGCCCCTTTCCACCAGCCCCAGTCAGCACCCGCTCGGCAGCACAGTCCTCACGGACCAGCCCACGGCCAACAGCCCAGACACCCGGGTCCCAATCCCCAACCCAGCCTGTTGAGCAGCCTGGGAGAAGTCAGCAACCCCTGCCTCAGTTTCCCTTTGTCCTGAACCACAAGGCGCTGCTGGTGTCGAGGGGGGATGGAAAGCAGAGCGGAGCTGCGGTACCTGAAGGACGGGCTTCAATGACATATCTGGTGATGGGCCCTTGGCCAGGGTCCCCGCTCGACCAGTGGATGGTGATAGCCGAGCCGTAGCGGGAGATGAAGGGCTCGCCGGGGGGGCCAGGGGCACCTGGGGACGCAGAGCAGAGCTGGAGGCACGGGGGGTACAAACTGGCAGGCAGACACACCAGCCCCGGTGGCAGCAGGGTGACTGTCCCCGCCGCATCTCCTCCCTCGCACCGGCACGGCGTCCCACATATCCCCCCCCCTACCTTCCCCAGGCCCCGTGGTGATGTTCGCCTCAACGTCTGGCCCGTAGGCGAAGGTTTTGGCCCGGATTCGGAACCGGTACGTCACACCCTCGGCCAGGTCCTTCACCTTCATCCACAGCGGGCTGTTCCCCTTCACGTCGACCGTCACGATCTTACTGACACCTGCAGGGACAGAGGCTGAGCCGGGTCTTCCTCAGAGCCCTCCCAGCTCCCCTCCAGTGCCCCCCAGCTTCCCCCCCCCCCGGTGCCCTCACTGTGCCCTCACCGTCCACGGGCATGCAGGGCTCGTAGACCAGCCTGTAGCCCTCGAGGATGCCGTTGGGCAGCGGTGGTGGCTCCCAGGACACGTTCACCGACGTGGTGGTCAGCTCGCTGAACCGGATGGAGCCAGGGGCGCTGGGGGCTGCGAGGAACCGGGATGGCGGGGTCAGCTCAGTGCTCCCAGGAGACATCGCCAGCACCAAGCCAGCCCCCTCTCCCTGCCTCCACCGTAACGGGGCTGGGGCACTCATCATCACCATCTCACACCACCCTGGTGCCACCCCACCCTGTGCCCCCGGCAGCAAAGATCCTGCCAGGCCACCATGCAAGGCTGGGGGAAACAAGTGTCTTTCTCCTCGTTTCTCCTCCTGAGACCTTCATCCTTCTCAAGTCTCAGCCAAGACCTTCACGCTCCATGTCCCCCCACCAACCCTCTGGGCTGAGCCTAGGGCTGGCCTCTGCTCGGGATTGCAAGAGCAGGAGCTGGGGTGCAACCAGGATGAAGAGGCATCCCCTGGAGACGGCACTGGAGCTGGACCTGTGGAGCCACCTCCGGGCAGAGCCCAGGGCTAGGAGGATCTGGATGCGACCGTGCTGAGCAGAGGGCTGGGGGGGGGGGGGGGGGGGAGCCGTGCCACGGGCCCCACCTGCCTGCTGCGTCCGCCCCTTGACGGGGGGGCTGCGGGGTCCATCTCCTGCAGCGTTGAAGGCGGCGACGCTGACCCAGTACGAGGTGTACCCCGTCAGGTTCTTCAGCTTCACCCCGTTCTCCGGCAGGAAAAGCGTCTTCACCCGCGCGCTCTCGTTCTGGCGCTGGGCCTCCCAAAAGTGGATCTGCAACACGAGGCGGGGGGCATGGAGACCCCGGGCGATGCAGGCGTCCAGCCTGTCCCACCTTCCCCAGGCCCTTTGCTGTGCCCAAACACCCCGTGCAGCCCTGCCCGGGCTCCTAAGCCCCTGGTCCAGAGTAACTGGGCACTCTGAGCTTGCTGGAGGAACAACCTCTCCTCCAGGACGGCTCCAGGCTGTGCTGGGCGTCAGGCAGGGGCTCAGAGCCCAGCATCGCCGCGCTGCAGAGCAAATGCATGGAGATCTCCTTTGAATTGTGCCTAAATCGCAAAAGGATGAGGCCGAGGAGGAGGAACTGCTGTGGATGTGGCCAAGGAGGTGCCTAGAACATGGGGCTGGGCATCCCGGCGGCATCCCGGCGGCATCCCGGCGGCATCCCGGCGGCATCCCGGCGGCATCCGAGGACCGACGGCGCCACCTGCCGCCCCCCGGCCGCTCGGCACCGGGTTGGGCCACCCGGCATCTTCCCCAGAATCCCTTCCCCAACCGCACCCGTAGCATCTCCCAGCGCACCCAGCATCTCCCCAGATCCCACCACAGACAAAGCATCTCCCAAGGGAGCTCAGCACCTCCCAGTGACACCCAGCATCAACCCACCCCCCCCCACCCACCCACCCAGGAAGGCAGCACCTTCCCAGGGCACCCAGTGTCCCATCTCGGTGCCAGCTCCCAGGTGACAAGGTGCCGGTACCTTGTAACCCTGGATGTCCCCGTTCTGGGTCTCGGTGGGTGGTGGTTCCCAGGTGACATCCAGCTGGGTGGCCGTGGCCGCCTGCACCGCCACGTTCTGCGGCGCGCCGGTGGGCACTGTGCCGAAGGAGGGGACGGTGTCACAGTGTCACAGCCCTGCTAAGACCAGGACAAGGGCAAGCCCCCCGCCCTTGACACGGGGGATGCAGCGCCTTGTCTTGGCATGAGCGTGGGGTACCAGGGCGGCCAACCCCCCCTCCCCACAGCTCCCAGCCGCGGGCAGCCCCTCGCAAGGCAGGGCCGTGCCGGTGGACTCACCCGCTTCACCCACGAAGACCTCCTGGGGGGGGCTGGGGGGGCCCTCGCCCACGGCGTTGTACACGCTCATGCGGATCTCGTAGCGACGGTGCTTGCTCAGGTCTGCAGGGTAGAAGGGGTGAGCGGGACCCTCCCTGCCGCCGGTGGTGTGGGGGGTCCTGCTGCACCCCCCAGGGGGACCCAGCAGAGCCCCCCCCCCCCCTTGCTGGGGGAGCTCCTGGAGAAGCAACAGGAGCGGACAGGCAGAGGTGTCTCCTGGGCACAGGGCATGCGGGTCACCCCACGGCACACACACGGGTCACCCACAGCACACACACAGGGGTCACCCCACAGCACACACACAGGGGTCACCCCACAGCACACACACAGGGGTCACCCCCCAGCACAGGCAGGCGAAGAGGAGGGACACCCAGGGGGGTGGCAGAGGGGAGGACACACACAGGGAGGGGCAGGGGGAGCGGTGACTTACTGTCCAGCTCGTACTGGGTGAGGGAGACCTCGCTGAGGTTGTGCACGGCGTAGACGGCTGGGCAGCAGCACGGGGCAGGGAGAGCAGGCGGCCGGTTAGTCCCCCACGCAGCACGGGTGGGCTCCCGCCTCTGAGCGCCCACCCCAGCACAGCTGCCCACCCCAGGGTGGGCCAGGGGTCCTCTGCATGGGCCCTGTCACCCCCAGGTGCCAAGGAGGCTGTCACAGCACCAAGGAGCCTTTCCATCCTCCAGCCCTGTCCCCTGAGTGGCATGAGGCAGGTCTGGGCATTGGGGTCTCCACGGGGGTCTGACCGTGGCTGAGAGCGGTGGACAGGGCAAGGTCCTGTCTTGGGCTGTGCCCTTGTCACTCGTTTCCCTGCTGTCCCCATAGTGGATGTGATCACGTTCCCTTCGGGGTCTGAGGACAGCAGCGCACCCAGACACACCCAGCGAGATGTCATGCAGACACCCGTGTTGGGTGCAGACACGCGGACACCCACACTACAAGGGACACGGGGGCTGAGCACAGCAGGACGGAGCCAGCAACATCGCAGACAAGCCTTAGGGACCACCGGACTCGGTGGCACCAGGGGCCTGGTGATCGTTCCATGGGGCACAGCCTGACCCTGACAGCTCCAGGCGGGTACCCAGGAGAGGCCGTGGAGCACGGGATGCTGCCCTGGCCCACCCTCCACCCACCACCACTGGGTCACCCCTCCAGCCACACGTCCCCAGGCTCGACAGGGCCACGAGCACTCACGGGTGAGCTCAGCCCACGTGGCGCCGGGGTTGCCGATGCCGCGCAGGGTGAAGCCGCGCAGGCTGTCGTACACCAGCTCGCGGTAGCGGAGGCGGAAACCCAGCAGGATCCCGTTGATCTTGTCCTCGGCTGGGGGCTGCGTGGGGAGGACAGCGAGGGGCTGCTCTGACCCGGGGGCTCCCCAGCACCCCGAGGTGGCTGTCCCCAGTACACCTCAGTGCCACCTCCCAAGGGGGCGGGTGGCCCCATCCTGTGACAAGGCGGAGGGGACAGTACCTGCCAGCGGATGAGCACCGACGTGGTGGTGTGCGGGGTGACGGAGAGGATGGTGGGGGCTTCCTCGGGGGCTGTGGGGGAGAAGCGGGTGGGGTGAGGCTCCGGAGATGCCCTGGGTGTGGGGGGGATGCCCAGGAAGGGGGAGGGGGCACCCCCTCTCCCTCCTCCCGGAGCCGCCGCCTGCGCTGACCCGCCTGCAGGGTGGTGAGCGACTCCGACTCCTCGCTGTACTCGCTGTCCCCGATGTCGTTCGTCGCCTTCACGCGGAACTTGTAGGAGGTGAAGGGCTTCAGCCTGGATGGAGGCAGAGCGGGGTCAGTGACACCAGTGGGTGACCCTGTGAGCCACCCTCCCTCCCACAGGGCCCGTCGGCTGGTGCTTCCCAACCCTGCTGCAAGCGCTTGTTGTCGGACGGGGAAACTGAGGCGGGGGTAACCACCTAAAGCAGAACGCATCATCTCCCCAGCTCCCCACGGCACCGTCGAGGGCCAGCCCGTGCCTCACCTGTCCACGACGAAGGCGGTGGCGTTGCGGCTGACGGAGGCGGAATGCAGCGCCCACTCGCCGTCGGGCAGCTCACGGGTCTGCACCGTGTAGTAGCGGACAGGGGAGAGCCCATCGCTGCCCGGCTCCCAGGAGAGCAGCACGCTGCGGGCTTGCACCTCCTCCTGCTGGGCCAGCGGCTTGCCGGGGGGCTGCGGGCGGTCTGGGAGAGGCGAGGGGCTGGGAGCACCACGGGCACGCCCGGGGCACGCACAGCCCCCCCCTGTTGCGGGCTGGACACCCCCCACCCGTTACCTCTCTTCTCCGTGGTCACCACGAGGGCTTCGGCCGCCTCGCCCCAGCCCTTGCGAGTCTGCGCCGCGACGCGGAAGAGGTAGGTGGCCTCGGGCTGGAGGCCGGTGGCCATGTACTGCCGGGCGCTGGGCTCCAGCACCTCGACGGTGGCCGCGTTGGCGGCGGTGGTGTTGAGGCAGTGGGTGACCTGGTATGCTGCGGGGAAGGGAGTGGCACGGTGGGGCTGGTGGAGGGGACACCAACCTGCGCTCCCCGCCGTGCACGCCTCCCTCATCCATCCCTGCCCACGCACGGGGCCAGCCACGAGGGGTTTTTGGCTCCCTGCACGGAGGGGGTCACACACGGCTTGGGATCGGCACAGCCTGCCGAGCGAGGAAACCCCCAGCCCTGGGGACAACAGGCTGTGAGATGCTTGGGGGGTCTCAGGGAGCTCGTATCTGCTCCCCCAGGCTGATCCCTGCTCCCATGGGACCTCTGCACCCCTCTGCAGAGCATCCTGGCATGGCACAACCGGGCTGGCTCCCCACCTACCCAGGATGATGCCGTTGGGTGTGGCGGGTGGCTGCCAGATGAGCCGCACCGAGGTGGTCCTCACTTCGGGGAAGAGGATCCCCACGGGGGGCCCGGGCACTGGATGGGGGGAAGAGATCGGGTTCACCAGGGAGCGCACAAGGGCGTGCAAAGCGCCGGTTCCCATCCCACGGTCACGGGGGGAGAGGGATCGCCCCAGGGAACAGGGACAGGATGGGAAAGCCTTAGGCACCCAGGGGACCCCTCCAGGCCATTTGGGTCTCTCTGCCCATGCAGGTGCTGTTACCCACCATCATCCAGCGTCCGCTCAAGGACAGGGGGCCGGCTGGGCATGCCGTCGCCGATCCTGGTGAAGGCCAGCACACGGATCTCGTACAGCGTGTATTTGCCCAGCCCGGTCAGCTGGGCGCTGCGGGACGCATTGCCCTCCGCCAGCCAGAACCGGGCACGTGTGTCCGAGTCCTTCTCCTTGTACATCACCTGCAAACAGACCCCCTGTGACATGGCCAGGCAGGGCCACAGCCCCTGGGACACACACACACACACCCCCCCCCAGGACAGCCACCCCTAGGACTGAGCAGCGCAGCCTGGGCTGGCACAGATGGACACCATCTCTCGGAGGTGGCACGACTGGGGACATGGCAGTCTGCAGGGTGACTCCCCCCAGAGAAAGCCACACTGCCCAGGTCTGCGGGTGAGGCTGGCAGGGCACAGGCAGGGCTGCAGGCAGGGCTGCAGGCAGGCAGAGCCACACCGGGGCTACGGCAGGAGCTCACCTTGTAGCCCAGGATGAGGCCGTTGCAGTCCGCCTCGGGGATGTCACTCCAGCGGACCAGCATGCTGCTGGAGGTGGTGGCCAGCGCCGACACGTTGCTGGGGCCAGAGGAGGGCACTGGGGGAGATCGGGGCTCAGTGGCCAGATCCAGCCGGGGTGGGTGCCCGGCGCTGCGGGGTGGGCAGCGGTACCTGACTCCCGGGTGCGTCCCACCACCGAGTGGCTCCAGGGCCCCGCGCCGATGGCGTTGAAAGCTTGGACCTGCACCCGGTACTCGGTCCACTCCTCCAGGTCCTCCAGGGTGTACTCCCGCTCCACGCGGTCATGGATGACGTGCGCTGCCGGCTGCCCTCGCCCATCCGAGCGCGCGTACCGGATCTTGTAGCCCACCGAATCGGGGTTCCCGTTGTACTCCTGCTCCAGGAGGGGCTGGCCCCAGCCGACGGAGACGGGCACCATCACTCCCAAGCCCCCACAGCCACCCCAGCTCCATCCCGGCTCCCCACCCTCCCGCCAGCCTCGGTGAGCCCCATGCCCGTGGGCACAGACCCACCACAGTGCCCCCCTCCTCACCATCCAGCGCAGCCACAGGCTGGTCTCACTGGCCGTCCTCAGGGTGACGTTGGTGGGTGCCACATCTGGAGGCGCCTGCAGGGTCTGGATCCTTCGGGAGGGCAGGCTGGGGGGGCTGGTGCCCACGATGTTCACCTGCCGCATGCGGAAACTGAGAGAGGAGAGGGGGGGTCACGGCGAGGGGGGGCGAGAGGGCTCCGGTCGCCCCCCCGGGGACGCCGCCGCGGCGCTGTCCTGGCCACTCGCCTGTAGTAGGTGTAGGGCTTCAGGTTGGGCACCTCCATGGAGCGGGCGTCAGGCTCGTTGGCCAGCTGGTGGACGAGCCCCCACTCTTCAGCCTCACCGCTCTGGCCCATCTGCGGGATGGGAGTGGGGTGAGCTGCCCCCCCAGCGCCCCCTCACACCCCCCCATCCACCCCCCAAGCCGCCCCATACCTGTGCCTCCACCTGCCAGCGGGAGATGGAGGTTTTGCCATCATAGCCTGGGCGAAACTGGAGGGTGACGGAGCGGGGTCCGATGTTGGAGATGCCCAGGTTGGTGGGGGCACCGGGAAGCTCTGCGGGGAGAGAAGGCAGGGCAGGTGGCACCGTCCACTTGCCCCCCAGCACCGCCCGCAGCCCACCGGCATCCTGGCGCCGCCGCACTCACCTGGTGGCACCCCCGAGGAGATGGTGGAGGAGGAGACCTGGCCCTGGCCCTTGGAGGTCATGGCAGCCACCTCGATGGTGTAGGTGGTGAGGGCGGTGAGGCCGGTGACACGGTACTCCAGGGTGACATTGGGCAGGTAATGGGTCACCCGCGTGTTGGTGCGGTTGTATTCCTCCCAGGAGATCCGGTAGCCTGAAACGCACCCCGTGCCGTCAGCCCCCCTCATCGCCCACCCTGAGGAGCTGAGTCGGACCAGAGGGAGATGCGGTGGGGTGGGAGATGCCGCGGGGTGGGAGATGCCGCGGAGTGGGAGATGCCGCGGGGCGGGAAGAGGGGCCAACAGAGGAGCTGGGTACCCGCCGGCGCTCCCTCACCCGTCAGGATGCCGTTCTTCTCCAGTGGCTCCTGCCAGCTGACTTTCAGGGATGTGTCCAGGATGTCGCTGAAGCTGAGATGTCCCACGGGACCAGGCACTGCCCAAAGACGCCCAAAGACTCAGCCCACAGCTGCGCACCCAAAGGCGGGAGCCCTCAGCACCCACGGGATACCCTCCCCGCCCCCCAAGAAGCAAGCACAGAGGGGGCTCCCCTTGGACGGGGCTTCCCAGGGCTCGGCAGCCCCCCATTCCACATCCCCACTGGCAGCACCAGTGGGCCCAAATCCCCCACCTCGGGGCTGCTCCCACCCTCCCCGGGAGCTGCAGGTGGGCAAGATCCGTCCCGCGGGAACGCAGAGCCGCCCCGTACCGTCCTCGTGGGTGCGCACCAGCTGGGGGGGGCTGCGCGGGCCGTCCCCCGGCGTGGTGAAGCACAGCACCGAGGTGAAGTACTCGGCGAATTTCCGCAGCCCCGCCACGTAGCCCACGTGGACGCTGTCCTGGAAGTTGGGTCGCACCGTCACCACGGTCGCCTCCTCCTCGTGCTCTGGCTCCCAGGCGATGAGCTGCGGGAAGGAGGAGCTGGGACCACGACGCCAGGTACCAACGTCCCCACCGTGTGCGCTGGTACCACAAACACCCTCCTCCGGGCACCCCGGGCCTCCCCTTAGTGACTCAGAGTTGATTAAATATCAATTAACGGGGCAGGGACCACTTGATGCCTTTAACAGCGTGTGTTTACCCGCCCGAGCCGATACGGAGCGAGAGCTCTGTGATTAACTCCCATTGATAACGGCACGTAACCGCCCGCCCGCCTGCGTTTAGGAGGGATGTTTGGGCATTTAATTGGTATTGTGCAAGATAGCCTATAGCAACTTAATTAAATACTAATTAGGCCCTAAAAATACTAATCAAAAATACTAAGTGGCATTTAATAAGAATGTTAAATATCCTCCTTGCTCTGGTTATCTCATTCAGCGGCAATTAAATTCCCGAACTTCTCTTTTGAGTGGATTAAGAAACAAGTTTAATGTTTTAATTCAATTTAATTAATGTAAATTTGAATTAATTGCAACTCAGAATTAATTACAGAGAAGGGGAGACTCCAAGCCCATGCAAGTGTTAAATCCCAGTAAGTATTAGTTTAACAGTCAGGAAAGAATCAACTGAAATCTGCGATTTCGGCGAGGAGGAGTCAGGCCAGTTTGTGAAGGCCAGCTGAGGAGTTTCCCCACCCCGGCTGCCCCATTTTTGGGGGGAGACCTGCAGAAATCACCCCTTACCTTGTACCCCTGGTTGATGCCGTTGATGAACTGGGGGCTGGGGGGGTTCCAGGTGAAGCGGATGGTGGTGGAGTTGGTGGCCTCAGCCTGCACATTCCCCGGGGGCACCGTGGGGACTGCCGGGACAAAGGGAAGGCTCACAGCGGCTCTGGGTCCACGAGGTCCCCTCCGTCGCCTGGGTGCCAGCCCCCCACCCGGGAGCGTGGGCACCTGCAGCGGGGAGGACCCCGGACACCCAGGGTGGTGCCCCAAGATGTCCCTGGCTGGGACAGCCCTGCCCTGGCTCTGCAGCCCCCGCTCATCCCTCCCCAGCATGTCCCAGTACCCCTGGAACCCCAACACCCGTCCTCCTGCCACCCCAACACCCCCGTGGCACAGCCTGTAGCCATTGGGGCAACCACTGAGCCCCTGCCCGCCCGTGCCTACCTCCCTGCAGCGTCCACTCGGTCACCTTCATGCTGTACACCCCCAGGCCGGCGCTGTTGTACGCCGCCACCTCGATCTCGTAGTTGGTCCAGATGATGAGGTCCTCCAGGAGCAGGTTGTTGACGTCGGCGTTGGTGATGTTCTTGAACTGGTAGCCCACAGGCAGCCCGGCCAGGCAGTACCTGGGGACCGGGGGCTGTCAGAGCTGCCCGTGTCCCCACCAGCATCCTGGGATGCCAGGGATGGGACACCCACGCTCCCCACCACGGGTGCCTACCGGATGATGTAGCCCTTGAGGACACCGTTCTGGTGGCTCTCGGGGGGCGGCTGCCACTGGATCATGATGGACTGATTGGTGCGGCCGCTGGCGATGACATTCTGGGGGGGCGCGGAGGGGGGCTCCTCGGGCAGGGACACCCTGCAGGGGACGAGGCGGGGCTGAGCACTCAGGGTCACCGGCCCCCTCGGGACCCCCCCGGGCGCAGCTCACCTCTCCGTGTCCTTGCTGAACTGCCCCCTGCCCACGTCGTTCACGGCGCAGAGGCGGAACTGGTAGGAGCGAGCGGGCACCAAGCCCCGCACCGCCACCGACGTCACCTCGGGGTCCACGCTGGCCAGGAGCACGGTCCAGGGCGCGTCTGGGGGGGGCAGAGCGGGGCAGCGGGGTGGAGAACCCAACCTGCAAGACTCCGGCATCCCCTGCCCAGCCAGGTCCCCAAGCTCCCCTTGCCCACCACCCCTGGGTGATGCCAGAGACCACCAGACCCTGCCCAGTGCCAGCCCAGCCGGGGCCAGCGGTGCTGGGGAGGTGGAAGCAGCCCCTTACTGTTCTCAGAGACCTCCACGACGTAGCGGAGCAGGGGGCTGTTGCCATCGAATGGCTTGGCCCAGGTGAGGTTGATGGCCCGTTTCTCCAGGGGGCTGAGGGCGGCGGTGGGGCTCTCAGGGGCATGGGGGAGCTGCCTGGACAGGGGGGGTTAGGGATGGAGCGGTTAGGGAGCGGGCACAGCCCAGGGTGTGGGGTGCTGGTGGGGATGAAGGGGCGGGTGGGGGGGTCTCACCGGACGCGGAGGTGGGCGCTGCGGGAGTCGTTGCCCCCGGCCGAGACCACCTTGCAGGTGTAGGTGCCGATGTCACCCGACCAGGTCTGGGAGATGTGGAGGGTGCCCACCTCGTCCAGGCGCACCCGTGGGCCGCCCTCCGGGCTCAGCGGTGCTCCGTCCTTCTCCCAGAGGTACCTGTGCCAGGGAGGGAGACCCAGGAGTGCTGGCACCCTACAGCCCCCTACAAGGAGAGGGGACCAGGGGTCCCACCGGTGTGCCGGGCTCCCGGTGTGCAGGGCACCAGGTGGCACTGCAGGACCACCAGCACAGGGCTGGGGATGGCAGCACCCACCATCTGCCCGCTCCCTCCCCAGGTCTGCGGGCAGGCAGCTTGGGGGGTGACTGGACCCCCCACCCCCAACCCTCCCAGCCCCATCGCATGCACCTGACGTCCACGCTGGGGTCATGGGTGACCCCACAGCTCATGACAGCCTTGGTCCCCTTGATGACGCTCTGGTCCTGGGGCGGGTCGGTGATACGTGTCCTTGCTGCGGGGGGACAGGATGAGCCATGGGCACTGCCCAGAGGGCGCAGGGGTGGCATTGGCAGGGGACAGCTCAAGTTTGCACCCATCCAAACTGACCAGCCACCTGCCAGAGCCCATCTTCGGCATCCCCAGTGAGCTCTGTCCTGCCCCACGCGTGGTGGGAGGCAGCACCCAGCTGCCCACGGAGCTGGGCAGGGTCCATCCCGCACCGTGCACGCCGGCAGGGCGGTTGGCAGAGCCTGGCTGCCATCGAGCCGGGTGACAAGGGCACGCTGGCAGGTCCCTTACCCCAGACGACCAGGTCGGCAGACGCCTCGTCCACGCCGCGGGAGTTGGTGGCCAGGCAAGTGTAGGTGCCAGCGTCGGCGAGGTGCGCGGGGCTGACAAGCAGGCTGCCCGACTCCAGCAGGGTGAAGCGCGGGAGCTGCACTGAGCCACTGGCCAGGATCCGCTCCCCTGGGCGACACGGGGTAAGCCCCATCAGCTCCCAGTGCCCCGGCCATCGGCCACAGAGCTCGGTGGCCATGGAGGTCGCAGAGCAGGCTTGCCCACACCCCAGCGCCCCCAGCCCCCTTACCTTTCTGCCACGTGATGGCCGGGCGCGGAGCCCCTGAGGTCTCGCAGTTGAGGATTACGGACATGCCGTCAATCACCGTGCTGTCCTGGGGACCCCTGGTGATGTTGGGGGCGATGCCTGCGGGGTGGACAGACACACAGACACCCCTGAAGCCCTCCCCAGTGCCTAGCTTGGAGATGACCCACTCACAGGGCATGAGGGGTTCCATCCCCACAGCGGGGGTTTCCTGGGGTCCCCAAACCCCCCCCATGGAGCCTAGTTAGGGGGTCCCAGGCACATTCCACACGCTGCCTGGGCAGAGCACCCCAGGGTCCAGGGTGGGGGTGGCGTGGGGGGGGCTGGCACCTACTGGTCACGGCCAGGTACGTGGTGGTCTGCACCTCGCCGGCCGCGTTGCGGGCAAAGCACTGGAACATGCCGGTGTCATCGGGCACCAGCCCGCTGATCTGCAGGCTGCCGTCTGCCAGGAGCTGGAAGCGGGAGAGCTTCTCCAGGGGGATGAGGGCAGCGTCCTTGTACCAGGCCATCTCCGGGGGGGGCACACCTGTGAGGGCAGGGGCCACGTCAGGCACAGGACCGCAGCGGCACGGGGCGCGGAGGGCGGCTGGGGAGCGGCTCACCTTTGGCTTGGCAGGGGATGGCCACCACCTTCTCCATCTCGGCCGTGATGTGCCTCTCCGGCTCCTTGACAAACTGCGGCGGCTCTGCAAAGCCCGGCGATGGGCAGGGGAGGGGGTTGCGTTAGAGCCGGGGTCCTCCGGGTCCCGTTGTCAAAACATCCCCCCTTCCCTGCGGGTGACTCCCATTGCTTCCCATCTCAGCCCCGGGGCTGAGACCGCCCCAAACTCATTGCACGGGTGGTTTGGGCTGTCCCACGGCCCGGTCCTCACCCAGGACGGAGAGGTAGGCGCCCTCGGCCACGGCGGGCACGCTGCTGCTGCGGAGCACGGCCTCACACTCATAGTAGCCGCTGTCGCTCAGCGCGGGGTGGAGGATGGTGAGGCGGCGGCTGTAGTCGCTGATGCCGCTGGAAAGGGGGACCCCGTCCTTCTTCCAGATGATGTGCAGCTTGATCAGCGGCCTGGGAGAGGGGCCAGGAGCATGTCAAGAGCCAGTCCCAGCCCCCACTGAGCCCCCCCCCAAAAAAAAAAAACTTCCCACAGGACTCAGGAGGTGTGCTGGGAAGGGACCCTGGGGTGGGGGAGCTGGGGGCACCCAGGGGAGATACCCCCCATCTGCATCCCGCTACTCACCTGGCATTGGCCACGCACTCCATGGTCACCTCCGAGGTCCCGGCCACCACGCTGGTGTTCCTGGGTGGGACAATGATGGTGGGTGCGATGGGATCGGCCGGGCCACCCACGTCTGGGGAGAAGGAGGCCAGAGGGACAGCCATCAGCACCCCTTGCTCACCCCCGCAGTGAGGCACCCGAAGCTCTGCGCCCGCTCTGCTTGGCAGGGAAGACACAAAGGTGGCCGGGACTGCAGGGCCGTGGGTTCTGCTCTGCCACGGGAAGGACGGGCAGGTCCAGCCCATCCCCTTGGCATCAGGGTGCCTTCACAGCTCTCCCTAAGCCCTCCCTTCCCGTGGGACCCCACGGCACCAGCCTGGCCCCCCCCCCAGCCTGCGCGGCAGCACCGGCTGGCGGGGAGGAGGGAGAAGGGGAGTATATAAAGCAAAATGATTGCAACAATAAAAAACCCTCATGTAGGCGCTGTAAAAATGCGATCGGCTTGAAAGCTGCTGATATAGCTGAATCCATAACCACGGGCTCCAGGTTGTTTATTGAGCACCAGGACGCCGAGGTACAGAAAAAACAGATTAATGGGGCAGGAGGGGAAGGGGGACAGGCAGAGGCCTCCGCAGAAAGGGATAAACCCCCCCCTCCTGGAGCAGCAGGAGGGGAGGTGGGATGGGAACACCGACAGGACTGATGCTGCTTTGGGGCATCTTCCCTGGGATGGGCTGTCACCACCTGAACAGGGACCAGGGTCCAAGAAAATCAGAGGGATGGGGCCACAGGGGTGTCCCCCAGGCAGGGGCTGATCCAGGGAAGCGTGGGCTGAGAGGGGAACACGGGCAGGAGCGGGGCAGGGTGTCCCGCAGCAAAACTGCTCCGGTTGGGGCTACATTGCACCATCCCACCCCGCAGCCCAGTCCTGGGGGCACGGCTGGATCCAGCCCCGGTGGTGGGGACGGAGGGAGAGGCTCTGCCCGTGGAACAATTAGCGCCTGCAGCACAGCCCAAAGTGCCTAAATAAATTTCGAGGCGGTTGAACTGTGAAGTCAGCAGAAGCCGGAGCCTCCGAAGAGATTTACTGCAAATTAAACTTGGGGGTGAGCCAGGCAGCACAGGGGGAGCAGGGCTGGGGGGGGGGGGGGGGGGGAGGGCAATGCCCCCTGCACTCACTGGCCACAGTCAGCGTGATGGGCTGGCTCGTCTTGTTGTCCCCGTTCTTGTCGTTCACCGCCTGGACGTAGTAACGTCCCGCGTCCGGGGCCACCGTGGAGAGGATGACGAGGGTGTTCTCCAGCGTGATGGCTCTGCGGGGGCGAGCGGGCGGCATGAGACGGGGATGGAAACGCGATGGAGACACCAATGCAGCGAGCTGGGACCCGCGTCCCCCCACCCAGCACCCACACACCAGCTTCGGGGCACCCCCAGCCTCCTGGACAGGGGCTTGGCTCAGCTACTGGCCCCAGGCAAAAGCCAGGACCCTGCCAGGACTGAGCCCCACACCCCCTCACACACCAAGCAGAGCACATCAGCTGGTGCAGATTAATAGGACTTTTTTTTTAATTTTTTTTTCGTGGAACGATCTAATCTGCTGGAAACATAAAATGGTTTGGGGAATATATTTTTTTTACCATTAAATATGAGATAAAGGAGTTTTATCTCCTCAATCCCGCCTTGCAAATAGAAAAGAGACCAGTTCAATTCCTGCATAATGCGGGTTACAAATTCAATTCCCGTACTCGGCGTCCGCCACCACCGGGCTCACCGCTCCGGCAGCGCCGAGGCCTGCCGCAGCCCCCTGGGGACGCCTGGCACGCACACGTGTGCCGTGCCCAGCTCTGTCACACCGGCTGCCACCCCAGCATGTGCTGAGCCCCTTTTACCCACCTTCCTCCCTCCTATTTTCATTTTTTTTTAAAAAAAAAATTCATTTCCCCAATGACAAACGGAGCCGTTAGTCGCCAAGCCTGCCTCTGGGGGTGAGCACGATGCGCTCAAGACGTCTGTTAAACATCCTTACTGCAAGGACAACAGCAGCTGAGGGAAACGCAGCCCCCGTGGATGCCAGGGGGATGCCGGGGGGACACTGGGGGGACTCACATGCGGCTGCTGGGGGAGATCTTCCGGCCGTCACGAAACCAGGTGACCTGGGGCTGGGGGAAGCTGGCGATGCGGGGTGCCCGGATGACGGCCGCCTCCCCGTGGGACACGCTCTGCTGCGTCTCGCTGTCCTCGAAGCTCCCCATGTCTGTGGGAGAACCGTGTCAGGGGCTGGGAGAGCACCTGAGGACCCAGCAGGGTCCAGGCCTGGGTCTGGCTGGAGGCTACGGGGATGGGCTCCCCCAGGGGGATGCAGAGGGGCTGCCCTGGGGTCTGCTCTCTGCTCCCCTCCTTGGCCGAGGGCGGCTCTGTTGACACAGGGTGTGGGGTGGTGGTGGGGTGGCTCAGACCCCCCCAAGGCTGCTCCTGCCCCCCCCCCAAGCTGTGCTCATACTGGGATCCATCCCTGCAGCACCCGGAGCTGCACAGCCCCGTCATCTGCACACCAGACCAGGGACCCCCACCCCTGTGTCCCCCACCAAGGACACAGGTTGAGTCCCAGGGCTCCCCAACATCTCCCCCTGCCCCAACCCACAGCCCAGCGCCAGGAGCATCCCTGCACAACCTTGGGTCTGGGGGCAAGGTTGGGGGTCCCGCTGCCTCTGTCCTGCCCAGCTGTTTGCAGGCTGGAAGGACAGAGGGGTTGAAGGAAGCAGAGTGAAGCCGGGTGCATAGAGAAGGAGGGGGGCAGGGGATTTTTATTGACTTCCCTTAATTGCTGTAATTAAAAACATGTAAAGAATCTTTTTTTAACGACTTTGCCATTATCATTAGTTGTTAGCACAGCTGCCTTATTAATTTCTCATTACTTTCTTGATTTGTCATTGCTCCTCACGAAGGGGTTTAAGGGGACGGGGTTGGGGGCATCCCAGAGGGAGGGGGTGACAGAGAGGGGCAAGTCCCCCGGGGGTACAGAGCCAGCGTCCCAGGCCTCAGCCCCCTCCTGTCCTGCTTAAACCCCCCGCCCCGTGGTGCCTCTGCATCACCCCTGCTCAAGTCTGCGTGTTGGCAGGATCTGTGCCAAACCGCCCGTCCCTGCTCCGGCGCTGCGGGATGCAGCCGCTGGGCCCAGCATGCCCCAGTTTGCTTCCAGTAAGGGTTACCAACAGCATTTGCTTCCAGTGCTCCACGCAGCCGGGGAGGAGCGGGGCTGCTTTCACACTGCAAAGCGTTTCATCCCTCCAAGGAGCCGCAGCTCCCTGCCCGGACACGATGCCGTGAGTTTCCTGGCCCTGGCACCCTCTGCCTGCACCCCACGCTCTGCCCTGCCCGTGGGGTGCCCCCCTGCACCCCCAAACCCCACGGCCTGACTGGGCAGCGGGAGCAGCAGAGGCAGCAACAGCCCCCTCCCTGCCAGCATCGCCCTGGGGATGCTCCATGGGCTGCACCATGGGCTGCTCCAATGCCGGAGCCATCCCGCAGCACCGGGGAAGCTGATGTCCCCAGCTTGTCCCCCCCCGCCGAGCAGGGTGTCACTTACAGGCCACCTGCACCTCCGTCTGGCGCTGCAGCAGGGCTCCCATGCGGTTGCGGACGATGCAGCGGTAGAAGCCGGCGTGCGTGCGGTCCAGCGAGGTGATCATGTACCTGCGGGGGGAGAGGAGCCACCTCAGCGGCCAGCGGGGACATCCCAGTCACCGTCACAGCCCCAGGGAGAGGCTGTGGGACGGACGCAAGCCCCCCATTTACTGCTGGGCAGCAAACCCTTCCCCAAGGAGCAGCTGCTGGGGGTGCCTGTACGCGCACGTATGTCCATGTTTGCGCACACACACGCGTGTGCACGCTGAGGGGACAACACAGTGTCCCTTGCTGCCGCAGAAGGACCCGTGGCCACGCACGTGGCACAAACCGGTGGCCATCACCCACCCGGTGCAGGGGGGTGGACGGTGCCTCACGACCACAAGCGGGAGGCGCCGGGCAAGTGGCCTCAAGCTGTCGAGAGCAGAGGCGGCTGCTGGCGACCTGGCACTCGCCATCCTGACCCTCGCACCGAGCCGCGGGGATGCGCGGCAGGGGGACGCCGGGGTCTGCCGGGGTCACTCTGCCTCGGCGCCGCGCGCAGCCGAGCCCAGCACCGCTCCGGTGAGCCGGGGCTGAGCTGCCTTATCGACCCCAGCGGCTGCTCTTATCGGCCGCCAGCACCAGCAGCCGATAAGCAGATCAAGGAAATAACCACGTCTCGATTCACCCGCCACCCCCAAGCATCGCCCCGCTCCCCAAGCCGGACGCCGCACCCACCAGACCTCCCAGAGCAGCCCCCGCTCGCAGGAGGGAGGAGGGCACTCCTGCTCCATCCCTCCCCAAAATAGGCTGGACCGCCCCCCCATGGGCCTTGCAGATGGGTGACCCTGGGGAGGGGGGGGACAGGCAGGCATCGCTGCAACACCTCCCCCCCCACCATGGGGAGTGCTCTGAGATAAAGCAGAAAGGGAATAAAGAACCAAGCTCAACCCTCCCTGCCCAAAATCTAATCTTGCATTAAAACACGCCGCGGGCTGTTTCGGCAGAGCTTTGTTTGTTCTTTTGATAACTGAGCGTAAATTAAACTTTCATAAGACATGAGGAGCACATCCCCTCTGCCGGGAAGTGTAGCGGGGCCCCTGTGCCCACCTCCCTGGTGCTGGGGACACGAGGCTCCCGCCTCACCCACCGGCACTGCCAAGCCACGGTGGGCACAGCGCAGCTGGCATCTAACCTGCTGCTGACACCCACCCACCCCCGTGGCGTGCCAGGGGTCGCCCATCCCCGTGGGAGAAGGGAGGATGACGCCCTTTGGGAACGAGTCCTTGCGTGTCACAGCTGATATTTAAACAGGATCCCCAGAGGCTTGAAAGAAGATATTTCAATTCCACGGAGCTGTCAGGAGCTGATGCGGACACCAGGACTAATGGGCCCGCTCTCCTTGGGGTGTCCTCGTTCACAAACCACACGCACACGCCGTGACTCCTAAACACACACGCGCACACGGACGGATGGACGGAAGGACGGACACGCGCTGATGCTCCCCTGCCCGCTCCGCAGCGGAGGGGCAGGCGTGCTCCCCGCACAGACCCCCTGCGCGCCCCCCTGCCGCATCCTCGCTGCCACATCCCCTCCAAACCCTCATCCCAGGAGGGGGTCGGTGCGAAGCCCCCGGCGCAGCCCCTGAGCCGCCCTGTGGGACCCCAACCGCCCCCACCCTTGGGCTCACGTTCAGCCCCGCACGAAGCACCCGCCGGCGCGCAGCCCCACCGCAGCGCCTTGTCCCCGCACGCTGGGAGCCAGGACACGTCTGTGGGCACGAGGAGCCTTCGCCCCCGCGGTGGGGACAACCCCGCAGCCCCAGTTAACGGGGTCCTGGTCCCCGCACCACCAGCGCCGAAGGGGCTATTAAGGAGCGGAGCTTTTGCCCACACCTAAACGGTTGGAAATAGCCCAGAGAAAGGAAATCAATTACCGGGCGCAGCCTGGCCCGCAGTCATTAACCAAATACGAGCAGAGACTTTGTTCTCTGCCGCTCGGCTTCCACGGAGGCTTTTATCCGAGATCGCTCTGATTTAATTTCCTTCCCCCATCATGCCTGGCTGTAAGGGGACAGGAACTGACTTCGCCCCCTCGCAGGGCGAAGCGCCGCGGGCAGGAGGAGGGGTGAAATGTGCAGCCCCAGCACCCCACACAGCCCCCCCCCCCAGTCTGAGCAAGCAGGAGCAGCCACAGCCACGGCCACGACCGCTCCTCCATGGCCAGGAGCTCCCAGCTCCTCCGCTTGGGGTCAATCCTGCCGCCCAGTGCCCACTGGCACTGCCCCAGCTGGGTCGCTTTGCCCACCCGCCAGCCCGGCAGCACGTTTTGCACCGCTCGAGCCAGGACGGAGGGTCTGGCCGTGCTCCCGGAGCTGCCGTTGCTGCTGACTCGGCTGTTTCAGGGGTTTGGTGGGTTGGTTTGTAAAGACGGAGGTTGACAGGGCATCGTCTGTGGGGAAAAGCACTTCCGAAGCGAGGAGTGACCCACGCTTCCAAAAACTGCACTGATGCAAAACAGCGGCAGTCTCCAGGCTCGGTCAGGAAGCGGCGGTGCCACGCTCAGCCCCGGGGTCAGGAGGGGGCTCTGGAGCCAGAAGCTCCATGCCAAGGGACCGGAGGGTTTGCAGAAGCAGCCAGCCGGCGGAAGGCTTTGGCACCGGCTCGATTCGACAGATGGATGGGCTGCACGTCAGGAGCGACGACCTCCCCATCCATCCACCCAGCCCGGCTCCACCGCAGCGGTGAGGCAGAGCAGGGCACTGGCAGCACCTCAATCAGCCATAACCCATCCCCCCCCCACCCCCCCTCACCGTGCAACCCTGGCAAGGCACCGGCAGCACCGATACGCTCGGCGCACCGGGCCGCACGCACCGCCTTGTTCTGGTAGGGTCGCTCCTGGTGCCGCGGGGCCCCGGCAGCCCTGGCTGCTGCTCTGTTATTGTAGGGCTCCTGAGGAGCGTGGGGCTGATGCTGCCGAATTATTATTAGATTGAGGGGGTGGAGAGGGGCCGGGAAAAGCATCAGCCAAAGGATTTGATCCATCAAACTGGAAGCCAGAAGAGCACAGCAATCTGCGTGGTTCTTCCAATGTCGCCCAGTAACAGCAACAGCTGGATCGGATTTTGGATATCAGCACATTGGCACGGTCCCCTTTGAGTAATATCCTGTATAACGACTAATTAATTCTAGTGGGGACACGTATTTGAATAGTCGCTGTGCGGTAATGAAATGTCAAGTGAGCATTAAAACACACTTAGCAAAGGTTTAACGACTCCCAGCATCTGAGCCTCGCGTCCCAGCACCCCTGCCCGGCGCTGGGCTGCCGCTCGATATGTTTTTAACTAACAACCCCCGTGGTACTTCATCAGCCCCCGTTAACTGCATTATTGGATCCCAATTAGCTCCTGATTGGAAAGGGCTCTGTTTTCACACTCATGGCCGGAGCCGTCGCCTCTCCCCTTGCCAGAAGTGTTTCCCTTTGGTGAGGAGAATTTGGCGGGTGCCAGCGGCCCTGTAAATCGCTGCCTCAATTGGCCCTGCCAGAACAACGAGCCATTTAATAATTAATGCCCACCTATTAATCTGCCGCCTTGCCCCAGAGCAGAAAGGGGAGCGAGCGCACAAGCCGTGTTGCGGCATCCAGAGAGCTCTGGCACGTCCCTCAGCGGGAGCTCGGGCCATTGCCCAGCTCAGGTGGCACCTTCGGGTCTGAGAGGGTCCCACTCAGCCCCACTGCTACCCCTCTGACGTTCATCAGCTCCCGTTAATTATATTATTGAGAGGCAATTAGCTCCCCAGGGGAGAGGGCTGGGCTTCACACCTGGGCTGGCAAAGAGCTGGTCCAGCCAGAGCAGGGATGTGCTCCCAGCGAGCAGCGGCACAGGCTGGGGTCCCAGTGAACACCCCCCCTGTTTTCCCCCAGGTCTGTATTTTTGAGAAGGTCCTGGCTCCGTGTTTTACATAATTTGGGGACAAAGTACAGGCATCCACCATCTGGGGTCCTCAAAAGGCCCGATGGGCTCCCGTGTGGGCAGCATGCCACGTTCCCTGGATCCCTGGGGGACACGCACCCCACAACATCCCAACAAGGAGGTGGGGAGGGTGTCAAAACAGCCCCAAATCTGCCCCTCCTCGGTGAGCCCATGCAGGACAGCTCCTGCCAACCCGCCCCCACGCTCGGGAGCAGGCAGGGATGGGTAGAAGGCACGACAGGATGGAAAACCAACCCTGGGGCTTGGGGAGTCTTGATGAGGGGCCATGGGGCTGCGCTGCACCTGAGAAACCCGGGAGGTTCAGCAGTGCAAACCCTGCTTTGCTGGGGGGAAGGTGCGGTGAGCGCCGCGGCGGCAAAGCCAGCCAGCGTCAGAGATGTAATTACACTTTCCCGGGCTCCGAGCTCCCAGCAAAGGGGATCTGGGCTCTTGGGAAGAGGCAGGAGAGCCTTTAGTAGCTGCTGGGCTCCCACACCAGCTGCAGAGGGACGCGGGGAGAGGAGAGAGGGCTGATTTAGTAGATAGGAGATGCATCTCTACGGATGGGAGCCTGTCCAGAGGTAATCTATGTGTAAGGTAATTTCCGAAGGCAGCAGGACTCGATGCAACCCTTAATAGGACAATCTCCTGTGATAAATTACCAGACCCAACTAATCTGCATGTTAAATTTCTTGTATGAGAAATAAATATCCTCAATTCACCAGAGAAGCGCTTTCCTTCCGAGGATTTCATTAAAGACATCAAGCTGCCTGATTTGCATGTTATGATTCCTCGTACGAGAAGAAGTCAGGCTCTGGAGAGCTCGCAGGAGAGCCCGGCACCGGCGAGATTATGCACGGAAAAACAGTGCTGGCCCTGGAGAGCGCAGCGCCGGCGTGCCAGGGCACGGGAGTGGAGCGTGGGGGCAAGCCTCTGCCGCCCGCCCGCCCTGCTGTCACCTCAGCGAAGGTCACGGCGGGCACCGGAGGGGATGCGGTTTTACTGCGGGGTGGCAGCTGGGTCCCGCGGGAGAGCTGTCTCCACGCACCCCCCTGCCAGCGGCAGGCAACGGAGGCGGCAAGTGGGTGAAGGCAGGCTGGTCCCTGATCCCCCGCGGTCCCCAGGGATGCTCACACAGAGCCAGGCTGGTCCCCCCTGTCCCTCTGTGGTCCCCGATGGCGCTTGATCCCCAGGGATGCTCCAGACGGGGGACGGCTCCGCACGCCCACGGAGCCAAGCGGGTCCCCGATGCCCCCGCAGCCCCCAGGGATGCTCCCGAGGGGTCGGCTCCACCGGCACGCAGAGGTGCTGCCTCGGCCCTTGCCGGCTCGGGGCCGGGGTCCCGCCATGCCCGTTCCCCACCTGCCCTTCGTCCCACGCCAACAAGTCGCTCGGGTGGTGGTGGTGGCAAGCTGGCGGCTGAATCGCTGCGGGAAGGAAAGGGCGGTCGCCATGGAAACGCGCTGCCAAACTGGGAGAGCAGCTTCTTCCCTTAAAACAGTGGCGTGAGCTCGTCCGCCCATCAGGCGAGGATGAACCGGGGGGGGGGGAGGGGTTCGTGGGGAGCCCCGGCCCACAGAAAAATGGGTAAAACGCACAAGGGCGACAGCAGCCGGCGGTGCCGGGGGGGATGCCCTGCTGCAGGAGGGGATTTGGGGAGGGGCGGTGAGGATGCCGAGGATGAAATGCTCGGTGACACGCTGTCCTGGCTGGGAACCATGAGGTGATGCCACCAAGCCCGGGTGGCTCCCCAGGCACGGCCCCCCTGCAGCCCACGGCCCTGCTGCAAAGCACCGTGCGTCCTGTCACAGGCACGGCCGGGCCCTGTGGAAGGTCCCTCCTGCCCCCCAGAGTGGGGACACGCCGGTGGGCACGTGCCAGCCCCGAGCTGGGGGGAGCACCGGCTGCACCCCGCATCCCACCCCCCCCGCTGCCAACGCACCTCCAACCACTCCTGGTCCCTGCACAGACAGAGGCATCTCTGAGCCTCCCTGGCCACCAGCCCCAACCCTCCCCTCTCCAAGGATTACTCTGTTTCTAAACTCGTTAACTTTTAATTACTACCTTCCCACTGCCTGAGCAGGCTGGCTTCATGCCACCGACATCTCTATTAAAATTCAATTTCTGCCCATCATAACTAATTTTGGTGCTTCGCCTTCCTCACCAGCAGCCTTCCATTCCAGGCAAGACATCCCAGCTCTCATCCCAACACGTTAAATCCCCACGGAGACCCGGGGACGGGCAGCACACGCCGGGCAGAACGAAGCTGATGCCGGCAGGTTGCGTCCTCGCCGCAGCGAGGACGGGTTAAAGCCAGGCAGCGATTTGCATAGAGGCTGTTTGCTTCATTAGCTGCAGCGGGGTTTGTTTGGGTTTTCCCCACGTGTCTGTTTATTTTCTCGCTTCCTTCCTTAATCCTTTCTGGCTGGAAGCTGGAGCTGGAGGCGGGGGCCGGGGGGGCTCCGGGAAAAGGGAGTCACCTTGGTGCGGGGCCGCAGAGA
Source organism: Leptosomus discolor (assembly GCF_034619465.1). Lineage (NCBI taxonomy): Eukaryota > Metazoa > Chordata > Aves > Leptosomiformes > Leptosomidae > Leptosomus > Leptosomus discolor. Next base: position 4,272,984 of record NC_141405.1, read on the forward strand.
CGCAGGGATGTGGGGCTCCAGAGCTGCCGGACATCCCAGAGCAGAGACACAAGCGCTGGTCCCCTTTCCTACAGAAGGGTAAACTGAGGCACGGAGCAAACCCAGGGGCAGACCCAGAAAAGGAAGCCTGGAGTCCTCATTCTGGGTTTGGAGGTGCCCCCCCAGGCACCCCAACCCGCTCCGTGGATGGGGCAGAGCCTGGGGTCAATGTCCTGACGCCTTTCTCCTGCCTGGGGCGGGTGGCTCTGCAGGGGCTCTGCCTCCCCCCACCCTGCTGTCACCACCCTCCCCACAACCCCATTTCAGGGCTGACGTTTTGCGTTGCTCCCGCTGCAGCCGACATGACTCCTGACAGGGGGGAGCTGTGGGAATCGCGGGGCTCAACAGGTCTCTGAGCTCTGACACTGGGCTTAGGGACAAGGGACACGTCCCATGGGGCACCCGGCACTGCGGCAAACACCCAGCACCAAGCCTGGGGCATCGGGGACATCGCAGTCAGCTGCAGCCACCGTGGCTGGGTGGGGAACAGCCCCCGTTGTCCCCAAGGATGGCCACCGCTCCAGCACCCAGCGCCGCACACCGTGCCAGGGAGGGCACCCAGCCCCCGGCACGGCACAGGGTGCTGGGGAGGGGACGTCACCCAGCCACGCTATCTGCGTTCCTGGCATCCCGGAGCAGCCCCACGTTGCTACAGCAACACGAAGCCTTTGGATTCAATGCCTTTAACCGGGAACGGCTTGTCTCGGGCTGAATTATTGATTAAAACCGAGAGGATGACACACGCACATCGAAGAGACAGCGAGAGGTGCCCGGCTCGATTTAAAGGCGAGCTCCAAGCAGGCTGCGATGCAGGGCCAGCCGCTCTGGGGCAGGACCGGTCGGCAATGGGGCTGGATGCCCAAACACGGGGGAGGATCTCTCCTGCTGCCCTCTCCTGCTCCTTCCCCCAGCCTCGGGGAGCCACGGCCCCGCCGTGCTCTGCAGCCCGGTGTTAATCCCGCTTGCGCCAACACCTCCTCCCCGATGTTGACCTGCTTAAATCCACCGTTTGCTCTTCAAACAGAGGCGGCATCTCCCGGCACGCGAACCTCTGCCTCGCTGGGACGGCATCCTCTCACCGGGGGACGGGTGATGGAGCGGCGTGCCGGGTGGGATTCACCTCGGCTGCTCAGGGGCAGCGGGGACTCACCGGTACTCCAGGGAGAACTTCGTCAGCTCCCGGCTGTTGTGGAGCCACTTGAACTCGAGGGGCCAGCTGCCCTCCGCCATGCACGTCAGGACCAGGCGGTTCCCCTCCAGGTGGACCTGGCTCCTCACCGGCTCCGTCTTAAAGTAGGGGGAGACGTCATCTGCGGAGAGAGGAGGGAAAAGGGGTGAGCGCCGCGTCCAGCCCCACGGCACCAGGGCTACCTCATCACGGGCACCACCATAACCCAGCAGCACGTGGGGACAGGGATGCTGGTGGCCACTTCCCCATCCCCTTGTCCCAGCCAGGGTACCCCAGGCCCCTCCACTGGCCATTTCCCCCACCCCCTCCCACTGCCACAAGCCATTTCACAAGCCTATCGGCAAGAGCTTAGCCCATCTAGGGTTTATCTAAGCTGCTTGCTTTGCTTTATTCCTGGCTGCCTTTGTAGCGTTTCAGAAGCACTGAGCTTTTAACTCGGGGGGTGAAGGGGGCGGAGGGGCTGGGAGCAGAGCGAGACATAAACACTTACTTCTCTCCTGTTTTATTTGCTAAGTAAAACTATAAATCGAAACACACAGCTCCATTTTCTGCTTAACAAATGGAAGCCCTTTTACTTCAAAGACACATTCATATTCCCCAGCAGCTTTCAAGTGCGCTTTCAATCACGGCTTTGGGTTTTTTTCTTTGGGGTAGGGCTCTGCTTTCTTGTGTGTGCAAGCTGAATTCCCTGCCACGGCTCTCTGCACCGTGAGCCGGCACCAAAGCAGTGCCCATGGGCTCAAGCCCCACCACCCTGGGGAGCTGTCATGAGTTTGCAAGAGCTCAGAGGCACCCAGACCCGCTTTGGGTGTCCCTCTCCTCACTGGTAGGGGCCTGGCTTGCTGCACCCATGTGGAAATGCCCATCCGATTGACACCCAGTCAATCACCCCCTGGCACTGACCCCCGTCCTGCCTGTCCCTGTGGTGGGCACGGTGGTGCTAAATGCCAGGCAAGTCCTTAGGCAGCGAAGGAGCAGCTCGCAGCTCCTTAATTTAATTGAATCCTCCTCTCTGACCTTCAGCAGCGCCTGCTGTCGCAGGCAGCCCTTAGCCCGGTGTCCCTGCCCCAGATCCAGGCTGGATCCAGGCATGGGGGCACTTTGCAAAGCAGGCGTGGGGGCGTCAGGGGTGAACCCCCAGCTCCCCAGCGAGCCCCAGACACCGCAGGGGCAGAGAGGCACCCATGGGCACCACGGCAGCTTGGTGCCCCGGCTGTGGGGTTTGGCACCGAGGGCAGCCGGCTGTGGGTGCGCGGTTCCCTGGTCTGGAGAGCTCGTGGCAGCCCTGCGGCGGCCGAGCTGAGCCTCTCGGGATGCCCAAGGAGCGAGGCACAGCCGTGTCACCGGGGCGGACCCAGCCAGGCTCATTGAGGGCACAGGTGCACATCCAGAGGCAGGACCTGCGCCTGTGCACGGCGTGTGCCACGCTCTGCATGCGTGTGCGCGGCAATGCGCACGTGTGTCCCCACCACGGCGTGGCAGGAGCTTGACCTGCGACGCCGGGGCTTCGCCCACGTTGGGCTGGAGACCTGTGGCATCACCACGGCACCCGGCGGGGGCCATGGCACAGCCAGAGGCCGACCTCAGGGCCAAACACCTCACACATGAAACCAGTAAACGAGCCCTGGACCAGAGCGGGGGTCCAGCTGGGCTGGATGCAACCGACGCATCCCTGCAGCAAGGTCCCACAGCGAAATGGGCTGATCCCCAGGCTGCACCAGAGAGCCAGACCGTGGGGAGTGAGACCCAGCGTGTTCGGTGCACCCCCTGGCACTGAGCCCAGCACCCAGCATTTGGGAGGCGTTCGGGAGGCGTTATTTGGGAGGCAGGGTGCTCCTGGCGCACCTTCCCCCGGGCCCGCACGCTGTTTGCCTACATCCTAATTTGATTTTAAGCAGCTAAGGCTCATCTCACTTTGAAGCGCCCGAGCCATCTGTTCTGCATTACGGGGTGAAAAACGGCGCAGAGGAGGAGAGGCGGCTCCTAATTCCACTATTGATCGCGCCATCGTTATCCGCCCGCGAAGGTCACGGCAGCCGCCTTGGAGCGAGGGGCTCCTGTGTCACCCGCCCCCAGCCGGCTCCTCCGCTCCCCTGGGAAAGCCGAAACCCCCCCCAGCCGCAGCAGGGGACAGCGGGGCTGGGGGTCCCGGGTGCTCTGGGTGTCCCTTGGGGGGTGAAGGTGGCACCGAGCTCCGGCTGCCCGTATGGGTGGCCGCGTGTGGAACCCTCATCATCCTCCCAGTTGGCTGGTGTCTGGCCACTTGGGATCCCACCAAGGACCCCAGCCCAGCACTGGGAGCAGCAGGAGGAACCCAGGGAGGGGAATGCGGCTGGTTTAGTGCCTATGTCTCTGGAGAGGCCTCCAGGAACAAGACAGGCTGTTCCCGGCATCCACCTGCCCACCAGCTCCCCGGCGGCCACCCGCGCCGGCGCAACGTGCCGCAGCTCGGAGGGGAGAAGGGTGGGGGGCCCTGATGGTGGGCAGCGCTGCACCCCAGCCCCTTCGCCAGCCCTCCCTGCCTCCGCTTCCCTCCTGCTCCCCCGGCAGCATCTCAGCTCTGCTCCCAGCAGGCCGGGGAGAGCTCCTCTCTCCCGCCATCCCAGCAGCATGACAGGCCATGGCGCCACCAAATCTGGGGTGCACGGGGGTGCCCATCACCTCACCGCCCCACCGCAGAGCCGGCACGGGTGGGGGCTGCGATTCCTCCCCAGTCCTGGACCTGGTGGGAGGCTTTTTTGGTGTGTGACAGCCACTTTCCCCCCCCAACCAAAGGGTCATTACTACTAATGCCGCCTCTCCCCCATCTGTTGTGACTGTTTACACTCCACTTGCTAATTAGAGACTAATTAGTTGGTGCAGAAATTCATCACTTTCCAAACACGGGCAGCAGCAAGAGGCGTCCCCGGGAACATCTGCACATCTGCCGGCGGCACAGGCTGGCGCTGAGCTCCTGGGTGCCGTGCCGTGCCACGCCGTGCCAGCTACGCCACCCCAGCACGACCCCCTCCACGCTGAAAGGTGCCACCAAACCATGCCGTCCCCATCCTTCCCACACTGGCTCCCGCAGCACCAGCGACCCCAGGGCTGAGCTGCTCCGGCCGAGCCGGTGGCAGCGATGGACGGGATAAATGGGATGGCAAGCGCTGGCAATAGGGAAGAGAGAATAGGAATGGGGATGACCTCGACTCTCTCCCGCCACTGCCGATGACATTTTAATGCCAGGGCCTCACAAGGCACTAATCCTGCTTAATGGGATCACAGTCTTTGCCCCTGCACTTTATTTACACAAGGGCTGCCGGGAGCTGGGTCTGAGCCCGGTGCATTAGTGCCAGGAATGGGGTGCGGATTTAGGGCAAGGGGGCCCCGCTCACACCGAAAGAGCAGTAATGGATCCTAATTCCCAGGCATAATGGGCGAGCTGGGAACTAAGTCCCCCTCTCCCCAGCTTCAAATCCCTCTTGATGGGAAGGGACAAGGAGTTTTAAGCCCGGAGGAATCCCGGAATGTCTACCAAGGGCAGGGCTCGGCCAGGCAGCTGCTGGTGGGGAGCGGGGGGAAGGAGGGTGTGAACCCCCAGCGCTCAGTGAACCCCGGTGAGTGGAGATGAGACAGGGATGGGGGCACAAGGCCTGATTCCACAGGTCCCCCCCGGCCACCCACAAAGGACTAGCAGCTCATGGGACACCCAAGTCCTTCTCCCACCTTTGCTGTGGGTGCCTCACACAGGCGTGGGTCCCCCTCCTGCCTGGCACAGTGACCCCAGGGACAACAAGGTTCAGCACAGGGTCCCGACCCCACTGCTCCTTAGGGACAGGGGGTGACACCCAGTTGCTCCCATCCCCAGCTGGCTAATTGGAAGCTGATCAGCCCAGTGCCCATTCCTGCTAATTGACATGGATCAGGGTGAGGAAGGGCAGCGCCAACCAAGCCGATGCCCACCAGCACCGGTGGGATGCCCTGAATCAGGCCCGCCTGCCCCAGCGGGCTCCAAGCACCCAAGGGAGCCCAACCAACACCCGGGACCAGTACCCGGTGCCATGCCCATCACCTCGGCCACCCAGCACCAACCCTTGCCTCAGAGCAAATACCACCATCGCCTCTCATCCTTCCCACCAGCCCCACTTTGGCCCAGCCAGGAAGCAGCCGGTGCCAAGGGGCAGCCCTGGGAAGGGCACCTCGAGCTTGGGAGGGGGGACAGAGCTGTGTCTTCGGTCCCCCAAGCTTTGCAGGGCTCCTCCATCCCTCCCGGGGGCATCACTGCCCAGAAAGCAGGACGGCAGCCCTCCGGGAGCGCTGGCACTGCCACCGAGCAGCTCAGCGCTCCCGCTCCGGCCCCCCGTGCCCCCCCAGCGTGGGGAGATGGAGCTAAATCTCTTCTGCATCAGACTATCGCTGGCGCTCTGCAGCACGAAGAGATTAAAAAACAATAAAGAGAAAGCGAAACCCTCCGCTATAATTACCAGCCTTTAGCCGCCAGCAGAGGCAGGGAGGGAGGGAGGGAAGGAAAAAGGGAGAAAAAGAAACAGAGAAGCAGCAATCCACTAAAATTTTAATAGGAACCACTGCATTTAATTTAACGACACATTTTTTCAATTACCAGAATAATTGTTTTATTCATAAAACGAGTTTCAATAAGAGGGTAATTTTCCTTTGTTTTTATTATTCATTTGTGTAACATATTCGCGGCGCAGTTTCCCGGCGCCGCAGCAGCCACTCCGCACCTGGGGGGGGGGGGTGGGAGCTGGTGGGGGGGCCTGCACCAGCGTGGCAGGGAAAGGGTTAACCTCACCTGGGCACCCCCACAGCCCCCCCCCCCCCCCGACACAGCACCCGTGGGGGGGCTCACAACATCTCCGAGCACCCCGGTGGGGACACGGCCCTGGTTGGGTGACACGAGAGATCGCGCTGGGGGACCCATCCTGGCCATGGCACGCTGTCCCCAGGGACCAACCACGTCCCCTGTGCGGCCGCCCTGGCTGGGTGGCCCCGTGCCCAAGGATCTGGCCAGGGACAGGTAACACCCTGCTTGAGGAGCCGTCCCTTGGCCGAGTTACGTTTTCGGCTCGTCGGATGCCCACGTGCGGTCGGGAGGCATCAATTTTTCCGGGGCTGTTGGTAAAACCATCGGGCTGATTAAATGGCGCGTGTCCCTGCGGGCCCTGAGGCCACGGCCCCGCCGCTGCGACACCCCACCGGTGTCCCCACCACGGTCCCCTCCCGGGGCGGTGACAGGGGCCACGCAGGGCGGGCGGCCGGCAGGTGCTGGGGGATTAGCGGTGCTCTCCACCGCTGCCGGAGCCATTAGTATTCCTGAGATGAGGCTTCATCCCCTTAATAAAAAGCAAACACGGAATTGAAATGCCGATTGCTCCCGGCACCTGGGGAGCTGCAGAGCACAACGTGCTGCTGAGCAGGGACCCAGGGGTCTGGGGAGGAGGAGGAGGGGGACACCCAGGAATCCTTGAGGTGCCAAGGACAAAGCCAAGCGCAGGGTCAAGACGGCGTGGGCGTCCTCGCTGAGCCCCGCTCGCCCTCTTCCCCACACCTGAGCGGGCAAGAGGCAACCTGAGCTGCTACCCCGTGAGCTCAGCCCCCTCCAAAACTCACCACATGCGTGGCCCCTGCTTGCCAGCGCCTGTCTGCTCTGCTGGCAGCCCCCAGCCACACCAGCCTCACCGGGAGCCGTGCCCCGGTGCTCACACCGCGCTCCGGCAGCACGCGGCCCCTTCAATCCATCGTCTCTCTTGCAGTGACTCAACGCTGGCTTCAAATTTAAGGAAAGGGCGGCAGGGAAAGCACCAAGCCCAGCCCCACGGCGATGGAGAAGCACCGGGAGGAGCGGGGATTGTGGCACCCACGCAGCACGGCTCACCCGCAGGGACGTGGGAGCCCTGCGTGTGGCCGTGCCACGACACCCCGCCGGCACGGGGCTCTCAGCAGAGCCCGGCTTTCCTCTCATGGCCCGGCAAACACATATTTGTCAGCAAAACCCGCCAGTAAAGGGTCTTGGTGCCCCGCAGCAGTGTGCCGAGGTGCCAAAGCGCCTTGGCTCCACATGACCAGCCCTGGTGAAGCGTGGCAGCGGCGTGGCGCCACGGGAGAAGCCGCATGTGGCAGGAGGGAGGCACGGCACGGCACGGCATTCAGCTCACTCCAACTGGGGATGAAAGGTAGCGGTGCCATGCCGGGTGCAGTGGGAGGAAGATGCCCTTCATGCAGCACCAACCCCGCTCTGCTGGGACCCCCTGGCCCCACACCCGGGGAGGGGTCCCTCCGCCCCCCCCGCAGCAGCACGGCTACCAGCTGCGGCGCAGGGACACAGCTGAGGGCTGAGGGGCTCCCCTTTGCACTTGCACCAGGACTCGGTGGCCCCTGGGGGCACAGGGGTCCCCCGGTGCCATGGGGAACAGGGCAGCCGGGGGGGATCCAGCAGTGGGGCAGGACGGCTCCATCCCCCCCAGCCCATCAGCTGCCAAAGCCAATATCCATCCCAGCATCAGCCCTCGGGCCTGATCCCAGCAGAAAGGGCTGGCCCAGGAGCACGGAGTCAGCCACGGGGGACACCCCAGCTGTCCCTTGCTCCCCTCAGGTTGGGCTCGTGGCCATGGGGTGGCCTCGGTCCCCGCTGGCACACAGAGCAGCACCAAAGGCACCCGGCGTGATCCTGCCCATCTCAGCCCCACGGATCAGCCAGGCTACCCCACGCACGGTGTGTCTTTTAATGCTTTTTTGGTGGGTTTTTTTTTATCTTTTTACCAAGAAAAAAAGACTTATAATTGCAGATGTGTCTGCTAATCCCCGCAACTCACTTTGTGCCCTTCCTTCCCTGCTTTTCCCCATCCCTCCCCTTCTCCCCCCACTGAGACCAAGAGCTTTAAAATTCTCCTTCTGGCTATTAATCAAAAGCAACCTCTCCACTATCGTGAGGGTACTTGCCATAAATTAATAGGGGCTGCCTTAATCAAATCTTATCTCCTCTCCAAGCGCCCGGCACGCGGTGCTGGGGTTGGTATCCCAGCCTGCCCGGCCGTGAAATGCAATTTCCAATGCTCCGGTGGACTCGGCAGCTCTGCACCGTCTCCTCCTCCTCTGCCTGTACCTGTGCCGGCCTGGCAGCACCGCCTCGGCTGAGGGGCCCGGCACACCAACCGCAGAGGTGGCTCCCAAAAGACACGCTCCACTTCTCAGCCGTTGACCGCGTTTATCCACAGCCCCCGCGGACGGCACACGCTTTCCTGCGTTATTTAGGGGGCGCAGCCCGAGCCAGGGGGTTCGGTGCTGCTGGCAGCACGGAGCAGTCGTGGGAAACCTTCCTGCCAGGGCTGGGGGCACAGGAAAGCAGCAGGGCAACAGCACAGCTTCTTGGAGGGGGTCAGCCAAGAGCGATGCTCTTGGACCTCCAAGCTTATGGTGCCTCTGTTGCCGTGGCACGCTGGAGAGCGTCGCCCCTTCGGTCCCCCAGCCTGGCCCCCCCTTCCCCGTCTCACCAGGTTTCCCTTCTCCCCATCTACACGGCACCCTCCCACCGCACACCCCTTCCCAAGGGCAGCCGCAACCCCAGGGTGACGATGAGGACCCCTGTGTCCCTGGTGATGCCACCCCAGGGTGGCCCCTGCCCCCACGCCCGTCACCATCCACCCCGGCTGCAGCTCCGATCCCTCCCTGGGAGCCCAGAGGGGCTGTGGCAGACCTCAACCCCACACCTCCCCGGCAGCCCCCTCTGAGCTGCGGCAGTTCCCCGCTCCCGTGGGGTTCCCAGGCAGCAAAACGTGAGCCGGGGCAGAGCGGATCCGACCCCGGTGCCCTACGGCTGCCGCTTCTCCACGCTGGGGCTGCCAATTCCAGCCCCCACCTTTGCCGCCCAGAAACCCCCACGCTGGCCACGATTTCCCTGCTTGGCAGAGACGCCTCTGCCACCCCGATGGTCTGAGACAGGCCGGGGGGGGCTTCACCTTGGTCCCTCCTGCAGCACCACAGCCCAAGCCGAGCCCCGTGCGGCGGGGAGACGATGGGGGGCTGCAGCCGGGAGCCACCCCAATGAGGAGCTGCTTCTCGTACAGCGCTTGCAGAGCGGAGCTGAGAGGGTTTTTAATCCAGGTAGAACAGCCCCGAGAGCCTCTCTCGCTCAGCCCCCGTCGTGCTGAGATCACAGCGATAAAACCATCTTTGTTGCACGCGAGAGGGGCCGCAGCCCCGCCGGCAGGTCGGAGCAGGGCTGTGCTCCCCACGTGCAGGCGATGCGGGAGCATCCCGCAGCAGCCGCATCCCTTCAGCGGCAAACCCCGGAGCTGTGCCCGTCCTGCCCGTGACCGGGCACCGGTGCAGCCCTTGGGGAAAGAGCCGGAGCAGGATGGTGCAGCCAAGAGGCTCCCGGGCCGCGCAGGCACCCAGTACCCTCCAGCCATCTGCCGCCGGCGCGCACCCTGCCACGACCTTGCTGCCGAAACTCATCTGTCTTTGCTCCGACGCCTTCATGCTGAGCCCGTCAGACTGCTCACAGCACGGGGTGCTGCTGCTCTGCCATGGCAAAGGGGTGCAGGCAGTGGAGGGGGGGGTGGCTGGCAGCCAAGGGCACGCTGGTCCTTGGGCTCAGATCACGGCTCCTGCCCACGCAGAGAGATGCGGGTGGAGACGGGCACCTTTCCATCCCCATCTGACCCTCTACGTGTCTGTGCAATTGCTTTAGCCACTTACTCACAGAGGAAAAAAGGTTTTCGGGGGGGGGGGGGGGGGGGAGTCCTCGGGACATGGGGCCACCTCCCAGCAAGGGTGCACATCCCCCACGCCGCAGGAGGGGTCCAGCAAAGGGAGACAAACGCGGTGCTGCTGCCCCAGCAAGAAGCTGGGCTGGACCTGGCAGAGCCCATGGCTCCAGCACTGCTGCCGCACTCCCCTGCACCTCCCTCGGAGGAGATTTGGGGTTTCTTACATGCCGTAAGCTGATTGCAGAGGTGTGTTAACTGGATTAGGTGGGAGGCTGAGAGAGACGCAGACCCGGAGCGAGCTGCTCAGCGGAGCACGGCTCCCGCCCGTGTGACGCTGGCAGAATTTGCAGAGCCGGCTCGTAAACTGATTTCCTTCCCTTAAGCCTTTGGGAAGGTGAAGCTGAGGGATGGACACGGGCTCTGCCACCTCCTCGACCCCTGCAAAAATCCTGCAGGCCCCCAGCGTGGGCTGGCAGCGGGGTGACGTCCCCACATCGGTCCCCGCAGCCAGCCCTGCCCTCGGCATGGGCAGGGTGACGCCGCACCGCCTCGGGGAGCAGCATGGTGACCCCAAGCCCTCGCACAGCCCCTGTCAGCACCCACCACCCGCGGCGATAATCCCTGCTGGCAGCAGGCGCCGGCTCGAGGCTCTCGGTGACAGCCCTGCGGCTAATGCAAGCTGACCACTGCAGGGCACAGCCCGGGGGACGACGACCCTGGCCTCAGCATCCTCCTCTCCAGCTGCACCCAGCCCAGGGGAGCTGCCCAAATCCCCCTGCCCAGACCCAGCCTGGGGCAAAGGGGACACCGATGGGGACCGAAGCAATGCCAGGACGCAGGGGTGGCCCAGCAAGCGATGCCCCCCGCCTCCTCACGCGGTCCCCAGCACGGCACCGGTGTCACCTGCGAACAGCACAGCGGTTTTGCCGGTGTCACGCTTCATTCATCTCCGCCGGAGCTCTGCCACGGCGCTTCCCAGCCTCGGTGCCGGGGGGGAAAAGGCAGGGAGTGAGATTTCCAGGGCCAGCGGCACTCGGCAGAGCCCAGGAGCCCCAAACCCAGCCAAGGTGGCCCCGGCACAGTACACGGCCAGATCTGCCGTAGCACAGCCAGCACGAGCCAGGATCCAGCCCCTTGCACCCAGCGGCTCCGAGCGGGGTTGGTGCTGCCTGCCAGGGCCACGGCATCCCCCAGGACAGACAGATGGATGGACGGACGCCCTCCTCCCGGCGCTGCCGCCTGCCAGGCCGGTGGGACACCCTGACCGAGCTGCCATCTCCCCTTCCTCCTCCCACATCTGTCTCCAGGCCCATACTTATTTATTTATTTGTTAATTAACTGCTGTTTCCATAACAAACGCTCCAGCTTCTCCCAGCCTCCAACAGCCCTGGGGCTGGATTGTTAACTAGGATTTTAATTTGTTAATTAAAAGCAGAATGGCTCCATAACAAGCTCCTCTTCCGCAGCCAGGCTCTCGGAGGGCTCAGTGGGCCACGGGCTCAGCCAGCAGCCTCGCCATGCCCGGCCAACCCCCCCCCCCCGCCCCCCCCCTAGGGATGGGGCACATGGGCAGGGGGTGAGCCCGGCTCCCCCGGGACAAGGGGTGTTTGCAAAAGGGACATGGAGCTCGGCAGCGCCGCGGTGCCTGCTCGGGACCTCCCTTCTCCCAGCAGCAGCGCTGGAGATGACGCCACCTCCCTTTGCGGTCTCCTCCCGGCAATCCCTTCCCCAAACACCACGCGACCCCCAGCACATTTCCCCGGCCATTGGAGGGTCCCAAACCTGGTGACCGACCCCCCCCTCTGCCCACTCCAGCAGAGCCGGGGCCGTGCCAGCATCACCCCCTCGCAGCTCCCACGCCTCTGCCCGAGGAACCGCAGCCCAGGGCAGCCCTTGGCACCCAGCCCCTGCAGCACCGGGGACCCAACCCAACGCGTCTCGGTGCCAACGTGGGCCAGGTAAGGCTTGAGATGCTCCCGGAGCCAAGGGAGAGACGTCAGCCCTGGCTGGGAAACAGCGTTTCATTCAGCCCCGTGGCGAGGCCGTGGCTGGGAACAGAGCGGGGCTGTGTGCCTGCCCGTCCCTGCCTGCCCTCGCACACCCAGCCCCTCTGCCTGCCCACCCCGACTGGAAAAAATAACATTTCTCCTCACGGGAAATCCCGAACAGACACGCACACACGGCACCGTCGTGTGTTCCCAGCCTGCGAGCCCGCGGGGGGGGGCCGACAAGCAGAGCTTTGTGCTCTGAAGCACCGCGTGGCCCCTACGGACCCCCACGGACCCCCAACGCCTGGCTCCGGGCACGCCGACCCCAGGAGCCTGGTCTCAAACCCGGCCCCGAAGGGACAGACCCCACTTGGCTCCAAAGCCAAGCCCAAAATCAAGGAGCTCAGGGGAGCCTCAAGGGACCCGCAGCACAGGGGCCACACACGGATGCTCCCGGGGGGACAGGAGACCCCCCCCCAGCCCTGGGGGCAAATCCCCAGGGCTGCCCAGCTGTGGGTGGTGCAGCCGGACATCACCACGGGCTGCAGCGAGACTGTCCCCATGCTGAGCATGTCCCCACACAGGGCACGGCCCCGTCCCCCGCTGGGGATGTTTGAGAAGCTCCAGGCTTCGGCCAAACCTCATTCCCCAGCAAACTCCTTCCGATGCCACAAAATCCTCCCGACCCTGCGATTACACAGCTCCGCCGTATCTGGGTCACTGCTGTGAGTCACGGACACCCAGGGAGTGACTCAACATTATTAGAGGGGCCAGATCCTGTGGCTGATTTCTCCAGGAGAGACTCCAAGACAGTGAGGAGGGGAAGAACGGACGGACATCACCTCCAGACCCCCCCCAAGAGCT